>NC_086452.1:461782461-462382461 GCF_028390025.1 Pseudophryne corroboree | reverse complement strand
TTTCCCGCCAGAGGACAGGTCACGTTGGGAGACATCCCCTAGGGTGGATAAAGCGCTCACACGTCTGTCTAAAAAGGTGGCACTACCGTCTCCGGACACGGCCGCCCTAAAGGAGCCTGCGGATAGAAAGCAGGAGGCTTTCCTGAAGTCTGTATATACACACTCAGGAATTATACTGAGACCGGCTATTGCTTCAGCATGGATGTGCAGTGCTGCAGCTGCGTGGTCAGATTCCCTGTCGGAAAACATTGATACCCTAGACAGGGACACTATATTGCTAACCGTAGAGCATATTAAAGACGCTGTCTTGTACATGAGAGATGCACAGAGGGATATTTGCCGGCTGGCATCTAAAATAAACGCAATGTCCATTTCTGCCAGGAGAGGATTGTGGACTCGGCAGTGGACAGGAGATACAGATTCTAAAAAGGCACATGGAAGTTTTGCCTTACAAGGGTGAGGAGTTGTTTGGGGATGGTCTCTCGGACCTCGTTTCCACAGCGACAGCTGGGAAGTCAGCAGTTTTACCCCATGTTCCCTCACAGCCAAAGAAAGCACCGTATTATCAGGTACAGTCCTTTCGGCCCCAGAAAGGCAAGCGGGTTAGAGGCGTGTCCTTTCTGCCCAGAGGCAGAGGTAGAGGGAAAAAGCTGCAACATACAGCCAGTTCCCAGGAACAAAAGTCCTCCCCCGCTTCCTCTAAGTCCACCGCATGACGCTGGGGCTCCACAGGCGGAGCCAGGTACGGTGGGGGCCCGTCTCAAGAACTTCAGCGACCAATGGGCTCGCTCACGGGTGGATCCCTGGATTACAAGTAGTATATCAGGGGTACAAGCTGGAATTCGAGACGTCTCCCCCTCGCCGTTTCCTCAAATCTGCCTTGCCGACAGCTCCCCCGAACAGGGAGGCAGTGCTGGAGGCGATTCACAAGCTGTATTCTCAGCAGGTGATAATCAAGGTACCCCTCCTTCAACAAGGACGGGGTTACTATTCCACAATGTTTGTGGTACCGAAACCGGACGGTTCGGTGAGACCCATTTTAAATTTAAAATCCTTGAACACTTATATAAGAAGGTTCAAGTTCAAGATGGAATAGCTCAGGGCAGTGATTGCAAGCCTGGACGAGAGGGATTACATGGTATCACTGGACATCAAGGATGCTTACCTGCATGTCCCCATTTACCCTCCTCACCAGGAGTACCTCAGATTTGTGGTACAGGACTGTCATTACCAATTCCAGACATTGCCGTTTGGTCTGTCCACGGCACCGAGGGTATTTACCAAGGTAATGACCGAAATGATGATACTCCTTCGGAAAAAGGGAGTTTTAATTATCCCGTACTTGGACGATCTTCTTATAAAGGCGAGGTCCAGGGAACAGTTGTTGATCGGAGTAGCACTAGCTCGGGAAGTGCTACAACAGCACGGCTGGATCCTGAATATTCCAAAGTCGTAGCTGGTTCCTACAACGCATCTACTGTTCCTGGGGATGGTTCTGGACACAGAACAGAAAAAAGTGTTTCTCCGGAGGAGAAGGCCAAGGAGTTGTCATCTCTAGTCAGAGACCTCCTAAAACCAAAACAGGTGTCGGTGCACCACTGCACGCGAGTCCTGGGAAAGATGGTGGCTTCTTACGAAGCAATTCCATTCAGAAGGTTCCGTGCAAGGATCTTTCAGTGGGATCTGTTGGACAAGTGGTCCGGATCGCATCTTCAGATGCATCGGCTGATAACCCTGTCTCCAAGGGCCAGGGTGTCGCTGCTGTGGTGGCTGCAGAGTGCTCATCTTCTAGAGGGCCACAGATTCGGCATACAAGACTGGATCCTGGTGACCACGGATGCCAGCCTTCGAGGTTGGAGGGCAGTCACACAGGGAAGAAACTTCCAGGGACAATGGTCGAGTCAGGAGACTTCCCTACACATAAATATTCTGGAACTAAGGGCCATTTACAATGCCCTAAGTCAGGCAAGACCCCTGCTTCAACACCAGCCGGTGCTGATCCAGTCAGACAACATCACGGCGGTCGCCCATGTAAACCGACAGGGCAGCACAAGAAGCAGAATGGCGATGGCAGAAGCCACAAGGATTCTCCGATGGGCGGAAAATCATGTGTTAGCACTGTCAGCAGTGTTCATTCCCGGAGTGGACAACTGGGAAGCAGACTTTCTCAGCAGACACGACCTCCACCCGGGAGAGTGGGGACTTCATCCAGAAGTCTTCCAAATGGTTGTACACCGGTGGGAAAGGCCACAGGTGGACATGATGGCGTCCCGCCTCAACAAAAAGCTAAAAAGATATTGTGCCAGGTCAAGGGACCCTCAGGCGATAGCTGTGGACGCTTTAGTGACACCGTGGGTGTACCAGTCGGTTTATGTGTTCCCTCCTCTTCCTCTCATACCCAAGGTACTGAGGATAATAAGAAGGAGAAGAGTAAGAACTATAATCATTGTTCCGGATTGGCCAAGAAGAGCTTGGTACCCAGAACTTCAAGAAATGATATCAGAGGAACCATGGCCTCTGCCGCTCAGACAGGACCTGCTGCAGCAGGGACCCTGTCTGTTCCAAGACTTACCGCGACTGCGTTTGACGGCATGGCGGTTGAACGCCGGATCCTGAAGGAAAAGGGCATTCCGGACGAAGTCATCCCTACGCTGATTAAAGCTAGGAAGGAGGTGACCGCAAACCATTATCACCGCATATGGCGAAAATATGTTGCGTGGTGTGAGGCCAGAAGGGCCCCAACGGAGGAATTTCAGCTGTGTCGATTTCTGCACTTCCTACAGTCAGGGGTGACTATGGGCCTCAAATTAGGTTCCATTAAGGTCCAGATTTCGGCTCTGTCGATTTTCTTCCAAAAAGAACTGGCTTCACTGCCTGAAGTTCAGACGTTTGTTAAATGAGTGCTGCATATTCAGCCCCCTTTTGTGCCTCCAGTGGCACCTTGGGATCTCAACGTGGTGTTGGATTTCCTTAAGTCACATTGGTTTGAGCCACTTAAAACCATGGAACTAAAATATCTCACGTGGAAAGTGGTCATGCTGTTGGCCTTGGCTTCGGCCAGGCGTGTGTCAGAATTGGCGGCTTTGTCATGTAAAAAGCCCTTATCTGATTTTCCATATGGATAGGGCGAAATTGAGGACTCGGCCCCAATTTCTTCCTAAGGTGGTATCAGCTTTTCATTTGAACCAACCTATTGTGGTGCCTGCGGCTACTAAGGACTTGGAGGATTCCAAGTTGCTGGACGTAGTCAGGGCCCTGAAAATCTATGTTTCCAGGACGGCTGGAGTCAGGAAAACTGACTCGCTATTTATCCTGTATGCGCCCAACAAGCTGGGTGCTCCTGCTTCAAAGCAGTCTATTGCTCGCTGGATCTGTAGTACGATTCAACTTTCACATTCTGCGGCTGGACTGCCGCATCCTAAATCTGTAAAAGCCCATTCCACGAGGACAGTGGGCTCTTCTTGGGCGGCTGCCCGAGGGGTCTCGGCTTTACAACTTTGCCGAGCTGCTACTTGGTCGGGTTCAAACACATTTGCTAAATTCTACAAGTTTGATACCCTGGCTGAGGAGGACCTTGAGTTTGCTCATTCGGTGCTGCAGAGTCATCCGCACTCTCCCGCCCGTTTGGGAGCTTTGGTATAATCCCCATGGTCCTTACGGAGTCCCCAGCATCCACTAGGACGTCAGAGAAAATAAGAATTTACTCACCGGTAATTCTATTTCTCGTAGTCCGTAGTGGATGCTGGGCGCCCATCCCAAGTGCCGATTGTCTGCAATACTTGTATATAGTTATTGCCTAACAAAAGGGTTATTGTTTGGAGCCATCTGTTTGAGAGGCTCAGTTGTTATTCATACTGTTCACTGGGTATAGTATCACGAGTTGTACGGTGTGATTGGTGTGGCTGGTATGAGTCTTACCCGGGATTCCAAATCCTTTCCTTATTGTGTCAGCTCTTCCGGGCACAGTTTCCTAACTGAGGTCTGGAGGAGGGGCATAAAGGGAGGAGCCAGTGCACACCAGGTAGTCCTAAATCTTTCTTAGTTGTGCCCAGTCTTCTGCGGAGCCGCTATTCCCCATGGTCCTTAAGGAGTCCCCAGCATCCACTACGGACTACGAGAAATAGAATTACCGGTGAGTAAATTCTTATTATTCCCCCTCCAGGTCCACTGGGATGGTAAAGTATGAACAAGTCGGTTTCAATGAAAAAATCATGAAAAACTCATGTCAGCATTTTGACCTGTTGACATTTTACATGTCTGTATTTTGACCTTGTCGGTATTTTAAATGTCGGTATTTTGTCCATGTCGGGATTTTGACCTTGTCGGGATTTTGACCGTCGGTCAATTGCTGTCGGGATTTCGACCGTCGGGATTTGGATTGTCGGTAAATTGACTGCATCCCGTCTATACCAGTGGTTCCCAAACTGGGTGGCATGGAGAACTTACATGGGTGCCACAGATTGGTGGTCCAGGACCAAATCAAATTATTCATAGTCCATGCGATAGACAAATCCAGTGCTGGTGGCTGCCAATCATAATAGAAGAAACTTTTGACCTTGGGGTACTGTGAAAACAAATGTGGATAATGTAGGGCGTCGTGAGTCAGAAACATTTCTGAGCTCCAGGGCTATAAAGTTGGCGTACCCTCGCTCACTCAATAAACCTGTGACACACCGACACTGTATGCAGCGGAGGACTCTCGATAAAGAAAACATCATGTGACCATACTTAAATGCACATTAAAAATTCCAAACAATTGTTCAAATGAAGATACTGTAGTATATATACTGTCATTTCTTTTTTTTAGGTGTATCAGCTCCTTTTCTATATAAAAATAAGATGCACCCTATAACTGTACCTGTCCGAGGTGCTAGGAACGTGACTCATATCCGTACTGTAGGGGGACAGTTACAGGCATCAGGAAGCATCTGCTCAACGTGGGAAGAGATTATTACACCTGATCTAATTTAATTAAACCTCCTTAGCTGGAATAAAAGCCAAAATGAAATTTGTCTCCTCCTCCCCCTCCCCTCTTGGAAATGTGAAGGTGGGAAATCACGCTAGACTATTTTTACCTGCTCCTGATCTGTCACCGTCCTGACGACTGCACACTGCCTTGTTATTAAACAGCTGCGCTTTCTTCGCCAGCTAATCACGCATCACAGCTCGCAACACAAGCACCATGCTCCAGAATTTACTTAGGGGGTCCGTGGCTGCTCGCTGCTGGGGTTTCCTGGAAATATAAATCTGCTTTTCCTGGAACAAAGCGTCTGCTTTCACATGAGACATTATTGACCCTTCTTGGGTATTGCAACGGAAAATGATTGATACTGCAATTTGATGTGCTGCAATTTGATGGTAAGGTGTGCTCCGCAAACCTCAGGTTGCTTATGTATAACCTCCTTTCCTATATCCAGAGGTCTCGTCCAACCTCTTTCATGTACTATCCATGGAAAGGGAATAATTGAGAGAGATAAACATATTACAGAAATATTAGAGCAGCATGGTTGGCGTAATAGTTAGTATTACTGCCTCTTGTGTCTGCTCATTCCCCCACACATAGCCCCATTAGCCATGTGATTCTCCGCCAGAAACCCAAACCCAAAATCATATTTGCCTGTTTGTGAGTTGCAGGAATTTTGGGAAGATCTCTGAGGAGACTAGACGACCCCTGTCACACGCCTCCACCGCCCCAGTAATGCGGGTGAGGCCTTAACAACATGATTCACTGCGAAACGCGTCACCACCATATCGCATATCAGGGGGCGGGGCTATGATGATGCAAATTGTGTCATCACATCTGCCGGACCTGACACTGCGGAGGTCCAAATAATAGGCATGTACAGTATACACAATACTCATATTTATTTATCTTAACAAGTCTCCCATATAGTTATCTTGTGTCGACAAGCAGGACCCTCCTTTTCAGTGGTGCAGTCTTCTCAGTGACATCCTCTGGATGACGGCACTGTACAGTAAAAGCAAATGCTTATGCACTTTTTTGCGCATGCGCCATTTTACCGAAAATCACTGGGAAGATGGTGCGGTGAAGGAGGAGGGGCACGCTTGCGGCATGGCGTAATATGCGGGGCTGAGGGAGAGGGGCTCAGCTCAGGGGAAGGGCCCTGCTGCACATGGGACACCTTGGGTATTAATATTCCCCTGCTGGAAATTACAGTATTCAGGACAGAACTATACTGTATATGTAAAGAAAGATTGCAAATAATCAACGTTAGCTTCAGACCTGCCCCTAATCTGTTTTATAGGACACGGGTACGTGATGGGAGACGGGGAGGGGACAGTAAAGGATTGGGGAGTGGAGCAGAGCAGCCCTGGTTGGTTACACAGCGTGAAATGTGATCAAAGCTATACCTAGATGAAACGATGAACAGACGTGGACAGCTATGGGGGTCTCAGACGCTGTCACATGATGAAACCCCCTAATTCCCCATCCTCAGTGCAATAGGCAGAAACATATCCACACACAGCAGCGGCAGCAGATATAAAAATAGATCTGTGATTTGTGTGTAGCCCAGGAAACATGAAGGAGAAGGCGAGAGATAGGGGCCAGCGTTATACGAGAGGAGCGCTGTCACTGCACAGATAGGGGCAGAGGAAGCTTCCACAGAATATTCTCCTTATTCCGCACTTTCTGCACCGTGTGTCGGCGGAATGCGGCTTCACATGTTCCCATGTTCTATTTCTGGGCCGGATTCAGATGTGGCTGCTCTTGCTGCTGCTGTTTATATCTTTTGCCATGCGCAATTGCGATTATCTGCTAGTATCAGCAGAACCTAACCTGAGCATAGGGACGCCCACTGCTATCATATAATTTCTGTCGATGGCATACAATTGCTGATACATCGATACCATCGTCGCAAATCAGGTCATCACACAGAGTCTGAGTGCCTCTGTAGACGCACAGGCTGAGCTGGTCTCCTGGGACGCAGAGAGCTCTCCAGTAGCAAGTAAGATCACAACTTCTAATTTATGCACGCCCAGAAAACGCCATCTGAATGGCCGTGGGATGCCTGCATATACTCATTAAATCCTGTCTCTCACTTTGCGACTAATTCCTTGGTGCATCCACAATTGCAATTCCATTGCGGCTCGAGATCAGTATGAAATACCTACGATCAAAATCTCGACGGTCAAAATACCGACAACAATTGACCGACGGTCAAAATCCCAACAAAGTCAAAATACCGACATTTAAAATACAGACAGGGTTAAAATACCGACATTTAAAATGTTGACAGGTCAAAAAGTCGACACGAGTTTTTGATTGTTTTTGGTGTGTATGTCGACATAGATTGACATGGACACCATATACGTGTACCGTGTCCCCTTGCATGGCCCGCTGCGCTCGCCATTATATCATTATCATTATTTTCTCTATCGTCCTAGTGGATGCTGGGGTTCCTGAAAGGACCATGGGGAATAGCGGCTCCGCAGGAGACAGGGCACAAAAAGTAAAGCTTTTCCGATCAGGTGGTGTGCACTGGCTCCTCCCCCTATGACCCTCCTCCAGACTCCAGTTAGATTTTTGTGCCCAGCCGAGAAGGGTGCAATCTAGGTGGCTCTCCTAAAGAGCTGCTTAGAGAAAGTTTAGCTAGGTTTTTTATGTTACAGTGATTCCTGCTGGCAACAGGATCACTGCAGCGAGGGACTGAGGGGAGAAGGAGTCAACTCACCTGCGTGCAGGATGGATTGGCTTCTTGGCTACTGGACATCAAGCTCCAGAGGGACGATCACAGGTACAGCCTGGATGGTCACCGGAGCCGCACCGCCGGCCCCCTTGCAGATGCTGAAGACAGAAGAGGTCCAGAATCGGCGGCTGAAGACTCCTGCAGTCTTCTAAAGGTAGCGCACAGCACTGCAGCTGTGCGCCATTTTCCTCTCAGCACACTTCACACGGCAGTCACTGAGGGTGCAGGGCGCTGGGAGGGGGGCGCCCTGGGAGGCAAAATGAGTACCTATAAAGGCTAAAAATACCTCACATATAGCCCTAGAGGCTATATGGAGATATTTAACCCCTGCCTGATTTCTCAAAATAGCGGGAGACGAGCCCGCCGGAAAAGGGGCGGGGCCTATCTCCTCAGCACACGGCGCCATTTCCTCTCACAGCTCCGCTGGTCAGGACGGCTCCCAGGTCTCTCCCCTGCACTGCACTACAGAAACAGGGTAAAACAGAGAGGGGGGGCAAATTTATGGCGATATTTTTATATAACAAAGCAGCTATAGGGGAGCACTTATTATAAGGCTATCCCTGATATATATATAGCGCTTTTGGTGTGTGCTGGCAAACTCTCCCTCTGTCTCCCCAAAGGGCTAGTGGGTCCTGTCTTCATTAGGAGCATTCCCTGTGTGTCTGCTGTGTGTCGGTACGTGTGTGTCGACATGTATGAGGACGATATTGGTGTGGAGGCGGAGCAATTGCCAAATATGGGGATGTCACCTCCTAGGGGGTCGACACCAGAATGGATGCCTTTATTTATGGAACTACGGGATAGTGTCAACACGCTAAAGCAGTCGTTTGACGACATGAGACGGCCGGACAATCAATTAGTGCCTGTCCAGGCGACTCAAACACCGTCAGGGGCTGTGAAACGCCCTTTGCCTCAGTCGGTCGACACAGACCCAGACACAGGCGATGACTCCAGTGGTGACGGTGACGAATCAACCGTATTTTCCAGTAGGGCCACACGTTATATGATTTTGGCAATGAAGGAGGCGTTACATTTAGCTGATACTACAGGTACCACTAAACAGGGTATTATGTGGGGTATGAAAAAACTACCTATAGTTTTTCCTGAATCAGAAGAACTAAATGACGTGTGTAATGAAGCGTGGGTTGCCCCTGATAAAAAGCTGATAATTTCAAAGAAATTATTGGCATTATACCCTTTCCCGCCAGAGGTTAGGGAGCGCTGGGAAACACCTCCTAGGGTGGACAAGGCGCTAACACGCTTATCTAAACAAGTGGCGTTACCCTCTCCTGAGACGGCCGCACTTAAAGATCCATCAGATAGGAGGATGGAAAATATCCAAAAAAGTATATACACACATGCAGGTGTTATACTACGACCAGCTGTAGCAACTGCCTGGATGGGCAGTGCGGGGGTAGTTTGGTCAGAATCCCTGATTGAAAATATTGATACCCTGGACAGGGACAATATTTTACTGTCGTTAGAACAAATAAAGGATGCATTTCTTTATATGCGTGATGCACAGAGGGATATATGCACACTGGCATCACGGGTAAGTGCTATGTCCATTTCGGCCAGAAGAGCTTTATGGACGCGACAGTGGACAGGCGATGCGGATTCAAAACGGCATATGGAAGTTTTGCCGTATAAGGGGGAGGAGTTATTTGGAGTCGGTCTATCAGATTTGGTGGCCACGGCTACAGCCGGGAAATCCACCTTTCTACCTCAAGTCACTCCCCAACAGAAAAAGGCACCGACTTTTCAACCGCAGCCCTTTCGTTCCTTTAAAAATAAGAGAGCAAAGGGCTATTCATATTTGCCACGAGGCAAAGGTCGAGGGAAGAGACAGCAACACGCAGCTCCTTCCCAGGATCAGAAGCCCTCCCCGGCTTCTACAAAAGCCTCAGCATGACGCTGGGGCTTCTCAAGCGGACTCGGGGACGGTGGGCGGTCGTCTCAAAAATTACAGCGCACAGTGGGCTCACTCGCAAGTAGATCCCTGGATCCTGCAGATAATATCTCAGGGATACAGGTTGGAATTAGAGACAGATCCACCTCGCCGTTTCCTGAGGTCTGCTTTACCAACGTCCCCCTCCGAAAGGGAGACGGTGTTGGAAGCCATTCACAAGCTGTACTCTCAGCAGGTGATAGTCAAGGTACCTCTTCTGCAACAAGGGAAGGGGTATTATTCCACTCTTTTTGTGGTACCGAAGCCGGATGGCTCGGTAAGGCCTATTCTAAATCTGAAGTCCTTGAACCTGTACATAAAGAAGTTCAAGTTCAAAATGGAGTCACTCAGAGCAGTGATAGCGAACCTGGAAGAGGGGGACTTTATGGTATCCTTGGACATCAAGGATGCGTATCTCCACGTTCCAATTTACCCCTCACACCAGGGGTACCTCAGGTTCGTTGTACAAAACTGTCACTATCAGTTTCAGACGCTGCCGTTCGGATTGTCCACGGCACCTCGGATCTTTACAAAGGTAATGGCCGAGATGATGATTCTTCTTCGAAGAAAAGGCGTATTAATTATCCCATACTTGGACGATCTCCTAATAAGGGCGAGGTCCAGAGAACAGCTAGAGATGGGATTAGCACTGTCTCAAGAAGTGCTAAAACAGCACGGGTGGATTCTGAATATTCCAAAATCCCAGTTAATGCCGACAACTCGTCTGCTGTTCCTAGGGATGATTCTGGACACGGTTCAGAAAAAGGTTTTTCTCCCGGAGGAAAAAGCCAAGGAGTTATCCGAGCTTGTCAGGAACCTCCTAAAACCAGGAAAGGTGTCTGTACATCAATGCACAAGAGTCCTGGGAAAAATGGTGGCTTCTTACGAAGCGATTCCATTCGGCAGATTCCACGCAAGAATTTTCCAAAGGGATCTGTTGGACAAATGGTCAGGGTCGCATCTTCAGATGCACCTACGGATAACCCTGTCTCCAAGGACAAGGGTGTCTCTTCTGTGGTGGTTGCAGAGTGCTCATCTATTGGAGGGCCGCAGATTCGGCATACAGGATTGGATCCTGGTGACCACGGACGCCAGCCTGAGAGGCTGGGGAGCAGTCACACAAGGAAGAAACTTCCAGGGAGTATGGACGAGCCTGGAAACGTCTCTTCACATAAACATTCTGGAACTAAGAGCAATATACAATGCTCTAAACCAGGCAGAACCTCTGCTTCAGGGAAAACCGGTATTGATCCAGTCGGACAACATCACGGCAGTCGCCCATGTGAACAGACAGGGCGGCACAAGAAGCAGGAGGGCAATGGCAGAAGCTGCAAGGATTCTTCGCTGGGCAGAGAATCATGTGATAGCACTGTCAGCAGTGTTCATCCCGGGAGTGGACAACTGGGAAGCAGACTTCCTCAGCAGACACGATCTTCACCCGGGAGAGTGGGGACTTCATCCAGAAGTCTTCCACATGCTGGTAACCCGTTGGGAAAGACCAATGGTGGACATGATGGCGTCTCGCCTCAACAAAAAACTGGACAGGTATTGCGCCAGGTCAAGAGATCCGCAGGCAATAGCTGTGGACGCGCTGGTAACGCCTTGGGTGTACCAGTCGGTGTATGTGTTTCCTCCTCTGCCTCTCATACCAAAAGTATTGAGAATTATACGGCAAAGAGGCGTAAGAACGATACTAGTGGTTCCGGATTGGCCAAGGAGGACTTGGTACCCGGAACTTCAAGAGATGATCACGGAAGATCCGTGGCCTCTACCTCTAAGGAGGGACTTGCTTCAGCAGGGTCCCTGTCTGTTTCAAGACTTACCGCGGCTGCGTTTGACGGCATGGCGGTTGAACGCCGGATCCTAAAGGAAAGAGGCATGCCGGAAGAAGTCATTCCTACTTTGATTAAAGCAAGGAAGGAAGTAACCGTGCAACATTATCACCGAATTTGGCGAAAATATGTTGCGTGGTGCGAAGATCGGAGTGCTCCGACGGAGGAATTTCAACTGGGTCGATTCCTACATTTCCTGCAATCAGGATTGTCAATGGGTCTCAAATTGGGATCTATTAAGGTTCAAATTTCGGCCCTGTCGATTTTCTTTCAAAAAGAATTGGCTTCAGTCCCTGAAGTCCAGACCTTTGTTAAGGGAGTGCTGCATATACAGCCTCCTGTGGTGCCTCCAGTGGCACCGTGGGATCTAAATGTGGTTTTGGACTTCCTAAAATCTCATTGGTTTGAACCACTAAAAAAGGTGGATTTGAAATATCTCACATGGAAAGTGACCATGCTTCTAGCCCTGGCTTCTGCCAGGAGAGTGTCAGAATTGGCAGCTTTATCTTACAAAAGCCCATATCTGATTTTCCATTCGGACAGGGCAGAACTGCGGACTCGTCCGCATTTTCTCCCTAAGGTGGTGTCAGCATTTCATCTGAACCAGCCTATTGTAGTGCCTGCGGCTACAAGTGACTTGGAGGACTCCAAGTTACTGGACGTTGTCAGAGCATTAAAAATATATATTGCAAGGACAGCTGGAGTCAGAAAATCTGACTCGTTGTTTATATTGTATGCACCCAACAAGATGGGTGCTCCTGCGTCTAAGCAGACGATTGCTCGTTGGATCTGTAGCACAATCCAACTTGCACATTCTGTGGCAGGCTTGCCACAGCCTAAATCTGTAAAGGCCCACTCCACAAGGAAGGTGGGCTCATCTTGGGCGGCTGCCCGAGGGGTCTCGGCATTACAACTTTGCCGAGCAGCTACGTGGTCAGGGGAGAACACGTTTGTAAAATTTTACAAATTTGATACTCTGGCTAAGGAGGACCTGGAGTTCTCTCATTCGGTGCTGCAGAGTCATCCGCACTCTCCCGCCCGTTTGGGAGCTTTGGTATAATCCCCATGGTCCTTTCAGGAACCCCAGCATCCACTAGGACGATAGAGAAAATAAGATTTTACTTACCGATAAATCTATTTCTCGGAGTCCGTAGTGGATGCTGGGCGCCCATCCCAAGTGCGGATTATCTGCATAAATTGTACATAGTTATTGTTAACTAATTCGGGTTATTGTTGAAGGAAGCCATCTTTCAGAGGCTCCGCTGTTATCATACTGTTAACTGGGTTTAGATCACAAGTTGTACGGTGTGATTGGTGTGGCTGGTATGAGTCTTACCCGGGATTCAAAATCCTCCCTTATTGTGTACGCTCGTCCGGGCACAGTACCTAACTGGAGTCTGGAGGAGGGTCATAGGGGGAGGAGCCAGTGCACACCACCTGATCGGAAAAGCTTTACTTTTTGTGCCCTGTCTCCTGCGGAGCCGCTATTCCCCATGGTCCTTTCAGGAACCCCAGCATCCACTACGGACTCCGAGAAATAGATTTATCGGTAAGTAAAATCTTATTATCACTATTATATTCCCCCTCTAGGTCCACCGGGATGGTAAAGTATGAACAAGTTGGTTTCAATAATAAAAAAAAAACAACATGAAAAACTCATGTCGACTTTGTGACCTGTCGACATTTTAAATGTTGGTTTTGACCTTGGCGGTATTTTAAATGTCAGGATTTTGACCGTCAGGATATTGATTGTAGGTAAATTGACCGCATCCCTGCGGCTCAGACACATACGCAAAAAAATAAAAAATAAATCCGATTTACGTACAGTAGCAGCTTTGCAACTGCATCTGAATTAGGCTCTATGGGGGTCATTCCGAGTTGTTCATTCGTTATATTTTTCTCGCAACGGAGCGATTAGTCGCTAATGCGCATGCGCAATGTCCGCACTGCGACTGCGCCAAGTAAATTTGCTATGCAGTTAGGTATTTTACTCACGGCATTACGAGGTTTTTTCTTCGTTCTGGTGATTGTAATGTGATTGACAGGAAGTGGGTGTTTCTGGGCGGAAACTGGCCGTTTTATGGGTGTGTGCGAAAAAACGCTGCCGTTTCTGGGAAAAACGCGGGAGTGGCTGGAGAAACGGAGGAGTGTCTGGGCGAACGCTGGGAGTGTTTGTGACGTCAAACCAGGAACGAAACTGACTGAACTGATCGCAGTTGCCGAGTAAGTGTGGAGCTACTCAGAAACAGCTAAGAAGTGTCTATTCGCAATTTTGCTAATCTTTCGTTCGCAATTTTGATAAGTTAAGATTCACTCCCAGTAGGCGGCGGCTTAGCGTGTGCAAAGCTGCTAAAAGCAGCTTGCGAGCGAACAACTCGGAATGAGGGCCTATATCTATAGACTTGCCATAGTATCCCTTTAATCACCTATGGTTTACACCAGAGGTTCTCAAACTCGGTCCTCGGGAGCCCACACAGTGCATGTTTTGCAGGTAACCCAGCAGGTGCACAGGTGTATTAATTACTAGAGATGAGCGCCTGAAATTTTTCGGGTTTTGTGTTTTGGTTTTGGGTTCGGTTCCGCGGCCGTGTTTTGGGTTCGAACGCGTTTTGGCAAAACCTCACCGAATTTTTTTTGTCGGATTCGGGTGTGTTTTGGATTCGGGTGTTTTTTTCAAAAAACCCTAAAAAACAGCTTAAATCATAGAATTTGGGGGTCATTTTGATCCCAAAGTATTATTAACCTCAAAAAACATAATTTACACTCATTTTCAGCCTATTCTGAACACATCACACCTCACAATATTATTTTTAGTCCTAAAATTTGCACCGAGGTCGCTGTGTGAGTAAGATAAGCGACCCTAGTGGCCGACACAAACACCGGGCCCATCTAGGAGTGGCACTGCAGTGTCACGCAGGATGTCCCTTCCAAAAAACCCTCCCCAAACAGCACATGACGCAAAGAAAAAAAGAGGCGCAATGAGGTAGCTGTGTGAGTAAGATTAGCGACCCTAGTGGCCGACACAAACACCGGGCCCATCTAGGAGTGGCACTGCAGTGTCACGCAGGATGGCCCTTCCAAAAAACCCTCCCCAAACAGCACATGACGCAAAGAAAAAAAGAGGCGCAATGAGGTAGCTGTGTGAGTAAGATTAGCGACCCTAGTGGCCGACACAAACACCGGGCCCATCTAGGAGTGGCACTGCAGTGTCACGCAGGATGGCCCTTCCAAAAAACCCTCCCCAAACAGCACATGACGCAAAGAAAAAAAGAGGCGCAATGAGGTAGCTGACTGTGTGAGTAAGATTAGCGACCCTAGTGGCCGACACAAACACCGGGCACATCTAGGAGTGGCACTGCAGTGTCACGCAGGATGTCCCTTCCAAAAAACCCTCCCCAAACAGCACATGACGCAAAGAAAAAAAGAGGCGCAATGAGGTAGCTGTGTGAGTAAGATTAGCGACCCTAGTGGCCGACACAAACACCGGGCCCATCTAGGAGTGGCACTGCAGTGTCACGCAGGATGTCCCTTCCAAAAAAACCTCCCCAATCAGCACATGATGCAAAGAAAAAGAAAAGAAAAAAGAGGTGCAAGATGGAATTATCCTTGGGCCCTCCCACCCACCCTTATGTTGTATAAACAAAACAGGACATGCACACTTTAACCAACCCATCATTTCAGTGACAGGGTCTGCCACACGACTGTGACTGATATGACGGGTTGGTTTGGACCCCCCCCAAAAAAGAAGCAATTAATCTCTCCTTGCACAAACTGGCTCTACAGAGGCAAGATGTCCACCTCATCTTCACCCTCCGATATATCACCGTGTACATCCCCCTCCTCACAGATTATCAATTCGTCCCCACTGGAATCCACCATCTCAGCTCCCTGTGTACTTTGTGGAGGCAATTGCTGCTGGTCAATGTCTCCGCTGAGGAATTGATTATAATTCATTTTAATGAACATCATCTTCTCCACATTTTCTGGATGTAACCTCGTACGCCGATTGCTGACAAGGTGAGCGGCGGCACTAAACACTCTTTCGGAGTACACACTTGTGGGAGGGCAACTTAGGTAGAATAAAGCCAGTTTGTGCAAGGGCCTCCAAATTGCCTCTTTTTCCTGCCAGTATAAGTACGGACTGTGTGACGTGCCTACTTGGATGCGGTCACTCATATAATCCTCCACCATTCTATCAATGTTGAGAGAATCATATGCAGTGACAGTAGACGACATGTCCGTAATCGTTGTCAGGTCCTTCAGTCCGGACCAGATGTCAGCATCAGCAGTCGCTCCAGACTGCCCTGCATCACCGCCAGCGGGTGGGCTCGGAATTCTGAGCCTTTTCCTCGCACCCCCAGTTGCGGGAGAATGTGAAGGAGGAGATGTTGACAGGTCGCGTTCCGCTTGACTTGACAATTTTGTCACCAGCAGGTCTTTCAACCCCAGCAGACCTGTGTCTGCCGGAAAGAGAGATCCAAGGTAGGCTTTAAATCTAGGATCGAGCACGGTGGCCAAAATGTAGTGCTCTGATTTCAACAGATTGACCACCCGTGAATCCTTGTTAAGCGAATTAAGGGCTGCATCCACAAGTCCCACATGCCTAGCGGAATCGCTCCGTGTTAGCTCCTTCTTCAATGCCTCCAGCTTCTTCTGCAAAAGCCTGATGAGGGGAATGACCTGACTCAGGCTGGCAGTGTCTGAACTGACTTCACGTGTGGCAAGTTCAAAGGGCATCAGAACCTTGCACAACGTTGAAATCATTCTCCACTGCACTTGAGACAGGTGCATTCCATCTCCTATATCGTGCTCAATTGTATAGGCTTGAATGGCCTTTTGCTGCTCCTCCAACCTCTGAAGCATATAGAGGGTTGAATTCCACCTCGTTACCACTTCTTGCTTCAGATGATGGCAGGGCAGGTTCAGTAGTTTTTGGTGGTGCTCCAGTCTTCTGTACGTGGTGCCTGTACGCCGAAAGTGTCCCGCAATTTTTCTGGCCACCGACAGCATCTCTTGCACGCCCCTGTCGTTTTTTAAAAAATTCTGCACCACCAAATTCAAGGTATGTGCAAAACATGGGACGTGCTGGAATTTGCCCATATTTAATGCACACACAATATTGCTGGCGTTGTCCGATGCCACAAATCCACAGGAGAGTCCAATTGGGGTAAGCCATTCCGCGATGATCTTCCTCAGTTGCCGTAAGAGGTTTTCAGCTGTGTGCGTATTCTGGAAAGCGGTGATACAAAGCGTAGCCTGCCTAGGAAAGAGTTGGCGTTTGCGAGATGCTGCTACTGGTGCCGCCGCTGCTGTTCTTGCGGCGGGAGTCCATACATCTACCCAGTGGGCTGTCACAGTCATATAGTCCTGACCCTGCCCTGCTCCACTTGTCCACATGTCCGTGGTTAAGTGGACATTGGGTACAACTGCATTTTTTAGGACACTGGTGAGTCTTTTTCTGACGTCCGTGTACATTCTCGGTATCGCCTGCCTAGAGAAGTGGAACCTAGATGGTATTTGGTAACGGGGGCACACTGCCTCAATAAATTGTCTAGTTCCCTGTGAACTAACGGCGGATACCGGACGCACGTCTAACACCAACATAGTTGTCAAGGACTCCGTTATCCGCTTTGCAGTAGGATGACTGCTGTGATATTTCATCTTCCTCGCAAAGGACTGTTGAACAGTCAATTGCTTACTGGAAGTAGTACAAGTGGGCTTACGACTTCCCCTCTGGGATGACCATCGACTCCCAGCGGCAACAACAGCAGCGCCAGCAGCAGTAGGCGTTACACGCAAGGATGCATCGGAGGAATCCCAGGCAGGAAAGGACTCGTCAGACTTGCCAGTGACATGGCCTGCAGGACTATTGGCATTCCTGGGGAAGGAGGAAATTGACACTGAGGGAGTTGGTGGGGTGGTTTGCGTGAGCTTGGTTACAAGAGGAAGGGATTTACTGGTCAGTGGACTGCTTCCGCTGTCACCCAAAGTTTTTGAACTTGTCACTGACTTATTATGAATGCGCTGCAGGTGACGTATAAGGGAGGATGTTCCGAGGTGGTTAACGTCCTTACCCCTACTTATTACAGCTTGACAAAGGGAACACACGGCTTGACACCTGTTGTCCGCATTTCTGGTGAAATACCTCCACACCGAAGAGCTGATTTTTTTGGTATTTTCACCTGGCATGTCAACGGCCATATTCCTCCCACGGACAACAGGTGTCTCCCCGGGTGCCTGACTTAAACAAACCACCTCACCATCAGAATCCTCCTGGTCAATTTCCTCCCCAGCGCCAGCAACACCCATATCCTCCTCATCCTGGTGTACTTCAACACTGACATCTTCAATCTGACTATCAGGAACTGGACTGCGGGTGCTCCTTCCAGCACTTGCAGGGGGCATGCAAATAGTGGAAGGCGCATGCTCTTCACGTCCAGTGTTGGGAAGGTCAGGCATCGCAAACGACACAATTGGACTCTCCTTGTGGATTTGGGATTTCAAAGAACGCACAGTTCTTTGCGGTGCTTTTGCCAGCTTGAGTCTTTTCAGTTTTCTAGCGAGAGGCTGAGTGCTTCCATCCTCATGTGAAGCTGAACCACTAGCCATGAACATAGGCCAGGGCCTCAGCCGTTCCTTGCCACTCCGTGTGGTAAATGGCATATTGGCAAGTTTACGCTTCTCCTCCGACAATTTTATTTTAGGTTTTGGAGTCCTTTTTTTTCTGATATTTGGTGTTTTGGATTTGACATGCTCTGTACTATGACATTGGGCATCGGCCTTGGCAGACGACGTTGCTGGCATTTCATCGTCTCGGCCATGACTAGTGGCAGCAGCTTCAGCACGAGGTGGAAGTGGATCTTGATCTTTCCCTAATTTTGGAACCTCAACTTTTTTGTTCTCCATATTTTATAGGCAGAACTAAAAGGCACCTCAGGTAAACAATGGAGATGGATGGATTGGATAGTTTACTAGTATACAATTATGGACGGACTGCCACGGTTAGGTGGTATAAAAAAACCACGGTTAGGTGGTATATATTATAATAATAATACAATTATGGATGGACGGACTGCCTGCCGACTGCCGACACAGAGGTAGCCACAGCCGTGAACTACCGCACTGTACACTGGTTGATAAAGAGATAGTAGTATACTCGTAACAACTAGTATGACACTATGACGACGGTATAAAGAATGGAAAAAAAACCACGGTTAGGTGGTATATATTATAATAATAATACAATTATGGATGGACGGACTGCCTGCCGACTGCCGACACAGAGGTAGCCACAGCCGTGAACTACCGCACTGTACACTGGTTGATAAAGAGATAGTAGTATACTCGTAACAACTAGTATGACACTATGACGACGGTATAAAGAATGAAAAAAAAACCACGGTTAGGTGGTATATATTATAATAATAATACAATTATGGATGGACGGACTGCCTGCCGACTGCCGACACAGAGGTAGCCACAGCCGTGAACTACCGCACTGTACACTGGTTGATAAAGAGATAGTAGTATACTCGTAACAACTAGTATGACACTATGACGACGGTATAAAGAATGGAAAAAAAACCACGGTTAGGTGGTATATATTATAATAATAATACAATTATGGATGGACGGACTGCCTGCCGACTGCCGACACAGAGGTAGCCACAGCCGTGAACTACCGCACTGTACACTGGTTGATAAAGAGATAGTAGTATACTCGTAACAACTAGTATGACACTATGACGACGGTATAAAGAATGGAAAAAAAACCACGGTTAGGTGGTATATATTATAATAATAATACAATTATGGATGGACGGACTGCCTGCCGACTGCCGACACAGAGGTAGCCACAGCCGTGAACTACCGCACTGTACACTGGTTGATAAAGAGATAGTAGTATACTCGTAACAACTAGTATGACACTATGACGACGGTATAAAGAATGGAAAAAAAACCACGGTTAGGTGGTATATATTATAATAATAATACAATTATGGATGGACGGACTGCCTGCCGACTGCCGACACAGAGGTAGCCACAGCCGTGAACTACCGCACTGTACACTATTTGATAAAGAGATAGTAGTATACTCGTAACAACTAGTATGACACTATGACGACGGTATAAAGAATGGAAAAAAAACCACGGTTAGGTGGTATATATTATAATAATAATACAATTATGGATGGACGGACTGCCTGCCGACTGCCGACACAGAGGTAGCCACAGCCGTGAACTACCGCACTGTACACTGGTTGATAAAGAGATAGTAGTATACTCGTAACAACTAGTATGACACTATGACGACGGTATAAAGAATGGAAAAAAAACCACGGTTAGGTGGTATATATTATAATAATAATACAATTATGGATGGACGGACTGCCTGCCGACTGCCGACACAGAGGTAGCCACAGCCGTGAACTACCGCACTGTACACTGGTTGATAAAGAGATAGTAGTATACTCGTAACAACTAGTATGACACTATGACGACGGTATAAAGAATGGAAAAAAAACCACGGTTAGGTGGTATATATTATAATAATAATACAATTATGGATGGACGGACTGCCTGCCGACTGCCGACACAGAGGTAGCCACAGCCGTGAACTACCGCACTGTACACTGGTTGATAAAGAGATAGTAGTATACTCGTAACAACTAGTATGACACTATGACGACGGTATAAAGAATGGAAAAAAAACCACGGTTAGGTGGTATATATTATAATAATAATACAATTATGGATGGACGGACTGCCTGCCGACTGCCGACACAGAGGTAGCCACAGCCGTGAACTACCGCACTGTACACTGGTTGATAAAGAGATAGTAGTATACTCGTAACAACTAGTATGACACTATGACGACGGTATAAAGAATGGAAAAAAAACCACGGTTAGGTGGTATATATTATAATAATAATACAATTATGGATGGACGGACTGCCTGCCGACTGCCGACACAGAGGTAGCCACAGCCGTGAACTACCGCACTGTACACTGGTTGATAAAGAGATAGTAGTATACTCGTAACAACTAGTATGACACTATGACGGTATAAAGAAAGAAAAAAAAATACCACGGTTAGGTGGTATATATTGTAATACAATTATGGATGGACGGACTGCCTGCCGAGTTCCGACTGCCGACACAGAGGTAGCCACAGCCGTGAACTACCGCACTGTACTGTGTCTGCTGCTAATATAGACTGGTTGATAAAGAGATAGTATACAATACATACAACAATGAATATACTACTATACTGGTGGTCAGGCACTGGTCACCACTAGTCACACTGGCAGTGGCACTCCTGCAGCAAAAGTGTGCACTGTTTAATTTTAAATTAATATAATATTATGTACTCCTGGGGGCTCCTGCTATAACAACCTGCAGTGCTCCCCAGTCTCCCCCACAATTATTATAAGCTTTGCCTTTTATACATTGATGTGCAGCACACTGGGCTGAGCTGAGTGCACACAGACTGAGTCACACTGTGTGACTGGCTGCTGCTGTGTATCGTTTTTTTTCAGGCAGAGAACGGATATAGCAGAGAACGGATATATATTAAAATAAATAAAAGTTAACTAACAACAACTGCACTGGTCACTGTGGTAAACTCTGTCTGACTCTGCACAATCTCTCTCTCTCTTCTAATCTAATTTCTAATGGAGAGGACGCCAGCCACGTCCTCTCCCTATCAATCTCAATGCACGTGTGAAAATGGCGGCGACGCGCGGCTCCTTATATAGAATCCGAGTCTCGCGAGAATCCGACAGCGTCATGATGACGTTCGGGCGCGCTCGGGTTAACCGAGCAAGGCGGGAGGATCCGAGTCTGCTCGGACCCGTGAAAAAAACATGAAGTTCGTGCGGGTTCGGTTTCAGAGAAACCGAACCCGCTCATCTCTATTAATTACTCACTGACATTTTAAAAGGTCCACAGGTGGAGCTAATTATTTCACTTGCGATTCTGTGAGGAGACCTGCAAAACATGCACTGTGTGGGCCCCCGAGGACCGAGTTTGAGAACCTCTGGTTTACACAGTCTCTGTGGCTGGCTAAATTCAAGTATAATGGTTTGTGTGTCCCGTCTCTTAAACGTTTTGCGCAGGGGGTGCTGGGGTGCGCTTCCCTCATCCAAGACTCCAACTGAAGCAAGCGATGGCAAAAAACTCACTGAGAACTGCGCTACAGCTGGGTGTGTGACCTGAGGGAACACTGAGTAGGGGACGTCACACAGAAACGGTTCAGCCTGAGAATAACGGCCCTCATTCCGAGTTGTTCGCTCGGTATTTTTCATCGCATCGCAGTGAAAATCCGCTTAGTACGCATGCGCAATGTTCGCACTGCGACTGCGCCAAGTAACTTTACTATGAAGAAAGTATTTTTACTCACGGCTTTTTCTTCGCTCCGGCGAACGTAATGTGATTGACAGGAAATGGGTGTTACTGGGCGGAAACACGGCGTTTCAGGGGCGTGTGGCTGAAAACGCTACCGTTTCCGGAAAAAACGCAGGAGTGGCCGGGGAAACGGTGGGAGTGCCTGGGCGAACGCTGGGTGTGTTTGTGACGTCAACCAGGAACGACAAGCACTGAAATGATCGCACAGGCAGAGTAAGTCTGGAGCTACTCTGAAACTGCTAAGTAGTTAGTAATCGCAATATTGCGAATACATCGGTCGCAATTTTATGAAGCTAAGATTCACTCCCAGTAGGCGGCGGCTTAGCGTGTGTAACTCTGCTAAAATCGCCTTGCGACCGATCAACTCGGAATGAGGGCCAACATACAGTAATGTAGTACTACTAATACGATGTGAACGGAACACATTACTCTGATGAATTCAGTAGACACAAGTTATTCTAATTAAACGTAGATCGGCTTTTACAACTTTCACTTGATGCAAACTAAAAAAAAAAAAAAAGGCCGAAAATTCTCGTCAAGAGGATTTTATTCAGCCAAATAAGTGAAAAAAATAATTGGTCTCTATTTCACTTAATTAATAATCCAATTAGGCCGGACGGGAGAAGCAACTATGCAGATCCAGCTAGTGAATTAATGTAGCAGCGAATGATTAGATTGGGACTATAATGAGGTGCGTCAGGCAAGCGCTGAGGCTGGGGCAGACAATGGGATTGTAGATGGAAGCCAGGGACTGCGAGAACCACTGACTGGCTCTGTACCATCATTTGGTCATTAATTTAAAGTAATTGGAAATATTAACACACTACATGTATTTGTGCAGCTTTCAAATGGACTCAAATATGTTTCGTTTTCTAAAATGTAAAAGTAAATTAGCTGCTACAAAGGTCCGTTATGTAGAGATCACCGAGAGGCTACATGGGAAGCCAATCAGCTTCTCTGCAGAACTCTGGGGTCTATTTACTAAGCCTTGGGTGGAGATAAAGTGGACGGAACTAAAGTACCAGCCAGCTAGGTCCTAAAGGCCCCTACACGCAGCACGATGTGTCCTCAAATGACACTTCACGAACAACGGGACCTGGCGGGGTGAACACACACTTGCCGATGCTGGCAGCGGCGAGCGACAGAGCGTGGGGGTGGCGTGACATGGCATGGCATTGTTGTCCACCTCCTCAGATCTTTCTGCATGTTCAAAAGATCTGGGGAGACAACTTAGAACCCGCGGGCGCGCCCATCATTATCGTCCGTTCACACGGCACTTTTTAAACCATGTGTCGTTCCGATCGTTCAGAAACGCCAAAATGGTTTCAGATATCCTGCTGATTGTTGGGGCCTCAACTGTCATTTTTCAAACCCAGCCTGTAACATGACAGTTGGGAGCTGATTGGCTGGTACTTTATCACCATCCACTTTATCTCCATACAAGGCTTAGTAAATAGAACCCTCTGTCCTTTCTCCGGTATCACAGTGAACATTTCAACATTCACAGTGTTGACATGGTCATTATGTCGACACGGCCATTATTTTGATATTGTGATTGTTGGTCACAATGTTGATATTAAAGGGTTAGGTTTAGGGTTAGGGTAGGCTTAGGGCTACAACAGTAGAAACATGTCAATATGCTAACTGTTGACATGCACAATGTCAACATTATAACTATGCCGGCATTAAATGTCAAGATAACATCCATGTTGACATTCCAGTTTTTGACATTTTCTGCAACGCCAACTACTGTACCTCCCTTGTCTCATTCCATGAGGGCACCCTCTTCCAGATCAAGAAAAGTAGAAAGCGGTGCCTTCCCCCACGCCGTCCCTGCTCTTCTAGCTATGTGGCATAGTCACGCCCACTTAATAAGTCACCCCTGCCTACCCCTTTACCGGGGCTGGCGTGGCTCTCTACGGCCCTGTCCACATGTGACCGCTGACTAGTGATTGTGATCCCCACCAGGGATTAGTACTGTTGTCTAGGATTATTTTTCCCTGCAAAGAGAACATTTCCCATAAGACTGCGTTAAGTTTACAAAGTTAAGCAGGTCCTTGATGCCCATGCACGCTGGAACTTGTGGTTCTTCACGTGACATCATACACTGGCAGCCTAGCTGGGAGCAGTAGTCCACCTATAAAAAAAAATATTTTTTATACTATTAATTAATGTTTACCTCCGTAGTGCTTTTGGCATTAGGCCAGAGGGTCCCAAATGCTGGAGCTACTGTAGTTGAATCATAGCGGGGAGACCCAGAATAGGTGTCCCTCAACTGTGATTCCACCACTTGGCACCAGGCCTGGTTTTTAGGGTGGGAATCATTTGATGTTTTATCGGAACCCTCAGTCAAATGGTTCCGATGGTCACTGTTTAAAGCTGCAATGGTGAGGATCCAATGTTTCCTCAACGTTAGGTTTTCACATCGATGTTTCCTCAGGATGGAGCAGCCAAAAAATCAGCAAGTATGATATCTGGCCGATGGGATTCCCATGCATCCTGCAGTGTGTAGAGATATCCGGACCATCCAGGTGGCTCTAAACTTAATCCTACCTGTGGCCCCTCCTCCTCATATGATGTCATGGGTTTGGGGTGTGGCCGGCACAGGGCACCATGGAGCCCTGATCCAGTGATGTCATTGCATCTCTGCCCACTTCGGTGGAGACGTGTGTGAAGTGTTGGACTGGGGCATGAAGGGCCCACCTGGGGAATGCAGTTATAGGGGCCCATACATAGGGGTGTGGCCAGCCTACAAAGGGGGTGTGGCCAGCCTCCACAGAGGCTTGAAATACACAATAGTTTAGTGCAGTGTAATGCAACATATCTACCATGTATAATACAAGTGCACAGTCTGGAACCTGATCCCTAGAGGAAGGAGTGGGCCCTTAGGCAGTGGGGTCTACCGATGGTTTCCCTGGTACCCCTGTGGGCCAGTCCGACCCTGCGTGTGTGGGACCTGGGAGGTTTGTATACTATGCCGGGGGAACTCTCCGAGATTCAGCATATATGTTGTGCGTGCCTTTATAACATCATCAACTCACCAATAAACAAGTCTTCTGCCAAGCAGTTTGCATGCATTTTTCTCTGAGATATATTACCAGAGTAATACGGTATTTGTAAGGTACCGTGACCTGGGGTCATAAAAAAAGCTGGAAGGCTGCAGTTTTCAGAACTTTCCGTTTAAGGGCTCCTAAAACGAAGCAGGACAGGAAACCGCACATCATAAACGTTTAAACATAAACTTTAATTAAACTGCATTAAATTCGCCATCATCCCCCGGGGATTTTAATGTAAGTTAATAAAAGTTTATATTTGAAGTGAATAGTGAACGCCATGTAAAGGTATTACAGCTTGCAATGGACGCCGCTGTAATATATCTGCGCATTACACAGACAACAGCACCTGCCAACGTGGAAATTACAGGTATAAAGTTTTTCTTGCCCCGTCGTATCAAACATGTTCATCTCTATATTGACTGTGCACAGATGGCAACACTTGAAAATATATTGTCAGGCCGCGGGGCACTACCATCGCCGTGTGTACCTCACTTTAATGGCGCACTTTTTTGCATTTGAAATACTGCTTTTCTATTAATAATACCTTATAAAGCCAAGGGAAAGAAGACGTAACAAGTGCACATAATACCCAGAAGAAGAGGGACTGTATTGTGCAGTTGTTCCGTGCTGACAAATAGGGTCAATTCCAGAGGAAATCTTACACATATGGGACGGTCTCTGGCAGGGAAGGACAGTTGGCAGTTGAGCTTACACCGCGACATGCGTTCTGAAAGTAATTTCCACCTAACCTCTTAATTCTAAATGGCTGTTCGGCGAAATATCTGCCTCGTTTTGTATTTGGCTGCAAACTTTCCGTCTCTTCTCAGTGTGAACTAGATTTTTATATTGCTTGCAAATTCCGCCATATATTTTTGTTCTGCCAGGTCTAAATGCTTCTGGTACACAGTGTTCTTTACAATTAAATAGCAAACGGAGAAAAAAAACAGAGATTAAAAAAAAAAAGAGCAGTTTGCCCCATCCGGAACCAGCTTCATCGCCAAACAGCCTGGACCGGCCGCCAAGGTAACAAACAGCCATGAGCATATGCTGTGCTCAACCAAAAAGTGCATGGCCAAGCCAACCTGGGGGTTTGGTTTCAGCTCCGTGGAAGGGCCTATGCCCCCTGACAGTCCCAGGTATCGTTTTTGGGTGCTCCCTTAACCACAACAGTGTTAAGGACAAGTCACACTCATCCGATAAGGATGAGGAAGGGGGAAAGAATTTACCCAAAAGTCCAACCCAGGTGCTTTCTTCCATTGGACGCTGGGGATGGAGCAGAGCTTGATGACACATTGCAGAGAAGACATGATGATGTCCATACGCTACACAATACTGTAAAAAGCCATAGAAAGTGAGGGGAGTCTGAAGTACAGTATACTAACTTATTATCACGCCAGCATCACCTAAGAAGTGTCCGAGGTCGGCGGGTTGCTTGAGAGTTTCCCACTTTTCTGGGATCTGGAAGATTCCCCAAATTCGAAAAGTCTACCGCTAGTTCTAGGAGACATGGCAAGAGTGACTCCTGGGACCCGTGTGTGAGGGGAGCGCCAGGCTTCATACAACGTGCCCTCTCTGTAGTTATTGTCTGGTGTTTTTGGTTTAGGATCTTTCTGGATAATGTATTCCTGGATAACAGATATCATACTTGTTATCAGTATACTATACCTCCCAACTGTCCCGATTTTTTTTGGGACTGTCCCGCTGTCCCCATTGTCCCTCAGGTGGGGGGAGGGGGCAGTTGGGAGGATCCTGGCACTCTGCTCTGCCTAACAGAGCAGTGGTGAATAGATACTGTGCGCATGTACACAGCGGCTATTCACGGAAGACAGAGGGGCTGGGGGCATGCCCCTAAGTGATTAATTCGGGAGGCGTGGCTTGTGGATGCATCATCCAACTAATCCACACCCCCTTTTCACCAGGCCAGACACCCGGTCCGCGATGTTGGGAGGTATGGTATACTCTGTATTTTTTTATGTATGACGATTTTATAAGACAGAAACACTCAGTATGGTAACAAGGAAACACAATCAGCGCATACTTGACTATTTTTAAAAACATTTTAGGGAGATGTGAAAGTAACCCCTATAGGCGCAGACATGCGCTGCTACATCTGAGAGGAGTGACATAAAAATGACTTCCAAATGTAAATAAGACCCAAAGTTAGTAAGTTCTACTTGTTGAAGAAAAGAGACCGATATTTGTCCGTGTATTGTGTTTAACAAGAGGTTCCATATACTGTAAGTGGCCACGAGAAACATTATATGACAATGCATGTAGTCATAGGGATCATTGTGTCTTATATGCAGGGAAGTGGCACTGATGATCCCATATGAATGTATATATCTGATTCCCCCCCCCCCCCCCCCCCCCCAAGAATGTAACAGCTGCATAATAGGGATAAGGTGCAATCAGGGAGATTGCTGGTCTATTTGGGGAGTCAGGGAGATTGCCGCTACTTCAGGGAGCCTCCTGCAGAATGAGGGGGGTTCAACAACTATGAATCAGCCGCACCAACGTCTTGTTTCATTTTAACAACAATTTTTTTTATTTATTTTTTTACAAACTGATCATTTGAGGGCTCAGCAAAAAAAAAAAAAAAAGTAGCTTTGCACCTGGAACACATCATGCTGCAATGCAAGGGGGGTAATTACATATATTATGTTTTCATTCAGGGTAAATACTGGCTGCTTTTGCATGTAGCCCACACATGCTGGGCAGCTTTATTCTTACACTGCAATTTAGATCTGAGCTAGGACATGCCCCTCCCAACTATAACTCCCTCTGCACATGTTACACCTGTCACTTGATTTTTATTATTTGCTTTTCCCCAACCTTAGACTCTGCTTGTTTGAGTGGGATGCTGGGTCCATACTTTGAAGCCTGTATTCAAATGAGAGTGACCTGTGTAATCTCCAGCGCTGTCTTCTATTTCATATGAATATATACATACCCGCCAACATGACCCTCTCCAGGAGGGATAAAATGCTCTGTTTCTGGGCTTCCGTCTTAATGTAGGATTGCCCTCACCTGTGTTGAACTAGTTTCTTGATAAGAAAGGTGTTTCAGCACAGGTGCAGGCAATCATACATTAAGAGGGAAGTCCAGGAGCAGAGCATTGTGTCCCTCCTGGAGAGGGTCATGTTGGGATGTATGTATACAGACTTACCATACTATCCCTTTAAACTGGGACGCTTATGAATTACACAGGTTCTGGGGCTGATTAAGACCAGGTGACATGCAGGCTTGAAGTCAGCCAGCCCCAGAACCTGTGTAACGCACGAGTGCCCCGATGTAAAGGGACAGTATGGTAAGCCTATATCTGTATAATAGTCCTGACCACCTCTGCCTCTTCCCAACAGGAGGACTCTGCATCGCCCAGTCGCTGAGAATATCCAATGACTGCAAGCCCAGCGATTACGATAAGATCATCAAGCAGCTGCTGGAAACGCCTCAGGCGCGGGCGGTGGTGGTCTTCGCCATTGATGACAATGATATCAGGTAATGGACAGATTGGATGGAATTGACAATGTTACAAAGTGACTTTTCCCCCTGATTGTTGAAGCCCCAATTCCCGTACTCCATCATTCTGCCAGGAACAGAAATATCCGTCATTAAACCAATTCCATCTGCTGACAACACAGGGGTCACTAGTAAGCCAGGTGTCATTTACAGGAACGTTGTTTACGGCCTTTGTGGCCTGCTATACCTCATATATTGTACTACACTTCTCATAGGCTCAGAGCTGGCTCCTTTAAGGGGTGTGGTCTAATGTAAGGAGGCGTGACCTCATATATTGTACTATACTGTACCTCTAATATGCTATGCTATACCTCTTATATATTGTACTATACCTCTTTATACCTCTCATATGCTATGCTGTACCTCTTATATATTGTACTATACCTCTTTATACCTCTCATATGCTATGCTGTACCTCTTATATATTGTACTATACCTCTTTATACCTCTCATATGCTATGCTGTACCTCTTATATATTGTACTATACCTCTTTATACCTCTCATATGCTATGCTGTACCTCTTGTATATTGTACTATACCTCTTTATACCTCTCATATGCTATGCTGTACCTCTTGTATATTGTACTATACCTCTTTATACCTCTCATATGCTATGCTATACCTCTTATATATTGTACTATACCTCTTTATACCTCTCATATGCTATGCTGTACCTCTTATATATTGTACTATACCTCTTTATACCTCTCATATGCTATGCTGTACCTCTTATATATTGTACTATACCTCTTTATACCTCTCATATGCTATGCTGTACCTCTTGTATATTGTACTATACCTCTTTATACCTCTCATATGCTATGCTGTACCTCTTATATATTGTACTATACCTCTTTATACCTCTCATATGCTATGCTGTACCTCTTATATATTGTACTATACCTCTTTATACCTCTCATATGCTATGCTGTACCTCTTGTATATTGTACTATACCTCTTTATACCTCTCATATGCTATGCTGTACCTCTTGTATATTGTACTATACCTCTTTATACCTCTCATATGCTATGCTGTACCTCTTATATATTGTACTATACCTCTTTATACCTCTCATATGCTATGCTGTACCTCTTGTATATTGTACTGTACCTCTTTATACCTCTCATATGCTATGCTGTACCTCTTATATATTGTACTATACCTCTTTATACCTCTCATATGCTATGCTGTACCTCTTGTATATTGTACTATACCTCTTTATACCTCTCATATGCTATGCTGTACCTCTTATATATTGTACTATACTTCTTTATACCTCTCATATGCTATGCTGTACCTCTTATATATTGTACTATACCTCTTTATACCTCTCATATGCTATGCTGTACCTCTTGTATATTGTACTATACCTCTTTATACCTCTCATATGCTATGCTGTACCTCTTGTATATTGTACTATACCTCTTTATACCTCTCATATGCTATGCTGTACCTCTTGTATATTGTACTGTACCTCTTTATACCTCTCATATGCTATGCTGTACCTCTTATATATTGTACTATACCTCTTTATACCTCTCATATGCTATGCTGTACCTCTTGTATATTGTACTATACCTCTTTATACCTCTCATATGCTATGCTGTACCTCTTGTATATTGTACTATACCTCTTTATACCTCTCATATGCTATGCTGTACCTCTTGTATATTGTACTGTACCTCTTTATACCTCTCATATGCTATGCTGTACCTCTTATATATTGTACTATACCTCTTTATACCTCTCATATGCTATGCTGTACCTCTTGTATATTGTACTATACCTCTTTATACCTCTCATATGCTATGCTGTACCTCTTGTATATTGTACTATACCTCTTTATACCTCTCATATGCTATGCTGTACCTCTTGTATATTGTACTGTACCGGTGTTTCCTAGCGTTGGTCCTCAAGGCATATTAAGGGTGGGATTCAAATCTTGCAGCTGCGCTCCCGCCACCATCGCGCCCTCCGGCAGTATTCAAATGTTACTGCTGATGGGCGCGATATCAGCATTTCAGCTCGCCACCCCCTGGGGTGGTGAGCTAAAATACACAAAAAATACCTGTTTTTGGACGCACAAACGGGACTTTTTGCGATCGCGACCATGACTTTAGTCGGGTTTAGCTGCTTTACGTGGCTAAACCCGTCTCTTATTAATATTGCCCCGCGATCTCCCGTCACTTTAGATGGGAGATCAGGGTCAATAAAAGATTTGAATCCCGTCCTAACAGTCCACATATTTGTGATACAGTATCCATACTTGAGCACAGATGGGTAAATCAAAATAACTGAGGTGCTAATTTAGTCACCTGTGCATAAGTACGGTTATTCTTAAAGCTTGCATTGTTATGCTGGGTACACACTGGCCGACATATAGGAATTTGGATTTTAACTGCCTGATATTACTGTAGAGTGATCCGATGCTGCGTCTCTCTATATACACATGACGCCTCCTGTACGCCGCATTAGCATATATCGCACAGCTGCTGCATACATCTCTGAAACCGACACTCGGATAAGGAAAGGAGTCCTGAAGAGGCTGATTTAGTAACATGGTTCACAGATGTGGAGTTACCTATAGCAACCGATCAAATTGAAGCTCTCATTTATGCCCTTGCAATTTCGAAATTGACTCGAATTATTTCATTGGTTGGGTTAACAAACATCTGTGAACATCCAGGTGTAACATGTTATTAAATATCCCCAACCTTCAGCAACTGTTACAGCAATGGGGAAGACTTTAATGTGTCATGTGACCGTTCTAAAAACATTTCCCGCATCTGAATTCTCTTCATTACCATTTAGATTTAAGCCTCAGAATATAGGGGGTCATTCCGAGTTGATCGCTCGCTAGCTAGTTTTAGCAGCCGTGCAAACGCTATCCCACCGCCCACTGGGGAGTGTCTTTTAGTTTAGCAGAAGTGCGAACGCATGTGCAGGTGAGATCTGCAAAAACAGTTTGTGCAGTTTCAGAGTAGCTCTGAACCTACTCAGCGCTTGCGATCACTTCAGCCTATTCGTGTCCGGATTTGACGTCATACACCCGCCCAGCGAACGCCCAGCCGCGCCTGCGTTTTTTCAGACATGCCTGCGTTTTTGCAAACCCTCCCTGAAAATGGTCAATTGACACCGAGAAACGCCCCCTTCCTGTCAATCTTCTTGCGGCCGTCAGTGCGACTGAAAACTTCGCTAGAACCTGTGCAAAACAACAACGGGCTTTGTACCTGTATGACGCGCCTGAACACTGCGGTACATACGCATCCGCAGAAATGCCATTTTTTAGCCTGATCGCTGCGCTGCGAACAACGGCACTGACCGATCAACTCGGAATGATCCCCATAGTGTTTTATCAGATGTATTCCTGTAATGCCCCAATGATTAGTACTGAGATCAATGAGAAATGCTTTACTAAATATAACTCCCTATTTGTCATTTCTGCTCTTTATAATACAGTGTAATACAATAAAACAAGGTTCATTTTAAGTTTTTTTTTGTACCCAAATCAATTGATTGTTTTTATATGAGAACACTGGCATATAGTACTTATACCCTCAATACTAATGTATCAATCAAGGTCCCTTCTGTCATCTGTTCCAGTACATGTATGTAATATGTATATGTCATATGTCTTGGATGATTAATGGCCGCAGGGATTTTTGTCCATTATCATACACAACTACCAATTCTAATATCCATCATTTTAAATATGTGGGATCAGTCTTGTACCTGGGTATTAAGAGCCGAACTGTAAAACCAGGGCACTCTGTCAAGTTCACAATAAACTATTTTGTGTAGTCAGTATCTTTTATAGATGATCTACAGTACAACATAGACTGACTTAGTTAATGGTTAGGTTACAGTATATCATATAAACTTTTGGGCTATCATAGGATCCTTTCGTATGTTTAATAGTGGGCCCACGGCTAGCTGCCATATATAGAACCGTGCACATACTGTAAGTTACATGCCAATATCACCAACATAAAAACGGCCACAAAACCAATTTAACGCCACTTCCTTTATCCACCAATTTATTCCTATCCACCTCCATCACTATAACGCATTTCACGCTGATGACGCGTTTCGCTGGAGCAGAACAGCTATACAGTACTGGTGAAATTACTTAGAGGCAGCCACAATGACAATGTGACAATGATTGAATGTAAATTTTGTGACAAAAGGAGTATTTTAAAATAACAACAGGTAATTCGCTGTTTGCAGAATACAGATCCACTGTTACTGTTGGCTAAATGAGACCTTTGGGATAAATGAGGCTGTTACATGGCTTGTTCATCTTCCCCAGACAGGTTTTGGCTGCAGTGAAGAGAGCGGACAAAATCGGACACTTCATCTGGGTGGGATCAGACAGCTGGGGGTCCAAGATCGGCCCTATAAGTCACCTTGAAGACGTCGCGGAGGGTGCCATCACCGTCCTGCCCAAACACGCAACCATCGAAGGTAAGGGCGTGTCATGAAGTGGTTGTGCGCACTAATGTCAGAGACAAAGGGCGACACCGTGGGGGTTATTCGGGTTTGGTAGCAATCCAAAAAAGGCAAGCAACTGGGCAAAACCATGAGGGTCATTCTGACCCGATCGCACGCTGCAGTTTTTCGCAGCGGTGCGATCGGGTCAGAACTGCGCCAAAGTCCGTCGGGCCACTACGATCGCCTCTGCCTGACTGACAGGCAGAGGCGGTCACTGGGCGGAACAGCGCCATTTGGCCGCCGTTTCGTGGGCGCGGTCCGGCCAATGCAGGTGTGGCCGGACCGAACGGGCGGCGGGCCGCAGCGGCTGCGTGACGTCACACGCAGCTGCTGCGGGCCGGGGAGCGATGAGTAGCTCCCGGCTAGCACGCTAAAGCTGCGCCGGTCGGGAGCTATTCTTTACTCTTGAAGTGCAAAGGCATCGCCGCTGTGCGATGCCGTTGCACTTCTGCGGGGGGGGGGGGGCACTCACATACGGGGCGGGATAGCCCTGTGCTGGGTGTACCCCCGCATGCCAGTGTGAATGATCGTAGCTGTGCTAAATTTAGCACAGCTACGATCATCTCGGAATGGCCCCCCATGTGCACTGCAGGTGGGGCAGATGTAACATGTGCAGAGAGAGTTAGATTTGGGTGGGTTATATTGTTTCTATGCAGGGTAAATACTGGCTGCTTTGTTTTTACACTGCAATTTAGATTTCAGTTTGAACACACCCCACCCAAATCTAACTCTCTCTGCACATGTTACATCTGCCCCACCTGCAGTGCACATGGTTTTGCCCGTTAGTGTGCTGTTTTGGTTTGCTAACAAACTTGAATAAGGTCCAAGTATTGGGCCTATAACTCTGCCTACAAGCAAATATACACTATGTGGGATGCACAGTGTGACCCCCATTGAGCTCTGCATCAGTTGCGCAGTCTTTGCATCATGAGGGGACACTGAGCTATGAATAAGGGTGCACCAGCGTGTTTCTGTAGAGATGTCCTCTGCTTCCGAGCAAAAATTCAATGTTCATTTCATTAAGTCCGCAACACTGAGGGGGCGGTATATCTGAATGCACAGGGTGCTATAAAACCCAGGGACCCGGCTATGCCGCCCAGCTGCAATCTCCGCGATGGTCTGGAACTTGTGTGCTGGAATTAATTTTCTCTCATTTAAATAACTCAGCCGGCACAGAGATTAAGTAGGGGGCATTCACCTTCCTCCCCTTGTTCTCATAATTAATTCCAACTGTCTCATTTGTGGGTGTTTCTTGGTGGTAACTGACTGATGGAAATATCAAAGTCCAAAGAGAGTAGACACGGGTCAAAACAACAACGTGTCACGAGAAGACGAGAGTTTCATCTGGAGACTCAAGGACACTCTGTAATATATTCCGAGATCTGAGGGAAGAAAGAGCTTTATCGGGCAGATTCCGTTCTGTATCTCCGCTCTATAGTGTCTCGTTTCCCAAATATCATATTCCCACCAAAATCCAGAGAGTGCCCAGGGGTAATATAGAGAGGAGTAGATGGAGTGAAATAACCGTGACCTTGACCCAGGCAGAGAGACAGTCTCCCTGGCAAACCTACAACTCCCAGGAATTTGGCTACAGTAGCTGTGATATTGGATAAGGACCAAATGATGACGGGTGAGAATTCTTATCCAGCTGCTGCTCAAATTCCAAAGAACATCTTATACCCATTTCTAGAACAAGGAGCAGATTTATGTACATAAGACAATGATCAGACACCTTTCTGCAGCAGGAAGCCACAGACTGAGAGTTATATAGTGGGAGGAGCAGGGTCCCCAGCAGCACAGAGTATATCAGGAGATGAGTGATGTGTCAGTGAGGACAGGGCTGCATGTGACAGGGGCGGTGACATGATGTGAGGAGGGGAATGGAGGCAGCAGGAAGCCACAGACTGAGAGTTATATAGTGGGCGGAGTGGGTCCCCAGCAGCACAGAGTATATCAGGAGATGAGGGATGTGTCAGTGAGGAGCAGGGCTGCATGTGACAGGTGCAGTGATATGATATGAGGAGGGGAATGGAGGAGGCAGGAAGCCACAGACTGAGAGTTATATAGTGGGAGGAGCAGGGTCCCCAGCAGCACAGAGTATATCAGGAGATGAGGGATGTGTCAGTGAGGAGCAGGGCTGCATGTGACAGGTGCAGTGATATGATATGAGGAGGGGAATGGAGGAGGCAGGAAGCCACAGACTGAGACTTATATAGTGGGAGGAGCAGGGTCCCCAGCAGCACAGAGTATATCAGGAGATGAGTGATGTGTCAGTAAGGACAGGCTGCATGTGACAGGGGCAGTGACATGATGTGAGGAGGGGAATGGAGGCAGCAGGAAGCCACAGACTGAGAGTTATATAGTGGGAGGAGCAGGGTCCCCAGCAGCACAGAGTCTATCAGGAAATGAGGGATGTGTTAGTGAGGACAGGGCTGCATGTGACAGGGGCAGTGACATGATGTGAGGAGGGGAATGGAGGCAGCAGGAAGCCACAGACTGAGACTTATATAGTGAGAGGAGCAGGGTCCCCAGCAGCACAGAGTATATCAGGAGATGAGTGATGTGTCAGTGAGGACAGGGCTGCATGTGACAGGGCCAGTGACATGATGTGAGGAGGGGAATGGAGGCAGCAGGAAGCCACAGACTGAGAGTTATATAGTGGGAGGAGCAGGGTCCCCAGCAGCACAGAGTTTATCAGGAAATTAGGGATGTGTTAGTGAGGACAGGGCTGCATGTGACAGGGGCAGTGACATGATGTGAGGAGGGGAATGGAGGCAGCAGAAAGCCACAGACTGAGAGTTATATAGTGGGAGGAGCAGGGTCCCCAGCAGCACAGAGTATATCAGGAGATGAGTGATGTGTCAGTGAGGACAGGGCTGCATGTTACAGGGCCAGTGACATGATGTGAGGAGGGGAATGGAGGTAGCAGGAAGTCACAGACTGAGAGTTATATAGTGGGAGGAGAAGGGTTCCCAGCAGCACAGAGTATATCAGGAAGTGAGTGATGTGTCAGTGAGGACAGTGCTGCATGTGACAGGGCAGTGACATGATGTGAGGGGGGAATGGAGGCAGCAGGAAGCCACAGACAGAGTTATATAGTGGGAGTAGCAGGATCCCCAGCAGCACAGAGTATATCAGGAGATGTGTGATGTGTCAGTGAGGACAGGGCTGCATGTGACAGGGGCAGTGACATGATGTGAGGAGGGGAATGGAGGCAGCAGGAAGCCACAGACTGAGAGTTATATAGTGGGAGGAGCAGGGTCCCCAGCAGCACAGAGTATATCAGAAGGCGAGTGATGTGTCAGTGAGGACAGGGCTGCATGTGACAGGGGCAGTGACATGATGTGAGGAGGGGAATGGCGGCAGCAGGAAGCCACAGACTGAGAGTTATATAGTGGGAGGAGCAGGGTCCCCAGCAGCACAGAGTATATCAGGAGATAAGTGATGTGTTAGCGAGGACAGGGCTCATACCTCACAACTTTCTTTAAGCACAAAGACGGACATTCTGGTGCCCAAAATTAGGGTGTGTGACTTCATGGCTAGGGGTGCATGGTCTCTTGGGAAATGCTGAATCTATGAGCCACATCTCTGTTTTTGTAACTTTGGGGCATGCCAAGCACTCCAGGAGCTGCTGTGCATGTCCCCAGTCCTTCCCTTTTTTTTTTAATTATTAAATTTTTTTACATATTCTTTAACAGGTCTATAGTAAAAGAAGCAGGGTCCCCAGCAGCACAGTATAGTGATGTGATTCTTCTATGACAGTGATGCAGGAAAATTCTGGTGCCTCATGCGTCTAACTTGTTGATTTATTTATAAGATGGACAGTTGACTGGGTCCACCAGGCTTCTGTCTCAAGGGCCCTACACATTGGCCGATCCACCGCCGAGCAGCCCGACGGCGGATACGGCCGACGGGCTACCCGGCGGCGGGGGGCAGTGACGGGGGGAGTGAAGTTTCTTCACTCCCCCCGTCACCCGGCTCCATTGAAGTGCAGGCAAATATGGACGACATTGTCCATATTGGCCTGCATGCACAGCCGACGGGGCACCAGCGATGAACGAGCGCGGGGCCGCGCATCGTTCATCGCTGGTGCCTCCACACTCAAAGATATGAACGTTATCTCGTTCAATAATGAACAAGATCATTCATATCTTTGAGGAATATCGGCCAATGTGTAGGGCCTATCAGCCTTCTGCTGTACGGTAAGATAAGAGAGGAGAGTGCAAAGCTTGGAGGCTTAGGGCTGTGGAGGAACCATCAAAATTATGTTAAGGTGCCCCAAATATTAGTGCAATGTGGAAATGTAATTGTGGTTCCATTAAAATTAAAGAGGGTGGTTCCACACACTGAGGAATATCCTAAAATATGTACCATTTCCATTCTTCTATCTGGTAACACTTCTACCTGGCTCAGGGGGTAATTCCAAGTTGATCGCAGCAGGAAATTTTTTAGCAGTTGGGCAAAACCATGTGCAGTGCAGGGGGGCAGATATAACATCTGCAGAGAGAGTTAGGTTTGGGTGGGTTATTTTGTTTCTGTGCCGGGTAAATACTGGCTGCTTTATTTTTACACTGCAATTTAGATTGCAGATTGAACACACCCCACCCAAATCTAACTCTCTCTGCAAATGTTATATCTGCCTCCCCTGCAGTGCACATGGTTTTGCCCAACTGCTAAAAAATTTCCTGCTGCGATCAACTTGGAATTACCCCCTCAGATTTGACCGATCTTTAGGGAAATCTAGTACACGACAGGCCCAAACCAGCGCCTGACATACATCCATTCCTTTATTCAATAACACTTGAGTTTTGAGTCATGCAGTACAAGTAGAAGGCATGTATCCTTCCAGTGGCTACAATTCACAAACCCCACAGATGGGCTCCGTGGCAAATCCATTGTAGCTGAAACATACCTAGGACCAGGGGTCAACGGAGACCGTGCCCTGTTCTGTGTACCAACGTGACTGGACAGCCCAAGAATGCGGCAGGGCACGCTGAGGCTTGTAGTTCTAGAACACAATAGAGGCACTGGTTGTTTAGCCTCTGCATATGGAATTGGTATACCACTAACGTCATTCTTTGGGCTACTGTAAGCCGCTGCTTCCCGGTGGGTTGGAGGTGAAAATGTAAAACGCCACTTGCAGTCAGTGCAAAGCGGGCTGCGCTGGAAGTGTAACGTCCTTATGTGCGAGAGCCTTCTCTTCTACACGGTGTTAGAGACCTGCACTTATTAGGATTGGTATGATAACACAGGAAAGCTGTTACCTGTCTGAGGCGTCGCACACACACTAATTAGCCGCAATGTGATCTCTGCTGTTGTTACATGCTAATGAATCTGAGCAGAATTAGAACAGACACATTTAATGTCACTGTTTCATCATCTAATACGAAGCATCTGCTTGGGAGAATGGAACAGACGATTTGTTTTAAGGGTAAAATCCGCTTGTCATTTGAATTGCTAAAGAGGTAACTGAATGGAGAGCCAGGAGGTGGTGCTGGTGTGCGTGCGGATGGGGTGTGGGGGAGCGGGGAGAAAGGGGGGGAGGCTGATGAGAACCTTGGCTCTGAGGTCTGGAGGAGGGATTATAATAGAAGCAGATAAGGGTTGTGCTGTACAGGGTGAGCAGCCAGGGGACGGAGGCTAACGAGAACGTTAATGATACAAATTTATCTCTAGTGCTTAGAATGTCACCGGAAAGGTTTGGGTCACCTATTTTTGTGAAGCTGGTGTAATGAGAGCAGGTGAATGATAAGTGGCCCTGAGTGTTGAGTATTAGCAGGAGAGTAAATGCAGCTGACCAGATGTCTGTGTTTTATATTATGCAGAGCTGGAATTTAAAGGGAAGACCACACAAGGTTTTACTCCATATCTTCCTATTACCGAAAGGATGAGCAGCGAATGTTTGTATTTACAGTACTTTCCGATGCCACGCCAAAGAATACCGGTGATCAGGATGCCGACAGTCACATGACTAACACCGGCATCCCGACCGTAAGAATGCCGACAGGGGACTGTGTAATTATTTTACCCCTACCCTGCCCCCTACCCTAACCTGCCTGGGGTGGCGTCTAGGTCTAAGACTTTGGGGGGGAGTGGCGGCTCCGGCTAACCCCTCCCCCCTCTAATGCCTAATCCCCTCCCACTGGGTCCTAACTCTAACAGGGGCCCCTGATACTTATCCTTGGAATGTTGTTGCTCTGTGTTCCGGCACCGGGATTCATATAGACACAGGCAGTGGGCGTACTGATGTACACGGCCAAAGCGCGGTAAGGGTGCGGTGTGTAGTCGCGAATTGTGACTATAATGGTTGCCAGGAATATACATTACATTTGCCTGGAGGGTCCTGACTTGCGGGTTCTACAAGTCTGATGTAAGTTGCGCATGGATAATGATGGTGTTCTCAGCCTGCGTCTGATTGGACAAAAAAGCTTCCAGCGCACCCATTTATACAAATACATTAAAACTACTGCAACACTGCTGATAATAATTGTTGTCATAAAACCTAAATAATATGTGCGCCTGGTTCTCTTAGCAAATCAGATTCTCCAAGCCTCTTGGGTACGGATCATCTGCACTATGTGACCATTAAATTAAATGTCCATGCATTGAATAGCCATGTTTACCTGTTTTGGTACTTGCAGTAAAGCCAGACCTCCATCGCATTCCACATTCCATCTGACCCACATGTGAAGGGAGGAGAGTAGTATTTGCAATGCTGAGCGTGCAATTGACTCTGAATAGGTCACAAATGTGATTTTACGATTCTGATTTTACGATTGCACTGAATAAGCGTTCTAGCTCTCAGTACAGTGTGCTTCATAGCGCCAATATCTATCTAATGTGAAGAGGATCACGTACACCTGGAAAGAGTTCCAACTGAAAGGTTTTCTTTTTCCACAGTTCTTAGCTGAATGTCAGCAGTTACAAGCAAGACATAGGGGGTCATTCCGAGTTGATCGCTCGCTGCCGATTTTTACAGCGCAGCGATCAGGCAAAAAAAGTCTAAACTGCGCATGCGTATGCTCCGCAATGCGCACGCGCGTCATACGGGTACAAAGAGCATCGTTGCTGTGCAATGCTTCTAGCGACGAATCCATTCGCACAGCCGATCGCAAGGAGATTGACAGGAAGAGGGCGTGTATGGGTGTCAACTGACCGTTTTCTGGGAGTGGTAGGGAAAATGCAGGCGTGTCCAGGCGTTTGCAGGGCGAGTGTCTGACGTCAATTCCGAGACCTCCGTCGCTAGGATCATCGCACAGGATAAGTAACTTCAGGGCTGGTCTTGTTTTGCACAAAATGTTTTTGTACCACTCGGCTGCACATGCGATCGCACTCCTGCAAAGCGAAAATACACTCCCCCGTGGGCGGCGACTATGCGTTTGCACGGCTGCAAAAAGTAGCTAGCGAACGATCAACTCGGAATGAGGGCCATAGGTCATATAACAGATCACAGCAGGTCTTTTGCAAACAGGGTGTAACTTTTCAAGAGACCACTAAGTTCCAGGACCCCTAGCAGTAACCACTCCCTGGCTTATCACCCGGGCGACTAATTCACCATCAGGAGCCCTGTTCCTTCTGTCTGATACCTTTTTAAAACAACCTAACATAGATTTGAGAAACAGGGGCATATGCACTGTCATAAACCTTTCAAACTGAAAAAGTGGAGAGAGATAAAGTACCGAGCAACCAGCTGCAACTATCATTTTTCAACCATGCGTGTAACTTGGTTGTTAGGAGCTGATTTGCTGGTTCTTTCTCTCTCCTCTAAGGCTTAGTACATCTCCCCAACAGTATGAGATAGATAAGTATGCTATAGACATAAATTAGATACATAGGGGAGATGTACTAAGCCTTGGGAGCATATGTATTATAATTGTGGAACTGCTGCGATTATTAACACTCTGTTTTGCGATGGATATTTTCATTTTTAATGAAACTATCCCTGCTACGGCATGTACCTAGGGAAACCCACAGGGACAGCGGCATTTTGGCACAGTTTTTCATCGGGTGTAAGATGGCGGATGCGATTCATCGGCGACTTGCGTAGTTGTACGCTGATAACGCCACGTCATGGAAACAGGTTTGGTGCACTGCCTGTGATGGATGTGCTTGGCTGGGCAGCACGGATGGTGTAGTGGTTAGCATTTCTGCCTCACAGCTTTAAGGTCATGGGTTAAATTCCCACCATGGCCCTAACTGTGTGGAGTTTGTATATTCTCCCCGTGCTTGCGTGGGTTTCCTTCGGCTACTCCGGTTTCCTCCCACAATCCAAAAATATACTGGTAGCTTAATTGGCTCCTAACAATATTAACCCTTAGTGCGAATGTGTGTACATGTGATAGGGAATATAGAGTGTAAGCTCCACTGGGGCAGGGACTGATGTGGATGGCCAAAATAATCTCTGTAAAGCGCTGCGGAATATGTGTGCGCTATATAAATAACCGGTAATAAATCTATAAATAATACTCATTACATGTCATGTTACTGTAGCGCACACATAAAATAACATGGCGGACATTGCACGATGCCAATCTACTTTCATAACTGGGTCTCTTTGATGTGATCAGTTATGTTGATTAATTATGCTAAATGGATAAGGTCACACCTCATTTGCATACTGTAAGAAAGGACAGAGGAATAGAGCAGGCACTCAGTAATTGCATGTTAATCACTTGATTTGCAAAGTGTTCGGCTTAAGTAGCTGTTGGAGCCTGAGCCTCTCCTGCCGCCTACGGGTCTCCGGTCCCTGTGGCTCCCCTGTGGTGATGACAATGGGACCACACAGAACGTGGGTTCAGAATTAATCAAAGGGCTTCAGATTCAGCGACATAAGTGTCTGGATGCGGTGCTGACATAAATCACTCATGTAGAGTGTACAGAGTAACCAGGGCAGCGTTGTTCAGACACTGAGATACAAGCTTCTGCCTCTATAAACACGAGTACACATTTGGGAAACGGACCTTTGGGATGAGCCGGAGCAGGTGACCCAGTTTTCAGGTGAGTTGTTAAATATAACCTCCCTTGTTGCTTGCCTGACCTCTCTGTATGACATTACTTGTTTTACAGTCTAGAACAGAATGTCTTAAAAGGAATAACTCCTGTATATGACAAGCGCTATACTGTACTCCTGTATATGACAAGCGCTATACTGTACTCCTGTATATGACAAGCGCTATACTGTACTCCTGTATATGACAGGCGCTATACTATACTCCTGTATATGACAAGCGCTATACTGTACTCCTGTATATGACAAGCACTATACTATACTCCTGTATATGACAAGCGCTATACTATACTCCTGTATATGACAAGCGCTGTACTGTACTCCTGTATATGACAAGCGCTATACTGTACTCCTGTATATGACAAGCGCTATATGACAAGCGCTATACTGTACTCCTGTATATGACAAGCGCTATACTGTACTCCTGTATATGACAAGCGCTATACTATACTTCTGTATATGACAAGCGCTATACTGTACTCCTGTATATGACAAGCGCTATACTGTACTCCTGTATATGACAAGCGCTATACTGTACTCCTGTATATGACAAGCGCTATACTATACTCCTGTATATGACAAGCGCTATACTGTACTCCTGTATATGACAAGCGCTATACTGTACTCCTGTATATGACAAGCGCTATACTGTACTCCTGTATATGACAAGCGCTATACTGTACTCCTGTATATGACAAGCGCTATACAAGCGCTATACTATACTCCTGTATATGACAAGCGCTATACTATACTCCTGTATATGACAAGCGCTATACTGTACTCCTGTATATGACGAGCGCTATACTGTACTCCTGTATATGACAAACGCTATACTTACTCCTGTATATGACAAGCGCTATACTTACTCCTGTATATGACAAGCGCTATTTACTCCTGTATATGACAAGCGCTATACTATACTCCTGTATATGACAAGCGCTATACTGTACTCCTGTATATGACAAGCGCTATACTATACTCCTGTATATGACAAGCGCTATACTGTACTCCTGTATATGACAAGCGCTATACTGTACTCCTGTATATGACAAGCGCTATACTATACTCCTGTATATGACAAGCGCTATACTATACTCCTGTATATGACAAGCGCTATACTATACTCCTGTATATGACAAGCGCTATACTGTACTCCTGTATATGACAAGCGCTATACTAAACTCCTGTATATGACAAACGCTATACTATACTCCTGTATATGACAAGCGCTATACTGTACTCCTGTATATGACAAGCGCTATACTGTACTCCTGTATATGACAAGCGCTATACTGTACTCCTGTATATGACAAGCGCTATACTATACTCCTGTATATGACAAGCGCTATACTGTACTCCTGTATATGACAAGCGCTATACTAAACTCCTGTATATGACAAGCGCTATACTGTACTCCTGTATATGACAAGCGCTATACTATACTCATGTATATGACAAGCGCTATACTGTACTCCTGTATATGACAAGCGCTATACTGTACTCCTGTATATGACAAGCGCTATACTATACTCCTGTATATGACAAACGCTATACTATACTCCTGTATATGACAAGCGCTATACTGTACTCCTGTATATGACAAGCGCTATACTATACTTCTGTATATGACGAGCGCTATACTATACTCCTGTATATGACGAGCGCTATGCTGTACTCCTGTATATGACGAGCGCTATACTGTACTCCTGTATATGATGAGCGCTATACTGTACTCCTGTATATGACAAGCGCTATACTGTACTCCTGTATATGACAAGCGCTATACTATACTCCTGTATATGACAAGCGCTATACTGTACTCCTGTATATGACAAGCGCTATACTGTACTCCTGTATATGACAAGCGCTATACTATACTCCTGTATATGACAAGCGCTATACTATACTCCTGTATATGACAAGCGCTATACTATACTCCTGTATATGACAAGCGCTATACTATACTCCTGTATATGACAAGCGCTATACTATACTCCTGTATATGACAAGCGCTATACTGTACTCCTGTATATGACAAGCGCTATACTTTACTCCTGTATATGACAAGCGCTATACTATACTTCTGTATATGACGAGCGCTATACTATACTCCTGTATATGACGAGCGCTATACTGTACTCCTGTATATGACAAGCGCTATACTGTACTCCTGTATATGACAAGCGCTATACTATACTCCTGTATATGACAAGCGCTATACTGTACTCCTGTATATGACAAGCGCTATACTATACTCCTGTATATGACAAGCGCTATACTATACTCCTGTATATGACAAGCGCTATACTGTACTCCTGTATATGACAAGCGCTATACTGTACTCCTGTATATGACAAGCGCTATACTATACTTCTGTATATGACGAGCGCTATACTATACTCCTGTATATGACAAGCGCTATACTGTACTCCTGTATATGACAAGCGCTATACTATACTTCTGTATATGACGAGCGCTATACTGTACTACTGTATATGACGAGCGCTATACTATACTTCTGTATATGACGAGCGCTATACTGTACTCCTGTATATGACGAGCGCTATACTGTACTCCTGTATATGACAAGCGCTATACTGTACTCCTGTATATGACACGCGCTATACTATACTTCTGTATATGACGAGCGCTATACTGTACTTCTGTATATGACGAGCGCTATACTATACTTCTGTATATGACAAGCGCTATACTGTACTCCTGTATATGACGAGCGCTATACTGTACTCCTGTATATGACAAGTGCTATACTGTACTCCTGTATATGACAAGCGCTATACTGTACTCCTGTATATGACAAGCGCTATACTATACTCCTGTATATGACAAGCGCTATACTATACTCCTGTATATGACAAGCGCTATACTGTACTCCTGTATATGACAAGCGCTATACTGTACTCCTGTATATGACGAGCGCTATACTATACTCCTGTATATGACAAGCGCTATACTATACTCCTGTATATGACAAGCGCTATACTATACTTCTGTATATGACGAGCGCTATACTATACTTCTGTATATGACGAGCGCTATACTGTACTCCTGTATATGACAAGCGCTATACAGTACTCCTGTATATGACAAGCGCTATACTATACTTCTGTATATGACGAGCGATATACTATACTTCTGTATATGACGAGCGCTATACTGTACTCCTGTATATGACAAGCGCTATACTATACTTCTGTATATGACGAGCGCTATACTATACTTCTGTATATGACGAGCGCTATACTGACTGATGTTAGAGGTGTATTAATACTAAAAGCAATAATAATAAATATAGATCTAAAAGGCTCAGTTACATATTTACTTTTACTTGTGATTTGTCTCAATGATAATTGGCTACAATGTGTCCTTATCCTATGAATTCTAATGCTACATTATGGCCCTCATTCCGAGTTGATCGCTCGCAAGGCGAATTTAGCAGAGTTGCTCACGCTAAGCCTACGCCTACTGGGAGTGTATCTTAGCTTCTTAAAATTGCGACCGATGTATTCGCAATATTGCGATTACAAACTACTTAGCAGTTTCAGAGTAGCTTCAGACTTACTCGGCATCTGCGTTCAGTTCAGTGCTTGTCGTTCCTGGTTTGACGTCATAAACACACCCAGCGTTCGCCCAGACACTCCCCCGTTTCTCCGGCCACTCCTGCGTTTTTTCCGGAAACGGTAGCGTTTTTATCCACACGCCCCGAAAACGCTGTGTTTCCGCCCAGTAACACCCATTTCCTGTCAATCACACTACGTTCGCCAGAGCGAAGAAAAAGCCGTGAGTAAAAATACTATCTTCATTGTAAAATTACTTGGCGCAGTCGCAGTGCGAATATTGCGCATGCGTACTAAGCGGAATTTCACTGCGATGCGAAGAAAATTACCGAGCGATCAACTCGGAATGAGGGCCTATGTTCTTGTCCTGTGAGTGTTCCAATGCTCTGATTGGCTATGATGTGCTCTAGCCTTGTATTCCATTGCTCTGATTGGCTATGATGTGCTCTAGCCTTATGAGTGTTCCAATGCTCTGATTGGCTATGATGTGCTCTAGCCTTATGAGTGTTCCAATGCTCTGATTGGCTATGATGTGCTCTAGCCTTGTATTCCATTGCTCTGATTGGCTATGATGTGCTCTAGCCTTGCGAATATTTAATTGCTCTGATTGGCTACAGTGTGCTCTGGCCTTGTGAGTGTTACAATGCTCTGATTGCCTATGATGTGTTCTAGCCTTGTGAGTATTCCATTGCTCTGTCTACAATGTGTTCTTGTCCTGTGCGTGTTCTAAAGCTCTGATTGGCTCTGATTGGCTACAGCGGGTTCTTGCCCTGTGAGTGTCCTAACGCTCTGATTGGCTACGGGTTAGTCTAGACCTATGAACAACTAAAGCACTGACTGGCTATATGTTGATACCAGCACTTCTTATACACAGGCAATGCTTAAGAACAAATATACTGACATGTGGAAGGAAAAGCAGTAAAATCGGAAAAGAATAAAATATCTATGGGTGTATTTCTGAGGCTTAAATACTTGCATCAAAATAACCTACTTTAAATTCCATTGACGGCTGTTACATATATTTCCCTGGGAAGGATCAAATAAAAAGATTCATGGAATGCTTAAACACAAGTTCTTCACAAATGAATCACGAATTGGATCTGCGCTGTGCTGCAGGAACATTTTTTTTCCAGCAAGTATTACATTTATCTAAGGCTTAATAGGCTATGTTCAAATGCAAACACTGTTTTAATGGCTCTGCCCTTTAATTCAAAGTGTTCCGTCGGCAGCATTGTATGAAAGCGGCTACAGCTGATGGCGTGCATTTATAGACGCGCACACTTCAATCACCTCTAAGGTGACCGAGACTTTCATTACAATTAGCTGAGATTTAGCTATACACCCCCCACCCCACTCATTTTATTTTTCTTTTCTTCCTAATTAAAACAAGGGGGTACTGACTGATTCTCTACCGCCTAAAGTTATTGTTTGGTAATGAGTATTTTGTACCTGGATGTAGACTTTCTGCACCGAATGCATGGTATAAGGGGGTCTCTCTGACTTCTGTCTTCACATGGTGGATGCGGCCAGCTTGTCGGCTGACAGATGTGATGGAGAATGCAGACCAGTGATGTCACTAGCTTACAGGGCACAAATACCCATTAACTATGTTGGAGCCTAATGCAGACCCTTCAACATGACGCTACCATCATGTACAGAATGCCCTGTTTCTGGACTTCCCTTAATCTATGATTGGCGTCACCTGTGTTGAAACATCTTTCTCATCAATGAACTAGTTCAACACAGGTGACGCCAATCCTTTGCACTAGCCCACATGTTAGACCGCTTTATTTTTACACTGCAATTTACATTTCAGTTTGAACACACCCCACCCAAATCTAACTCTCTCTGCACATGTTACATCTGCCACACCTGCAGTGCAGCATGGTTTTGCCCAGTTGCTTGCTTTTTTGCTTTACTTACAAACATGTATCAGGACCATGGTACAGGAGCTTCCCCCGTGTGGCATAAGCAGTCCCTCCAAAATGCCAGGGCAGCTCCCACTTAGCATGCATGCCAACACCCTGCAATGGTGCGTAATTTATCCAACAGCAACTTGATAGCGAGCTGCCATACCTCCACTTGGCTACACCTGCCTTCAGCGACGCAGCCCCCTGGATGTCTCAGCCGTCCTGGGTCTGACTATAAATGTAATGACGATATAAGTAAGCATTGGGCATCAAGATAGCAACTCTCTCTTTTGTCACAGATGTAAGTTCAAAGGATACACATACGTAATACAGCTATAGTGGTTAGCATTGCTGCCACACAGCCCTGAGGTCATGAGTTCAAACTCCTGATGAAGGCACCATCTGTGTGGCGTTTCTGTCTTCTGCCCGCAAGCATTAAAAGCCGTTAAGAACAGCGGCGTCGCTATGGGCACCTATCGTGGCGCTTAGTGAGTTAGGTGTTACTAAGGTCAGAAGGCACTGCTAATATTAACAGTAAACTCTCACCCACGTTGGACCCGGGTCTCTTCAAGGCTTGGGCAACCATTGATGGTTCTAACCATCAAATGGTTCCCAAAATGATGGTTACATACCGTTGATGGGATTTTTGTAATGGGAGAGGTGCAGGAACCATTCAATGTCCGTACCTAAGAGGCAATGTCTAAGAGGACATGTTCTCACCTGCTTTTTCACATGTGCGATGGAGCTCCAGGTTTCCGAACTTGTGCATGCTCAGACGTGGCCCTTCTCTTTGATCTTTAGAGAGCAGAGCTGGGGCCAAGTAGGACAGAATGGCATCACCTGACCCTTAGCCAATATCTTGCTGGAGAAATCGGAGATGTATCCTGACCTAGACCCGGCAAATGTTCCTAAACTATATCAAAACAATCCTAATAAACCCTTTGAAAAGTTTCTCTGGCTTTCCACCCACTGTTACGTGGCTCTATATAACTTTTTGAATCTTGTTGGTATAAACCAGCCACGTACTGCAAAGTTCTCCGCTAGCAGTGGGGCATTGGCAGGACACCGTCTGGGTGCCCGGAGATTGCAGCTCCTTATCTGTTGAAGCCAGTTAGCTGCTTCTTCTCATCCCTGGTTACACAGGACAACACCGATGTCTGTCACCGTTGAGTGCAGCTTGCGCATTACAATAGAATTTTTTCCCTGCTCCCCGGAGGAAGACAGAGATAATAAGAGTAACAATGTTTCCCTCAGAAGCTTTCATATTTTGCCATTTCTCCATTCCTCCATGCATAAGAGCCCACAATTAAATACCGACTGCCAACACAGAGCGGAGCGGAGCGGCGTGATAACCCCCAGGGACCGACACGTGCACAAATGTGTTTGAGAACCAGCCAAATGAAGGATGCTCCCTCCTAGTCCTGATTAATGTTTTGTCTGGAAGAAAGACTGGGAACTGTACGCCACTCTGAGACCCGTTATGAGAGTGAGGTGGAATAAGCCAGCACCGTTATGCTTCACTGCCTTTCTAAGTCATTTCCTATGCGCCAGTTATTTATGTATTCATTTGTTAACATTTACAGAATATAGCGCCTGCAAATTCCGCAGTGAACAAAACAGTAACAAAATGAGACTGGGTAATAACAGACTGAAATAGAGGTAAGAGTATACTTTCCAGCAAGTGCCGGGAGACTCCCAATTTTTCAGACAGTCCCCCGCATCCACGAAAGAGTGGCCAGATCTTCCACATCCCACCTGCTTCCTAGTAAAGCTGCCAAGATGAGGAGATTTTACAGGCAATTGCAGTGCGGTATGGAAGCGGCAGGGCTTCATGATGCAAATGTGCGTCATTTAGCCCCACCCCCTCCTTGAAGAACCACAAATCACAGCATTTTGGGGCAGGGCTTAATGACCTGGTCCCACCCCCTAAAGGTACGAGCAGCGCCTCCTCTCTGGGCTTCTTGGGGAGGAAAGTAAGCAGCGCCTCCTCTCCAGGTTTCTTGGGTAGCAAAGTAAGCAGCGCCTCCTCTCCGGGCTTCTTGGGCAGCAAAGTAAGCTGCACCTCCTCTCCAGACTTCTTGGGCAGCAAAGTAAGCAGCTCCTCCTCTCCAGGCTTCTTGGGCATTAACGTAAGCAGCACCTCCTTTCCAGGCTTCTTGGGCAGCAAAATAAGCAGCGCCTCCTCTCTGGGCTTCTTGGGTAGCAAAATAAGCAGCGCCTCCTCTCCGGGCTTCTTGGGCAGCAAAGTAAGCAGCACCTCCTCTCCGGGCTTCTTGGGCATTAAAGTAAGCAGCGCCTCCTTTCCGGGCTTCTTGGGCAGCAAAATAAGCAGCGCCTCCTCTCTGGGCTTCTTGGGTAGCAAAGTAAGCAGCGCCTCCTCTCCGGGCTTCTTGGGCAGGAAAGAAAGCAGCACCTCCTCTCCGGACTTCTTGGGCAGCAAAGTAAGCAGCACCCCCTCTCCAGGCTTCTTGGGCATCAAAGTAAGCAGCACCTCCTCTCCGGACTTCTTGGGCAGCAAAGTAAGCAGCACATCCTCTCCAGGCTTCTTGGGCATTAAAGTAAGCAGCGCCTCCTTTCTGGGCTTCTTGGGCATTAAAGTAAGCAACGCCTCCTCTCCAGGCTTCTTGGGGAGCAAAGTAAGCAGCACCTCCTCTCCAGGCTACTTGGGTAGCAAAGTAAGCCGCACCTCCTCTCCGGGCTTCTTGGGCAGCACAGTAGGCAGCACCTCCTCTCAAGGCTTCTTGGGCATTAAAGTAAGCTGCACTTCCTCTACAGGCTTCTTGGGCAGCAAAGTAAGCAGCGCCTCCTCTCTTTTCTTCTTGGGCAGCAAAGTAAGCAGCACCTCCTCTCCAGGCTTCTTGGGCATCAAAGTAAGCAGCGCCTCCTCTCCGGCCTTCTTGGGCAGCAAAGTAAGCAGCGCATCCTCTCCAGGCTTCTTGGGCATCAAAGTAAGCAACACCTCCTCCCAAAGCTTCTTGGGCAGCAAAGTAAGCAGCGCCTCCTCTCCGGGCTTCTTGGGCAACAAAGTAAGCAATGCCTCCTCTCCAGGCTTCTTGGGCAGCAAAATAAGCAGAGCCTCCTCTCTTTTCTTCTTGGGCAGCAAAGTAAGCAGCACCTCCTCTCCATGCTTCTTGGGCATCAAAGTAAGCAGCACCTCCTCTCCGGCCTTCTTGGGCAGCAAAGTAAGCAGCACATCCTCTCCAGGCTTCTTGGGCATCAAAGTAAGCAACGCCTCCTCCCAAGGCTTCTTGGGCAGCAAAGTAAGCAGCGCCTCCTCTCCAGGCTTCTTGGTCAGCAAAGTAAGCAGCGCCTCCTCTCCAGGCTTCTTGGGCAGCAAAATTAGCAGAGCCTCCTCTCCAGGCTTCTTGGGTAGAAAGGTAAGCAGCGCCTCCTCTCCAGGCTTCTTGGGCAGCAAAGTAAGCAGCGCCTCCTCTCTTTTCTTCTTGGGCAGCAAAGTAAGCAGCACCTCCTCTCCAGGCTTCTTGGGCATTAAAGTAAGCAGCGCCTCCTCTCTGGCCTTCTTGGGCAGCAAAGTAAGCAGCGCATCCTCTCCAGGCTTCTTGGGCATCAAAGTAAGCAACGCCTCCTCCCAAGGCTTCTTGGGCAGCAAAATAAGCAGCGCCTCCTTTCCGGGTTTCTTGGGCAGCAAAGTAAGCAGCGCCTCCTCTATGGGCTTCTTAAATAGCAAAGTAAGTAGCGCCTCCTCTTTGGGCTTCCTGGGCAGCAAAGTAAGCAGCGCCTCCTCTCCAGGCTTCTTGGGCATCAAAGTAAGCAGCGCCTCCTCTCCGGGCTTCTTGGGCAGCAAAGTAAGCCGCAACTCCTCTCCGGGCTTCTTGGGCAGCAAAGTAAGCCGCACTTCCTCTCCGGGCTTCTAGGGCAGCAAAGTAAGCCGCACCTCCTCTCCGGACTTCTTGGGCAGCAAAGTAAGCCGCACCTCCTCTCCGGGCTTCTTGGGCAGCAAAGTAAGCCGCACCTCCTCTCCGGGCTTCTTGGGTAGCAAAGTAAGCAGCGCCTCCTCTCCGGGCTTCTTGGGCAGCAAAGTAAGCAGCGCATCCTCTCCAGGCTTCTTGGGCAGCAAAGTAAGCAGCGCATCCTCTCCGGGCTTCTTTGGCAGCAAAGTAAGCAGCACCTCCTCTCCGGGCTTCTTGGGCAGCAAAGTAAGCAGCACCTCCTCTCCGGGCTTCTTGGGCAGCAAAGTAAGCAGCACCTCCTCTCCGGGCTTCTTGGGCATCAAAGTAAGCAGCGCCTCCTCTCCGGGCTTCTTGGGCAGCAAAGTAAGCCGCACCACCTCTCCAGGCTTCTTGGGCAGTAAAGTACACTTTCCAGCTGGTGCCCTGATGCCCTGTGTGTGTCCGCTGCTGCTTGTGGTAAAACAAACTGATCACGTTGTCTGAAAAAGACGCCACTCTTCATGCTTTCCACTTCTTCATTTTCAGTGCTGTTCCTTGTACAGGGAGGAATCTTGAATTGATAATGTTAAAGCCTGAGTAATGCAGAATCGCACTGAACAGCAGATTCTTATTGCAGGTCTATAGGGTTGCATCCTCATTTACACTGCAAAAGTGCAATGCACCAGGCACTCAGCTTCATGGTATTGGTCCCCTCTTTCATGACATCATGTTTTCGGGGGAGCAGATTAATGGGGCCTTATGAGGGTAGAGAAGCGCCCTGTATTTTGATAAAGCTAAATTATTTATCTTACTTAAAACCCTTTAAGAGGTCTAAGAACACTGTACGCTATTGACGTATGGAATACCGTAAGGGTACGCACGTTGCGTAACGATCGCTTAGCCGTAGTCGAGACGCTCGAGCGTCACGTTCGCTCACGGCCAAGAGATCGCAGGCAGGCACGCTATTGGCTGCCGACTAACGTAATGTTTCGCTATAGCGTAGCGGACGCTCGGGACCACAAGGAGATCACCAGCGGCGCTAACGCTCACAATGTTAAACCTTTATATGTAAACCATGAACAATGTATTATACAGGAAAACCTTAGTGAAATGATAGAGTGTAGATGCAACACAGTGTAACCTTATTAACTCAAAAGCTGTTCGAGCGTCACCGACGCTCTGAGAATACTTAACACTATAAGAAATACACAAATACCGGGCTTAGGGTCTAACGCCTTATATGAATGTTATACTTGCAAAAGAATAATACAATACAAGTCATACACTACAATATAACATAGACTAACTAACCAGATAACTACACAGGAAATACAATACAATACAATTACGTTTAAGGAAAAATGAGAGAGAAAGAGGAGGAGAGAGAGAGAGAGAGAGAGAGAGAGAGAGAGAGAGAGAGATATGGCTCACAATAACAATAAAGACAATATGATTGCGGAGAAAACTTACGCACAAGGGGAACGATCGCATGCGCCTCGATATCCAGCTCCCGATTATCAGCAATGAGAACCGTTGAAGAAAGTGAGTTGGATATGGTCGGCTTGTCTATTTATGCCCCACACACAATACAATTCAATGGTCCCTACAATCTCATTGTTCATTGGACACAGGAATTCGTCTTCGCATTATAACAAGAGGTCATAGGTTGATTCATACAGGTGGGCTGTGACTATTTCCAACTGCTCAGGTGGGTGGGAAACTGGGTTTCCCGCCGCATGGATAAGTAAGTGCAAATAATAGTAAAAGTCCATAAACTTCTTATGTCCATAACTATTCGCACGAGCGATTAATCTGCTTCAAACCAACACCGGAATATTGCTAATTAAATACTCTTCCGATGGATACTAAACACCACTGTATGACCCATGTCTGACCCTTCGTATCAAACAAAGAGGGATCTCTCTGTCCATGAACATTCTATATTAACTAAACTTTCAGAATCTATCAAGGGGACCATGATCTACAAAATACATTATATGGTGAAAATATGTAACGAACGAGTCGCCCGCTAGACGCACATAAACTTTACCGTAAATGCGCACACCGCGCGCCTGCGGGTGCCCGCAGCGGCGAGTATGCGCACGCACGGCAGGGCTCACGAACGTGCAACAGGCACTCGCATGAGGTGCAAATATGGCAGTGTGTAGCGTGATATTTTTCTGACTTTGACAATTTGTTCTGTTGTCTCTATCTCTACAGTACATCAAATACATTTTCTAATTCATTTTTATCATGTTTGTATTATAATGTTTCTTAAAAGCCCAGGTTGTTCTTCTAATTTCTCTACCTTCAGTTTGTTTGAGAGGTCACGGTCTCACACTTACACCTGTCCATCTCTGGGGCTGAGGGGTGCGTGCTTCTCAGCTCCTAGGCCTGACTGCGGAGTGACACATTCTATATTTATATGTGCAGAGCGGCACAGATGGCTCTCTCTATAGAAGGCACTTGGCACTGTTGTTGATCAGACGTTCTGGGTACTTAGCTCCCTCCTGCCGTACTTCACACTGCAGATAAATTCACCTGTCTGAAATATTTATCAGCCAAGAATCATCTTCCCCGGGGGGAGAAGAGAATGCGGACACCACGGGGGGGACAACCTGAAGATGACATCAACGTGTTAAGAGACGCCTCCTGTGGAGAGTTCTACTATTTAAACACATCACACTGATACAGTCCTGCATGTATGCACACAACACAACAGCCGCACCTGCTACACAAATGTGTGACACCGCATTCACAGACATGCCACTCCAGCGCCCGCTCTCATTAAGCACACATCTGGCGGTGGCGGGCGCTGATTTCCATACACAATACGTGGAGAATAAGGCATTTAACTATTTACTAACTTTTGATTTTTTGAAGGCTGATGCTGCGTTAAGTTACACTTCAAAAAGAACAAGAAACGGAGCACATATTCGTTTGTATGAAATGTAAGTAAATACGCCCCTTTAACAACAGCAGACGCCACAGACGCGGGCAGTTTAAAATAAAGATGGGCGGTTTGGATCTTCTCGCGTTTCAGATTTTCAAATCCGAATTTTGGATCATGGATTGGCAAATTTACAGAAATGACAGGATTTTAGCTGTTTGAGCAACGGTTAGCGATTTTTAACCTCATCAAAAACCGAATCCAAACCAAAACACTTGAGGGTGGTTTTGGCAAAACCAAAACCCGGTGATGAATTAGAAAAAACAATACACTTGGTTCCGCGCACGCCTCTAGTTTAAAGGAGGAAGGGGCCCATTTGCAGGTTCTGTGCGGGCCCCCCTCCTCTCTTGTGATTATAGCCTTGCACTGTGCCAGAATGTCCTGCTCATTGTTCGGGAACATGGGCTAGCACCATATTTAATTTTCTAGTGACTTCTCTACTGCAATGAATTCAGCAGCGATGATGCAGGACTTTGGGGAGGTGAGTATAATTTGTGGGTGTAGGTGTGCAGTGAGGCCCTAAGGGGGGCAGGGGGAGCAGGGACTGTTTACCCGGGCCTGGGCTTGTTGGAGGCAGGGCCGGATTTAGGGGGGGGGGGGGCGAAGGGAGCGACCGCCCCCCCTAACACAGTCATAGCCACACCCACTTTTGAGCTGAAGAGAGCTCTCCAGGGAGAGCCTGAGGCAGAACGCTGTCCTGCAGCCTATACCACAGCAGCACAGAGGAGCCAGGAGAGCAAGGGTTATAGAGCATATGCCCCTCACTTGCTGGTGTGTGGGTACTAGGGCTAATAAATACAATTACCCCACAGCACAGTAACATGTACATAGAACAATCACAAAGCACTATCTCAGTCTCACTCAAAAGGTTCAGTTTTTCAGGAATTGAGAGAGGAGGAGTTAGGATTGCAGATGGGAGGAGTTGGGACTAGAGAGGGGAGGAGTCCAGATTAAACAGTAAACCGCCCCCCTAAAAGAAAAGTCTAGATCTGTCCCTGGTTGGAGGTGCCCAGTAAGACTGCCCAGTCAGTTGCTGAAGGGTAAACTCTCCCCTTTGCAGCGCTGATGAGGGTGACAAATGTCCCTTTTTGCAGTGTGCGGTGCGATGGCCCGGAGTCTGTAGACGAGCAGTGCTGCTGCGGTGGACTTTGTACAATGGGGTGCACCCCTTACCCAGGCCCGTCACCGCTCTCAGCAATCATGACCCAAGGACCGTTATAGATATGCCACCGGTCACAGACCCTCATCACTGAAACCTCTCTCTTGTAGTAGCAAAAACTCCCTATCTTTTATATGCACCAAAAATCTAAAAATTCACTTTGTAAAGCACATTCACAAAGGCTGGCCGGGGCACAAATCAGATGGGAGGTATGCAACAGAATGCCCCGTCCTGCCAAGATCCAGCCCATTTGGGATGGGTGCAACTGTATACGCACATAGGCCCTCATTCCAAGTTGTTCGCTCGTTATCTTTCTTCGTATTGGTGCGATTAGTCGCAAACTGCGCATGCGCAACGTTCGCAGTGCGCCTGCGCCAAGTAAATTTGCTAAAAAGTTTGGTATTTTACTCACGGCTTAACAAAGAAATTTCTTCGTTCTGGTGATCGGAGTGTGATTGACAGGAAGTGGGTGTTTCTGGGCGGAAACTGGCCGTTTTATGGGTGTGTGCGAAAAAACGCAGCCGTTTCTGGGAAAAACGCGGGAGTGTCTGAAGAAATGGGGGAGTGTCTGGGCGAACGCTGGGTGTGTTTGTGACGTCAAACCAGGAACGAAACTGACTGAACTGATCGCAGTGTAGGAGTAAGTCTCGAGCTACTCAGAAACTGCAAAGACATTTCTAATCGCAATTCTGCTGATCTTGCGTTCGCAATTCTGCTATGCTAAGATTCACTCCCAGTAGGCGGCGGCTTAGCGTGTGCAATGCTGCTAAAAGCAGCTAACGAGCGAACAACTCGGAATGAGGGCCATAGGGCCTGATTCCTGTTTGTAAGTAAGTAAAAAACAGCAACTTTCTGTCTGGAACAAACCATGTTGGCATGCAAGGTGAGCAAATACATTTATTTTGTTTCTGTGCAGGGTAAATACTGGCTGCTTTAGTTTTACACTGCAATTTAGATTTCAGTTTGAACACACCCCACCCAAATCTAACTCTCTCTGCACATGTTACATCTACCCCCCTCCCTGCAGTGTACATGGTTTTGCCCAGTCCTGTAGACTATTGGCCAATTACATGAATTTCAATACCTGAAAAATGATTCAATTTTTAACAAAAATGATAGTTTTGGCAACACCCGTCTGTAATGCCAGGGAGTATATTGCTGCAATGACGAGACACTGACAAGCCTTAGCCATCAGTAAAGGGTTGTAACCTGCCTCTGTTGGGGACGTAGACAAAATGTTCACATTTCCATTCATAAAACCATTGTTGAAATGTAGACATTGAACATGTTGGCATCTACTTATTTCTTACAAAGAAATAAGGATCAAATAAGGTTTGAGGTAAAAAAAAGGGGCAGACTAGATGGGCCGAGTGGTTCTTATCTGCCGTCACATTCTATGTTACTAATTGTCGACATGTTTACAATGTTGATGTGAATTGTCAAAATTAAGCAGGGACCTGAAGGTTAGGGTTAGGCTGTGAGAGGGGAGGTTAGGGTTAGGCACTAGCCTAGGGAGAGGGTTAGGGTTAGGCACTAGCCTAGGGAGAGGGTTAGGGTTAGGCTACAGGAGGGGAGTTAGGGGAAGGCACTAAGGGGAGTGTTAGAGTTAGGAACTAGATGGAGGGTTAGGCTGCAGAAGGAGGGTTAGGCACTGGGGGGGGGGGGGGGGTAGGCTACAGGAGGGGAGGTTAGGGACTAGGGGGAGGGTTAGGCTGCGGGAGGGGAGGTTAGGGTTAGTATGTGAGAGGTGAGGATTAGGGTTAGGCTGTGGGAGGGGGGATTATGGTTAGGCACTAGGGGGAGGGTTAGGGTATGGGAGAGGAGGTTAGGGTTAGGCACTAGGAGGAGGGTTAGGCTATGGGAGAGGAGGTTAGGGTTAGGCACTAGGAGGAGGGTTAGGCTGCTGGAGAGGAGGTTAGGGTTAGGCACTAGGGGGAGGGTTAGGCTATGGGAGAGGAGGTTAGGGTTAGGCACTAGGAGGAGGGTTAGGCTGCTGGAGAGGAGGTTAGGGTTAGGCACTAGGGGGAGGGTTAGGCTATAGGAGAAGAGGTTAGGGTTAGGCACTAGGGGGAGGGTTAGGCTGTGGGAGAGGAGGTTAGGGTTAGGCACTAGGAGGAGGGTTAGGCTGCGGGAGAGGAGGTTAGGGTTAAGCACTAGGGGGAGGGTTAGGCTATGGGAGAGGAGGTTAGGGTTAGGCACTAGGGGGAGGGTTAGGCTATGGGAGAGAAGGTTAGGGTTAGGCACTAGGGGGAGGGTTAGGATGTGGGAGGGGAGGTTAGGGTTAGGCACTAGGAGGAGGGTTAGGCTATGGGAGAGGAGGTTAGGGTTAGGCACTAGGGGGAGGGTTAGGCTGCAGGAGGGGGATTAGGGTTAGGCACTAGCAGGAACATTAGGGTTAGGCTATGGGAGGGGGATTAGGGTTAGGCACTAGCAGGAACATTAGGGTTAGGCTACGGGAGGGGGATTAGGGTTAGGGACTAGGAGGGACATAGACTTAGGCTAAGGGAGAGGGGTTAGGGCTAGGCATGGCCGCACCCAGAACACACCTCCAGAACTGCTGTACCCACCATATCATGGTCATTGTGTCAACATTCTAATCCTGTTGACATTTCATCAGTGTTGACGGGGAAAAAAAGGGGCAGACTAGATGGGCCGAGAGGTTCTTATCTGCCGTCACATTCTATGTTACTAATTGTCGACATGTTTACAATGTTGATGTGAATTGTCAAAATTAAGCAGGGACCTGAAGGTTAGGGTTAGGCTGTGAGAGGGGAGGTTAGGGTTAGGCACTAGCCTAGGGAGAGGGTTAGGGTTAGGCACTAGCCTAGGGAGAGGCTTAGGGTTAGGCTACAGGAGGGGAGTTAGGGGAAGGCACTAAGGGGAGTGTTAGAGTTAGGAACTAGATGGAGGGTTAGGCTGCAGAAGGAGGGTTAGGCACTGGGTGGGGGGGGGGGGTAGGCTACAGGAGGGGAGGTTAGGGACTAGGGGGAGGGTTAGGCTGCGGGAGGGGAGGTTAGGGTTAGTATGTGAGAGGTGAGGATTAGGGTTAGGCTGTGGGAGGGGGGATTATGGTTAGGCACTAGGGGGAGGGTTAGGGTATGGGAGAGGAGGTTAGGGTTAGGCACTAGGAGGAGGGTTAGGCTATGGGAGAGGAGGTTAGCGTTAGGCACTAGGGGGAGGGTTAGGCTGTGGGAGAGGAGGTTAGGGTTAGGCACTAGGAGGAGGGTTAGGCTGCGGGAGAGGAGGTTAGGGTTAGGCACTAGGGGGAGGGTTAGGCTATGGGAGAGGAGGTTAGGGTTAGGCACTAGGGGGAGGGTTAGGCTATGGGAGAGGAGGTTAGGGTTAGGCACTAGGGGGAGGGTTAGGGTGTGGGAGGGGAGGTTAGGGTTAGGCACTAGGAGGAGGGTTAGGCTATGGGAGAGGAGGTTAGGGTTAGGCACTAGGGGGAGGGTTAGGCTGCAGGAGGGGAGGATAGGGTTAGGCACTAGCAGGAACATTAGGGTTAGGCTACGGGAGGGGGATTAGGGTTAGGCACTAGCAGGAACATTAGGGTTAGGCTACGGGAGGGGGATTAGGGTTAGGCACTAGCAGGAACATTAGGGTTAGGCAACGGGAGGGGGATTAGGGTTAGGGACTAGGAGGGACATAGACTTAGGCTAAGGGAGAGGGGTCAGGGCTAGGCATGGCCGCACCCAGAACACACCTCCAGAACTGCTGTACCCACCATATCATGGTCATTGTGTCAACATTCTAATCCTGTTGACATATCATCAGTGTTGACGGGAGAATGTCTGTTGCCTAGAATGCAATATCCCAGAGTCTGTACCTTCCGTGAGCTCTAAGTATAACTACACTATGTGGCAAATTTATTATTCACAAAAAATCTCTGTTGCTGGAAATAATAGCCAGACTTTTTGCTTTCTCCCGGTACATCAAAGTCTTCCCCAAGTATCGCACTGGGTACAGTACCTGCTCTTTTAAGTAGAGATGAGCGCCTGAAATTTTTCGGGTTTTGTGTTTTGGTTTTGGGTTCGGTTCCGCGGCCGTGTTTTGGGTTCGAACGCGTTTTGGCAAAACCTCACCGAATTTTTTTTGTCGGATTCGGGTGTGTTTTGGATTCGGGTGTTTTTTTCAAAAAACACTAAAAAACAGCTTAAATCATAGAATTTGGGGGTCATTTTGATCCCAAAGTATTATTAACCTCAAAAACCATAATTTACACTAATTTTCAGTCTATTCTGAATACCTCACACCTCACAATATTATTTTTAGTCCTAAAATTTGCACCGAGGTCGCTGTGTGAGTAAGATAAGCGACCCTAGTGGCCGACACAAACACCGGGCCCATCTAGGAGTGGCACTGCAGTGTCACGCAGGATGTCCCTTCCAAAAAACCCTCCCCAAACAGCACATGACGCAAAGAAAAAAAGAGGCGCAATGAGGTAGCTGTGTGAGTAAGATTAGCGACCCTAGTGGCCGACACAAACACCGGGCCCATCTAGGAGTGGCACTGCAGTGTCACGCAGGATGTCCCTTCCAAAAAACCCTCCCCAAACAGCACATGACGCAAAGAAAAAAAGAGGCGCAATGAGGTAGCTGACTGTGTGAGTAAGATTAGCGACCCTAGTGGCCGACACAAACACCGGGCCCATCTAGGAGTGGCACTGCAGTGTCACGCAGGATGTCCCTTCCAAAAAACCCTCCCCAATCAGCACATGATGCAAAGAAAAAGAAAAGAAAAAAGAGGTGCAAGATGGAATTGTCCTTGGGCCCTCCCACCCACCCTTATGTTGTATAAACAAAACAGGACATGCACACTTTAACCAACCCATCATTTCAGTGACAGGGTCTGCCACACGACTGTGACTGATATGACGGGTTGGTTTGGACCCCCCCCAAAAAAGAAGCAATTAATCTCTCCTTGCACAAACTGGCTCTACAGAGGCAAGATGTCCACCTCATCTTCACCCTCCGATATATCACCGTGTACATCCCCCTCCTCACAGATTATCAATTCGTCCCCACTGGAATCCACCATCTCAGCTCCCTGTGTACTTTGTGGAGGCAATTGCTGCTGGTCAATGTCTCCGCGGAGGAATTGATTATAATTCATTTTAATGAACATCATCTTCTCCACATTTTCTGGATGTAACCTCGTACGCCGATTGCTGACAAGGTGAGCGGCGGCACTAAACACTCTTTCGGAGTACACACTTGTGGGAGGGCAACTTAGGTAGAATAAAGCCAGTTTGTGCAAGGGCCTCCAAATTGCCTCTTTTTCCTGCCAGTATAAGTACGGACTGTGTGACGTGCCTACTTGGATGCGGTCACTCATATAATCCTCCACCATTCTATCAATGTTGAGAGAATCATATGCAGTGACAGTAGACGACATGTCCGTAATCGTTGTCAGGTCCTTCAGTCCGGACCAGATGTCAGCATCAGCAGTCGCTCCAGACTGCCCTGCATCACCGCCAGCGGGTGGGCTCGGAATTCTGAGCCTTTTCCTCGCACCCCCAGTTGCGGGAGAATGTGAAGGAGGAGATGTTGACAGGTCACGTTCCGCTTGACTTGACAATTTTGTCACCAGCAGGTGTTTCAACCCCAGCAGACCTGTGTCTGCCGGAAAGAGAGATCCAAGGTAGGCTTTAAATCTAGGATCGAGCACGGTGGCCAAAATGTAGTGCTCTGATTTCAACAGATTGACCACCCGTGAATCCTTGTTAAGCGAATTAAGGGCTGCATCCACAAGTCCCACATGCCTAGCGGAATCGCTCCCTTTTAGCTCCTTCTTCAATGCCTCCAGCTTCTTCTGCAAAAGCCTGATGAGGGGAATGACCTGACTCAGGCTGGCAGTGTCTGAACTGACTTCACGTGTGGCAAGTTCAAAGGGCATCAGAACCTTGCACAACGTTGAAATCATTCTCCACTGCACTTGAGACAGGTGCATTCCACCTACTATATCGTGCTCAATTGTATAGGCTTGAATGGCCTTTTGCTGCTCCTCCAACCTCTGAAGCATATAGAGGGTTGAATTCCACCTCGTTACCACTTCTTGCTTCAGATGATGGCAGGGCAGGTTCAGTAGTTTTTGGTGGTGCTCCAGTCTTCTGTACGTGGTGCCTGTACGCCGAAAGTGTCCCGCAATTTTTCTGGCCACCGACAGCATCTCTTGCACGCCCCTGTCGTTTTTTAAAAAATTCTGCACCACCAAATTCAAGGTATGTGCAAAACATGGGACGTGCTGGAATTTGCCCATATTTAATGCACACACAATATTGCTGGCGTTGTCCGATGCCACAAATCCACAGGAGAGTCCAATTGGGGTAAGCCATTCCGCGATGATCTTCCTCAGTTGCCGTAAGAGGTTTTCAGCTGTGTGCGTATTCTGGAAAGCGGTGATACAAAGCGTAGCCTGCCTAGGAAAGAGTTGGCGTTTGCGAGATGCTGCTACTGGTGCCGCCGCTGCTGTTCTTGCGGCGGGAGTCCATACATCTACCCAGTGGGCTGTCACAGTCATATAGTCCTGACCCTGCCCTGCTCCACTTGTCCACATGTCCGTGGTTAAGTGGACATTGGGTACAACTGCATTTTTTAGGACACTGGTGAGTCTTTTTCTGACGTCCGTGTACATTCTCGGTATCGCCTGCCTAGAGAAGTGGAACCTAGATGGTATTTGGTAACGGGGGCACACTGCCTCAATAAATTGTCTAGTTCCCTGTGAACTAACGGCGGATACCGGACGCACGTCTAACACCAACATAGTTGTCAAGGACTCAGTTATCCGCTTTGCAGTAGGATGACTGCTGTGATATTTCATCTTCCTCGCAAAGGACTGTTGAACAGTCAATTGCTTACTGGAAGTAGTACAAGTGGGCTTACGACTTCCCCTCTGGGATGACCATCGACTCCCAGCGGCAACAACAGCAGCGCCAGCAGCAGTAGGCGTTACACGCAAGGATGCATCGGAGGAATCCCAGGCAGGAGAGGACTCGTCAGAATTGCCAGTGACATGGCCTGCAGGACTATTGGCATTCCTGGGGAAGGAGGAAATTGACACTGAGGGAGTTGGTGGGGTGGTTTGCGTGAGCTTGGTTACAAGAGGAAGGGATTTACTGGTCAGTGGACTGCTTCCGCTGTCACCCAAAGTTTTTGAACTTGTCACTGACTTATTATGAATGCGCTGCAGGTGACGTATAAGGGAGGATGTTCCGAGGTGGTTAACGTCCTTACCCCTACTTATTACAGCTTGACAAAGGGAACACACGGCTTGACACCTGTTGTCCGCATTTCTGGTGAAATACCTCCACACCGAAGAGCTGATTTTTTTGGTATTTTCACCTGGCATGTCAACGGCCATATTCCTCCCACGGACAACAGGTGTCTCCCCGGGTGCCTGACTTAAACAAACCACCTCACCATCAGAATCCTCCTGGTCAATTTCCTCCCCAGCGCCAGCAACACCCATATCCTCCTCATCCTGGTGTACTTCAACACTGACATCTTCAATCTGACTATCAGGAACTGGACTGCGGGTGCTCCTTCCAGCACTTGCAGGGGGCGTGCAAATGGTGGAAGGCGCATGCTCTTCACGTCCAGTGTTGGGAAGGTCAGGCATCGCAACCGACACAATTGGACTCTCCTTGTGGATTTGGGATTTCGAAGAATGCACAGTTCTTTGCTGTGCTGCTTTTGCCAGCTTGAGTCTTTTCATTTTTCTAGCGAGAGGCTGAGTGCTTCCATCCTCATGTGAAGCTGAACCACTAGCCATGAACATAGGCCAGGGCCTCAGCCGTTCCTTGCCACTCCGTGTGGTAAATGGCATATTGGCAAGTTTACGCTTCTCCTCCGACAATTTTATTTTAGGTTTTGGAGTCCTTTTTTTTCTGATATTTGGTGTTTTGGATTTGACATGCTCTGTACTATGACATTGGGCATCGGCCTTGGCAGACGACGTTGCTGGCATTTCATCGTCTCGGCCATGACTAGTGGCAGCAGCTTCAGCACGAGGTGGAAGTGGATCTTGATCTTTCCCTAATTTTGGAACCTCAACATTTTTGTTCTCCATATTTTAATAGGCACAACTAAAAGGCACCTCAGGTAAACAATGGAGATGGATGGATTGGATACTAGTATACAATTATGGACGGGCTGCCGAGTGCCGACACAGAGGTAGCCACAGCCGTGAACTACCGCACTGTACTGTGTCTGCTGCTAATATATAGACTGGTTGATAAAGAGATAGTATACTCGTAACTAGTATGTATGTATAAAGAAAGAAAAAAAAACCACGGTTAGGTGGTATATACAATTATGGACGGGCTGCCGAGTGCCGACACAGAGGTAGCCACAGCCGTGAACTACCGCACTGTACTGTGTCTGCTGCTAATATATAGACTGGTTGATAAAGAGATAGTATACTCGTAACTAGTATGTATGTATAAAGAAAGAAAAAAAAACCACGGTTAGGTGGTATATACAATTATGGACGGGCTGCCGAGTGCCGACACAGAGGTAGCCACAGCCGTGAACTACCGCACTGTACTGTGTCTGCTGCTAATATATAGACTGGTTGATAAAGAGATAGTATACTCGTAACTAGTATGTATGTATAAAGAAAGAAAAAAAAACCACGGTTAGGTGGTATATACAATTATGGACGGGCTGCCGAGTGCCGACACAGAGGTAGCCACAGCCGTGAACTACCGCACTGTACTGTGTCTGCTGCTAATATATAGACTGGTTGATAAAGAGATAGTATACTCGTAACTAGTATGTATGTATAAAGAAAGAAAAAAAAACCACGGTTAGGTGGTATATACAATTATGGACGGGCTGCCGAGTGCCGACACAGAGGTAGCCACAGCCGTGAACTACCGCACTGTACTGTGTCTGCTGCTAATATATAGACTGGTTGATAAAGAGATAGTATACTCGTAACTAGTATGTATGTATAAAGAAAGAAAAAAAAACCACGGTTAGGTGGTATATACAATTATGGACGGGCTGCCGAGTGCCGACACAGAGGTAGCCACAGCCGTGAACTACCGCACTGTACTGTGTCTGCTGCTAATATATAGACTGGTTGATAAAGAGATAGTATACTCGTAACTAGTATGTATGTATAAAGAAAGAAAAAAAAACCACGGTTAGGTCACTGGTATATACAATTATGGACGGGCTGCCGAGTGCCGACACAGAGGTAGCCACAGCCGTGAACTACCGCACTGTACTGTGTCTGCTGCTAATATATAGACTGGTTGATAAAGAGATAGTATACTCGTAACTAGTATGTATGTATAAAGAAAGAAAAAAAAACCACGGTTAGGTGGTATATACAATTATGGACGGGCTGCCGAGTGCCGACACAGAGGTAGCCACAGCCGTGAACTACCGCACTGTACTGTGTCTGCTGCTAATATATAGACTGGTTGATAAAGAGATAGTATACTCGTAACTAGTATGTATGTATAAAGAAAGAAAAAAAAACCACGGTTAGGTGGTATATACAATTATGGACGGGCTGCCGAGTGCCGACACAGAGGTAGCCACAGCCGTGAACTACCGCACTGTACTGTGTCTGCTGCTAATATATAGACTGGTTGATAAAGAGATAGTATACTCGTAACTAGTATGTATGTATAAAGAAAGAAAAAAAAACCACGGTTAGGTCACTGGTATATACAATTATGGACGGGCTGCCGAGTGCCGACACAGAGGTAGCCACAGCCGTGAACTACCGCACTGTACTGTGTCTGCTGCTAATATAGACTGGTTGATAAAGAGATAGTATACTCGTAACTAGTATGTATGTATAAAGAAAGAAAAAAAAACCACGGTTAGGTGGTATATACAATTATGGACGGGCTGCCGAGTGCCGACACAGAGGTAGCCACAGCCGTGAACTACCGCACTGTACTGTGTCTGCTGCTAATATAGACTGGTTGATAAAGAGATAGTATACTACTAATATTATATATACTGGTGGTCAGGTCACTGGTCACTAGTCACACTGGCAGTGGCACTCCTGCAGCAAAAGTGTGCACTGTTTAATTTTAATATAATATTATGTACTCCTGGCTCCTGCTATAACCTATAACTGGCACTGCAGTAGTGCTCCCCAGTCTCCCCCACAATTATAAGCTGTGTGAGCTGAGCAGTCAGACAGATATATAATATATATAGATGATGCAGCACACTGGCCTGAGCCTGAGCAGTGCACACAGATATGGTATGTGACTGACTGAGTCACTGTGTGTATCGCTTTTTTCAGGCAGAGAACGGATATATTAAATAAACTGCACTGTGTGTCTGGTGGTCACTCACTATATAATATATTATGTACTCCTGGCTCCTGCTATAACCTATAACTGGCACTGCAGTAGTGCTCCCCAGTCTCCCCCACAATTATAAGCTGTGTGAGCTGAGCAGTCAGACAGATATATATAATATTATATATAGATAATAGATGATGCAGCACACTGGCCTGAGCCTGAGCAGTGCACACAGATATGGTATGTGACTGAGTCACTGTGTGCTGTGTATCGCTTTTTTCAGGCAGAGAACGGATTATAAATAAAACTGGTGGTCACTATCAGCAAAACTCTGCACTGTACTGAGTACTCCTAATGCTCCCCAAAATTAGTAAATCAAGTGTCTCTCTAATCTATTCTAAACGGAGAGGACGCCAGCCACGTCCTCTCCCTATCAATCTCAATGCGCGTGTGAAAATGGCGGCGACGCGCGGCTCCTTATATAGAATCCGAGTCTCGCGATAGAATCCGAGCCTCGCGAGAATCCGACAGCGTCATGATGACGTTCGGGCGCGCTCGGGTTAACCGAGCAAGGCGGGAAGATCCGAGTCGCTCGGACCCGTGAAAAAAAACATGAAGTTCTGGCGGGTTCGGATTCAGAGAAACCGAACCCGCTCATCTCTACTTTTAAGGACGGCGTTATCAGAAAAAGAAAACTGAAAAAAGTAATTTAATGACTAAAGCTCATTTTACGTTGACTGGTGAGTGGGGGAGGGCGCAGAGATGAACCATGATCTCATTTATATACACTGCTGAGGAAAGTGTCACTCAGCTGCCATGGCAACAAGTTCTTTTAATTGTCACTAGAAGCGGTGTTAGAATATAATGACACTAATCACGGATAAGCCTTTAGTAAATAAGCCCCATACAAGCTGTGCTAGAGATGGCAGCTCCCACATAGCAGCGCCCACCAGGCGAGCGTATAATTGAAAATATGTAAATAAAACATATTCTGTGCAGAAAATAATCTGCGCCCGTATGTTTTACTTCCTATATTAAGGTTAGAAGCTCATGAGTTATAAATGAGATATTTCCTGCTGTTCATCTGCTACCCATACTGTACTTACACAACGGAATAGACCAATATGTTAAAAAAGGAAATTAAATTATTTATAGGAAGAGTTTAAGGAACAGCCCGGAACTGCGGAATGTCGTGTTTAGGTAAAACAGTCCCAATTCAGTATCGATGTCCAGAAAGTTTGGCGATATGTCTGAAAATAAGAGAAAATAAATTGCTGCCGTAACTGACATTGATGGTAAAACCATCAACCATTGGTGGTAAACCATCATGGTTTATTTATAGGATAGCAGCCGTACTCACTGTTACATGCACACTGGTGATGGAGCGAAGCTTCAGCTTAGTGGGGTTTTAATACAGCTCTCCAGTGTATACTGCATATGGGTAGCAGTGCCAGGATGCTGGAACAGCTTTATATCAGCAGGTCAACAAGGGTCTCACATAGACAGTGAGGAAAAGATGGCCCTTGCACAGACTCAGCAGTGGTCTCTGTGGCCATCTTGGGATAGGGCATGAAGCCACTCTGGAGAGCCAGGAGACTGGAGTCTGCACAGTAGCGCACTCCTCTTTCACCAAATAACACAACTGTACATATATTTAAAACTTTTATATATATGTAGGAGGAATAAGGTCATCTCACGCGCCAGCACAATTAATATATTCCGGGCGCTACACTGTACACCCCGCGAGTTATAGGCCCTACACACTGGCCGATTTTCTGAAAGATATGAACGGTCTCGTTCATAAATGAACGAGAACTCGTTCATATCTTTCAGTGTGGAGACTCCAGCGATGAACGATGCTCGTCCCCGCGCTCGTTCATCGCTGGTCTCCCGTCGGCTGTGCATGCAGGCCAATATGGACGATCTCGTTCATATTTGCCTGCACTTCAATGCAGCCGCGTGACGGGGGGAGTGAAGAAACTTCACTCCCCCCGTCACTGCCCCCCCGCCGCCGGGTCGCTCGTCGGCTGTATCGGCCGCCGGGCACCTCGGCGGCGCATCGTGATATGTGTAGGGCCCTTTAGATAAACAGATTGTGCAAGACAAACCTAGATGCCTGATTGACCTAAAGCACTCCAGGTGCTGTTACACTACATTTCCCATGATGCACTCTGCCAGCAGCTGGTGTGGTGAGGGTAGCCTCTGGCTGGTTGAGGATCATGGGAAGTGTAGTTCAGCAACAGCTTGGGGTGCCGCAGGCCAGCCAGTCCTGGCGTACATGCTAATTAGGAAGTCACTGTGCCTAATGTTACAGCTGAGTATGTGCAGGAATAGCGGGTGAAATAACCCGGGTATTACACAGAAACACGGCAGTATGCAAATATTTGAATTAGCAACTGAAAAGCTCCTAATTAATCCTGATTGGCAACTGTTAATGATGCACTTGTATAATTAAGCATGAATTTGAATAAAGAAAAGGTTGAAAATGACATTGTTGCTCTTTATTCCATGGCTGAACAGGCCCTGATAGTCTCCGCTAATGAGATGGGGGATGTGATACAAAGAAGAGATCTGAGGAGAATATGAAATGTTACAGATAAAGAACATTCGTGGCACAGATACTGCAAACCGGTGACTGACGCGCTAATTCCACCCCACGTTATATCTCAGTACTAGCGGCCTAGACTAGCGGGAGTCGTGTGATCCGTGTTCCTGTAACTGAGCGCCAAGGCTGTCTATTTAAAGTGTGCGTAACCTATTCCTCCCAACTGTCCTAAATTTGTCGAGACAGTCCTGGTTTTTTTGAGCCACGATCACACCGTCCCACCCACGGGCTACAGGGTCCTGCGGTGGGTGGAGGCCGGTTGGGAGGCTGCCTCTCACTCGCTACTCTGCGTAGCTATATTTACAGCCGAGAGGAACTGTGGGACATGCCAAACTTTTCCCGGTGCGCTGGCCATGCGCCCAAAGTGACGAAAAATGTGGTGGGTGGGAGGGAGTCCTATTTACAAGATGACAGAAGATATGCTTACTCCATAGATGAGGAAATTACATTTCTAGGTTTAGGCAATATGAGTATATACGTACATGGGCTTATTCCAGAGCTTCTCAGGTGTTGAAGAACCACAGGTCCCAGCATGCCCTGCCAGGCAGCAGTTGTGTAGAAATAATTGGCTCACAAAGGACCTGAGTTGAATGCGATTCCGATATCTGGGCAAATGGTCGGTGCTTTTCAACCGCACATGCGTCTATAGGGGTTATTCAGAGTTGTTAGCAAACCAAAAAAGTTAGCAATTGGGCAAAACCATGGGGGTAATTCCAGGTTGATCGCAGCAGGATTTTTGATAGCAATTGGGCAAAACCATGTGCACTGCAGGGGAGGCAGATATAACATGTGTAGAGAGAGTAAGATTTGGGTGGGTTATTTTGTTTCTGTGCAGGGTAAATACTGGCTGCTTTATTTTGACACTGCAAATTAGATTGCAGATTGAACACACCCCACCCAAATCTATCTTTCTCTGCACATGTTATATCTGACTCCCCTGCAGTGCAACATGGTTTTTCCCAATTGCTAACTTTATTGGTTTGTTAACTCTCTCTGATGGAGAATCTGCACCTAGCATGTGGCTGGTGCAAGTTATGTTGCGTCTAAATATGCGCCAAGCGGTATTGCAGAGTCCAGAGGTGCTCAAAAAGGACCTCTCAGTCTGTGCACGTCTGTACACCAGCTAAGGGCTTGTAGGGGTATTTGCATTGACAACACTACACTGGTAAAATATACACAATCATCACACAGGTTCGGCAGCCCCTACAAAGTTCTAAAGGTATTACTGAGTAATTTAAAAATAAAGAAATACATTTTAATTTCTCCTACATTGTACTGTATAGGATAAAAAAGTAGATGTGTTCCTGCAGTTTATTACCGCGCATTCTTTTTATTGTAGACGTTGTGGTTCTGCGTTCTCGGAGGAGTGTTCTGCAGTAGTGACATCACAGTTCTCCTGATATCTGGGCTTATTACTATAAAGCGGACATCGCACCGATTTAGTTTTCTGGTTTAATGTCATTTATCTCAACGATAGAAAAGTTTGTATCCCCACAATTTACATTGAACATTTTGCAGTAGCGGCTCAGCCATACTAATACCACTTTCAGACCGAAAAACGACCCGTGTGTTTCATGAAATTACCGGGTGGAACTGCTTCACTCAGTAATTTCAGTTTCTGTCTGAAAGGGGTATAAGAGAATTCTCTCCGATTTGCCATCATGCATCTAAATCGGGGGTTACACGACCACAGTGGACGGGAAATCCTGACTTCCGCTTTAAGGGGGTCATTCCGAGTTGATCGCTAGCTGCTTTCGTTCGCTGCACAGCGATCAGGCAAAAAAAATGTCACTTCTGCGCATGCGGCGCAATGCGCACGCGCGTCGTACTAATACAACGAACGATGTAGTTTCACACAAGGTCTAGCGAAGCATTTCAGTCTCACTGCTGGCCGCAGAGTGATTGACAGGAAGTGGGCGTTTTCTTGGTGTGAACTGGCCGTTTTCAGGGAGTGTTCGTAAAAACGCAGGCGTGCCAGGAAAAACGCAGGCGTGGCTGGGCGAATGCAGGGCGTGTTCGTGACGTCAAAACAGGAACTGAACAGTCTGAAGTGATCGCAAGCGCGGAGTAGGTTTTGAGCTACTCTAAAACTGCACTTCTGCTAAGCTAAAATACACTCCCAGTGGGAGGCGGCATAGCGTTTGCACGGCTGCTAAAAACAGCTAGCGAGCGAACAACTCGGAATGACCACCTAAGTTCCACTTGCAATTCAAAGCTGAATACATGGAAGCCGATCCTGTAATTGTTCACCTTTAGGACACAATGTAATCTCATGCTGATTATGACTTTATTGGAAGGTGATTGGCATTTGCAGTTAGTATTACACACTTGTGATGCAGAAAGTGCAGCACGTTACTAGCTAGTTGCTCACTTACTAAAGTAGTTTCTCAAAGGAAAGAGTTGGAGACCTGTTCCGGCTGATACTCAGCCCCTTTAATGCTGCCTTGTACAGTCCGCTGTAGTGTGATGCTCTGATTGTCCTCACTTTATGCTTTCTCCAAGGTTTCGATGCCTATTTTACATCACGCACCCTGGAGAATAACAGGAGGAATGTCTGGTTTGCAGAGTACTGGGAAGAAAACTTTAACTGTAAACTGACCATCACTGGCTCTAAGAAAGAGGACACTGACCGCAAGTGTACAGGTAAGTGGCCACTGACTACAGATAAGACATACTATGGATGTCCAAGGAAACATATAGCCGCCTTGCTGGATATGACCACATGCACCATGCACAGAAGCATTGTATGTATACATTGACGATACATTTCTGTTTGTGGCATTGACACCTAATTTTGAACCTGTGCCTCATTTATGCAGGGAAAGCAGGGGAGAGGGGGCAGCTTGCGACCTGGTGAGGCAAACACAAAGATCTTGTATGAAAAATGTGTGTGGCTAAGTAGTGTGGGCGTGGCATGTCTAGTGTGGGCGCGGCACATCTAGTGTGGGCGCAGCACACGTAGTTGTGGGCATCATGTGTCTAGTGTGTAGACGTGGGGAGTTTAGTGTGGGCGTTGTGTGTCTATTGTGGGTGTGGTGCATCTAGTGTCTGTGTGGTACATCTAGTATGGGCGTGGTGCATCTGGTGTGGGTGTGGTTACTCTAGTGTGGGCGTGGTGCATATCATGTGGGTGTGGTATGTCTAATGTGGGCATGGTGCATATAGTGTGGGTGTGGTGCATCTAGTGTGGGTGTGGTACATCTAGTGTGGGTGTGGTTCTTCTAGTGTGGGCGTGGTGCATCTAGTGTGGGCGTGGTGCATCTAGTGTGGGTGGTACGTCTAGTGTTGGCGTGGTGCATCTAGTGTGGACATGGTGCATCTAGTGTCGGCGTGGTGCATTTAGTGTGTGGGCGTGGTGTGTCTAGTGTAGGTGTGGTGCATCTAGTGTGGCCGTGATGCGTCTAGTGTGGGCGTGGTGCATCTAGTGTGGACATGGTGCATCTAGTGTGGGCGTGGTGTGTCTAGTGTGGGTGTGGTGTGTCTAGTGTGAGCGTGGTACATCTAGTGTGAGCGTGGTGCATCTAGTGTGGACATGGTGCATCTAGTGTGGGCGTAGTGCATCTAGTGTGGGCGTGGTATGTCTAGTGTGAGCGTGGTACATCTAGTGTAGGTGTGGTGCATCTAGTGTGGGCGTGGTGCATCTAGTGTGGGCGTGGTGCGTCTAGTGTGAGCGTGGTGCATCTAGTGTGGGCGTGGTGCATCTAATGTGGGCGTGGTACGTCTAGTGTAAGCATGGTGCATCTAGTGTGAACGTGGTGCATCTACTGTGGTCGTGGTGCGTCTAGTGTTGGCGTGGTGCATCTAGTGTGGGCGTGGTGCATCTAGTGTGGGTATGGTGCATTTAGTGTTTAGTGTGGGCGTGGTGCATCTAGTGTGGGCGTGGTGCGTCTAATATGGGTGTGGTACATCTAGCGTGGGGGCGTGGTGCATCTAGTGTGGGCGTGATGCGTCTAGTGTGGGCGTGGTGCATCTAGTGTGGGCGTGGTATGCTAGTGTGGGTGTGGTCTGTCTAGTGTGGGCGTGGTGCATCTAGTGTGGATGTGGTGTGTCTAGTGTGGGCATGGTACGTCTAGTGTGGGTGTGGTACATCTAGTGTGGGTGTGGTACGTCTAGTGTGGGTGTGGTGCATCTAGTGTGGGTGTGGTACGTCTAGTGTGGGTGTGGTGCATCTAGTGTGGGCGTGGTATGTCTAGTGTGGGTGTGGTATGTCTAGTGTGGGCGTGGTGCATCTAGTGTGGATGTGGTGTGTCTAGTGTGGGCGTGGTATGTCTAGTGTGGGTGTGGTGTGTCTAGTGTGGGTGTGGTGCATCTAGTGTGGATGTGGTGTGTCTAGTGTGGGCATGGTACGTCTAGTGTGGGCATGGTACGTCTAGTGTGGGCGTGGTACATCTAGTGTGGGCGCAGCACACGTAGTTGTGGGCATAATGTGTCTAGTGTGTAGACGTGGGGAGTTTAGTGTGGGCGTTGTGTGTCTATTGTGGGTGTGGTGCATCTAGTGTCTGTGTGGTACATCTAGTATGGGCATGGTGCATCTAGTGTGGGTGTGGTTATTATAGTGTGGGCGTGGTGCATATTGTGTGGGTGTGGTATGTCTAATGTGGGCATGGTGCATATAGTGTGGGTGTGGTGCATCTAGTGTGGGTGTGGTACATCTAGTGTGAGTGTGGTTCTTCTAGTGTGGGCGTGGTGCCTCTAGTGTGGGCGTGGTGCATCTAGTGTGGGTGGTACGTCTAGTGTTGGCGTGGTGCATCTAGTGTGGACATGGTGCATCTAGTGTGGGCGTGGTGCATTTAGTGTGTGGGCGTGGTGTGTCTAGTGTAGGTGTGGTGCATCTAGTGTGGGCGTGGTGCGTCTAGTGTGGGCGTGGTGCATCTAGTGTGGACATGGTGCATCTAGTGTGGGCATAGTGCGTCTAGTGTGGGCGTGGTGTGTCTAGTGTGGGCGTGGTGCATCTAGTGTGGACATGGTGCATCTAGTGTGGGCGTAGTGCGTCTAGTGTGGGCGTGGTATGTCTAGTGTGAGCGTGGTACATCTAGTGTAGGTGTGGTGCATCTAGTGTGGGCGTGGTGCATCTAGTGTGGGCATAGTGCGTCTAGTGTGGGCGTGGTGTGTCTAGTGTGGGCGTGGTGTGTCTAGTGTGGGCGTGGTGCATCTAGTGTGGACATGGTGCATCTAGTGTGGGCGTAGTGTGTCTAGTGTGGGCGTGGTATGTCTAGTGTGAGCGTGGTACATCTAGTGTAGGTGTGGTGCATCTAGTGTGGGCGTGGTGCATCTAGTGTGGGCGTGGTGCGTCTAGTGTGAGCGTGGTGCATCTAGTGTGGGCGTGGTGCATCTAGTGTGGGCGTGGTACGTCTAGCGTAAGCATGGTGCATCTAGTGTGAACGTGGTGCATCTACTGTGGTCGTGGTGCGTCTAGTGTTGGCGTGGTGCATCTAGTGTGGGCGTGGTGCATCTAGTGTGGGCATGGTGCGTTTAGTGTGGGCGTGGTGCATCTAGTGTGGGCGTGGTGCGTCTAATATGGGTGTGGTACATCTAGCGTGGGGGCGTGGTGCATCTAGTGTGGGCGTGATGCGTCTAGTGTGGGCATGGTGCGTCTAGTGTGGGCGTGGTGCATCTAGTGTGGGCGTGGTATGTCTAGTGTGGGTGTGGTCTGTCTAGTGTGGGCGTGGTGCATCTACTGTGTATGTGGTGTGTCTAGTGTGGGCATGGTACGTCTAGTGTGGGTGTGGTACATCTAGTGTGGGTGTGGTACGTCTAGTGTGGGCGTGGTGCATCTAGTGTGGGCGTGGTATGTCTAGTGTGGGTGTGGTGTGTCTAGTGTGGGCGTGGTGCATCTAGTGTGGATGTGGTGTGTCTAGTGTGGGCGTGGTATGTCTAGTGTGGGTGTGGTGTGTCTAGTGTGGGTGTGGTGCATCTAGTGTGGATGTGGTGTGTCTAGTGTGGGCATGGTACGTCTAGTGTGGGCATGGTACGTCTAGTGTGGGCGTGGTACATCTAGTGTGGGTGTGGTACGTCTAGTGTGGGCATTGCATTCCCCAGCCAGCACAATATATGGACATTTATTACTTCACAGAGCTATAATAAATAGAGAGCATTGCTTTGATACACAATTTAGGGGATACATACGTTATGTAGGCATAATGACAATGCAAACTTGTAACACATGGACACTACAGCAATGTCAGCATCTAACTCTAGCGCTAATGTCAACATTTTCACTGTGCTGGCATCATTACATTTGTCAGTCTGGTGTCAGCATTATGAATATCAATATAGTAGATGTCACATAGTGAATGCATTACATTGGAAAGATAATTTTGTTGATCTCTATACAATGCATTTCTATCTAGCTCTATACAATACTAAGAGCATTCTAGCAATGAATATATAACACAGAGAGCATGCTAGTGACAAATATACAACACAGTGAGAATTATAGTGATGAATATGCAATACAAAGAGCATTCTGGTGAGCAATATACAATACAGAGTCATTCTAGTGACCAATATACAATACAGATACCATTCTGGTGAGCAATATACAATACAGAGTCATTCTAGTGACCAATACACAATACAGATACCATTCTGGTGAGCAATATAAAATACAGAGTAATTTTAGTGACCAATATACAATACAGATACCATTCTGGTGAGCAATATAAAATACAGTCATTCTAGTGACCAATATACAATACAGATACCATTCTGGTGAGCAATATACAATACAGAGTCATTCTAGTGACCAATATACAATACAGATACCATTCTGGTGAGCAATATACAATACAGAGTCATTCTAGTGACCAATATACAATACAGATACCATTCTGGTGAGCAATATAAAATACAGAGTCATTCTAGTGACCAATATACAATACAGAGAGCATTCTGGAGAGCAATATACAATACAGATACCATTCTGGTGAGCAATATACAATACAGATATCATTCTAGTGACCAATATACAATACAGATATCATTCTGGTGAGCAATTTACAATACAGAGTTATTCTAGTGACCAATATACAATACAGATACCATTCTGGTGAGCAATATACAATACAGAGTCATTCTAGTGACCACTATACAATACAGATACCATTCTGGTGAGCAATATACAATACAGAGTCATTCTAGTGACCAATATACAATACAGATACCATTCTGGTAAGCAATATACAATACAGAGTAATTCTAGTGACCAATATACAATACAGATACCATTCTGGTGAGCAATATAAAATACAGAGTCATTCTAGTGACCAATATACAATACAGAGAGCATTCTGGTGAGTAATATACAATACAGATACCATTCTGGTGAGCGATATACAATACAGATATCATTCTAGTGACCAATATACAATACAGATATCATTCTGGTGAGCAATATACAATACAGAGTCATTCTAGTGACCAATATACAATACAGATACCATTCTGGTGAGCAATATACAATACAGAGTCATTCTAGTGACCAATATACAATAAAGATACCATTCTGGTGAGCAATATAAAATACAGAGTCATTCTAGTGACCAATATACAATACAGAGAGCATTCTGGTGAGCAATATACAATACAGAGTCATTCTAGTGACCAATATACAATACAGATACCATTCTGGTGAGCAATATACAATACAGAGTCATTCTAGTGACCAATATACAATACAGATACCATTCTGGTGAGCAATATACAATACAGAGTCATTCTAGTGACCAATATACAATACAGATACCATTCTGGTGAGCAAAATAAAATACAGAGTCATTCTAGTGACCAATATACAATACAGATACCATTCTGGTGAGCAATATAAAATACAGAGTCATTCTAGTGACCAATATACAATACAGATACCATTCTGGTGAGCAATATACAATACAGAGTCATTCTAGTGACCAATATACAATACAGATACCATTCTGGTGAGCAATATACAATACAGAGTCATTCTAGTGACCAATATACAATACAGATACCATTCTGGTGAGCAATATAAAATACAGAGTCATTATAGTGACCAATATACAATACAGATACCATTCTGGTGAGCAATATAAAATACAGAGTCATTCTAGTGACCAATATACAATACAGAGAGCATTCTGGTGAGCAATATACAATACAGAGTCATTCTAGTGACCAATATACAATACAGATACCATTCTGGTGAGCGATATACAATACAGAGTCATTCTAGTGACCAATATACAATACAGATACCATTCTGGTGAGCAGTATACAATACAGAGTCATTCTAGTGACCAATATACAATACAGATACCATTCTGGTGAGCAATATACAATACAGAGTCATTCTAGTGACTAATATACAATACAGATACCATTCTGGTGAGCAATATACAATACAGAGTCATTCTAGTGACCAATATACAATACAGATACCATTCTGGTGAGCAATATACAATACAGAGTCATTCTAGTGACCAATATACAATACAGATACCATTCTGGTGAGCAATATAAAATACAGAGTCATTCTAGTGACCAATATACAATACAGATACCATTCTGGTAAGCAATGTACAATACAGAGTCATTCTAGTGACCAACATACAATACAGAGAGCATTCTGGTGAGCAATATACAATACAGATACCATTCTGGTGAGCAATATACAATACAGATATCATTCTAGTGACCAATATACAATACAGATATCATTCTGGTGAGCAATTTACAATACAGAGTTATTCTAGTGACCAATATACAATACAGATACCATTCTGGTGAGCAATATACAATACAGAGTCATTCTAGTGACCACTATACAATACAGATACCATTCTGGTGAGCAATATACAATACAGAGTCATTCTAGTGACCAATATACAATACAGATACCATTCTGGTAAGCAATATACAATACAGAGTAATTCTAGTGACCAATATACAATACAGATACCATTCTGGTGAGCAATATAAAATAATTCTAGTGACCAATATACAATACAGAGAGCATTCTGGTGAGCAATATACAATACAGATACCATTCTGGTGAGCAATATACAATACAGATATCATTCTAGTGACCAATATACAATACAGATATCATTCTGGTGAGCAATATACAATACAGAGTCATTCTAGTGACCAATATACAATACAGATACCATTCTGGTGAGCAATATACAATACAGAGTCATTCTAGTGACCAATATACAATACAGATACCATTCTGGTGAGCAATATAAAATACAGAGTCATTCTAGTTACCAATATACAATACAGAGAGCATTCTGGTGAGCAATATACAATACAGAGTCATTCTAGTGACCAATATACAATACAGATACCATTCTGGTGAGCAATATACAATACAGAGTCATTCTAGTGACCAATATACAATACAGATACTATTCTGGTGAGCAATATACAATACAGAGTCATTCTAGTGACCAATATACAATACAGATACCATTCTGGTGAGCAATATACAATACAGAGTCATTCTAGTGACCAATATACAATACAGATACCATTCTGGTGAGCAAAATAAAATACAGAGTCATTCTAGTTACCAATATACAATACAGATACCATTCTGGTGAGCAATATAAAATACAGAGTCATTCTAGTGACCAATATACAATACAGATACCATTCTGGTGAGCAATATACAATACAGAGTCATTCTAGTGACCAATATACAATACAGATACCATTCTGGTGAGCAATATACAATACAGAGTCATTCTAGTGACCAATATACAATACAGATACCATTCTGGTGAGCAATATAAAATACAGAGTCATTCTAGTGACCAATATACAATACAGATACCATTCTGGTGAGCAATATAAAATACAGAGTCATTCTAGTGACCAATATACAATACAGAGAGCATTCTGGTGAGCAATATACAATACAGAGTCATTCTAGTGACCAATATACAATACAGATACCATTCTGGTGAGCAATATACAATACAGAGTCATTCTAGTGACCAATATACAATACAGATACCATTCTGGTGAGCAATATAAAATACAGAGTCATTCTAGTGACCAATATACAATACAGATACCATTCTGGTAAGCAATGTACAATACAGAGTCATTCTAGTGACCAATATACAATACAGAGAGCATTCTGGTGAGCAATATACAATACAGATACCATTCTGGTGAGCAATATACAATACAGATATCATTCTCGTGACCAATATACAATACAGATATCATTCTGGTGAGCAATATACAATACAGAGTCATTCTAGTGACCAATATACAATACAGATACCATTCTGTTGAGCAATATACAATACAGAGTCATTCTAGTGACCAATATACAATACAGATACCATTCTGGTAAGCAATATACAATACAGAGTCATTCTAGTGACCAATATACAATACAGATACCATTCTGGTAAGCAATATACAATACAGAGTCATTCTAGTGATGCTTATGCAATACAGAGAACATTCTGGTGAGTAATATACAATACAGAGTCATTCTAGTGACCAATGTACAACACAGATAGCATTCTGGTGAGCAATATACAATACAGAGTCATTCTAGTGACCAATATACAATACAGATACCATTCTGGTAAGCAATACACAATACAGAGTCATTCTAGTGACGCATTTGCAATACAGAGAACATTCTGGTGAGCAATATAAAATACAGAGTTATTTTAGTGACCGATATACAATACAGAGAACATTCTAGTAAACAAAATACAATACAGAGAGCAGTCTAGTGACTTCTATACAAAGTATAGAGTTTTCAAGATACATCCCAACATTCTTACTATCACAATAGCTAGTAAGTTGACACAACAATTGGGAATGTTGGAAGTATATTCATTCCACTCACCACTGATTTTTATAGTCCTGGGAGCATACATAAATTAAGGGTGTTTGGGGGACAGGAAAGTGGATTCATGTGGCATCTTAGTAAATTGCCAGTACTAGGTATGACAACGGGGGATGTAGTGATCTGGGGGCAAATGTATCAACCTGTTTTCTCTGAGCTGTGATACAGTAGCTCCTGCAACACTACAATTGTGAGCAGTAAGCTCAGTTAGGCGTCACTAGAAAAATATCTGATATCTCCACAGATCACCTTTTTTAACATAGGGGGTCATTCCGACCCGATCGCTCGCTGCAGTTTTTCGCAGCGCAGCGATTGGGTTGGAACTGCGCATGCGCCGGCACTGCAGTGCGCCACCGCATGGCAGCTTTCATTGCCTAGCGATCGCCTCTGAGACAGAGGCGGTTGCTGGGCGGGAGGGGGCTGAACGGTGGCGTTAAGCCGCTGTTTAGGGGGAGCGGTCCGGCCAACGCAGGCATGGCCGGACCGTTGGGGGGGGGGCGGGTCGCGGCGGCTGCGTGAAGTCTCCTCAACTGCAAAAGGCATTGCTGCTGTGCGATGCTTTTGTATTTGTGCGGTGGGGTGCCGGTACTGACATGCGGGGAGGACTAGCCCTGTGCTGGGCGTCCCCCCGCATTCAGGGAAGATGATCGTAGCTGTGCTAAAGTTAGCACAGCTACGATCAACTCGGAATGACCCCCATACTGTATAGAGAGGTGGGAATAAGCCCTTTTCCGTAAAACGGCAACATGTGCAGGTAACTATTCATATCGGTCTCTCCTGGACCGGCATTTATTTATTACTACCCGCCAGTGTCACCCATAGGGATAGGAATCCAGCGGCACAATTGAGAACTTACTTTGCAGGACTTAATGTCTGCATTTCCAGCAGCACGAACAGAACATAATTGTGCTGCAGCTGCTGCTCATGTCAGTGCAGAAAGAAATACAGTTAATACAGATGTTTGCGTATTTCCACGAATCCTAGGCGAGGAAAATAGAAAACAATTCCCTCTGAACACGTTTAGAAAATACAATTATTGGCAAAATCTAATTTAAGTCGCAAAAACCTCAGTGCGGAGGCAACTGCTACATCTCAGTACGAACACTCAGAACATTTGTAACGTCTCAGAAAGGCGGAGAAGTGTCAAAATACACAGAACTACTCTAAAAGCCCAATTACGTGTCCCTAAAAGGCGATGTGTTCTTTCAGAAGCCGTTTCCTTTTATTATCTGACTTTCTAATGACTAAGCAGCTCAGCCGGCGGCCCTCGGATAGCGAGGTCTGGCTCCCCAATCGCTAATACCGCTCTCTCCTGTGCTGTCGTCTTTCCATGGTATTACAAATGGCGTCCTGCACTTTCAGGCTGACCTATTACTAATAATTGAAATGACTATAAAACTAAAGGAGCTTCTACTCCAATTAGACATGGCGGACTGCTGGTGGCCATACATACGCTATACCAAAGCACGCAACATACAGACGAGTCCTCATACACCTATTCTATGGCGTGAGACGCATGGGACGATATAGACGCTACGCCACTCTGGACTTTCGGACTTTTATCTGAATTTAGCATCTTATCCGCATCATAACTGCAGCCAAAGTTGCTTATAGGGGGGGCAATTCAATTAGACGTTAAAAAAAAAATTGTGACAAGGTCAAAATGTCTACAGGGTCAAAATGTCGACATAGAATAGTTAGACAGTAGGAAAGGTCAACACGGTGAAAAGGTCGATATGGAAATGGTAGACGCAAAAAAGGTCGACACAAATTATTATTATTTTGGGGGGGGGTGTTTTGTCACTTTTTTGCCGCAAACACGCCCCATTAGTGTACCACGTCCCCTCGATTTGCTCGTCACACTTCGGGCACGGGCAGCGTTACTATTCCCAATCGTAGTCCACGTGGACGGTAAAGTATGAAATAGTTGACAAAATGAAAGTTTTTGGAAAAAACTTGTGTCTACCATGTGTGTCTATCTTTTACGTGTCGACCTTTTGACACTGTCGACGTCTACCATTATGGTAGACCTATTGACTGTAGACCTTTTATTGTGTACATCTATAGTCCGGATACTCAATCAGCTCCTAATTGTCATTTTTCAAACACAGCCTGTGACATGACCGTTAGGAGCTGATTGGCTGGTTCTTTATCACCGTGCTATATTTATCACTCTCCAGGGCTTTATAAATCTGAGCCATATATCTCTCCTATGTTTAAATTGAGTATTTTCTATTTACCTTTTAGAAAGATACAGAAATAAAAGGAAAACATTCAAACTCTGATTTCTATTTAAAGGACATTTATTATTCGTTATAAGCATCATTGTTCTCATCTATCGTAAGCCACATTTGTTTTCCATCTACGTTGTTTGTGCGTAATGCATTACCTGCGTGCGTTATATTGTGTCAGCCGATAACTATTGTTAGCGTTTTACAATGGAGCAGATGTGGGTTGTCCTCGCGCCCCCTCTGTCGCGGTACCCTACATTCAGCAGAGTCACCAGTGACCGGTTATGTGCCCCTCTCCCGCAGGCCAGGAGCGCATTGGACAGGACTCTCCGTATGAACAGGACGGGAGGGTCCAGTTTGTGGTGGATGCCGTCTACGCTATGGCACATGCCCTGCACAACATGATGAAGGATCTCTGTCCAGGGTCGTCAGGGCTTTGTCCAGCTGTGGACCCTCCAGTGGGAAAGAAACTTCTCAAATACATTCGCAGTGTGAGCTTTAATGGTAAGAGATGCCGGGATGCAGAACAGCCTTAATGGTACCTAAACATAAACCAAGTAAACATACGTATACTGTGCCCATGGCTAGCCTACATTCCAACTACACACGGAGCCATAGACTAGCCAAAAAGAGTTCATTAAATCTTAATCTAAATACAATCTAGGAACAGAGCGGCAGATGTATTAAGGGGGTCATTCCGATCTGATCGCACACTAGGTTTTTTCGCTGCGGTGCGATCAGGTCAAAACTGCGCATGCATATACACCGCAATGCGCATGCGCGTCATACAGGTACAAAGCGGATCGTTGCTGAGCGATGGATTTCACGAAGAATCCATTCGCACAGCCGATCGCAAGGAGATTGACAGGAAGAGGGCGTTTGTGTGTGGCAACTGACCGTTTTCTGGGAGTGGTAGGAAAAATGCAGGCGTGTCCGAGCGTTTGCAGGGAGGGTGGCTGACGTCAATTCCGGGCCCGGACAGTCTGAAGTGATCGCAGCGGCTGAGTAAGTTCAAACCTACTCTGAAACTGCACAAAACTTTTTTGTACCACTCGGCTGCACAAGCGTTCGCACACTTGCAAAGTGAAAATACACTCCCCTATGGGCGGCGACTATCTGATCGCAGCGCTGCAAAAAGTAGCTAGCAAACGATCAACTCAGAATGACCCCCTAAGTCTGGAGACAGCATAAGGAAGTGATAAATCAGTGATAAGTGCAAGGTGATAAATGCACCAGCCAAACTGTTAATTTACATATTGGAGCTGATTGGCTGGTGCGTTTATCACCTTCCACTTATCACTGGTTTATCACTTCCTTATTCCTTCTCCAGGTTAATACATCTGCCCCAGAGTGTACTATCTAATTACAATAATGACTGTCTTGAATAGACCTTAATCTGGGATAGCTAGTGCTACATCTGCTTGAGATAACCCTCTAAACTGGGAGGAAATACGTGGGGGGTGTTATATCTACTGTATTATACTCCAGGGATGAATTCCAGGAACACGGCTTTCCTAGATATGTCACAGAATTCTTCTCTCAAAGTGGAATTGATTAAATTAGTCCCAAAATTATTTACTGAAAAACAACAACAGCTCCATAAGTGTGTCATATATATTTTGTATTAAACGGTCTTATAAATTACTTTTTTCTGAACAACATTAACAGTTATTTGGGTTCATAAAATTAATAAAAATAAAAAAAAATCTGAGGAGATGTATTATGGTCTTCTGCAGTGTGGAGAAGTTGCTCATGGCAACCAATCAGCTTGTGCTTATCACTTTACAGACCGTACTTGATTAATGCTAGCTAAAAGATGATTGTTGCTATGGGCAATTTCTGCACTTGTCCACTCTTTAGAAGGCTTTGATCCAACTCTCCCTAATAATATTAAAAGACAATTTCTAACACTGGGCCTGGTTTAGCGGCGGACGCGGCGTGGATGCAGCACGCAGTTGACGGATGTTTTATGTCTGTGCGTGTGTACCAGCCGCACAGCGATGTTGTTCCGATTGTTAGCGCTCAGAGACTCGGATGTGTGGTCTGTTGGATTCCGTGGGAGGTAACAGAGGAGTGGCTAAGCAGATGCTGGTTTTGTCGCTGCAAGTAGTTATGTCCAGTGACGCACAGCTGCTGACACAGGCCACGGCGAGACGGGAAGGGAGGGGGTTCCAGGATTTAGGGGGAGATATACAAAGCAGTGATAAAAGTGGAGAAGCGAGCCAGTGGAGAAGTTGCCCATGGCAACCAATCAGCATTGACGTCACGTAACATTTATCATTTTCTTACTTTAAAAGTATACAGAGCAGCTGATTGGTTACCATGGGCAACTTCTCCACTGGCTCACTTCTCCGCTCTTATCACTGCTTAGTATATGTTCCCCTAAGTCAAGAAACATTTTCTATAGATAAAAACCTATTACTTTATCATGAAAGGCGATCTCTGGCATCTATAAAATTAATTCCCTCCATTGTCATGACAATTAGTTCAAACTCTTTGTTCCTGGGTTCTTGTGAATTTTTTCGGGTGTATAAATCCACCCTTTCCAACTTTCCACCCCCTCCAAAAATTAAAATGATAGAGGACCTGCAAAGTTCTCTGATCGGCTAACTATTATTATTATGTAGAACGTAAATACATTTTCTTTCCAAGTACTAATTTAGGAGCTTCAGGCTTAGCCCACAATAGACAAAAGAGCCGACATTGGGCCTAACTCAGACCTGTTCGCTCGCTAGGGATTTTTCTGTGTTCACATAGTCGCCGCCCATAGGGGAGTGTATTTTGGCTGTACAAGTGTGCGAACGCATGTGTAGCAGAGCTGTACAAACAGATTTTGTGCAGTCTCCGCACAGCCCAGGACTTACTCAGCCGCTGCGAACCCTTCAACCTGTCCGGGACCGGAATTGACGTCAGACACCCGCCCTGCTAACGCACGGACACGCCTGCGTTTTTCCAGACACTCCCAGAAAACGTCAGTTGACACCCACAAATGGCTTCTTCCTGTCAATCTCCTTGCGAACGCCCGTGCGAATGGATTCTTCGCACAAACCCATTGCTGAGCGGCAATCCGCTTTGGACCCGTGCGACGCACCTGCGCATTGCGGTGCATTCGCATGCGCAGTTTAGACCTGATCGCAGGCTGCACGAAAATGCAGCCTAGCGATCAGGTCTGAATTAAGCCCATTATTCCATCAGGACTCAGACGGGTATCACCTGTCGCGCTAAACCAAATACACTATGCATTAAGGTGCTATACATTAGGGCTCTCCCATAGATATCTTTTCACCATTACATCAAGAGAGCCACACTTTGTATGCTCTTGGCAGTGTGGGCTTCTATGCAACCTAGAGATTTATTATTTTCTTCTTATTTCAAACCATCCAGTGATTTCTTGAATAATTCTCTTCAATTCCTGCAAACTATAATTGAGCTAATTTTGGTAATTTGTCCAGTATTGTGAGCTGGAGGCACACAGGCCTATTCTGGCTTGAAGCATGGACAAGGTTTCACGTCCCGCTGTTAATGCCTTGTGTCATGTAAAAAGCCGCGCTAATTATTTAGCAATTTACGGCAAATTTAGGGTGTTTTACTCTTGCATCTAAAGCTTTAGTGGGGTTTTTTTTTTCAAGCCTCGGAGTTTCTGCTATTTAAAATTCTTGATTATAAAATCAAGATTCTTTGAGAAGAGATTTTTTTTTATTTCTTTTCTCTCTTACACAGAAGAGACGGCATTTAATGTTCCCTTTGATGAAACATCATATGCTGTAATAATTCATATATTCTCAGTAGTTTTCATTAGCCGTAATGGCACAGAATAAGATGAAGCGCTTGGGGTTTGTTGCTATGGCAGTGACATAGAAGATATACGCTAAGGTTTGTGCGTTATCATAGCCAAGGGCTTCTTCGTGTCTTATGGATGAGAGAGACACTAATGCCAGGTAAACCACTGGTGTTGTGTGTTTGTATTATTTAATAGTAGGAACAATGCGTGGAATGTCTGACATGCTTTTGTGACAGTCGTTGGGAGTACAGTTGCAACCGGTGGTGTTTTAGCGGTGCTACCACCCCCAGGGGCACAAGGCAGAGGGTGCAGCACCCAGGGGTTGCCCCAAGCGGCACTTAAGCTGCAATACCAGCTGCAGGGTGGCATCCTAGCATCCTGCTCAGTTGCAAACGCAGGATTTCTAAAGGGGGCTTTCCAAATGCAATCTCCAAATATCCCACTCTGTGGAACATTATAGATGATCTATAGTATAAGCTGTAATAAACATATTTAAATGATATAATTAATATAAGTGGTCAGGAAAAGGTTAAACATACTATAATAAAGGCACAAACATTATGGAATTAGTACTGCACATTCTAAGCACACATTCTCCCACCTCATGGTAATGCTCCTGAATCTTCTTTCTGGTAGCTACTCTTTGGTCCAGTGCACTGAATGAGGGCCCAGAACCACACACACAGCAAGTTTTGTAGAAAAAGCTGCTACTGGGCAAGTGCAGCAGCTCTTCATGATACGGCGGCAGCTCTAGTAATCGTATTTTCTCTGACGTCCTAGTGGATGCTGGGAACTCCGTAAGGACCATGGGGAATAGACGGGCTCCGCAGGAGACTGGGCTCTCTAAAAGAAAGATTAGGTACTATCTGGTGTGCACTGGCTCCTCCCTCTATGCCCCTCCTCCAGACCTCAGTTAGAATCTGTGCCCGGCCAGAGCTGGGTGCTCCTAGTGGGCTCTCCTGAGCTTGCTAGAAAAGAAAGTATTTGTTAGGTTTTTTATTTTCAGTGAGATCTGCTGGCAACAGACTCTCTGCTACGTGGGACTGAGGGGAGAGAAGCAAACCTACCTGCTTGCAGCTAGCTTGTGCTTCTTAGGCTACTGGACACCATTAGCTCCAGAGGGTTTGAACACAGGGCCTGACCTCGATCGTCCGTTCCCGGAGCCGCGCCGCCGTCCCCCTTGCAGAGACAGAAGAGAAGCGATGAAATCGGCGGCAGAAGACTCCTGTCTTCATTAAGGTAGCGCACAGCACCGCAGCTGTGCGCCATTGTTCCCACAGCACACCACACACTCCGGTCACTGTAGGGTGCAGGGCGCTGGGGGGGGGGGGGGTGCGCCCTGGGCAGCAATTATAATACCTTTTGGCACTTAAAATACACATAATACAGTCTGAAAACTGTATATGTGTAAAAAACCCCGCCATTAAGTTACATAAAACGCGGGACAGAAGCCCGCCGCGGAGGGGGCGGGGCCTTCTTCCTCAGCACACCAGCGCCATTTTCCCTTCACAGCTCCGCTGGAAGCAGCTCCCCAGGCTCTCCCCTGCAGTATCCTGATACGAGAAGGGTAAAAAAGAGAGGGGGGGGGGGCACATAAATTTAGGCGCAAATAAGATATTTAAGCAGCTATTGGGTAAATCACTTTTTATAGTGTAAATCCCTGTGTTATATAGCGCTGTGGTGTGTGCTGGCATACTCTCTCTCTGTCTCCCCAAAGGACTTTGTGGGGTCCTGTCCTCAGTCTGAGCATTCCCTGTGTGTGTGCGGTGTGTCGGTACTGCTGTGTCGACATGTTTGATGAGGAGGGTTACGTGGAGGCGGAGCATGGGCAGATAAGTGTGGTGTCACCCCCGACGGGGCCGACACCTGATTGGATGGATATGTGGAAGGTCTCAACCGACAGTGTCAACTCCTTACATAAAAGGTTCGATGACGTAGCAGGCTTGGGACAGCCGGGGTCTCAGCCCGCGCCTGCCCAGTCGACTCAGAAGCCGTCAGGGGCTCATAAACGCCCGCTAGCTCAGATGGTAGACACAGATGTCGACACGGAGTCTGACTCCAGTGTAGATGAGGATGAGACAAATGTACAGTCTACAAAAGCCATCCGATGCATGATTACTGCAATGAAAGATGTATTGCATATTTCTGATATTAACCCGGTTACCACCAAGATGGGTATTATGTTTGGGGAGAAAAAGCAGCCAGTGACTTTTCCCCCATCTGATGAATTAAATGATTTGTGTGAAGAAGCGTGGAGTTCCACTGATAAGAAACTAGTGATTTCTAAGAGGTTACTGATGGCGTACCCTTTCCCGCCAACGGATAGGTTATGTTGGGAAACATCCCCTAGGGTGGACAAGGCGCTAACACGCTTATCTAAAAGGGTGGCACTGCCGTCTCAGGATACGGCCGCCCTAAAGGAGCCTGCGGATAGAAAGCAGGAAGCTATCCTGAAGTCTGTGTATACACACTCTGGTACTCTACTGAGACCTGCTATTGCTTCAGCCTGGATGTGTAGTGCTGCAGCAGCATGGACTGATACCCTGTCAGACAACATTGATTCCCTCGACAGGGATACTGTTTTACTAACCATCGAACATATAAAAGACGTCGTCTTATTATATATGCGGGATGCCCAGAGGGACATTTGCCTGCTGGCATCTAGAATTAATGCAATGTCCATTTCTGCCGGGAGAGTATTATGGACTCGGCAGTGGACAGGTGATGCTGATTCTAAAAAACACATGGAGGTTTTGCCTTATAAGGGTGAGGAATTGTTTGGGGACGGTCTCTCGGACCTCGTATCCACAGCAACTGCTGGGAAGTCGACTTTTTTACCTCAGGTTCCCTCACAGCCTAAGAAAGCACCGTATTATCAAGTGCAGTCCTTTCGGCCTCAGAAAGGCAAGCGGGTCAGAGGAGCATCATTTCTGCCCAGAGGCAAGGGTAGAGGAAAGAAGCTGCACCAGGCAGCCAGTTCCCAGGAACAAAAATCCTCCCCTGCTTCCACTAAGTCCACCGCATGACGTTGGGGCTCCACAGGCGGAGCCAGGTGCGGTGGGGGCGCGTCTCCGAAACTTCAGCAACCAGTGGGTTCGCTCACAAGTGGATCTCTGGGCTGTACAAATTGTATCTCAGGGATACAAGCTGGAGTTCGAGGCGACTCCCCCTCGCCGTTACCTCAAATCAGCCTTGCCAGCTGCTCCCAGGGAAAGGGAGGTAGTACTGGCGGCAATTCACAAGCTGTACCTCCAGCAGGTGATAATCAAGGTCCCCCTCCTTCAACAGGGCAGGGGTTACTATTCCACAATGTTTGTGGTACCGAAACCGGACGGTTCGGCGAGACCCATTCTGAATTTAAAATCCTTGAACACTTATATAAAGAAGTTCAAGTTCAAAATGGAATCGCTCAGGGCGGTTATTGCAAGCCTGGAAGAGGGGGATTTTATGGTGTCGCTGGACATCAAGGATGCTTACTTGCATGTCCCCATTTACCCACCTCACCAGGAATACCTCAGGTTTGTGGTACAGGACTGTCATTACCAATTCCAGACGTTGCCATTTGGTCTCTCCACGGCACCGAGAATATTTACCAAGGTAATGGCCGAAATGATGATACTCCTTCGGAAGAAGGGAGTTATAATTATCCCGTACTTGGACGATCTCCTCATAAAGGCGAGGTCCAGAGAGCAGTTGTTGGTCAGCGTAGCACTCTCTCAGGAAGTGTTGCAACAGCACGGCTGGATTCTGAATATCCCAAAGTCGCAGCTGATTCCTGCGACGCGTCTGCTTTTCCTGGGCATGATTCTGAACACAGAACAGAAGAAGGTGTTTCTCCCGGTGGAGAAGGCCCAGGAATTGTCATCTCTGGTCAGGGACCTCCTGAAACCAAAACAGGTGTCGGTGCATCACTGCACGCGAGTCCTGGGAAAGATGGTGGCTTCTTACGAAGCAATTCCCTTCGGCAGGTTCCATGCAAGGATCTTTCAGTGGGATCTGTTGGACAAATGGTCCGGATCGCATCTTCAGATGCATCGATTGATCACCCTGTCCCCAAGGGCCAGGGTAACTCTGCTGTGGTGGCTGCAGAGTGCTCATCTTCTCGAGGGCCGCAGGTTCGGCATACAGGACTGGGTCCTGGTGACCACGGATGCAAGCCTCCGAGGATGGGGGGCAGTCACTCAGGGAAGAAACTTCCAAGGACAGTGGTCAAGTCTGGAGACTTCACTACACATAAATATACTGGAACTAAGGGCCATTTACAATGCCCTGAGTCAAGCAGAGCCCCTGCTTCAAAACCACCCAGTACTGATTCAGTCAGACAACATCACGGCGGTCGCCCATGTAAACCGCCAGGGCGGCATGAGAAGCAGGATGGCAATGGCAGAAGCCACAAGGATTCTTCGATGGGCGGAGAATCACGTGCTAGCACTGTCAGCAGTGTTCATTCCGGGAGTGGACAACTGGGAAGCAGACTTCCTCAGCAGGCACGACCTCCACCCGGGAGAGTGGGGACTTCATCAAGAAGTCTTCACACAGATTGTAAATAGCTGGGAACTGCCACGGGTGGACATGATGGCGTCCCGCCTCAACAAAAAGCTAAAACAATATTGCGCCAGGTCAAGGGACCCTCAGGCGATAGCTGTGGACGCACTAGTGACACCGTGGGTGTACCAGTCGGTTTATGTGTTCCCTCCTCTTCCTCTCATACCCAAGGTACTGAGGATAGTAAGGAAGAGAGGAGTAAGAACTATACTCATCGTTCCGGATTGGCCAAGAAGAACTTGGTACCCAGAACTACAAGAAATGATCTCAGAGGACCCATGGCCTCTGCCTCTCAGACAGGACCTGTTACAGCAGGGGCCCTGTCTGTTCCAAGACTTACCGCGGCTGCGTTTGACGGCATGGCGGTTGAACGCCGGATCCTAACGGAAAAGGGCATTCCAGATGAAGTGATTCCTACGCTGATAAAAGCTAGGAAGGATGTGACAGCAAAGCATTATCACCGCATATGGCGGAAATATGTTGCTTGGTGTGAGGCCAGGAAGGCCCCAACAGAGGAATTCCAGCTGGGTCGATTTCTGCACTTCCTACAGTCAGGGGTGACTATGGGCCTAAAATTGGGGTCCATAAAGGTCCAGATTTCGGCCCTATCTATTTTCTTTCAAAAAGAACTGGCTTCACTGCCTGAAGTTCAGACGTTTGTAAAGGGAGTGCTGCATATTCAGCCCCCTTTTGTGCCTCCAGTGGCACCTTGGGATCTTAACGTTGTTTTGGATTTCCAGAAATCACACTGGTTTGAGCCACTTAGGACCGGGGAGCTAAAGTATCTCACGTTGAAGGTGGTCATGCTGTTGGCCTTAGCTTCAGCTAGGCGTGTGTCAGAATTGGCGGCTTTGTCATGTAAAAGCCCGTATCTGATCTTCCATATGGACAGGGCAGAATTGAGGACTCGTCCCCAATTTCTCCCAAAGGTGGTATCAGCGTTTCATTTGAACCAACCTATTGTGGTGCCTGCGGCTACTCAGGACTTGGAGGATTCCAAGTTGCTGGACGTAGTCCGGGCTTTGAAAATTTATGTTTCCAGGACGGCTGGAGTCAGGAAAACTGACTCGCTATTTATCCTGCATGCACCCAACAAGCTGGGTGCTCCTGCTTCAAAGCAAACTATTGCTCGCTGGATCTGTTGCACGATTCAGCTGGCACATTCTGCGGCTGGACTGCCGCATCCTAAATCAGTGAAAGCCCATTCCACAAGGAAGGTGGGCTCTTCTTTGGCGGCTACCCGAGGGGTCTCGGCTTTACAGCTTTGCTGAGCTGCTACTTGGTCGGGTTCAAACACATTTGCTAAATTCTACAAGTTTGATACCCTGGCTGAGGAGGACTTTGAGTTTGCTCATTCGGTGCTGCAGAGTCATCCGCACTCTCCCGCCCGTTTGGGAGCTTTGGTATAATCCCCATGGTCCTTACGGAGTTCCCAGCATCCACTAGGACATCAGAGAAAATAAGAATTTACTCACCAGTAATTCTATTTCTCGTAGTCCGTAGTGGATGCTGGGCGCCCGTCCCAAGTGCGGACTCTCTGCAATACATGTATATAGTTATTGCTTCACTAAAGGGTTATTGTTATGAGCCATCCGTAAAAGGAGGCTCAGTTGTTGTTCATACTGTTAACTGGGTATGGTTATCACAAGTTGTACAGTGTGATTGGTGTGGCTGGTATGAGTCTTACCCTGGATTCCAAATCCTTTCCTTGTTGTGTCAGCTCTTCCGGGCACAGTTTCCCTAACTGAGGTCTGGAGGAGGGGCATAGAGGGAGGAGCCAGTGCACACCAGATAGTACCTAATCTTTCTTTTAGAGTGCCCAGTCTCCTGCGGAGCCCGTCTATTCCCCATGGTCCTTACGGAGTTCCCAGCATCCACTACGGACTACGAGAAATAGAATTACCGGTGAGTAAATTCTTATTATATACCGTTACTATTGTTGTCATAATTTGCCACTTGCCAAGGGGGAGGGGGGTTTCCAGGCAACCAGAACCCCTCCCCCCCTGCATTTGCCTATGCTGCTAGCCATATGCAGGGTCTGTGGGGCAGCGACGGTGTTGACCCCAGGCCCTGCGCCAATGCCAACACACCCCTAGTTACTACCGTGGTCTATTATTACCCAGTTTCGTTTTTATTACAGTTTGATTCCATATGTACAGCGCAACGGAATATGCCCGCGCTGGATAAATAAATGTTAATAATAGCATTAATAAGAAAGATGTTAAGAACTCTGTCTTTTCCCCCTACAGGTAGCGCTGGGACCCCAGTTACGTTTAATAAGAATGGCGACGCGCTGGGACGATACGACATCTTCCAGTACCAGATGGGAAACCGCAGCATGCCAGGATACCGGCTGATCGGACAGTGGACTGACGAGCTGCAGCTCAGCGTGAGTCATACTTATTGCACGCGGTGCCAGGATTTCCGCGTTGCGTGTAGCGTTCTGGCTACGTGCAGTACATCTCATTGCTCTGAGCTCCTGGGCCAAAATAGTCTTTATCGCAAAAATGGTTCTATAATGTATCTTTCTAATCATCCCGAACCCCAGAGAGTGGCAAATATAATAGCAGGTCACTCATTATAGGAAGCTATAAGGGGCTACAAGCAAGGGAGGTGATCTCGAAACAGCCCATAAACAAGTACTGGAGGAGAGTTACATGGTGTCAGATGAGTGAGTTTTGCAACTTTTATAAACGATGGATAAATGATCGTTGGCAAGTGTATTGCAGCAGATAAAAGTATTTTTGGGGGACATTCTTTATAGTAATTTTTTTAAGTGTGTACATACAGTACTTTCCCCATAATACACTTCAGCATACATGTCCCTCATAATTTCACTTCTAATACCCTTTTCAGACAGACAGGCAAATTCCCAGGTGAAGAAGTTCTACCCGGTAATTTGCCGGCAAAGACGGGTCCTTTTTCTGTGTGAAAGGGTCATCCTGGGTTGAAATTCCCGGAGACACAGGAATTTACCGGGGTCGAAGACCGGGTATTTCTACCAGAGTTGACCCTTTCACACAGACAAAAAAACGTTTTGATTCGCAAATTACCGGGTTGAAATTTTTGACCCAGTAATTTGCTTCTCTGTGTGAAAGGGGGGTCAGACAGGAACCGGCAAATCGACGGCACTTAAATGCCTGGTAATTGCCGGGACTTCTGTCTGAAAAGGGTATAACACATCATGGAGATGGGTCCTTTTGTAGTCCCTGTTCCTGAATGCTTTTTTTGATAAAAGCAATAAATAATTTCTTATCACCGCAAACAACAGATAAAAGAAACTGCAATTATCTGGTCTAAAACGTGACAATTAATAAACATGGCCTTTTCTAATTAATTACTCATTACAAATTACAATCCATATGTTAAGTATTAAAAAAGTTTCCCCCGCTATAGTCTGAAAAAGCTTCAATGTTGGTTTTCTGGTTCTTGGCAGTCCCAGTGACAAAGGTGTGACTGCATGCCTGCATCCTAACCCTACTTGTCAGGTGTGACTGGGCAATCAGGTAAGCACACTGTCATGACATATCCCAGCATGCCCTGCCACCGTTTTAGCATTCCCTAACAGCAAAACTGTGGCAGAGCATGCTGGGATATATATTGTGCCACAGCATCTGGAGTGCCTCGTGTGTCTGGGATGCCTGCCTGTGACAGCCTGCTGCTGTTTGGGGGCAGGGAGGGGAGTAGCAACGGCTGCTGTGCACATGGTGAATATATTGAGGCATTGACCGTAAAATCGCACTCTCTGAATATTCTTTTGTGAATTGAAATGGGGCAAAAAGCTGAAATGGCAAAGCATGCATGCTCAATTTAATTATGTGCCTCCAATTTCAGTATTTCTACAAATATCAAATCAACAAAAGAGGTCTTTCCCTCAATGAAAGATCAGATTTTTTTCAGAAACGCGTGTAGACACATTATGAGAAGTTAGAAAGTGCACGTTAAGGAGCCTCGAGGTGTTTGTGGTAGCTGCTAATTCCTTTTCCCTTTGTCATCACAACTTTTATTAAACACAGTTGCACAATTCCGAGAGGCAGCCTCTGCAAGCACGATTGAATTTTCCCAGCTCTTAAAGATCCATATTTGTGGCTTATATTTCCCTTGATCACTCGGTCCTGACAGCGGCACTCAGCAAAAACACATTACACAGGACCTGGAGTCAAAGCACCACATCTAAGTGCAGTAATAAGTTGTAATTTAAGAGAGGACATGGCACAGACATAAATATTATTCCTCCGGCTACTTGCTCCTATCACAATAACCTCAGGATTTTGCAGAGTTTATTGAAGCATTTGTGTCATTTGTAATAATAAGATGAGCACAAACTGGAAGCTGTCAGTCTGTCCCAAACGTGCTGTACCCAAAGTGTTATCTTTCAGCTGAGGATATCTCAGGAAATCATCCTAAATCACAGCCCTTGGCAAAGAGAGAACGTCTGCTGATTTCAGAGAGTTTTCTTTATTTCTATAATCCCCCAGTGGATGAAAGGATTGTAATGTGTTACTCATCTGACATAGGAAGCGTGTGCTCTGCAGTACTTATCACAGAGCTTTGCCTGGCCGGACAGTGCCAGTATTCATTGAGTGTGGCCAATGGATCTTTGGTATGACCAGTGCTGATCTGGTGTCACTGAGATGGGTAGGGATATGATTTGATATGGTCATAGGATGGTCATACCATGGCACTGGGTATGGTCATTGGATGAGACTGAGTATAGTCATAGAATGGTGTTTTGTATAGTCAAAGAATGAGATTAGGTATGGTCATGGAAAGGGATTAGCTATGGTCATAGAATGGGAGTGGGCATCGTCATGGAATGACGCTGGGTACCGTCATGTGATGGCGCTGGGTATGGTCATGGGATGACACTGGGTATGGTCATGGAAATGAATTAGGTATGGCCAGGGATGGGATTGGGTATGGTCATTGGATGGTATTGGGTATAGTCATTGGATGGGATTGGGTATGGTCATTGGATGGGATTGGGTATGGTAATGGGATGACACTGGGTATGCTCATGGGATGGCACTGGGTATGATCATTGGATGGAATTTGGTATGGTCAGGGATGGGATTGGGTATGGTCATGGAAAAGGATTGGCTATGGTCAGAGAATGGTATTGGGTATAGTCAAAGAATGGGATTAGGTATGGTCATGGAAAGGGATTAGCTATGGTCATAGAATGGGAGTGGGTATGGTCATGGAATGGCACTGGGTAGGGTCATGTGATGGCACTGGTATGGTCATGGGATGACACTGGGTATGGTCATGGAATGGAATTGGGTATGGCCGGGGATGGGATTGGGTATGGTCATGGAATGGGATTCGATATGGTCATGGGATGTAACTGGCTTTAATCATGGAATGGGATTGGCTATGGTCATGGGATGTGACTGGCTATGGTCATGGAATGGGATTGGGTATGGTCATGGAAAAGGATTGGCTATGGTCATGGAATGGGAATGGGTATAGTCAAAGAATGGGATTAGGTATGGTAAGGAATGGGATTGGCTATGTTCATAGAATGGGTATGGGTACAGTCATGGGATGAAACTAGGTATGGTCATGGGATGACACTAGGTAGGGTCAAGGGATGACACTGGGTATGGTCATGGGATGGCACTGGATATGGTCATGGGATGGCATTGGGTATGGTCATGGGATGACACTGGGTATGGTCTAGGGATGGCATTGGGTATGGCCAGGGATGGGATTAGGTATGGTCATCGGATGGGATTGGGTATGGTTAGGGATGGGATTAGGTATGGTCATTGGATGACACTGAGTATGGTTATGGGATGGGATTGGGTATGGCCAGAGATGGGATTGGGTATGGTCATCGGATGGTATTGGGTATGGTCATCGGATGGTATTGGGTTTGGTCATCGGATGGGATTGGGTATGGTCATCAGATGGGATTGGGTATGGTCATCGGATGGGATTGGGTACGGTCATTGGATGGGATTGGGTACGGTCATTGGATGGGATTGGGTACGGTCATCAGATGGGATTGGGTACGGTCATTGGATGGAATTAGGTATGGTCATCAGATGGGATTGGGTACGGTCATCGGATGGAATTAGGTATGGTCATCAGATGGGATTGGGTACGGTCATCGGATGGGATTGGGTATGGTCATTGGATGGGATTGGGTACGGTCATTGGATGGGATTGGGTACGGTCATTGGATGGGATTGGGTACGGTCATTAGATGGGATTGGGTACGGTCATCAGATGGGATTGGGTACGGTCATCAGATGGGATTGGGTACGGTCATCGGATGGAATTAGGTACGGTCATCGGATGGGATTGGGTATGGTCACAATGCTTAGTAAGTGTATTAATGAGTTTACTTTGTTCTTATCTCTTTACTAACAGATACTATTGTAGGACTACATATCTTTTTACCAGCATGCATCACACTTGTCTTTATATAAGGTAGAAGTACCAGAGAGTGACTCATGGGCTTCCACCCTTCTTTGTCCTTTTTTCAAAAAAACTTCCTCATTCCAGTCAAAATAGATATTTGTTTGCCTGGTTTTCTGTCTTCTCCTTGAACTGTTATTTGTTGACACGTCGTTAGTATGCTCATTACCGCTGACACGAGGGTGTTGGGATGCATTCTTCCCCTGTCATTTCTCCTCTTCTTGCCTGTCTCAGCATTTCTTGGCAGTTGCACTGGTATTGATTACTATTCAGATGCAAAAATGGGGCCACCTTATGAGAAATATACTGGCTGATATCACAATACATCGGCTAGGTAAGGCCAATAATGACTTGTACAGGAAACCATTGTGCATAGTATCAGTCACTGTATTGTACAGGGGGTGCAAAATGTGTGAGGAGGAAAAAGATCTATCTGGCGATGTTGTAGAACTGTTTATACAGCTGTTAGAAGTAGTGTATACAGAACATGGGTGTACAGTAATCTGGGACACAGCCTATTATAAGGCTATAGAGACATATGTTGAAGTTTTCTGATTTTTTCTTTTCATTCTCCATATGCTCTGATTGGTCTGATCCATCAGTAGCCACTACTTGACGTATGTTTTTGTGAAATACTTGATGTTGAATCTCTGGAATCCGGCCAATATTCAGAATGATCTTAATATGTTTGCCGTGTTTGAGCTATTTATTCAGTATCAGCTGTCTGCAGTTGTACAACTCTGTATAAGGGCAAATATATGGGGGTTGGTGAAGGAACCGCTAGCCATCTCTGATCTTAGTTTATTCTACATATGTGCATCCATTAATCCACTACACTGTTCCACGGCTGTCTGGAGACTCATAGGAGAGAAATACACCCCCCAAAAAATAATATTTGAGATGTAGGACAGTTTTTTTCACAAGTGCTAAAAGACAGAATGCAAGGGGCCTTCAGCATAGCACCTGGCAAGAACGTCTGTAGATCCCCGTCCTAAGTGATCCCTAAATTTGCAGCTGTTGGTTAATCTTTCCCTTGGTACTCTCCGGTTGGACTTCTTTATGCAACCTGTGAAAGGGTTGGGATTGATTTGCCAGCCATCGGGATACCAGCCGTCAGAATACCAACCATGGCATCTCGATAGTTAGAATTCCCCCATGGCCTCCTAACCCTAATCCTCTATTTCCATAGCCTAAACCTAACCCCCCCCCACCCCCCTTCCCCGAAGCCTAACCCTAACCCAAGCAGCCTTACCCTAAGGGGGCCTAAACCTAACACCTCCCCCCCCCCTGCAGCCTAAACCTCCCCCCCTCCCTGGCTAACCATAACCTCCCAACCCCAGCGGCTTACCTCTACAACATGGCAGTAGAAGAGCGTTCGGGATCCTGGCTGTCGGTATTCCGGCACCGGACTGTTGACCCTAATTGGGATGCCGGTGTCAGCATTCCTAATAGTGTCAGGATTCCAGCGTCCGTATTCTGACTGCTGGAATCCCAACTGCCGGGATTCTAAACGGATTCCCTGTGAAAGACAATCAGAATACCGACCACGGCATCCCGATAGTTAGAATCCCTCCAGGGGAAGGTAAGCTTATCTACTTCCCCCCATGGCCGCCTAACCCTAATCCTCCTTTTCCGTAGCCTAAACCTAACTCCCCGCCCCCTTCCCCTGGGGGGGGGGGGGATAAACCTAACACCCACCCCCTACAGCCTTACCCCAACCCTTCCCCTAAAAACATCATCCCAAACTATTTGATGTAGTTTGTAGGAGATACTCCGCAAGCATTCAGCTCTACATCCGCCCTATATTGGCCCCATCAGTGGGTGCCACGTTTGTTTTATCACCCATAAGAGTATGGTCAGATGTAGTCATTTTTCTGATTCACCAACTGCACCGACCTCATTATAAAAATATACCTGGTGTGTGTATGTGCGTGTGCAGTAACCAGGGGCGTAATGGTACACAGTTGCCTGTGGGTGGCAGCCCTGAATGGGGCACGCTGACCTCCACCATTGCCCAATATTCTGCTTTATATGCCCCAGAGCAGGAATAATCAGGGAGCCCAGGGGGCGCGTGGCACGGTCCTCCCTCTCCCCGTATGGGTGCTGCTGGCGGGGTGGAAGTGACTGTGGAGGAGGGATTGTGATCTGCAGGAGATAGGGCCCCTCCCACAGCAGCTGACACTACGGGGAGAGACTTCCCATTGAGTGCATACTCCCCCCCCTTGCAGCTGTATTGGGGACACAGGCAGCTGCACAGAAGGACCATGTCCCCCTTAGCAAATGGCCTGGGCCAGGACCCTCTAACAAGCCAGAGCCCAGGTAATTAGTACCACCACCCTCACGGCGTCCCTGGAGAATGAGTGTGTTTGGGTGATGCATGGACAATGTTTTGGTACTGAATGCAAGTGGAGGGGAGAGGTGCGGGGGAGGGGGGGGGACACCAAAATATACAGTATCTCACCTCCAGGCTCCTATTATGAACCTATTACAATCCCTATATGGAGAATAATCAGGTACTCACCTGCTGCTGTTTCCAACTCACAATACACTTAAAAATCCAAGCTTCACTTTAAAATGCAAGCCTCCTTACAATGAGCAAGCTCTAATGAGTCTGTTCACTGACTAAATAGGCTCTCAACAGCAGCTGATGTAGATGAGAGCGCCTTTATATGTGCGAGTCCTGCAGACTATGGGCCTAATTCAGACCTGATCGCAGCAGCAAATTTGTTAGCAGTTGGGCAAAACCCTGTGCACTGCAGGTGGGGCAGATGTAACATGTGCAGAGAGAGTTAGATTTGGGTGGGTTATATTGTTTCTGTGCAGGGTAAATACTGGCTGCTTTATTTTTACACTGCAATTTAGATTTCAGTTTGAACACCCCCACCCAAATCTAACTCTCTCTGCACATGTTACATCTGCCCCACCTGCAGTGCACATGGTTTTACCCATTAACTAACAAATTTGCTGCTGCGATCAGGTCTGAATTAGGCCCAAAGTACATAGACCCCTATATTTTCCTTTATAAACCTCATACATGTTATCATATCTGCAGAGCCGGCCCTAACCAATATGATGCCCTAGGCAAGATTTTGGCTGGTGCCCCCTAGCACCGCCGCTAATAATGCAGGAGATGCCTGGCATGAGTCAGCTGGCAGCTCTACTAACGTCAGGTGCCTTTTGTTTATGAAAATGCATCACATTATTTGCATTACTGTGTGGCTAGGATGCACAAGCAGTTTCTGCTGATTAAAATGATATGCTGCATGCCTATATTCTGTGTGCGACTGCGGCTGTATCTGCCTATGAAATGCTACATTACAGTGATTTTCAGGAATACACTGCAACGTAGCATTTCATATGCAGATACAGCCGCAGTCACACACAGAATACAGGCATGCCGCATATCATTTTAATCAGCAGAAGCTGCTGGTGCCCCTAAGCATAATAAATGCCTTAGGCATTTGACTAGTTTGCCCATGCCTAAGGCCGGCTCTGCATATCTGGTTTTCAACTATTTCAATCTTTCACAATGTGCAGAGCAGCAGAGACTGCAATTTATTACATATAGAAAATACAATATACATGCAGCTCCTCACTACTGGTGACCGGGTGTCAGTAGCAGGTGGCAGGAGTCTCTGGGGTAGGGTACTGGGTGCACTGTATGTCTGATCTAAGGCCCTCATTCCGAGTTGTTCGCTCGCTAGCTGCTTTTAGCAGCTTTGCACACGCTAAGCCGCCGCCTACTGGGAGTGAATCTTAGCTTATCAAAATTACGAACGAAAGATTCGCAATATTGCGAAAATACTTCTCTGTGCAGTTTCTGAGTAGCTCGAGACTTACTCTGCCAGTGCGATCAGTTCAGTGCTTGTCGTTCCTGGTTTGACGTCACAAACACACCCAGCGTTCGCCCAGACACTCCCCCGTTTCTTCAGACACTCCCGCGTTTTTCCCAGAAACGGTAGCGTTTTTTCAAACACTCCCATAAAACGGCCAGTTTCCGCCCAGAAACACCCACTTCCTGTCAATCACATTACGATCACCAGAACGAAGAAAAAACTTCGTAATGCCGTGAGTAAAATACCAAACTTCTTAGCAAATTTACTTGGCGCAGTCGCAGTGCGAACATTGCGCATGCGCAAGTAGCGGAAAATCGCTGCGATGCAAAGAAAATTACCGAGCGAACAACTCGGAATGACCACCCAAATGTAGCAGTCAGGAGAATTTAGTCATAATAACCAGCAAAGAGGTTCCGCAGCAGCCTCACAATAGCCCTCATTCAGCAAGGATCGCAGCAGCTTTCCAGGTGTAATCCTTTGCAATGCAAATGCAGGGGGAGGTGCATAGCCCCCCCCCCCCCCCCCCCCCCTCCTGCATTTGCAGTAGCAATACTGCGATGTGATCGCAGTCCGGGATGAATATCGCAACGGCAGGCTGAGTTAGTCTGAGCTTATTCAGACTACCTGTTGCAGGGATCAGTACGAAATCCCACTGGACGGGATCCCGGCGGTCGGAATACCGACCAGCACAATCCCGACTGGGGGCGAGCGTAACGCAGCCCCTTGCGGGCTCGTTGCACTCGCCACACTAATTTATTCTCCCTCTATGGGTGTCGTGGACACCCACGGAGGGAGAATATGTCGGGATTGTGCCGGTCGGGATTCCGGTATCGGTATTCCGACTGCCGGGATTCCGGACAGCGGGATCTTGACCGCATCCCCTGTTGCAGGGTGGCTTGCGAGGCCAAGGAAACTGCGTATGCGACGCAGTCCGTGGCCTCGCCACTCCCAGATACGCCTCGGTTTCCAGCAAAGCCGGCCTCCTCCTCTCTTAAAGCACCCCTTACTCAATACCCTTGAGCGGGGACCCATGTCATTGAGGACATTAACCACTTGCCTGGCATGGTGGCATCAGATGTGACCATGCCTGAAAGTGCTCTATCTGACCTGGTGGCACAGGATGTGGCCAGTCAGATAGAGAGTGTTAGCAGCGGCAGGGAAGGGAAACTTCCCTCCGCTGCTGCTGTCAGAGGGATCGGAAGGTTCCTCTGCCTCCCCGCACTCTCCCCTACTGATTGCCGTGCTGCCGATCACTGCCGTCCAGCAGCTGCAGACAATGGCAGCCGCTGGGGAATGAAAATAAACCCTCCCAAGCCACCCCCAGACCACCCCTGTATACCTGGAGGCTGTCCCGGCTTTCAAAATGAAAGCCGCGATAGTCGCAATGTTTCCGATGGTCGCAATGTTCCCGATCGATGCTTCAATGTTTGGAGAAAAAACATATTTAAAAAAAGATATAGATTTTTTTCCCTTTTTTTTTTTAAATAAAATCATTTGGGATAGGGTTAAAGTCATGTTCTTCACCTAATTCACTCATAAAAAATTCGGAGCGGTTTTTGGCGAAATAAATCGTCGGTTAAGTGGTTAACCTAGCAGACACTATTTTGGGCTTCTCTATGGTACTCTGGGGGTCATTCTGAGTTGATCGCTCGCTAGCAGTTTTTAGCAGCCGTACAAACGCTATGCCGCCGCCCACTGGGAGTGTATTTTAGCTTAGCAGAAGTGCGAACGGTTGTATCGCAGAGTGGCTACAAAGATTTTTTGTGTAATTTCAGAGTAGCTCAAAACCTACTCAGCACTTGCGATCACTTCAGACTGTTCAGTTCCTGTTTTGATGTCACAAACCCGCCCAGCGTTCGCCCAGCCACACCTGCGTTTTTCCTGGCACACCTGCATTTTTCCGCATACTCCCTGAAAACGATCAGTTGCCACCCAGAGGCGCCCACTTCATGTCAATCACTCTGCGGCAACCAGTGCGACTGAAAAGCTTCGCTAGACCCTGTGCAAAACTGCATCGTTCGTTGTGCCAGTACGTTGCGCGTGCGCATTGCGCCGCATACGCATGTGCAGAACTGCCGTTTTTTAGCCTGATTGCTGCAAACAAATTCAGCTAGCGATCAACTCGGAATGACCACCTCTGTCTGTACGTCCTTTTGTCTGTACGCGAGACGTCCTTCTCAGGTTTTATCTTATTATAATATTAAAAAAGTTACATTTTAACTCAATCATTGGGTGGATTAGTGACCCAACAAAGTGAGGGCCAGATGTACTAAGCCTTGTAAAGTGATACATTACATGGTGATAAACTACCAGCCAATCAGCTCCTGTCATTTTTCAAACCCAGCCTGTAACATGACAGTTAGGATCTGATTGTCTGGTACTTTATCACCGTGAAATGTATCACTTTTCTCCCTTAGAATTATTCTTTACACCTATATACTCTACCTCTGTGGTCTGATTGGATGTATTTATATCTTTATGTGAATGTCATGGAGTAAAATCCACCAGCCTTTTCTTTATATTAGTATAGTACTACCCCAGTGCTCAGGTTACTTGCCAATTTCCCCCTGTCCCCTTAATTGTGTTTGGAAAATGTCAGTTAAGTGCTGACTTACTGGTACTTTATCTCTCTCCACTTTCTCTCTCCCCAAGGTTTGATACCCCCCCCCCCCCCCCCTCCCCGGCTGATTGCAGCAGTAGCTGATCCTCGGCTGTCAGTAACGCACGGTGGGCGAGGAAAGGGTTACTATGCCCGCTGAGTCCGCACACGACACACTTTGTGTTCCTCTATCTTCCAGCAGACAGCCGTATATCACACACAGCCTTCTGCAGACCTGCCCGGAAGATTTATATTATGTATAATTATCAATATGGCTTTACAAACATGTGCATTAAGCCGATCTAACACCCCATAAATCCTGCCGCACAATCCCCATATAAACAAGGCAAGGCTGCTCTCCCATAGCCGTCCCTGTGCCAACGCCGGGCACAGCTTCTCCTGTGTCGTCTGGAGCATGGAAAATGGGAGCTGCGGCCCAGAGGAAGCCGTAGCATTGTTCCATCGCAAGCAACCCGTTATGTTATTATGGTATTTGTATTGTCTGGAAGAAAGGCCTTGCTCCCCCCCCCCCACCCCACCCCATTCCGTACTGTAACGTAGTACCGTCTCTTTATCCGTTGCCTCTCCTACATAGATTGTAAGCTCTTCAGTATAGGGATTTTTTTTTCTCCAGTTTTTACTCCTCGTTTAAACTGAAATGTATCACGTACAGCTTTCTGCGGACGTCTCGCTCGATGTAAATAATACATGTTCTTCTATTGCGGTCTGGGGATGGACAACAGAAAGAGGAACAATAGGAGACATCACAGACCACAAATGTAAAAATAAACCCTCTGTATGTCTGCTGTACATTATCTCCCCATTAAGGGCTGGATTTATAGGCGGCTGTAAGGACGACGGCAGTAAACTGTCAATGGATCTCTTACGTTAAATGTAAATAGTACATATGTCCTCCTACGGTATGCAGTCATTGGGCCTGATTCTCGGTCAGCTGCGTCGGCGTCTTTAGTTCATGCTGCAGCCGATGTTCTTAAAACTGAGGGGGTCATTCCGACCTGTTTCCACGCTGCCGTTTTTTGCAGCGCAGCGATTAGGTCACTTCTGCACATACGTATGCACCGCAATGCGCAGACGCGTCGTACGGGTACAAAGCGGATCGTTGCTGAGCGATGGATTTAACGAAGAATCCATTCGCACAGCCGATCGCAAGGAGATTGACAGGAAGAAGGTGTTTGTGGGTGTCAAATGTTTTCTGGGAGTGTTTGGGAAAACGCAGGCGTGTCCAAGCGTTTGCAGGGCGGGTGTCTGAGTCAATTCCGGGACCGGACAGGCTGAAGTGATCGCAGCGGCTGAGTAAGTCCAGAGCTACTCAGAAACTGCACAAAATGTTTTTGTACCGCTCGGCTGCACATGCGATCGCACACTTGCAAAGCTAAAATACACTCCCCTATAGGCGGCGACTATCTGATCGCAGCGCTGCAAAAAGTAGCTAGCGAGAGATCAACTCGGAATGACCCCCTGAGACGCTTACTTGAGACGGTGCATTTCTCTATCGGAGCATTCTTATACGCACCATCGACACCTGCACCAGCCGTATAGAAAGGTTCGGTTCCACCCCCTCTGTACGGCCTCCTGTGTGAGAGGGGTTCAGCATCTTAGGATGCACCCGCCCGCATCTGCTTAGCCACCCCACGGGGTGCGCCCACTAAAATCCACAGACCATGCGTCCAAATAAGTCGCTGAGCAGTGACAACTGGGATACATGCGCAGGTCGACGCAGATGCATGCATCGACTTACTCGGCCATTTGCACGCGACATTCAGAATGTCAATAAGGACATCATGGCGACATTATTATAATGCTGACACTGAATGTCGACAGGCACAATGACGGCAGTAAATTCTAGAGTTAGGTTTAGGGTTAGTGCTGAAAATGCTGCGTCGACATTCTGGTGTTGCCATTCTGAATGTTGTGTACCACCCCCACCGCCCGCTCCCTGTACACCTGGAGAGACAGATGAGGGGCGTGCTGCTGCAAGTTAAGTGCACACACCCCCTGCCCTGTGACTACAGTAATTGTCTATTGCTCTTCCCCACTTTCCTGGAATGTCCGGGAATCTCCAACCTCTCTGGAAGCACCCCCAGGGGAGAAGGCCGCCTTCTAGATCCCAGGCACCCAAGAGAAGTAAAATTTCATCATCATTACCCTGCCCCATTGCTCCTCAACGGCGCAGATCCCAGCACTGAGCAGCGGGGGTGCGGCTGTGATGATGAAATTCACGGCACCTCGCACTGGAACCTACCATCTGGGGGTATTCTGCAAATACAGTACACAGGGCCTTAATCAGACTGCATCACTATCGTGATGCGAACGCAATTTGCCCTGTTTGGTGACTGTACGCACGCGCAGTTCCCGTCCTGCACATGCTTGGCCAATGCGATCATATTGGCTGTAAATGCCTCTACCCGATTGACAGGTAGAGGTGTTCGTAGGGCGGGCGGGAGGGTTGGTGATGGGCCATTGTGCGGGGGCGGCGCGGGGAAAATAGGTGGCAGGGAGTGCTATTTTTCGGGACGTCACATGCAGCCACTCTGATGGAAAAAATGGTGGAGACGGGGTTGTCCCTATGGGGGTTATATATTCAGGCTGGATTTCAGATTCTGCTAAAAAGCAGAATCTGCAATCCTTTCTTTCGCATGCTTGGGGCTGCCCAAAGCGTGCTGAACGTCCTGCCCAGCAGCTGCCACCCCAATTTAATTGCGGTCCCAGCAACCGTGAATGACCCCCTGCCTCTGCAGCCCGGCTTCGAAGACGGATGGCCCACAGCCATTTTTTCCATCGAAGCGGCTGTTTGTGACATCACGCAGCCACCTCGAAAAACGCAGCCGACTCGCCCCATTTTTTCTCTATCAGGTAGAGGCGTTCGCAGCCAATGGATGGGTCCTGCGCATGCGCATTAGTGCTGTGAGCGGGGAAATTGCAGTTGCATCGCACTTTGATGCAACCTGAATAACCCCCATAGTGTATAGTTATGCATGCCTACTTTTTTTTAAGATTATATTTACATGGATCTTATATCGACATCTGAAATGTCAATATTCTCACAGCACTGCATGATGGTTGGCATGTCGGCATAGTGGCTTTAGAGCATTTCAGCCCTAACCACAGCCTAACCCTAACAATAACTGCAACCTAACCCAAACACTATAACAGTATGCCAATAACACGCCCGGAAAGAGTCACAATTTCCAGTGCCGACATTCTAAATGTCAGCATTTTGACTACATAACCATTAAACAGATGCAACAAGGCAAATATACTGCAGGAGCATAAAGTAACAGATAAGAACAAAGTAATTACATTTTTATTTGTCAACGCGCAATTTACAAGGTCACAAGAACCCCCATTGTCCGGCTTAACCATCTCAAGGACACCGTTACCATTTAACCATTAGATCACGGTAAATTTTCCAAAAGATAAGGACAAAAGAAATTCCTAAGGAACCTGATTAGAAATTGCAAACACCAGACTCTGCGGAGAGACAATACACCCAGCATCTGCAGTTTGCAAATTAAATTGCTGCATTTCTCAATCTCCAGAAAAAAAACTGCATGGGATTCATGGGGGGGAAACTCCCATCATTGATTTAATAAAGATTCTTACTGGGCGATGCAGTAAATCTCATGATCTGCAACTTGGAAAATGAAACATTGCATTTGCGGCTATGATAATGTCATTCAATATTAAATTCCTTATCAAGGGAAGTACGGACAGTGGCAGATTTATTACCGGGCCAATTAATGGGAAATCATTACAGAAGGGAGAAAAGTGTCTGCAGTTCCAACGGCTGGTGCGAATTCTCCCGCCGCTCCCTGCGTTCCCGGTCCCAGACAGGCTAGTGTAGAGTAATGGATGTGGTACGATGTACGGTAAAAAAGCCAAATCATTGCAAGTTTTTTTCCCATTATAAGGCTCATCAGACGCTTTGCTGTTGCTGTTACCCCACTGCGCAGGGCAAGGTCCCCTGTTTCCCTGTAGATCTGTAAAGAAGGTCTCTGGCTTTGTAGGTAAGAAGCTGCGCAGTCAGGAAAGTCGCTGAAACTTCATTATCACAGCACTGGGGACTGTTTGTCAGGTTTAATCAGGGGCCTGGGATAAGAAGAGAGGCTGTGCAATGAGATGAGCTTCTGCTACATGCGACTGAGAAGCCCGTAGCCTGAAGAAGAGAGCTTGTTGCACAGTGGATTAGCTCCGTGTGGCCCTCACAAGAACAGATAAATGATTCGCTGTTGTAGGCGATGTTATAATATAAACAGGATGTTGTGGGGTCACCTGAAATGGCGACATCCCTGCCCCTCAGCTGAAAACGTCTTTGTTTTGGTGCACCCCCTTTTACTTACCTGAGGTAACCGGTGCATTGTCACTGTGGATGAACCTTTCCAGTTCTTGCATGAAATTATTCACAAGCCTCCTTCTTGTCTTATGGATCTCTTAGTTTGTACAATGAGGCAGCCATTTTGTATCACCACGCACAGTGGAAGCAGCCATTTTGTTGGCTATAAAATATATCCATGGTATTACCCATTAATTCGTCAGGTACTGGTGACGTCACTATGGCATGGAACATTTTTTCCGTATCATAGGCTTAGTTTATCCTTAATCATGGAAATAAACGTAGGGCACATAGCTTTTACTAGCCAAAAAAAGGTAAAATACATATATATATAGAAATTATTCATGGAGCCGTCTGTTAACACCTTCATGCGGGAAAGCCCATTTACTATTACTACAGAATGACCCCAGGAGAGGTCTGTGCTCAGATCTCCGTCTGGGGCAGATATAGTAAGCTGTGGAATTCTCATAAAGGAGGATATTGAGCGGAGTGATAAAGTGGAGAGAGATAGAGCCAAGCAATCACATCCTGCCGTGTTACAGGCTGTATTTGAAAAATGACAGGAGCTGATTGGATGGTACTTTATTTCTCTCCTCTTTATCACTATTCAAGGCTTAGTACATCTGTCCCTTTAACTCTCTGCACTTTATCCCTCTCCAAGTTTTCAGAACTCTCCCCCTATATCTTGGCTTTACGTTCCACCTGTGCGCGTTTGCAGGGACTGGCACGGCGAATCAGTATCATAGCTTAGCAATGCTGAGCTGGCCAGACAATGGGGGTAATTCAGACCTGATCGCAGCAGCAAATTTGTTAGTAGTTGGGCAAAACAAGTTCACTGCAGGTGGTGCAGATGTAACATGTGCAGAGAGAGTTAGATTTGTGTGGGGTGTGTTCAAACTGAAATCTAAATTGCAGTGTAAAAATAAAGCAGCCAGTATTTACCCTGCACAGAAACAATATAACCCACCCAAATCTAACTCTCTCTGCACATGTTACATCTGCCCCACCTGCAGTGCACATGGTTTTGCCCATTAGCTAACAAATTTGCTGCTGCGATCAGAAATGAATTACCCCCAATATGTTTCGGGTAAATTGCCGTGATAGGCGCCAGAGAAAGGGACCTACTGTACTGATATATAGGTGTCACTTTTCTGTACATTTAATTTGATCTGTATGTGACAAGCCACACCGCTAGGGTCACATGTCGTCTCTGCTCCCATTGTGTCATGTAATGTCTATGTCTGCACTATCCATCTGTTTTCAAGGGTAAGTGTACAGCTTGTTACAGCCCGTCAAGATGCCAACGACTACCAGGGGGCAGTAAGGGAAGGAGCTGGGCGGATGTGCACACTCGCTGCCAGATGTATAACTTTCGCTCTCAGATCTCCAGGGCGTCATATACTTCTATGTGCACTCCGCCATACATTTCTATTGGCCCTTAGCTCTCGCACATATGTAGATGCAATCACTGTGCTCCTGTATTTGCAGATTGTGCGCCCAGTCGGATAAGAGTTGTCACTTTAGAGTGCAATTTGCAACCACTTTACGACAGTTCCCGTCATCATAATAAACTTTCCCATTTGTCTTGCTGCCGGTGCTGGCCTCGGAAGTGCAGTTTCTCCGTCTGAGTACGGCCACCTATGTGAGTGGCTGATGGTCTCGGTATGAAACCGATTCCAGCGATACGCCTGTGACGCAACATTACCCTGTCTCTTTCTAGCCACCCCCTGCTACCTCCCAATCACCACCCCAGGAACTCCCCTCATATTTCTGATACCGTGCGTCCAAATCTGCACTGCGACTCTGTACGTACAAAATTGGGGCACATTTGCGATGTGACTCAGACGCATGCACAGATGAAAAACATTGCTCCACTGCGTCCGACTCAGAATCAGGGCCCTACATGTGTGCAATTCATTATTGCATCGGTCCCTTTAGAGTGTGGTGACCTGCGTTGAGTTATTCTTCTATGGGTTGAATGAGAAAATTGTGAAATTTTTACTACTGCCGTCCATCATGGACCACAATTCTGCAAATGGCCGCACAAAATCAGAAAGCGGGCGTGTATGGTATATTTGCGCAGAAAATAAAAATGGCTGATGCATCCCCGTGCGTTTTGGTTTGTAAGTCACTCTGATCACCACAAGTCCCAGGATGCTTACTACAGAGTTTGTGATTTGGGTCGGTGCACCAGTTTCCAGTATCTATTGACGTTGACCTATGATACAGTCGCACTCTCTACCGTAGACCTCAATTCATCACACTCAAGAGCTTTCTCTTGAATGGTCATTTGTTTTGGTCAATGGTCGGCTGTCTAGTAGGGGAAGTGGTGGGGGATGGGACCTTTCTCTGCCTGTTATTGACCTGCTCAGTGGAAGTCATTATTCTAACTCAGCTCATTAAAGGTTATAGCTGAGCATAGGAGAAGGGATAATAGAGTGGACTAAGAGTCCATCCCATCCTCATTCATTATAGAAGTCCTGACGCTACGTACAGTCTGATGACAAAGACCACAGACTGACTGTGACAAGTAGAACTTGGATTATCAGATTCATCTTGGCTGTTCCCATGAACGCATGAAGGTCAAATGGTTGCAAGTATCTAGATCAGTTACTGCCAGTGTCCAAGATGATAAGGTCAGAACAGAGAAAGGACAGAGACTATCTGCTCCTACATGGACTACCACGTATAGTCTGGTCTCATGTATAGAACTTATATTTTACACACATCCTGATATCAACCAATTGACGATGGTGCCTACTGGACACCTCCAATTCTTGTTGTCTATTCTGCATTGAATGCTTACTTCAAGGGTGAAATAAATTAAAAAACCAGAGGCTTTATAGTGTAAACAATATCTATGCGTCTCTATTCCTATTCAGACACGCCAATCTTTCCATTCTTCCATTGTCACTCAGTTCTGGAAGAGGCACCGTGATGAGCGGGATTGTACATTCCTGCTATGCCTAAGACTCTCTGATGTGACAGTGTGGACAGGCGTGTGCATAAAACTTCTTTATACAGTAGGTAGCATTTCAATCCCAGCAAAAGGTTGGACTTGGGCGCCAATTATATCCTTGACAACACAGATTTTTATGCAATGCTTCCAAGTGTGAATCCGTCTTCTAATCTCTTCTTTCCACGCGGCTTATCAGCTACCTTGCATTTCATTAGCTTTTTTTACAGCCAGAGGTGAGAGTCGAGTTGCAAATCTTTGTGCCACTGCTGGTATAAAGCTATCTGGGTATATTGTAACAAGGCAAGTGAAAGAAGTCTCTATAATTATGGGCCTGTGTAGCTGCTATCTCTAAACGCAGAACCTTCGGGTAAATGAGTTATCTGCACGCTGTCACATCTCTTAACGTTCCTACAACTAGTAAAGCTGTGAGATCCAGCGAGGGGGAACCATACGGAGAGTTGGAGGGGGCAGAGCAGGGGACTGGAAGAATGTTAGCAAATACCAAATAGAAGTATTGCGGTGGGATGTCATAAAGCCCAACAAGATGGAGGAAGGTGTGAGGATAGTGGGGATGGGGGATGCAAGAGAAGATAGGAAGGAAATGGAGGAGAGTGATTGAGATGATGAGTTGGACATCTACGTTTAGTTAGGTCAAGATGATGAGCAAGTTGTTGGGTGTAGTCCACAGGTTCTCTGGTCTGGATGCATACAGTCCGTGCTTCTGACCTGTTCAGTGATTTGGGCTCAGGCACTAGGATTAAGAGAGATGGTGATATATACAGTAAACTGACCTTCACGCGGCCACCATTGACCTACTAAAGGCTCCATTTGTTTCCAATAACGTACAGTATGTAGAACATTCCAAAATGGTTCAAGTAAAGCATATGCACTCTCATATATGGAAACACATTTGCAGGTACAGGGGGAGATTTATCAAAGCTTGAAGACAGAGAAAGTGGAGAGAGAAAAAGCATCAACCAATCAACTCCTAATAGACCCCTTAAATCTCTCTCCAAGGTTTGATAAATCTCCCCCAAAGTATGATTGCCTGTGATATCACCAAGGGTTCACGTTTCAAAGAATTGACCACTTCCTTTACCATGTTTAGCAAATGGTGGACATTCCTATATAGTATATTCTGTATTGTCCTATAAATGCTATTTTAAAACATGTTTCTCCTTGTTATACGTGATCTCCTAAGAATGCACCTCTTCTAGGTTCCCTTTCACCGTCTCTGGTTTCTTTTCCACAGACTGAAGACATGAAATGGACGAGAGGAATGCACGAGATTCCGTCTTCTGTCTGCAGCTTGCCCTGCAAACTTGGGGAGAGGAAGAAGGTGGCGAAAGGCATGCCTTGCTGTTGGCAGTGTGACGCCTGCGATGGCTACAAATTTCTGATGGACGAGGTCACCTGCTTCCGATGCCCGTTCAACATGCGGCCCACCCAAAACCGCACTGCCTGCGACCCTATCCCCATCATCAAACTGGAGTGGCACTCCCCCTGGGCTGTGATCCCGGTCTTTCTGGCTATGCTCGGGATCATTGCCACCATCTTTGTCATGGCAACGTTCATACGGTACAATGACACCCCCATAGTCCGGGCGTCTGGGAGGGAGCTCAGCTACGTCCTGCTCACAGGTATCTTCCTTTGCTACATCATCACGTTCCTCATGATAGCCAAGCCCGACTTAGCCGTGTGCTCCTTCCGACGCATTTTCTTGGGCCTGGGAATGTGCATCAGCTATGCGGCCCTTCTAACCAAAACCAATAGGATCTACAGGATCTTTGAGCAAGGTAAAAAGTCTGTGACCGCTCCCAGGCTTATCAGCCCCACCTCTCAGCTGGCCATCACCTCCAGTTTGATATCTGTCCAACTTCTGGGAGTTTTTATCTGGTTTGGGGTGAACCCACCCAACATTATCATTGACTATGGGTCGGACGCGGTGGATCCGGAGCACCGCCGGGGTGTCCTGAAATGTGACATTACGGATCTACAAATCATATGTTCCTTGGGATACAGCATAATACTTATGGTTACATGCACTGTGTACGCCATCAAGACAAGGGGCGTTCCAGAGAATTTCAATGAAGCCAAGCCTATAGGTTTCACCATGTATACAACCTGCATCGTTTGGTTGGCTTTCATTCCGATATTTTTTGGAACGTCGCAATCAGCAGAAAAAGTAAGTGCCCTTTCCTCTGCATGCGGCAATTGTTACTATGTTCTTACAGTGGCAGGTTTCTGGTGCTCTTTTGTCTGTTAGGTTCTTTGAGGGTCATTTATGATGATATCTGGACAGACCCGTGTTTACCACCAGGGGCATATTTAGGTGGACAGCCATTTGCCATATGAGATTGGGAATAAGTATGATAAAAAAAGTTAATAAAAGTCACTTAACAGCAGTGGTGGTTGCAGAGGTGTGGCTGCAGCGCAGTCCTAACTTCATATAGGGGAGGGAGTCCAGGAAAGCGATGTTTGGAGTGGCGCGTGGTGTGGCTCCCCTTTTTACATTTTGGACTGTGCTGCAGCCCCACGTATGGATGAACCCCCAAATTAACTAAGATGGATTTTAGCTCTGTGTGTATGTGTGTGTGTGTGTGTGTGTGTGTGTGTGTGTGTGTGTGTGTGTGTATATCTATATATATACATACAGTATCTATCTCTCTATATATATTATACACACATATATACATCTACTACTTATTAATCTCCTACTTTGAACAATTATGCCTTAAGGTGCATACACACTATGGTGGTCATTCCGAGTTGATCGCTAGCTGTCCAGTGATGAGGCAAAATAATGGCACTTCTGCGCATGCGGCGCAATGCGCACGAGTGACGTACTATTACAATGGACGATGTAGTTTCACACAGGGTCTAGCGAAGCTTTTCAGTCGTACTGGTTGCCGCAGAGTGATTAACAGGAAGATGGCGTTTCTGGGTGTCAACTGACCGTTTTCAGAGAGTGTTCGGATAAACGCAGGCGTGCCAGGAAAAACGCAGGCGTGGCTGGGCGAACGCAGGGTGTGTTTGTGACGTCAAAACAGGAACTGGACAGTCTGAAGTGAAACTGCACAAAAAAAGTTTGTAGCCGCTCTGCGATCCTTTCGTTCGCACTCCTGCTAAGCAAAATTACACTCCCAGAGGGCGGCGGCATAGCGTTTGTACGGCTGCTAAAAACTGCTAGCGAGCGAACAACTCGGAATGACCCCCTATATGATATTGTCAACAATATGGATCATTTTTACCCTTCTGAATGATATTGTTTACCATATTGTCCAGTGTGTTTGCTGCAAACGATGAACGATGCGCGATTCCCGAGCATCGTTATCATACCCCTGTCGCCTGTGCATGGAGCTCAATTTGGACTATCGTCCAGTGCTGCATGCACGGACCGGCCGCGGCATGATGTCACTGAGCGATTATCGCACAGTCTGTATGCACTATATGGCGGCCTAGGCCGGGAGGGGAAACATTATACGATATCACTCCTGGAGCGATTCGCATGTGCGTATGCACCATTAGACAAAGCTGAAAGAAAGAATTGAAAGATTACTGTATATCTAATCTTCAGCAGCAATGTTTCACAATTTACAGTATGTGTGTTTATATATATATATATACCGTATATATATATATATATATATATATCTCAAATTACCCTCTATCTATTTAAGTGAGCTCAGTATCATACTGAAAACCTATGGCGGAACCTGATTTCACACAACATTTTATGATGGCAAAATCAGGCACTTTTGTGGGGCAATAACGCCACCCACTATACTGGAAGTACCACCTGTAAATGTAAAATCTGCCCCCCCTTAAAGCTGCATATTTTCTCTGCAGGGGGCCCAGATGCAGCTCACTCCCCTTACAGTAGAAGTGAAGTATTGAATCCCTCAGAAGTGAAGTATTGAATCCCTCAGAAGATGCCATATTGCCTGGTCTTTCAAATCAGTTTTGTGGCTCTTGCCATTCCTGACCGCTTACATAGATCACACTGGGCCTCATTCCGAGTTGTTCGCTCGCTAGCTGCTTTTAGCAGCATTGCACACGCTAGGCCGCCGCCCTCTGGGAGTGTATCTTCGCTTAGCAGAATAGCGAACGAAAAATTAGCAAAACTGCTACTAAATAATTCCTTGCAGTTTCTGAGTAGCTCCAGACCTACTCACAGATTGCGATCACCTCAGTCCGTTTAGTTCCTGGTTTGATGTCACAAACACGCCCTGCGTTCGGCCAGCCACTCCCCCGTTTCTCCAGACACTCCCGCGTTTTTCCCTGACGCGCCTGCGTTTTTTTGCAAACGCCGGGAAAACGCTGAGTTGCCTCCCAGAAACGCCCCTTTCCTGACTGTCAATCATTTACCGAACAGCGGTGCGACTGAAAAGCGCTGCAGAAGCCACAGCAAAACTGCTAAGTTTTGTGTTAAATAACTAAGCGCAGGCGCCCTGCGTACCTTGCGCATGCGCAATTTGCAACAAATCGCAGCATAGCGAAAATCGGCAACGAGCGAACAACTCGGAATGACCCCCACTGTCCTGTCTGCTTTTCCTACATCGCATTCTGTAAGACCCAGGGGTAAGGTAAGAAAACACAATGGTTGTGGATTTCATGACGCGCTTCCCAGCCAATCTCATTACACCCTAGGTGGCTCTAGATGTTCGGTTAGCGCACCTGGAAAATAACCTGTACAGCATTAATTTGGGATACTCTGGAACATTCCAGGAGAGTAAGCAACTACGACAAAGACTGTGTCATATGGCATCTATTGTATGTGTACGTTCTAAGCCATGTGTCTTTCTATGTAAACGGACTCCGTAACGCAGAAATCGATGCTTGTCACGGAATTACATTTGTGTTGCAGACCAGCAAGAGCAGGATCTCCAGAGATGTGTCAGCGCCCTGGCAATAGGCCGTGCCCTGCTGTGGAAATACTGGGGCCCCTTTGAGCCTGTACATGCCGCTTTATGGTGGTGCACAGGTCAAATCTGGTGGGACCCGACCACACATGGTGGGTTCATGGCTACACCTTCTGTAGGGCTAAATGCCCTGACAGGAACGGGTAGTTTGCACCTGCTCTGCCCCCCACACCAGTGCCCCTGAGTCATCATACAGTAAATCACCCGTATCATCTGTACACACAAAGCACATTTACACAGCTAGAGACAGGTACTGTACATCCTATCAGCGGAGAAGACTGGGACATTACAGCACCACACAACCCTTATATACAGTATTATGGGGTACATTTACTAAGCAGTGATAAGAGTGGAGAAGTGAGCCAGTGGAGAAGTTGCCCATGGCAACCAATCAGCACTGAAGTAACATCTATGATTTGCATACTATAAAATGATACAGAGCTGCTGATTGGTTGATTGGGAAATTTCTCCACTGGCTCACTTCTCCGCTCTTATCACTGCTTAGTAAATGTTCCCCTATGTCTCCAAGTTACGGGTCTATAAAATACCAGTTTTCTTAAAAGACAGTGGTTCCCAAACTGGATGTCATGGCACCCTGGGGTGCCTCGGGCCACTGGCATGGGTGCCTGGGTTGGTAGTCCAGGACCAATTCAAATTATTTATGGTCAATGTAATAGAGAAAACCAGGGCTGGTGACTGGCAATCATAAAATATGTGGCCAAACAGAAGTGAATCCTGTCCCTAAGGATATAAACACAACTTACTTAATTATTTTTTTTCTGAATTTCTCAATAAGAAACGTTTGGTGCCGTGAAAAATATTCTGATATTCTACGGCGCTGGGATTCAAAAGAGTTTATGAATTACTGCTGTAGTATAATATCACGCACCGTTGTCGTTTATCCATGTTCTAAAGAGTAAAAAAAAAAAATTATTCTATTTTTTTGGGGCCGAGTTCCGTCTGATTAATCTGGATATGCTTCCCTCCTCTAACCTAACTGCTCCGGTCTGTTTGTGCTCTGGCAGGGGATGGGTTAAATGATCCTTTAAATCCATGCTTGGATTTTTACAGTTTACAGTAATTTTTTTATTTAATTTTTATATTTTACCGGATGTTTTTTTGCTCAGGTGCTTTGGTGATATTTCGCCAGCCCCGCCTCCACATCCCTTACACCGAGCGCGCTTGTTCCTTTTGTCCTGCGAGGAATTATTGTGTAATGACAGTGTCTGGTAAAATAGCTGGAGCACTGCACACTGAGCGACGTCGCTGTATAATTTACTAAAATGTTAGGAGAAACCCCTTTTGTTATGTGATAAAAGGTTCTGAGTAGCGGACGTCAAACAATTTTACCATCGGGATTTATATTATTGCTGCGCTAAATGGCGTCCATTAACACTGCAGTCCATTAGCACCTTTTGCACAGTGAGAAGTCTCTTATCTCCTATTCCGTTGTGTTACTGACAGACTAGTCCAGGGGGAGGTGTATCAAGGCTGATTGATAAAGTGGAGAAGTTTCCCAAGTCAGCCAATCGGGTTCTAGCTGTCATTTATCTAGCACAGTCTTTGCAGTGACAGTTGGAAGCTTTTTGGATGCTTTGGGCTTCTATGCTACTTTATCACTCTCAATGGCTTGATACATCTCCCCCTGGTGGAAGAGGAAAGTGGATGAATTAAGCATCTGAGCAGTAGGGAGGTGGACATGCCCTCTGTCAAGGAGCACGAAAAGTGCATTTCTGTCCCTGTGCCTATTGATACTGTTCTATCATCCAGAGCTCCTCCTTATGTTAGCAGAGTGAGGGCCAGTTCTGAGTCTCCACGGATCCTATGCATGTGGGATTAAGCCACGGTTCATGGCCTCAGGGTGAGTGGGTAACTCGGAAGGGGTGCAACCTAGCATTGCCATGCCCCATTGTCTCAATGCCACTGGCTCTTGTACTGGCAAGCAAAAACAGCGTAAGAATGTGACCATTGCTAAGACAGTGAGGGAGCTGCAGTACAGTGTGGGAAAGGGGACAAGGTGAGACGTTGCCTATAGCAACCAGCTTCTAGCTGTAATTTTATCACACGTACTTGATAAATTCTACCTCAAACCTGGTTGGTTGCTATGAACAACTTCTCCACTATTTAGAGGTCTTAATACATTTCCCACTATGACACGGATTATGGGCCTAATTCAAGGTTGATTGCAAAGAAACATTTTCCTCTAATGGGCAAAACCATGTGCACTGCAGGGGGGGCAGATGTAACATGTGCAGAGAGAGTTAGATTTGGGTGTGGTGTGTTCAAACTGAAATCTAAATTGCAGTATAAAAATAAAGCAGCCAGTATTTACCCTGCACAGAAACAATATAAGCCACCCAAATCTAACTCTCTCACTCTGCACGTTACATCTACCCCACCTGCGCTGCAACATGGTTTTGCCCATTAGAGAAAGACTTTGCTTTTTGCGATCAGGTTTGAATTAGGCCCTCTGTCTGCACATGTTACATCTGCCCCACCTGCAGTGCATCATGGTTTTGCCCAGTTGCTTGCTTTTTTGCTTTACTTACAAACATGAAGCGGGCCCATTATACAGCATTGGTTGCAGCTGCCACAATCTGGCATATATACTGTGTGTGGCACATTTTTGCATTTATGCAGAAAAAAACGCTACAATAATATTATTTGCTGTTAGACATTTGCACCTCAATGCTATTTATTTCATCGCCCCATAATAGAGAGATCTGATTGGCTGGCTGCAAAGCTCTTCTTTACCACCCTGTAACAAACAATTATTTTGCCGTAGCACCAGCACTAAGATCCCCGTTTCAGATCTATTTGGCTAATAGGTTTTCAAAAATGTGCTGCTGTTTGTCTCCCAGATTTCCTTGGCAGGCAGCCCCTCACCATCACCCACCTTCTCCTCCATTAATTAATCAGGCTTCTTTGTAGCTATAAATTATGCACCAAGGCTGTCTTTGAACATGCCACAGAAAAGCCTTGCTAGATAAAGGAAACATCCTTTACCATGTATCGCACTATAGAACAGTCCTTAGCAGACAGTTGGTAGACTATTAATTAGATATAGTGGCACCGGATCAATAAGAATCAGTTCAACCATTACACCTATTGTTGCATCTGTTTCAATTTTACCTTGTCAGCGTGATAAATGGGCGCACGCTGTCAGCGAAATAGAATGGACTTTTTAGCAGCTAAATCATTCTGATTAGGAGAAAGCAGCCTGGCATTTGTTTCAAAGAAAATGAAGACTGCAGAAATTAGCGGCGGAGGGGCTGGCATGCGAGGGGTTTGGGAGGGGGTCCTGTGCAATTAGCATTTGCAGACGGTGAATTGATCTGCGCAGTGTCGCGGCGAGGAGTCAGATGTTACCCACTAAGCTCCTGCGGGTAGTTTCAGAACAATCTTTCCTGTATTACATGTATTGATTTTTATTTTGTTCTCTAAAAACACACACACACCTTCATAGTTGGTTATTTAGTCCGGCTCTGAGGACCAAGAGCCAAGTGACTCATTTGTAACTGCAAAATGGATTTAATCCCGTGAACCGTGCTGTTTATTTGTAGACATAGAATATGCTGACGTGCAGGGACGCATCGCGTGTAGCATACATTTTCCACAGGCTGTCTATACGATTTGGCATCTGTAGAATGCAATCTATGCTTTTATCTTGTGTTTGCAGAATACGTTTAAATTGAGAGAGTTATGAGATAGGAGGAGACCCAAAGGCTGGCAGCTGTTGCATAAGGCTGTGACACTGCAATACAAGTAATTGTATATATATTGTTAGGCTGACCATACTCATACCTCCCAACTTTTCAGTTTTGTAAAGAGGGACACACGCACGGCGACGCCGCGCGCGCTCCCAGAAAAGGGGCATGACCTAATAAAAGGGGGCGTGGCTTTGTGGGAGGACCTGCGATCGCGAGTCACGCCCCTGTTTTTGTAACTGAGGGGGCATGCCCAGCGCTCAGTGAGCCGCTGGCATGCCCCCTCTACCTCTGACTCCAGTGAATAGACGCTGTGCGCATGCGCTCAGCGTCTATTTACCGCTGCTCTGCTAAGCAGGGCAGCGATGACAGGAGCCTCCCAACTGCCCCCCCCCCCCCCCCCACGGGACACTGTGGCCCGCGGGTGGGACAGCGGGACAGTCCCCAAAAAACGGGACTGTCCCGCGAAAATCGGGACAGTTGGGAGGTATGCCATACTAGCCCTTTAAACTGGGACACTCATGGATTACACAGGTTCTGTGGCTGGCTGACCTCAAGCCTGCATGTCATCTGGTTTTAATCAGCCACAGAACCTGTGTAATTCATGAGCGTCCCGGTTTAAAGGGATAGTATGGTAGGCCTAAATATTGTGATGACATGGGGTAATTTGCTGGGTAGAGGGGTGGATTTGTCTAGTGTGTAGGTGCTCAAACAGGATCCAACACGTCTTTTCAGGTAAATTAATGGAATGGTGCTTTACGTTCAATGGAATAACACAAATGAAAAGAAAATAACAAATGCCTAGCCCCCATGCAGGGCGCTGACTCACTTCTTTCCCCTGACTGACCTTGGGCAGCTAATCTGCAAACATAAAGTCTCTTACATGAAAAGTCACCCCCTCAGTCCTGTCTCTCACAGGGTATAGTCAGCCTTGCATGGCTTCTCACAAGCACAGTCTCAATCCTACTTCCTGCAGGGTAACTCAGGCTTCAGCCTGGTCTTTGCTTCCACAGTTTAACAAGTACAGCGTCTGAGAATTAGGGATCTACCTGTATCCTCCAGAGCTGATACTGCCACATTATATTTTTATATATAATGTGTGTGTATATATACACTGCTCAAAAAAATAAAGGGAACACTTAAACAACACAATGTAACTCCAAGTCAATCACACTTCTGTGAAATCAAACTGTCCACTTAGGAAGCAACACTGATTGACAATCAATTTCACATGCTGTTGTGCAAATGGAATAGACAACAGGTGGAAATTATAGGCAATTAGCAAGACACTCCCAATAAAGGAGTTGTTCTGCAGGTGGTGACCACAGACCACTTCTCAGCTCCTATGCCTTCTGGCTGATGTTTTGGTCACTTTTGAAAGCTGGCGGTGCTTTCACTCTAGTGGTAGCATGAGACGGAGTCTACAACCCACACAAGTGGCTCAGGTAGTGCAGCTCATCCAGGATGGCACATCAATGCGAGCTGTGGCAAGAAGGTTTGCTGTGTCTGTCAGCGTAGTGTCCAGAGCATGGAGGCGCTACCAGGAGACAGGCCAGTACATCAGAAGACGTGGAGGAGGCCGTAGGAGGGCAACAACCCAGCAGCAGGACCGCTACCTCCGCCTTTGTGCAAGGAGGAACTGGAGGAGCACTGCCAGAGCCCTGCAAAATGACCTCCAGCAAGCCACAAATGTGCATGTGTCTACTCAAACGATCAGAAACAGACTTCATGAGGGAGGTATGAGGGCCCGACGTCCACAGGTGGGGGTTGTGCTTACATCCCAACACCGTGCAGGACGTTTGGCATTTGCCAGAGAACACCAAGATTGGCAAATTCGCCACTGGCGCCCTGTGCTCTTCACAGATGAAAGCAGGTTCTCACTGAGCACATGTGACAGACGTGACAGAGTCTGGAGATGCCAAGGAGAACGTTCTGCTGCCTGCAACATCCTCCAGCATGACCGGTTTGGCAGTGGGTCAGTAATGGTGTGGGGTGGCATTTCTTTGGGGGGCCGCACAGCCCTCCATGTGCTCGCCAGAGGTAACCTGACTGCCATTAGGTACCGAGATGAGATCCTCAGACCCCTTGTGAGACCATATGCTGGTGCGGTTGGCCATGGGTTCCTCCTAATGCAAGACAATGCTAGACCTCATGTGGCTGGAGTGTGTCAGCAGTTCCTGCAAGACGAAGGCATTGATGCTATGGACTGGCCCGCCCATTCCCCAGACCTGAATCCAATTGAGCACATATGGGACATCATGTCTCGCTCCATCCACCAACGCCACGTTGCACCACAGACTGTCCAGGAGTTGGCGGATGCTTTAGTCCAGGTCTGGGAGGAGATCCCTCAGAAGACCATCCGCCACCTCATCAGAAGCATGTCCAGGTGTTGTAGGGAGGTCATACAGGCACGTGGAGGCCTCGCACACTACTGAGCCTCATTTTGACTTGTTTTAAGGACATTACATCAAAGCTGGATCAGCCTGTAGTGTGTTTTTCCACTTTAATTTTGAGTGTGACTCCAAATCCAGACCTCCATGGGTTAATAAATTTGATTTCCATTGATAATTTTTGTGTGATTTTGTTGTCAGCACATTCAACTATGTAAAGAACAAAGTATTTAATAAGAATATTTCATTCATTCAGATCTAGGATGTGTTGTTTAAGTGTTCCCTTTATTTTTTTGAGCAGTGTATGTATATATGTATATATATTAGTAATGAGCGGGTTCGGTTCGTCGGAATCCGAACCCCCCCCGAACTTCACCCATTTTACACGGTTCCGAGACAGATTCGAATCTTCCGGCCTTGCTCGGTTAACCCGAGCGCGCCCGAACGTCATCATCCCGCTGTCGGATTCTCGCGAGATTCGGATTCTATATAAGGAGCCGCGCGTCGCCGCCATTTTTCACTCGTGCATTGGAAATGATAGTGAGAGGACGTGGCTGGCGTCCTCTCAGTTTTATTCAGGTGGCTGCAAATATCTGTGCTCACTGCTTTATTGTGGGGACTGGGGACCAGCAGTATTATATAGGAGGAGTACAGTGCAGAGTTTTGCTGACCAGTGACCACCAGTATTATACGTTCTCTGCCTGAAAAACGCTCCATATCTGTGCTCAGTGTGCTGCATATATCTGTGCTCACACTGCTTTATTGTGGGGACTGGGGACCACCAGTATTATATAGGAGGAGTACAGTGCAGAGTTTTGCTGACCAGTGACCACCAGTATTATACGCTCTCTGCCTGAAAAACGCTCCATATCTGTGCTGCATTGTAGTATATAATATATAGCAGTACGGTACAGTAGGCCACTGCTCTACCTACCTCTGTCGTCAAGTATACTATCCATCCATACCTGTGGTGCATTTCAGTTTTGCACAGTTTGCTGACCACCAGTATATAATATATAGCAGTATGGTACAGAAGGCCACTGCTCTACCTACCTCTGTGTCGTCAAGTATACTATCCATCCATACCTGTGGTGCATTTCAGTTGTGCGCAGTATATATAGTAGTAGGCCATTGCTATTGATACTGGCATATAATTCCACACATTAAAAAATGGAGAACAAAAATGTGGAGGGCAAAATAGGGAAAGATCAAGATCCACTTCCACCTCGTGCTGAAGCTGCTGCCACTAGTCATGGCCGAGACGATGAAATGCCATCAACGTCGTCTGCCAAGGCCGATGCCCAATGTCATAGTAGAGAGCATGTAAAATCCAAAAAACAAAAGTTCAGTAAAATGACCCAAAAATCAAAATTAAAAGCATCTGAGGAGAAGCGTAAACTTGCCAATATGCCATTTACGACACGGAGTGGCAAGGAACGGCTGAGGCCCTGGCCTATGTTCATGGCTAGTGGTTCAGCTTCACATGAGGATGGAAGCACTCATCCTCTCGCTAGAAAACTGCAGTGCCACTCCTAGATGGGCCAGGTGTTTGTGTCGGCCACTTGGGTCGCTTAGCTTAGTCACACAGCTACCTCATTGCGCCTCTTTTTTTCTTTGCATCATGTGCTGTTTGGGGACTATTTTTTTGAAGTGCAATCCTGTCTGACAGTGCAGTGCCACTCCTAGATGGGCCAGGTGTTTGTGTCGGCCACTTGGGTCGCTTAGCTTAGTCACACAGCTACCTCATTTCGCCTCTTTTTTTCTTTGCATCATGTGCTGTTTGGGTACTATTTTTTTGAAGTGCCATCCTGTCTGACACTGCAGTGCCACTCCTAGATGGGCCAGGTGTTTGTGTCGGCCACTTGGGTTGCTTAGCTTAGTCACACAGCTACCTCATTGCGCCTCTTTTTTTCTTTGCATCATGTGCTGTTTGGCGACTATTTTTTTGAAGTGCCATCCTGTCTGACACTGCAGTGCCACTCCTAGATGGGCCAGATGTTTGTGTCGGCCACTTGGGTCGCTTAGCTTAGTCACACAGCTACCTCATTGCACCTCTTTTTTTCTTTGCATCATGTGCTGTTTGGGGACTATTTTTATGAAGTGCCATCCTGTCTGACACTGCAGTGCCACTCCTAGATGGGCCAGGTGTTTGTTTCGGCCACTTGGGTCGCTTAGCTTAGTCATCCAGCGACCTCGGTGCAAATTTTAGGACTAAAAATAATATTGTGATGTGTGAGGTGTTCAGAATAGACTGGAAATGAGTGGAAATTATGGTTATTGAGGTTAATAATACTATGGGATCAAAATGACCCCCAAATTCTATGATTTAAGCTGTTTTTGAGGGGTTTTTGTAAAAAAAACACCCGAATCCAAAACACACCCGAATCCGACAAAAAAATTTCAGGGAGGTTTCGCCAAAACGCGTCCGAATCCAAAACACGGCCGCGGAACCGAATCCAAACCAAAACACAAAACCCGAAAAATGTCCGGTGCACATCACTAATATATATATAAATATAGCACAGAAATTGGCGGCACTCACGGACTTTTCAGAAGCTAAAGGACCACAAGAGCCTTCTAGCGCTAGAAGGCTCTTGTGGTCCTTTAGCTTCTGAAAAGTCCGTGAGTGCCGCCAATTTCTGTCCTGTTTATACTGTGAAGTTTCACTATGGATGGCACCCGGCATGCCGTTTTTTCAAGTTAAAGTGAGTGCCGAATATCTACTACATATATATATGTATATATATATATATATATATATTCTGGAACAGGAAGAAAGAGGGAGTCGCCATTAGTGCATTAAAAGTTTCACAATTTTTATTTTAAAAACTCAAACAGCACTTCTCCATTAACATCCGTACCGGATAAAGCCTCAATCCGGGAGTGTCAGGCCAGGCTCTCTGACGAAGTCCTTGTGACGAAACGCGCAAGCACGAGGCTTGACACCGAGATGTTTTGAACAAAAAACCCTGGCCAGAGGACGCGGCGGTGACTGTGCTCTCTGGTAAAATTTGTACTGAGCTCATATACTAGCGGTGGTCATACTGTATGACCACCGCTAGTATATGAGCTCAGTACAAATTTTATCAGAGAGCACAATCACCGCCGCGTCCTCTGGCCAGGGTTTTTTGCTCAAAACATCTCTGTGTCAAGCCTCGTCCCTACGCGTTTCGTCACAAGGACTTCGTCAGAGAGCCTGGCCTGACACTCCCGGATTGAGGCTTTATCCGATACGGATGTTAATGGAGAAGTGCTGTTTGAGTTTTTAAAATAAAAATTGTGAAACTTTTAATGCACTAATGGCGCCTCCCTCTTTCTCCCACTATTGGCGCCTCCCTCTTTCTTCCCGATTATTTTTTTTCCCGAGAGGAGTTGGGTATTGGGGAGGACGACAGTTGTTTTATACAGCGTGCAGACCGACGAAATTGTATACAGAAACTGGACTGCCAGTATTGTGTTGGAACAAATAGTGCAGCATTGTACTTGTAGTTTCACGAAGGGACAATTTTATTAAGAACAGTGGTGTCTCTCTCTCTCTCTCTCTATATATATATATATATATATATATAGTAATCAGTATGCCTGCTGTTGGGATCCCGGCGCTCAGTATACTGGCGCCGGGAACCCGGCCGCTGACAAAACATACTACACACACACATATATATATATATATATATATATATATATAATACACACACATACAGTATACACACACACACACACACACACACACACATACATACATACAGTACGTACGTACGTACGTACGTACGTACGTACACACACACACACACACACACACACACACACACAGAGCCTGGCATTTGCTATACTTGCAGACATCATACCTTGCCCCTCAGGCCAGACACGTAACAGTAATCAGAAAAATAAATGATTCTTTTACCTTAGTCATTCCTCTCCTGACCGCTCACTTAAAAGGCCTCTATTCTAAAGTGTGTTTGCAGCAGCCACATTGAAATGACTGCTATTAAACCAAAGCAACTAAATATCAGTCATTTATCAGAGCAATTTTCTGCTGCATTTTGTCTCTTACAATTTAACACACTGGAGTAATATGTTGTGGGGATAGCTAAGGAGGTGTGCGAGCGTAGTCATTGTGCCGCTAATGACCTGTCCGCACGGTCCCTGAAGGTTATACATCACCTGCTCAGTGACAGCACAGACTGCCGGCTGACTTAACCCCTCAATGGCATCCAGACCCAACGGGTTTCCCCCTATGGTTGCTCTCACTTAAAATTCCAGCCCTCTGGCAGCATTTCTCCCAGACAATCGCCCGCTAAATGCTACGCTTGCCTCCTGCTGCTCTTACCATCTCGGCTCATCGCTCCCCTGTTCTACGCCGCTTGCAACCCACTCTACTGTTGCAGCCGGGTTGGTGTTGAAATACCGGCAGTCAGAATCCTTAATGTCCGATCCCAGTGAGCATTCTAAGCCTAACCCTAACCATCCCCTCCAGCAGCCTAAATCTAACGGTCTCCTCCAGCAGCCTAACCCTAACCATCCTCTCCAGCCGCCTAACCCTAACCGTCCTCTCTAGCCGCCTAACCCTAACCATCCTCTCCAGCAGTCTAACTCTAACCATCCTCTCCAGCCACCTAACCCTAACCATCCTCTCCAGCCGCCTAACCCGTAACCGTCCTCTCCAGCCGCCTAACCCTAACCTCCCCTCCAGCAGCCTAACTCTAACCGTCCTCTCCAGCCACCTAACCCTAACCATCCTCTTCAGCCACCTAACCCTAACCATCCTCTCCAGCCGCCTAACCCTAACCATCCTCTCCATCAGCCTAACTCTAACCGTCTCCTCCAGCAGCCTAACCCTAACCATCCTCTCCAGCCACCTAACCCTAACTGTCCTCTCCAGCCACCTAACCCTAACCGTCCCCTCCAGCAGCCTAACCCTAACCATCCTCTCCAGCCGCCTAACCCTAACCGTCTCCTCCCGTAGCCTAAGTTTAACCGTCTCTTCCCGTAGCCTAATTCTAACCATCCTCTCCAGCTGCCTAACCCTAACCGTCCTCTCCAGCCGCCTAACCCTAACCGTCCCCTCCAGCAGCCTAACTCTAACCGTATCCTCCAGCAGCCTAACCCTAACCATCCTCTCCAGCCACCTAACCCTAACCGTCCCCTCCAGCAGCCTAACTCTAACCATCCTCTCTAGCCGCCTAACTATAACCGTCTCCTCCAGCAGCCTAACCCTAACCATCCTCTCCAGCAGCCTAACCCTAACCGTCTCCTCCAGCCGCCTAACCCTAACTGTCCTCTCCAGCCGCCTAACCCTAACCGTACACCTCCAAGAGCCTAACTCTAACCATCTTCTCCAGCAGCCTAACTTTAACCGTCTCCTCCAGCCGCCTAACCCTAACTGTCCTCTCCAGCCGCCTAACCCTAACCGTACACCTCCAAGAGCCTAACTCTAACCATCCTCTCCAGCAGCCTAACTCTAACCGTCTCCTCCAACAGCCTAACCCTAACCATCCTCTCCAGCCGCCTAACCTTAACCGTCCTCTCCAGCTGCCTAACCTTAACCGTCCTCTCCAGCTGCCTAACCCTAACCGTCCTCTCCAGCCGCCTAACCTTAATCGTCCTCTCCAGCTGCCTAACCCTAACCGTCCTCTCCAGCCGCCTAACCCTAACCATCCTCTCCAGCAGCCTAACTCTAACCGTCCTCTCCAGCCACCTAACCCTAACCATCCTCTCCAGCCACCTAACCCTAACCATACTCTCCAGCCGCCTAACCCTAACCGTCCTCTCCAGCCGCCTAACCCTAACCTCCCCTCCAGCAGCCTAACTCTAACCGTCCTCTCCAGCCACCTAACCCTAACCATCCTCTCCAGCCGCCTAACCCTAACCTCCCCTCCAGCAGCCTAACCCTAACCATCCTCTCCAGCCACCTAACCCTAACCTCTCCTCCAGCAGCCTAACTCTAACCGTCCTCTCCAGCCACCTAACCCTAACCATCCTCTCCAGCCGCCTAACCCTAACCTCCCCTCCAGCAGCCTAACCCTAACCATCCTCTCCAGCCACCTAACACTAACCATCCTCTTCAGCCACCTAACCCTAACCATACTCTCCAGCCGCCTAACCCTAACCGTCCTCTCCAACCGCCTAACCCTAACCTCCCCTCCAGCAGCCTAACTCTAACCGTCCTCTCCAGCCACCTAACCCTAACCATCCTCTCCAGCCGCCTAACCCTAACCTCCCCTCCAGCAGCCTAACCCTAACCATCCTCTCCAGCCACCTAACCCTAACCGTCCTCTCCAGCCGCCTAACCCTAACCTCCCCTCCAGCAGCCTAACCCTAACCATCCTCTCCAGCCACCTAACCCTAACCATCCTCTTCAGCCACCTAACCATCCTCTCCAGCAGCCTAACCCTAACCATCCTCTCCAGCCGCCTAACCCTAACCGTCTCCTCCCGTAGCCTAATTTTAACCGTCTCCTCCCGTAGCCTAATTCTAACCATCCTCTCCAGCAGCCTAACTCTAACCGTCTCCTCCAACAGCCTAACCCTAACCATCCTCTCCAGCCGCCTAACCTTAACCGTCCTCTCCAGCTGCCTAACCTTAACCGTCCTCTCCAGCCGCCTAACCCTAACCTCCCCTCCAGCAGCCTAACCCTAACCATCCTCTCCAGCCACCTAACACTAACCATCCTCTTCAGCCACCTAACCCTAACCATACTCTCCAGCCGCCTAACCCTAACCGTCCTCTCCAGCCACCTAACCCTAACCTCCCCTCCAGCAGCCTAACTCTAACCATCCTCTCCAGTCGCATAACCCTAATCTTCTCCTCCCACAGCCTAATTCTAACCGTCCCCTCCAGCAGCCTAACCCTAACCTTCTCCACCCACAGCCTAATTCTATCCATCTCCTCCAGCCGCCTTACCATAACCATCCTCTCCAGCCGCCTAACCCTAACCGTCCCCTCCAGCTGCCTAACCCTAACCATCCTCTCCAGCAGCCTAACCCTAACCGTCCCCTTCAGCAGCCTAACCCTAACCGTTTCCTCCCGTAGCCAAACCCTAACCGTCTCCTCCAGCAGCCTAACCGTCTCCTCCCATAGCCTAATTCTAGCCCAGCCTTCCTGTAGCCTAGTCCTAACCGTCCCCTCCTGCAGCCTAATCCTAACCGTCCCCACGAGCAGCCTAACCCTAACTGCCCCTTCCAGCTGCCTAGCCCTAACAGTCTCCTCCAGCAGTCTAACCATAACCGCCCATTTTTGCTGCCTACCCCTAATTGTTTCCCACCGCAGCTAACCCTAACCATCGCCCCATTACTTACCATCAGGATCCATTTGGCATTCTGACTGTCGGTATTTTGCTGTTGGTATTCTGACTGCCGGGATCCTGACCACATCCCATTGCAGTCGCCCTCTGGGTACATCCCTATTTACTATAGATATCCGCTTAATGGTTTTCTGCAAATGTCTGGCATTAGGTTCCCAACTCTTACTAATAAGGAATTTTAGTTGAGTCTTTCTACTAGGACCGCCATGCTTTGCTCCACTACTCTTTAGGGTTGGCCATTAACCATCGATGGTAATAGCAACCATTAATATTCCATGACCGATAGTGAGTGGTTTACCATATATGGTAATATCGATGGCTGAACCCAATGGTGAATCACAGCTGCGTTTTACGCATGCCAAAAACAGATGGCTTCTGTCCAATGGGTTAAAAGAATCGATCATCAATAGTAGATGGTCAACACTGCTAGTACTAGTACTTCAAAATAGGGACCTTTTTTGGTTGACTGTCTTAAGAGCTGACACCTACTGTAAGGTACTGTCCCATCAGACAGATACTGTAATTGAACTTAAACGTATGGCCTTGTTTGCACCTTGTATAACCACAACCTACAGTATAGCCTATAGAACTTTACATTTTTCTCATCCTTTATGGCTCAGATCACCAACAATTTATAGCGGTTTCCCTGTGAATCCCAACATGATCTCTTGACCTGTCTTTAAAGCTGCCCAACGGCCTGCTATAGAGGCAAATGCAGTGGCAATGTTTCCACAGTTATGCAATTGTTTGCTGTTAAGGTTGACGGTGAAGACGGCAGGATTGCTGAGAGGGGCACCTGGGGTACTTACTTATGAGTGGGTTTGACTGGCAGACTGGTGCACAGCCATCTTCATTTGGGTTCTTCAAGACATAAGTATGTGCTGAGTTTGGTAACTGTACGTGTGCCAGGTGGTGGCTCCAGGGTCAGACTGGCCCACAGGGGTACAGAGAAAACCACCGGTGAGCCCCACTGCCTGAGGGCCCACTCCTTCCTCTAGGGATCAGGTTCCAGACTGTGCACTTGTATTATACATGGTAGATACGTTGCATTACACTGCACAAGACTATTGTGTATTTCAAGCCTCTGTGGGGGTTGGTCACACCCCTTCTGTAGGTTGACCACACCCCTAAGATGGGCCCCTATCACTGCATTCCCCTTGTGGGCCCTTCATGCCCTAGTCCAACACTGGATGGCTCCATCTCTGCTTATGAGGTGCAGAACAACAGGGGTTCTCCATCGAATGCTTATGTGGAATCAAATCAGAATCCAATACACAGAACTTATGGACAAGTTTCTTGATGGACTGCCGAGAACTTTAAGATGCTCTGACAGACAATTGCTTTCATGACCGGTGAAACTGAAAGGGTATACCGTACAGTGCACGATGGAAGCTTCTCTAGGTTGAAGCATCCTAGGAGACCCTTCTGTTAATCCCTTGCCTGGAAGATATCAGAGTTAATGAATAAATGTACCCGCTGGGCTGTTACAGATTGTGACTTGTGGCGAGTATGGTTGCAGCTTGTGATTGGTCCTTGCCCTTACACAAGGTGACCACACCTGATTTATCAGCTCTGGATTACACACAGATGTTTCTTCCTTGGGCTGCATCTTGTGGGAGCAGCACATGAGTTAAAATGTTTAACACGCTTTGTAATGCATCTTCAAAGTTGCATGGTTTACAGGTGTTTAATAAATGCTGTAGCCAATATAAATGTACAGTACTGTCAACATTGTATGATGTGTGCGTCTATCTGTAGACTGGTTATAGTTAGTATAGCTATTTTGGCCAAGCATGATTAGAGAGCAATGATAGGCTACTATACTGATAAATCAAATCCACTCTGATCAGATTCCATGTGATTGGATAGTTATAGCTTTGGATTGGGCCGTATACTGTACTGTGCACATATTTATCTACTGTCCAGCAAACTTGGTTAAGTTCTTACCAGACTCCAGAGAGTAGTGCAACTTCCCGGAGCCAGAATGCTTCCCCAGTACAGTGGTTCTTGTGAGCTTGATGAAGCGACTTCTTGCTAACTGCGTCATCAAAGCACTGCATTGAGGAATGGGGACGATATGATGCAGTGTGTGGCACTGTGGGGTCTATTTACTAAGCCTTGGATGTAGAAAAAGTGGACTGAGATAAAGGTACCAGCCCATCTGTCATTTATCAAACACTTGCTGTGACATGGTTGGAGCTGATTGGCTGGTACTATTTTATCTCCACCCGAGGATTAGTAAATAGATCCCTAAGTCCCCCAGAAGCTCACCCTTGGACCTCCGCAGAAGGGAGTATTAATAAGTTGGCAAAGGCCGCCGGATGCTGCATTTTTCCAGCACTACATCATCAATAGTTTTATGAGCCTGGAGATATTTTTTTCCAATGCTCACGGGTTGGATCTTTGTGCAGACAGAAGAAAGTTTTACACTGCTTTACCAAGCCAGCCATGTCACATTACCCATCCGTTTCATGCTCTCATTATCATTGTCTGGTCTTGGTGAATTTCTGTAGAATATCTTGCGGTAATGACATGATTAAATGGGTCACTAGCTCTTGAACTGTGAGCTGTATTTAATCATCAGAGCTGGCCCTGAGATTTGAGCCTGTTAAACAGCGTTGGATGTGCTGGAGCCGCAGCTGCCCCGCAGATCCCTTTTCCTGGGATTCCATTGCGGCCGTCCCTGGAATATTGACCGACAAAGTTACACAGCAGCTAGGGATAGATACGCGATAGTGTACAGCTGGAGGTGAGTGACGGATGCACAATAACTGAGGCACAATGGAAGATTAACTCCTTGATTTGTAGAAGTGCGCCTAGACTTAGATGGCTTTGCCGGGCATGAGTTGGGCGGTGTGAGGTTATTCTGTGCCTAATAGCTGCACAAAGGGGGTCATTCCAAGTTGATCGGTCGCTGCCGATTTTCGCAGTACAGCGATCAGGTGATAAAAAACCAGCATTTCTGCGTATGCCCAGCAATGCGCACGTGCAATGTACGGGTACAAAGCCCTTTGTGGTTGCGCTCAGGTTCTAGCGAAGTTTTTCTTCGCACTGACGGCCGCAAGAAGATTGACAGGAAAGGGGCGTTTCTGGGTGTCAACTGACCGTTTTCAGGGAGTGTTTGTAAAAACGCAGGCGTGTCTGAAAAAACGCGGACGTGGCTGGGCGTTCGCTGGGCGGGTGTATGACGTCAAATCCGGACACGAATAGGCTGAAGTGATGGCAAGCACTGAGTAGGTTCAGAGCTACTCTGAAACTGCACAAACTGTTTTTGCAGAGCTCGGCTGCACATGCGTTCACACTTCTGCTAAGCTAAAATACACTCCCCAGTGGGCGGTGGCATAGCGTTTGCATGGCTGCTAAAACTAGCTAGCGAGCGATCAACTCGGAATGACCCCCAAAGTGTCGCGGAGCCTCGTAAAGATGGGATTTCACGCCATTTTTCCTTCCGCTGCATTCACTTATGGAGTATACAAATACCTGGAATATGCAGTGCCCTTTTCCACACCCGTTTGAGTATGATTGGGGTCGGTGCAATTTAAGTGTTCCAGGGCAATTTTCACATTGTATTCCCTGTGAAAAGCTGGGCCACTTGCTTGAGTCTGCCCCCCAGGCTGAAAGTTGCCAGCCTGCCACTGCATGGTAGCCATTGGACGGTTTTACCATGCACAGTGGGCAACTGATGACTGCAGCATTGAGGCAGTAATTGGAAAGAAGCATGCTATTTGGTATTGAACGGAAAGATCATTCTCATTGGATCAGGAACATTCATGGTTGTAATACAGAAAAACATTGTGCTGACTCCAGGTACATCGGTTGCTCCATTCCCCATGGAACATGGCCTATAGACAAGACTACCAGTTGGTGGGGCCTATTTTATTTACCAAATGAAATTTGTGGGACATCCCCTGGAAAATCCACAAAAGTGTCCTCAGAATGTATCTGGGGGTTGGGGGGACCGCAGCAGATATTGGAGAGAGATAAAATGGAGAAAGATAAAATGCCAGCCAATCAGAACCTGACTGAGTCTCTGTTTACAAAATGACAGGAGCTGGTTGGCTGGTACTTTCTCTCTGAATTGTATCACTCACCAAGCGATGATCCATCTCGCTCCTGGCCCTGTATGTGTTGCAATCCCCCATTTCTTTGATAGCAATAGCAGCTCCCATAGTCGGTGGCTGCCAGGGCCGACCCGAGGCCAAATTATTTGGTAAATTAATAAATACTTTGGTACCCACCCAAGCACTTTTAAATTAAGGAGGCGTCTCATTGTAAAAGCTCAGTTGTAGTGCCCCTTACACATTTGCCCACTATATAAGTTCCTCTTACACATTTGCCCACTATATAAGTGCCCCTTACACATTTGCCCACTATATAAGTGCCCCTTACACATTTGCCCACTGTATAAGTGCCCCTTACACATTTGCCCACTGTATAAGTGCCCCTTACACATTTGCACACTATATAAGTGCCCCTTACACATTTGCCCACTGTATAAGTGCCCCTTACACATTTGCCCACTGTATAAGTGCCCCTTACACATTTGCACACTATATAAGTGCCCCTTACACATTTGCCCACTATATAAGTGCCCCTTACACATTTGCCCACTGTATAAGTGCCCCTTACACATTTGCCCACTGTATAAGTGCCCCTTACACATTTGCACACTATATAAGTGCCCCTTACACATTTGCCCACTGTATAAGTGCCCCTTACACATTTGCCCATTATATAAGTGCCCCTTACACATTTTCCCACTGTATAAGTGCCCCTTACACATTTGCACACTATATAAGTGCCCCTTACACATTTGCCCACTGTATAAGTGCCCCTTACACATTTTCCCATTATATAAGTGCCCTTTACACATTTGCCCACTATATAAGTGCCCCTTACACATTTGTCCACTGTATAAGTGTCCCTTACACATTTGCCCACTGTATAAGTTCCCCTTACACATTTGCACACTATATAAGTGCCCCTTACACATTTGCACACTATATAAGTGCCCCTTACACATTTTCCCACTATATAAGTGCCCCTGACACATTTGCCCACTGTTGAATTTCCCCTTACATATTTTGCCCACTTTAATACTTCCCCTTACATATTAATCTAATCAAAGTACTGTATCACCTAATATGCCCCCTGTGCCCGGAGACTCGCAAAGCAGTCAGTGGTGTTGGCGCCTCCGCCATGCCCAGCACCGCACTAGAGTACTAGAAGAAGAAGAATCTCAAAATAAACTACCGCTCCTAGTAGCCAGACAGCAAGGGCTTCTGGGAGCGGTAGTTTATTTTATATGTACAGTAATGTGGAGAATCTCAAAATAAACTACCGCTCCCAGCAGCCCTTGCTGTCTGGAAGCAAGGGATTCTGGGAGCAGTAGTTTCTTTTATTTTTCTTCACATTAGTGAGTCTCCCGGCAGGCGCTACATATCAGGGCGTATCAGGAATGGCCAGTGTTACACATATCACTGGCGCAGCTGAGCAGGGCGCCCTCCTCTATGCTGCGCCTTACTCAGCTGCGTAACCAGCGTATATGCGTAAAACCGGCCCTGGTGGCTGCTATTCTTGACAGTCCTGAGATTTAGCAAGCTCCAGAATGTGAAGCCTATGGGCTACTTACTGCAAACGTTACCCGGAGAGACCTCCATAGGATCCCTGCCCAACACTGGCCACTTGCGCACGCGTGGTCTGCACAGTACCGCAACAGGCACCCAAACAGGAATGTAAAGTGATCGCATCAGCAATCGCTGAACATTTACACTTCAGGGACAGGCTCCTGCCAGAACTCCGGTCCCTGGATGGGTTTTGCGGTACATACTGGCGATCTTTACTTTCTTATTGGAGCGATAAGCGGCTATAAGAAATGATAATTATTGGGTTTAAAACCCAACAATTTATACATTTGCCCCTAAATACTACTGTGTATGGCCCTGTGAAAAGTGAATGATCGGCCGGATGGAAAGTACAGGAATTAGAGGCAGCTGCAGTTACTGGAAAAACCTAAAACTGTAAAAAGAAAACCTAAAAAAACTTCCTGATCACGCAAGACAGTGATCATCTGCCCTGCTGTAAATTATAGGTTTAAACTTGAATATCACACTGTAAAATAAACGCGGTTTGTGCATTTCCGTCTGTCCGTTCTTATGTGCAGGCGCTGCCACTTCTCTGTAACCCCTCAGTCAGAGCACCCATGTCTGGAATATCCCAAATGTATCTTATATTTACTGTCACGGGTTCTGTGTAGGCTAAACTCAAACGCTGTGCATATGGCAAAGCAGACGTTAGTAGTAGAGCGCCTACGCACAGAGTATATATAGCTTTACACAAGGCTGCGCAATGGTGATGGCTGCATTGTCGCTGCACAAACCAATAACCCGCACCAGATGGCAGGGAAAGTATCAGGAGCGCTGTTTACAAATGGCTGGTGTAAAAAACTTGTATCAATGGTAAAAATATACTGATATATTAGCTAAAATTATATATATATATATATATATATATATATATATATTTATTTATATATAGTATATATGTATAACACATTTATTATCATTTAAAAATGAATATAATAAAATCATCTATTAGCAAATGTGTGTTTGAGCCCCTAAAACCCAACATTGATTGAGTTCAATTTACAATCGATAAAAATCAATGAAAATCTATGATAAATAAATTCCTAAGCTCAACTCGCAGGATTGTGAAGTGTCTGCGGGGATAATATGATGAGACGCTCTAGGAATTGCGTCATGACTCCCCGTCCTTACGTCGTGGTCCTTGTCCTACGTATTTCACTAGGAAGTGGGTGAGATGTGGGAGGGTGACTATTCTCCCCAGAGTGAGTCCGTGGGTACTCCCCAAAATTTGTGAGTCCCCCGGATGCTTCTGGAGAATAGGCAAGATTTAGGCGCTGAAAACTTGAGGATTCATACTCAGAGGGGAGGAAACACATTACTACAGACAACAGAAGAGCTCCACAAAGTGTCTCATCCTGGCCTAGCCCTTGTGATGTTTGGACGCAAATTGCATCATCAAGACGCAGGTACCACCCACTTCATGGTCTGCCAGTAGGTTACAGGGGGTTTTCCCACTTTACAGGGAGAAGGGAGATTCTTCTCCAAAATTGGGTCTCCTCTCTTGGAGAGTGGGGCAAGTATGATGAAGACTTGTTTTGACTAATTTTTTGGGCCAAGGGTCACACAAAGGAGAAGGGGGTCATACATTGTGAATGCAAGACAGATGGTTAGACCATTGGAATGGGAAAGGATTCTTTACTGTAAGAGCGTTTAAGTGTGGGAATCCCTGGCCGCGTGAGGGGGTAATGGCCATTTATTAACGGAATGACAGATTCCAAAACAGGAAAGGTTGGTCTTTTTTTCCCCATCTCACTAACTATATGTATTTGTACCTCTGCGTTTTATGTATTGCGGCGTGGTCGTTGTGTTTTGGCTCTTCCTGCTATGTGCCAGTTGTTGCTGTAACTCTGTGAGCTGCAATACACAGGGCTGTAACTGTGATTAAATCTGCAGGTGTTTCGGAGCTGATCTCTGGCCAGACCCCGGGATGGGAAACAGGATTTTCCATTCCCAGTGCTCAGAGTTTGCTGTGATAACATCTATGCGGTGCTTCTGTTACACAGCGATGTGCAGCCTTTATCTTCTTCTAGGGATGCTACAAATTGCTGCCATTATTTCTGTGCATTCCGCTAAGAACCAGCCAGCGTTACATCACCTAGCGGCTTTCCATCCATCTGCCTGCGCAGACATATACTCTTATATGTCCCCCCCTGCAGTAACATATAGCGATGCTGCCGTGTCCGGGATAACGGAATATTTTATCAATCTCACAGTTATTACTTTGCTTAGAATTCCAATTTATCAGGTAAGAGAAGGGATAAAGCATTGATAAGTGCATGGTGATAACGCACCAGCCAATCAGCTCCAATATGTAAATTAACAGTTAGGAGCTGATTGGCAGGTGTGTTACCACCTTGCACTTATCACTGCTTTGTCACTTCTCCAGGCTTAATACATCTGCCCCAATGTGTAGCACAACATACTGTAGTGGGTCCCAGGGGCAGATGTACTAAGCCGTGGACAGTGATAAAGTGCAGAGAGATAAAGTACCAAACAATCAGCTCTTAACTGTCATTGTTCAAACACAGCCTGTAACATGGCAGTTAGGAGCTGATTGGCTCTCCAATCTGGGAGATGATCTCTGTTGGGGTGGGCTATTGCAGCATAATGCTGCGAATCGCGAATCTGTAGGCAAGGGGCGGGGCTAAAATGACTTTATTTGTACAGGATGCGGGAGATCCAGCCACTCCCACAAACATCGGAAGTCTCCTGCACCTTCCAGACCAGGTAAGTATATACTCTATGTGCTCAGTGTGCTGCATGATATATCTGTGCTGAGTGCTCACACTGCTTAATTGTGGGGACTGGGGAGCAGCTATAGCAGGAGTACAGTGCAGAGTTTTGCTGACAGTGACCACCAGTATACGTTTGTCTGCCTGAAAAACACTCCTGTGGCTTTTTTTTTTTATACTAGTAGTTTTGCAGTTTGCTGACAGTGTCCACCAGGTCCATTATACTGTATATAGCAGTACGGTAGGCCACTGCTGTACCTACCTCTGTGTCATCACTCGTCATCCATAAAGTATACTATCCATCCATCTACATTGTATACCTGTGGTGGCTTTTTTGTTTATACTAGTAGTTTAGCAGTCTGCTGACACTGTCCACCAGGTCCATTATACTGTATATAGCAGTACGGTAGGCCACTGCTGTACCTACCTCTGTGTCGTCACTCGTCATCCATAAAGTATACTATCCATCCATCTACATTGTATACCTGTGGTGGCTTTTTTTTTTTTTATACTAGTAGTTTAGCAGTCTGCTGACAGTGTCCACCAGGTCCATTATACTGTATATAGCAGTACGGTAGGCCACTGCTGTACCTACCTCTGTGTCGTCACTCGTCATCCATAAAGTAATAATAAGAATTTACTTACCGATAATTCTATTTCTCGGAGTCCGTAGTGGATGCTGGGGTTCCTGAAAGGACCATGGGGAATAGCGGCTCCGCAGGAGACAGGGCACAAAAGTAAAGCTTTCCGATCTGGTGGTGTGCACTGGCTCCTCCCCCTATGACCCTCCTCCAAGCCAGTTAGGTACTGTGCCCGGACGAGCGTACACAATAAGGGAGGAATTTTGAATCCCGGGTAAGACTCATACCAGCCACACCAATCACACCGTACAACTTGTGATCAAAACCAGTTAACAGTATGATAACAGAGGAGCCTCTGAAAGATGGCTTCCTAACAATAACCCGAATTAGTTAACAATAACTATGTACAATTATTGCAGATAATCCGCACTTGGGATGGGCGCCCAGCATCCACTACGGACTCCGAGAAATAGAATTATCGGTAAGTAAATTCTTATTTTCTCTATCGTCCTAGTGGATGCTGGGGTTCCTGAAAGGACCATGGGGATTATACCAAAGCTCCCAAACGGGCGGGAGAGTACGGATGACTCTGCAGCACCGAATGAGAGAACTCCAGGTCCTCCTTAGCCAGAGTATCAAATTTGTAAAATTTTACAAACGTGTTCTCCCCTGACCACGTAGCTGCTCGGCAAAGTTGTAATGCCGAGACCCCTCGGGCAGCCGCCCAAGATGAGCCCACCTTCCTTGTGGAGTGGGCCTTTACAGATTTAGGCTGTGGCAGGCCTGCCACAGAATGTGCAAGTTGGATTGTGCTACAGATCCAACGAGCAATCGTCTGCTTAGACGCAGGAGCACCCATCTTGTTGGGTGCATACAATATAAACAACGAGTCAGATTTTCTGACTCCAGCTGTCCTTGCAATATATTTTTTTTTTAATGCTCTGACAACGTCCAGTAACTTGGAGTCCTCCAAGTCACTTGTAGCCGCAGGCACTACAATAGGCTGGTTCAGATGAAATGCTGACACCACCTTAGGGAGAAAATGCGGACGAGTCCGCAGTTCTGCCCTGTCCGAATGGAAAATCAGATATGGGCTTTTGTAAGATAAAGCTGCCAGTTCTGACACTCTCCTGGCCGAAGCCAGGGCTAGTAACATGGTCACTTTCCATGTGAGATATTTTAAATCCACCTTTTTTAGTGGTTCAAACCAATGAGATTTTAGAAATTCCAAAACCACATTGAGATCCCACGGTGCCACTGGAGGCACCACAGGAGGCTGTATATGCAGCACTCCCTTAACAAAAGTCTGGACTTCAGGAACTGAAGCCAATTCTTTTTGAAAGAAAATCGACAGGGCCGAAATTTGAACCTTAATAGATCCCAATTTGAGACCCATAGACAATCCTGATTGCAGGAAATGTAGGAATCGACCCAGTTGAAATTCCTCCGTCGGAGCACTCCGATCCTCGCACCACGCAACATATCTTCGCCAAATGCGGTGATAGTGTTGCACGGTTACTTCCTTCCTTGCTTTAATCAAAGTAGGAATGACTTCTTCCGGCATGCCTTTTTCCTTTAGGATCCGGCGTTCAACCGCCATGCCGTCAAACGCAGCCGCGGTAAGTCTTGAAACAGACAGGGACCCTGCTGAAGCAAGTCCCTCCTTAGAGGTAGAGGCCACGGATCTTCCGTGATCATCTCTTGAAGTTCCGGGTACCAAGTCCTTCTTGGCCAATCCGGAACCACTAGTATCGTTCTTACGCCTCTTTGCCGTATAATTCTCAATACTTTTGGTATGAGAGGCAGAGGAGGAAACACATACACCGACTGGTACACCCAAGGCGTTACCAGCGCGTCCACAGCTATTGCCTGCGGATCTCTTGACCTGGCGCAATACCTGTCCAGTTTTTTGTTGAGGCGAGACGCCATCATGTCCACCATTGGTCTTTCCCAACGGGTTACCAGCATGTGGAAGACTTCCGGATGAAGTCCCCACTCTCCCGGGTGAAGGTCGTGTCTGCTGAGGAAGTCTGCTTCCCAGTTGTCCACTCCCGGGATGAACACTGCTGACAGTGCTATCACATGATTCTCTGCCCAGCGAAGAATCCTTGCAGCTTCTGCCATTGCACTCCTGCTTCTTGTGCCGCCCTGTCTGTTCACATGGGCGACTGCCGTGATGTTGTCCGACTGGATCAACACCGGTTTTCCTTGAAGCAGAGGTTCTGCCTGGCTTAGAGCATTGTAGATTGCTCTTAGTTCCAGAATGGTTATGTGAAGAGACGTTTCCAGGCTCGTCCACACTCCCTGGAAGTTTCTTCCTTGTGTGACTGCTCCCCAGCCTCTCAGGCTGGCGTCCGTGGTCACCAGGATCCAATCCTGTATGCCGAATCTGCGGCCCTCCAATAGATGAGCACTCTGCAACCACCACAGAAGAGATACCCTTGTCCTTGGAGACAGGGTTATCCGCTGGTGCATCTGAAGATGCGACCCTGACCATTTGTCTAACAGATCCCTCTGGAAAATTCGTGCATGGAATCTGCCGAATGGAATTGCTTCGTAAGAAGCCACCATTTTTCCCAGGACTCTTGTGCATTGATGTACAGACACCTTTCCTGGTTTTAGGAGGTTCCTGACAAGCTCGGACAACTCCTTGGCTTTTTCCTCCGGGAGAAAAACCTTTTTCTGAACCGTGTCCAGAATCATCCCTAGGAACAGCAGACGAGTTGTCGGCATTAACTGGGATTTTGGAATATTCAGAATCCAGCCGTGCTGTTTTAGCACTTCTTGAGACAGTGCTAATCCCCTCTCTAGCTGTTCTCTGGACCTTGCCCTTATTAGAAGATCGTCCAAGTATGGGATAATTAATACGCCTTTTCTTCGAAGAAGAATCATCATCTCGGCCATTACCTTTGTAAAGACCCGAGGTGCCGTGGACAATCCGAACGGCAGCGTCTGAGACTGATAGTGACAGTTTTGTACAACGAACCTGAGGTACCCCTGGTGTGAGGGGTAAATTGGAACGTGGAGGTACGCATCCTTGATGTCCAAGGACACCATAAAGTCCCCTTCTTCCTGGTTCGCTATCACTGCTCTGAGTGACTCCATTTTGAACTTGAACTTCTTTATGTACAGGTTCAAGGACTTCAGATTTAGAATAGGTCTTACCGAGCCGTCCGGCTTCGGTACCACAAATAGAGTGGAATAATACCCCTTTCCCTGTTGTAGAAGAGGTACCTTGACTATCACCTGCTGAGAGTACAGCTTGTGAATGGCTTCCAAAACCGTCTCCCTTTCGGAGGGGGACGTTGGTAAAGCAGACTTCAGGAAACGGCGAGGCGGATCTGTCTCTAGTTCCAACCTGTACCCCTGAGATATTATCTGCAGGATCCAGGGATCTACCTGCGAGTGAGCCCACTGCGCGCTGAAATGCTTGAGACGACCGCCCACCGCCCCCGAGTCCGCTTGAGAAGCCCCAGCGTCATGCTGAGGCTTTTGTAGAAGCGGGGGAGGGCTTCTGTTCCTGGGAAGGAGCTGCCTGTTGGTGTCTCTTCCCCCTTCCTCTGCCTCGTGGCAGATATGAATATCCCTTTGCTCTCTTGTTTTTAAAGGAACGAAAGGACTGCGGTTGAAAAGTCGGTGTCTTTTTCTGTTGGGGAGTAGCTTGAGGTAAAAAGGTGGATTTCCCGGCTGTAGCCGTGGCCACCAAATCTGATAGACCGACTCCAAATAACTCCTCCCCTTTATACGGCAAAACTTCCATATGCCGTTTTGAGTCCGCATCGCCTGACCACTGTCGCGTCCATAAACTTCTTCTGGCCGAAATGGACATAGCACTTACCCGTGATGCCAGTGTGCAGATATCCCTCTGTGCATCACGCATATAAAGAAATGCATCCTTTATTTGCTCTAAAGACAGTAAAACATTGTCCCTATCCAGGGTATCAATATTTTCAATCAGGGACTCTGACCAAACTACTCCAGCACTGCACATCCAGGCTGACGCTATAGCTGGTCGTAGTATAACACCTGTATGTGTGTATATACTTTTTGGGATATTTTCCATCCTCCTATCTGTTGGATCTTTAAGTGCGGCCGTCTCAGGAGAGGGTAACGCCACTTGTTTAGATAAGCGTGTGAGCGCCTTATCCACCCTAGGAGGTGTTTCCCAGCGCGCCCTAACCTCTGACGGGAAAGGGTATAAAGCTAATAACTTCTTTGAAATTAGCATCTTTTTATCGGGGGCAACCCACGCTTCATCACATACATCATTTAGTTCTTCTGATTCAGGAAAAACTATAGGTAGTTTTTTCACACCCCACATAATACCCTGTTTAGTGGTACCAGTAGTATCAGCTAAATGTAACGCCTCCTTCATTGCCAAAATCATATAACGTGTGGCCCTACTGGAAAATACGGTTGATTCGTCACCGTCGCCACTGGAATCAGTGCCTGTGTCTGGGTCTGTGTCGACCGACTGAGGCAAAGGGCGTTTTACAGCCCCTGACGGTGTTTGAGGCGCCTGGACAGGCACTAACTGATTGTCCGGCCGTCTCATGTCGACAAACGACTGCTTTAGCGTGTTGACACTATCCCGTAATTCCATAAATAAAGGCATCCATTCTGGTGTCGACCCCCTAGGAGGTGACATCCCCATATTTGGCAATTGCTCCGCCTCCACACCAATATCGTCCTCATACATGTCGACACACACGTACCGACACACAGCAGACACACAGGGAATGCTCTTAACGAAGACAGGACCCCACTAGCCCTTTGGGGAGACAGAGGGAGAGTTTGCCAGCACACACCAAAAGCGCTATATATGACAGGGATAGCCTTATAATAAGTGCTCCCTGTATAGCTGCTTTTATAATATAATTTTTGCCACTATTTTGCCCCCCCTCTCTTGTTTTACCCTGTTTCTGTACTGCAGTGCAGGGGAGAGACCTGGGAGCCGTCCTGACCAGCGGAGCTGTGTAAGGAAAATGGCGCTGTGTGCTGAGGAGATAGGCCCCGCCCCTTTTCCGGCGGGCTCGTCTCCCGCTCTTTAGTGTATTCTGGCAGGGGTTAAATATCTCCATATAGCCCCGGAGGCTATATGTGAGGTATTTTTTTAGCCAAATAGGTTTTCATTTGCCTCCCAGGGCGCTCCCCTCCCAGCGCCCTGCACCCTCAGTGACTGCCGTGTGAAGTGTGCTGAGAGGAAAATGGCGCACAGCTGCAGTGCTGTGCGCTACCTTTAGAAGACTGAGGAGTCTTCTGCCGCCGATTCTGGACCTCTTCATGTTTCAGCATCTGCAAGGGGGCCGGCGGCGAGGCTCCGGTGACCATCCAGGCTGTACCTGTGATCGTCCCTCTGGAGCTGATGTCCAGTAGCCAAGAAGCCAATCCATCCTGCACGCAGGTGAGTTCACTTCTTCTCCCCTAAGTCCCTCGTTGCAGTGATCCTGTTGCCAGCAGGACTCACTGTAAAATAAAAAACCTAAGCTAAACTTTCTCTAAGCAGCTCTTTAGGAGAGCCACCTAGATTGCACCCTTCTCGGCCGGGCACAAAAATCTAACTGGCTTGGAGGAGGGTCATAGGGGGAGGAGCCAGTGCACACCACCTGATCGGAAAGCTTTACTTTTGTGCCCTGTCTCCTGCGGAGCCGCTATTCCCCATGGTCCTTTCAGGAACCCCAGCATCCACTAGGACGATAGAGAAATTATACTATCCATCCATCTACATTGTATACCTGTGGTGGCTTTTTTTTTTTATACTAGTAGTTTAGCAGTCTGCTGACAGTGTCCACCAGATCCATTATACTGTATATAGCAGTACGGTAGGCCACTGCTGTACCTACCTCTGTGTCGTCACTCGTCATCCATAAAGTATACTATCCATCCATCTACATTGTATACCTGTGGTGGCTTTTTTTTATACTAGTAGTTTAGCAGTCTGCTGACAGTGTCCACCAGGTCCATTATACTGTATATAGCAGTACGGTAGGCCACTGCTGTACCTACCTCTGTGTCGTCACTCGTCATCCATAAAGTATACTATCCATCCATCTACATTGTATACCTGTGGTGGCTTTTAGTTGTGCGCATTAAAATATGGAGAACAAAAATGTGGAGGTTAAAAAAATAGGGAAAGATCAAGATCCACTTCCACCTCCTGCTGAAGCTGCTGCCACTAGTCATGGCCGAGACGATGAAATGCCATCAACGTCGTCTGCCAAGGCCGATGCCCAATGTCATAGTACAGAGCATGTAACATCCAAAACACAAAAGATCAGTAAAATGCCTCAAAAATCAAAATTAAAAGCGTCTGAGGAGAAGCGTAAACTTGCCAATATGCCATTTACGACACGGAGTGGCAAGGAACGGCTGAGGCCCTGGCCTATGTTCATGGCTAGTGGTTCAGCTTCACATGAGGATGGAAGCACTCATCCTCTCGCTAGAAAAAAGATAAGACTTAAGCTGGCAAAAGCACAGCAAAGAACTGTGCGTTCTTCTAAATCACAAATCTCCAAGGAGAGTCCAATTGTGTCGGTTGCGATGCCTGACCTTCCCAACACTGGATGGGAAGAGCTTGCGCCTTCCACCATTTGCACGCCCCCTGCAAGTGCTGGAAGGAGCACCCGCAGTCCAGTTCCTGATAGTCAAATTGAAGATGTCACTGTTGAAGTACACCAGGATGAGGATATGGGTGTTGCTGGCGCTGGGGAGGAAATTGACAAGGAGGATTCTGATGGTGAGGTGGTTTGTTTAAGTCAGGCACCCGGGGAGACACCTGTTGTCCATGGGAGGAATATGGCCATTGACATGCCTGGTCAAAATACAAAAAAAAATCAGCTCTTCGGTGTGGAATTATTTCAACACAAATGCGGACAACAGGTGTCAAGCCGTGTGTTGCCTTTGTCAAGCTGTAATAAGTAGGGGTAAGGACGTTAACCACCTCGGAACATCCTCCCTTATACGTCACCTGCAGCGCATTCATCATAAGTCAGTGACAAGTTCAAAAACTTTGGGTGACAGCGGAAGCAGTCCACTGACCACTAAATCCCTTCCTCTTGTAACCAAGCTCCTGCAAACCACACCACCAACTCCCTCATTGTCAATTTCCTCCTTACCCAGGAAAGCCAATAGCCCTGCAGGCCATGTCACTGGCAAGTCTGACGAGTCCTCTCCTGCCTGGGATTCCTCCGATGCATCCTTGAGTGTAACGCCTACTGCTGCTGGCGCTGCTGTTGTTGCTGCTGGGAGTCGATCGTCATCCCAGAGGGGAAGTCGGAAGACCACTTGTACTACTTCCAGTAAGCAATTGACTGTCCAACAGTCCTTTGCGAGGAAGATGAAATATCACAGCAGTCATCCTGCTGCAAAGCGGATAACTGAGGCCTTGGCAGCCTGGGCGGTGAGAAACGTGGTTCCGGTATCCATCGTTAATTCAGAGCCAACTAGAGACTTGATTGAGGTACTGTGTCCCCGGTACCAAATACCATCTAGGTTCCATTTCTCTAGGCAGGCGATACCGAAAATGTACACAGACCTCAGAAAAAGACTCACCAGTGTCCTAGAAAATGCAGTTGTACCCAATGTCCACTTAACCACGGACATGTGGACAAGTGGAGCAGGGCAGACTCAGGACTATATGACTGTGACAGCCCACTGGGTAGATGTATTGCCTCCCGCAGCAAGAACAGCAGCGGCGGCACCAGTAGCAGCATCTCGCAAACGCCAACTCGTTCCTAGGCAGGCTACGCTTTGTATCACCGCTTTCCAGAATACGCACACAGCTGAAAACCTCTTACGGCAACTGAGGAAGATCATCGCAGAATGGCTTACCCCAATTGGACTCTCCTGGGGATTTGTGACATCGGACAACGCCAGCAATATTGTGCGTGCATTACATCTGGGCAAATTCCAGCACGTCCCATGTTTTGCACATACCTACCGAGATGCTGTCGGTGGCCCGAAGAATTGTGGGTCACTTTCGGCGTTCAGGCACCGCGTACAGAAGACTGGAGCACCACCAAAAATACCTGAACCTACCCTGCCATCATCTGAAGCAAGAGGTGGTAACGAGGTGGAATTCAACCCTCTATATGCTTCAGAGGATGGAGGAGCAGCAAAAGGCCATTCAAGCCTATACATCTGGCCACGATATAGGCAAAGGAGGTGGAATGCACCTTTCTCAAGCACAGTGGAGAATGATTTCAACGTTGTGCAAGGTTCTGCAACCCTTTGAACTTGCCACACGTGAAGTCAGTTCAGACACTGCCAGCCTGAGTCAGGTCATTCCCCTCATCAGGCTTTTGCAGAAGAAGCTGGAGACATTGAAGGAGGAGCTAAAACAGAGCGATTCCGCTAGGCATGTGGGACTTGTGGATGGAGCCCTTCATTCGCTTAACCAGGATTCACGGGTGGTCAATCTGTTGAAATCAGAGCACTACATTTTGGCCACCGTGCTCGATCCTAGATTTAAAACCTACGTTGTATCTCTCTTTCCGGCAGACACAAGTCTGCAGGGGTTCAAAGACCTGCTGGTGAGAAAATTGTCAAGTCAAGCGGAACGTGACCCGTCAACAGCTCCTCCTTCACATTCTCCCGCAACTGGGGGTGCGAGGAAAAGGCTAAGAATTCCGAGCCCACCCGCTGGCGGTGATGCAGGGCAGTCTGGAGCGAGTGCTGACATCTGGTCCGGACTGAAGGACCTGCCAACGATTACTGACATGTCGTCTACTGTCACTGCATATGATTCTCTCACCATTGAAAGAATGGTGGAGGATTATATGAGTGACCGCATCCAAGTAGGCACGTCAGACAGTCCGTACGTATACTGGCAGGAAAAAGAGGCAATTTGGAGGCCCTTGCAGAAACTGGCTTTATTCTACCTAAGTTGCCCTCCCTCCAGTGTGTACTCCGAAAGAGTGTTTAGTGCAGCCGCTCAACTTGTCAGCAATCGGCGTACGAGGTTACTTCCAGAAAATGTGGAGAAGATGATGTTCATTAAAATGAATTATAATCAATTCCTCCGTGGAGACATTCACCAGCAGCAATTGCCTCCAGAAAGTACTCGGGGACCTGAGATGGTGGATTCCAGTGGGGATGAATTAATAATCTGTGAGGAGGGGGATGTACACAGTGAAAGGGGTGATGAATCGGACAATGATGATGAGGTGGACATCTTGCCTCTGTAGAGCCAGTTTGTGCAAGGAGAGATTGATTGCTTCTTTTTTGGTGGGGGCCCAAACCAACCAGTCATTTCAGTCACAGTCGTGTGGCAGACCCTGTCACTGAAATGATGGGTTCGTTAAAGTGTGCATGTCCTGTTTATACAACACTAGGTGCTTCATCGCGCCCTACGTGCGCTCTTCACACCGTCGCAAGGGGCTACGCCCCCTTAACCCTTGCATGCCTTTCTGGGGTTTAATATTTGTATTATATGGAGTATTACCTGCATTCCTTTGTTAGTGGTTAAATATTGCACAATGAAAGGGCGTGCGATGGTGAAGGAGGCGCAGCCCCTTGCGACGGCGTGAACAGCACCTGCAGGGCACGATGTACAGAATGTAGCGGGTGCGGGGGGGACTGCGGATGGTGTCTGTAGATGCTGCGGGTGGAGGGGAGGCAGAAGTGGGGGTGGGGCCCGGATGGGGAAGGTTCGGGAGGTGCTGCGCGTGGGGGAGGGGCAGAGGAGTGGGGGATGCAGATGGGGGAGGGGTCCGGAGGCACCGCAGGTGGGGGGAGGGGCAGGGGTGCCACGGGTGGGAGAGGGGCAGGTGTGGGGATGTTGTGGATGGGTGAAGGGTTCCGGAGGTGCTGTGGGATGGGAAGGGACGGGTGTGCCGGGGGTTGGGTAGGGGACCGCAGGCACCATGGGTAGGGTAGGGGCAGGTACGGGTGTTGCGGCGGATGGGAAAGGAGGTCCGGAATGCTGCAGGTGGTGGAGGGGCAGGTGCAGGGGTGCCATTGGTGGGGGAGGGGTGGGTGAGGGGGGGACCGCTGATGGAGGAGGGTGTCTGCAGATGCTGCGGGTGGAGGGGGGCAGGTGTGGGGGGAGACGTATAAGGGGGGTGAATGGTGGAAGGGGCCTGGAGGTGCTGTGGGTGGTGAAGGGGTGGAGGAGTGGGAGCCACGGGTGGTGTAGGGGGTCTGGAGGCACAGCATGTGGGGGAGGGGTGGAGTGCCGCATGTGGTGGAGGGGAAGGTGCGGAGGTGTGGTGCATTGGGGAGAGGTCTGGAGGCGCTGCGGGTACTGTACATGCCATAAAAGGTAGTTGGAGGGTATGCAGTAACAGGGCCAGGACAGGGGTGACAGGGTCAGTACAGGGTTGACGGGGCCAGGACAGGGGTGACGGTGCCAGGACAGGGGTGACGGGGCCAGGACAGGGGTGACGGGGCCAGGACAGGGGTGATGGGGCCAGGACAGAAATTATAGGGACAGGATAGGGGTGACAGGGCCAGGGTAGGGGCGGCAGGACCAGGACAGGGGTGACGGGGCCAGTATAGGGTTCACAGGGCAAGCACAGGGGTGACAGGGCCAGGATAGGGGTAACAGGGCCAGCATAAGGGTGACAGGGCCAGGATAAGGGTGACAGGGCCAGGATAAGGGTGGCAGGGCAAGGCCAGGGACATGACAGAACACAGGGCACGGGAGAGATTGGTATTAGGGACAAAACAGTGGTGACAGACAGATGTGTCTTACCGGAGTCACTGCTGCTGGCTGCTGCTGTTCCATTCCAACCTGTTGGGATCTGCTGCTGCTGGAGACTTGGCACGGCTGACTCTCTCAGGCTGGAGTCCTGCTTTCTCTGCCAGTCCGCATCCCTCCCCCCCCTCCTCAGTCACACACCGCAGACCTCGCGCAGCTGCCGGGCACTGTGGTAAGGTGAGACTGGAAATGACTGGTTAGCCCCCAGGAGATGCAGCGGCTGGAGGGAGGAGGGGGTCATAGCATGCACGTGGCGCGGACCTCACGGCTTCCGGGCACTGTGGTAAGGGGAGACTGGGAGTGACTGGTTAGCTCCCAGGAGACGCTGCGGCTGGAGGGAGGAGTGGGTCAGAGCCTGCAAGCAGCTCGGATTTCTGCAGCGCTACCCGCCAGCTAAAGTGTGTGAATGAGCTGGGCGCACTCCACTGCGAGTGGCAGCGCTGCAGCTAGCGGTGGGGTTGCCGGGGCTGGAGATAACAGAGGCAGTATGGAACCTGCACAGCGGCAGGTGCCTCACTAAACTGCAGCTAAGAAGCGTGGAGTGTGTCAGAAAGTGACGCTCCTCCGCACCAGAGAGACCCTGCTGAGTATGCCGATGTGGGGGGTCAAGCACACAGTGAGCCGGTGCCCGTCTGTCTGTATGACATACCCCTCACACACCCCCATACCTCCCAAATGTCCCGATTTTCGCGGGACAGTCCCATTTTTGGGGGTCTGTCCCGCTGTCCCACCCGCGGGTCGCAGTGTCCTGCGGTGGGGGTGGGGCAGTTGGAAAGCTCCTGTACTCGCTGTTCTGCTTAGCAGAGCAGCGGTGAATAGTGGAGACAGAGGGAGAGGGGGCATCAGGGGGTACGGATTAATGGGGGGGTTCCAGCAGCAGAGCCGGATTAAGGGGGGGGGGATACGTACCGTTGGCCCCACAGTTTTAGAGGCCCCCCCGGCTGGAGTAGCTCTGTCCCAGCTCAGAAGCTCCACCCCCCCCGTCCTGCCAGCAACAGCGGCAGCATTGTGCTACAGTCAGCACACGCTGCTGCATATTGGCAGGTCTGTGGTGTTGCAGGGAGGCAGCAGTCTCCCTGCTTTCTTCTCCCTGTGCGGGTGTGTAGGGGGGAGCGACCACCTCCTCTGGATTTAGCCCTAGCTGAGGGGCCAAAATCCCATAAAAAAAATAAAAACAAAAATCGGAATTTGCATAAGGGGGCGTGGCCGCGCGGGCCGCGATTAGGCCACGCCCCCAACCCCCAGCAGGCACAGCAATGAGATAGGGCTCCCCTGTCTCAAGTGCTCTGGGCCCCCCGGACTCATAATCAGCCCCTGGGGGCATGCCAGCAGCTCACAGAGCGCTGGGCATGCCCCCTCACTGACGAAAACGGGGACCCTCCCGTGAAGCCACGCCCCCTTGTCGCCGAGTGTTTCCCTCCTTCTGCCTGGAGAAAGCTCCTGCAGAAAGCTGGGAGGTATGCAGCCCTGTCTGTGACATGCCCAATGTCCATGCTATCTGCTTCTGCTCCTAGTCTCCTGTAGATTTGGCCAGATCTCTGTGACTCATTTGAATAACTCCGCCCACTGTTGTGACTCCGCCCAGCGTTAGCAAATGAATCACAAGGTCACAGAATAGGGCTATTATATAGGAGATAAGGGTGGGTGGGAGGGCCCAAGGACAATTCCATCTTGCACCTCTTTTTTCTTTCATTTTTCTTTGCATCATGTGCTGTTTGGGGAGTATTTTTTTGAAGGGCCATCCTGCCTGACACTGCAGTGTCACTCCTAGATGGGCCAGGTGTTTGTGTCGGCCACTTGGGTCGCTTAGCTTAGTCACACAGCTACCTCATTGCGCCTCTTTTTTTCTTTGCATCATGTGCTGTTTGGGGACTATTTTTTTCAAGTGCCATCCTGTCTGACACTGCAGTGCCACTCCTAGATGGGCCAGGTGTTTGTGTCGGCCACTAGGGTCGCTTAGCTTAGTCACACAGCTACCTCATTGCGCCTCTTTTTTTCTTTGCATCATGTGCTGTTTGGGGACTATTTTTTTCAAGTGCCATCCTGTCTGACACTGCAGTGCCACTCCTAGATGGGCCAGGTGTTTGTGTCGGCCACTAGGGTCGCTTAGCTTAGTCACACAGCTACCTCATTGCGCCTCTTTTTTTCTTTGCATCATGTGCTGTTTGGGGACTATTTTTTTCAAGTGCCATCCTGTCTGACACTGCAGTGCCACTCCTAGATGGGCCAGGTGTTTGTGTCGGCCACTAGGGTCGCTTTGCTTAGTCACACAGCTACCTCATTGCGCCTCTTTTTTTCTTTGCATCATGTGCTGTTTGGGGAGTATTTTTTTGAAGGGCCATCCTGCCTGACACTGCAGTGCCACTCCTAGATGGGCCAGGTGTTTGTGTTGGCAACTTGTGTCGCTTAGCTTAGTCACACAGCCACCTTGGTGCGCCTCTTTTTTTCTTTGCATCATGTGCTGTTTGGGGACTATTTTTTTCAAGTGCCATCCTGCCTGACACTGCAGTGCCACTCCTAGATGGGCCAGGTGTTTGTGTCGGCCACTTGTGTCGCTTAGCTTAGCCATCCAGCGACCTCGGTGAAAATTTTAGGACTAAAAATAATATTGTGAGGTGTTCAGAATAGACTGAAAATGAGTGGAAATTATGGTTATTGAGGTTATTAATACTATGGGATCAAAATAACCCCCAAATTCTATGATTTAAGCTGTTTTTTAGTGTTTTTTGAAAAAAACACCCGAATCCAAAACACACCCGAATCCGACAAAAAAATTCCGGTGAGGTTTTGCCAAAACGCGTCCGAACCCAAAACACGGCCGCGGAACCGAACCCAAAACCAAAACACAAAACCCGAAAAATTTCCGGTGCACATCACTAATATATATATATATATATATATACACTATATTCTGGCACCTATTCTGTGGGGAATGCCCATTATTTCCATCCTTCATATACTTTATATACAGGGAGCTCAGCCCATTGTCACTGCAGAGCGGAGGCTGTGATCGGGGACGGCTGCCCTGGCCTCTCTGTACTGATTCCTGGCACGGCAGATGGATACTGTTCAGCAGCTCCAGCCATAAAATATGGTTTAATTGCAGCAATAAGCGTTACTTTCATCAGCAGCTCCCACAGGCGGATAGTGGTCACTTACACCGTAACATGACGCTGGACCTTATCCAGGCTGCGCAGCCACCAGCGTGATTACATTGGCCGGTGATCCTGTAGCCCAGGGACTGCATTAGGCTGAGCTGCGAGACGAGGGCATCTTATTATGCTGCTGCCTGTGTTAGTGTGTATGGTACATAATAACTTGATTAAGTCATGTATGTACAGTATCTATCTATCTATCTATCTATCTATCTATCTATCTATCTATCTATCTATCTATCTATCTATCTATCTATCTATCTATCTATCCATCCATCTCTGCATTGCGCCTCCTCTTCATGAAGCAGGCTCACAGGCCATAGTCTCTGCTAGTTAGTATTCAGGACACAGCGGTCGGCCATAACTGCATGTTTGCACATTTGCTGTAATAATCTTTTAATGTGAATATGTAGTTTGGTTAATTAACAGCCTTGAAAAGAAAGGACCCAGAGCAGACTCCAGCCCCTCGTTCTAATTACCTGTTGTGCATTTTGCAGCAAACCCCCCCCCCCCCCCGCTCCGCTACGTGATCAGGGAGAAACAGATGTGAAGCTCGGATTGCACACGGACAGCTGGACCTGCGTACACCAGGAACGTGCCGCCTGTGCCTTCTCTGATGTCACTATTACAAGGGAACTACACTGAGGCCCTCATTCCGAGTTGTTCGCTCGCTAGCTGCTTTTAGCAGCATTGCACACGCTAGGCCGCCGCCCTCTGGGAATGTATCTTAGTTTAGCAGAATAGCGAACGAAAGATTAGCAGAACTGCTACTAAATATTTCCCTGCAGTTTCTGAGTAGCTCCAGACCTACTCACAGATTGCGATCAGCTCGGTCCGTTTAGTTCCTGGTTTGACGTCACAAACACGCCCTGCGTTCGCCCAGCCACACCCCCCGTTTCTCCAGGCACTCCTGCGTTTTTCCCTGACACGCCTGCGTTTTTTTAGCACACTCCCGGAAAACGCCCAGTTACCTCCCAGAAACGCCCCTTTCCTGTCAATCACTCACCGATCAGCAGTGCGACTGAAAAGCGCCGCACGAACACCAGCAAATCTTCTAAGTTTTGTGTTAACTTAGCGCATGCGCCCTGAGTACCATGCGCATGCGCATTTAGCAACAAATCGCAGCATAGCGAAAATCGGCAACGAGCGAACACCTCGGAATGACCACCTATATCATTTACCTGTAAGGAAGGTGCAGGATCCTTAGCATGGCTCTTTTTTTAAAGTATTATTATAATTATTTAGCGTAGCGCATTAATTACACAGCAATGTAATTTATCACTCACATCAGTCCCTGCCCCATTGAATCTCACAGCCTAAATTCCCTGAGACACATACACACACACACACACAGCTAACCACTGTGTCACCGTGCTGCCCACTTTGATGTACGGCAATGTCTTCTCTGAGCTTTATTTTTTTATAAAGGCCTTTAGACCACCCTCTCTCTGTTTCTCCTCTAAGTTGGAACTCGTATCTGCCTGGAGTTATGTATTTTAACTTAAGACATTGGTTTTATCTGTGACAGCGGCAGAACTACTGGCGCTGCAGCATGTGCACCGTATTGGGGCCCCTGACAACGAAAGGTCCCATTGCCAAAGCACAGACCTGAACCTAGCGGTCAGGGCCGGTTCCGGGGCTTCTTGCGCCCCAGGCGGCATTAGGGGGCGTGGCTTCATACAGGGGGCGTGGTCAGTTACGCCCCCTGTACTGTAGTAGGATGTGCGGTGCGCGATGACATCATCGCGCACCGCACAGCAAAGGTCCTCTCCACAAAGGAAAACTAGACGCTAAGCGTCTAGTTCCCTTCATGGAGAGGACCTTTGCTGTGCGGAGCGCGATGACGTCAACGCACACTGCACATCATTACAGTTAAGGTCCTCTCCAGGAAGGGAAACTAGATGCGTAGCGTCTAGTTTTCCTTCAAAGCGGGCAGCCCACGAAGGGAAACGCGTAGCGTCTAGTTTCCCTTCACAGCGGACAGCGGGCAGCGGCAGCGGGGGGCACCACAATAGCAGCGGATTTTGCCATGGTGCGGCGCCCTCCGGAAGGCGGCGCCCCGGGCAAAAGTCCTGCTTGCCCGTGGCAAGATCCGCTACTGCTAGCGGTGTCCGGACTCTAGGTCAGCACAGTATAGGTCGACACACATTAGGTTGACACTTATTGGTCAACATTGAGTAGGTCAACTCAGGAAATAGGTCTACATGACTATTAGGTCGACACGAACAAGGTGAGTTTTTCACTTCTTTTTTTTTTCTTTCATTTTTTGAACTTTTTCCTACTTTACGATCCACGTGGACTACAATTGGGAATAGTAACCTGTGCCGAGCCGCGAACCATGCGAGGGGACACGGTGCACTAATTTAGGGTTCCCCGTCACTTTATGAGGAAAACGACACCAAAAAAACATTAAAAACTCTTGTCGACCTTTTTCCATGTCGACCTAATGGCCATGTCGACCCATTTTCTTTGTTGACCTAGTCACTGTCGACCGATAGGTGTCGACCTAATGTGTGTCGACCTATATACTGTCAACCCTGAGTCCCATACCCAACCAAGCAGGGATATCAAAATCCCTGAAATCACTGACTTGTTTTGTCCTGGCCACTACTGTTCCTGTGCATCCCTGGTCTCACAAGATGACATCATCCTTTACGCGGGCCCAGCACTGCAGACATAGGGGGATATGTACTAAGCAGTGAAAAGTGTGGAGAAGTGAGCCAATGGGGAAGTTGCCCATGGCAACCAATCAGCATTTACATATGTCAACTTTTCTGCAGTCCTCAGCGACACTGTATTACAAAGAACAGCAACATTGTTTCAACAAAGTAAAAAAATAACAGTTTCAGTAGCTGAGGCTGGCAGTTTCGGCAGTTATATTCCAGTAAGTGGAGGGGATCAGAGACTACTGAGATTTCCTACTCACGTGATACTGTACGTCAGCTAATAAAGAGAAACAACCATAAAATGAGCGTATTTACAATACAGGCCACAATTTTAGAACGATCATTTGCAGAACTGGGCGGCGTTCTCTCTTTAAGAACAGAAGCAAAACTCAAAGTCCAGTTTTGGGTGGACGCGACGTTATAATAAAATGCAAAGTTGATCTTTCCAGGCCCCCTTGTTAAGTACTGCTCTACGCAGGTGACCCCTGGTGCATGGGCTATCGGAGAAGGGCGTAGCCTATTTGGAAGCCCACGTTTACTACAATAGGGGGGCATGGCCTCACAGAGAGGGGGCATGGCCTCATGGGAAGCCCCTGTTACTGGGGTGTGCCCAGTATTCCTGGAGTAGGGCATGGAGACGCTGGAATACGAGAAAAGGCTTGCAAGACTAGGCATGTTTACACTGGAAAAGAGGAGACTAAGAGGGGACATGATCAACATCTACAAATATATAAGGGGACAATACACAGAGCTTGTACAGGACCTGTTTTTGGTAAAATCAGCACAGAGGCAGTTGGAACCTCGCTTGGGTTAGAGGAGAGGAGATTCCGCACAATACAGCGTAAAGGCTTTTTCACAGTAAGGACGATACGTGTTTGGAATTCCGTGCCTGAGGGAGTTGTAATGGCGGAATCTGTCTACACCTTTAAGAATGGGTTAGATAAATTCCTAATGGATAAGGATATCCAGGGTTATGGAGTGTAGTCACGCATTATAGTTACTATAAAAAGAGGTATAAAACACAACGGGCAACATTAGCATCAGCCAAAATTTAGACCAAAATAATCCCGCATAGGAGACCACAAATAGATTGAACTCGATGGACAATTGTCTTTTTTCAACCTTAGATACTATGTTACTATGTAATCCACCGCTATTTCCAGGCGTGCAATTTGGCTGCAAATGTGCCCGCCCCATAATCAGGCCCTCTGCATTTCCAATGGCAAGGCCAGCCTTCAAAAGGTTCAAGAAACCATTGCTGTACCGCCGATTTATTCTGATATAATAAATATGTGCCGTACACCATTCATGGTCCCTGATTAGTAATTGCTTACTGCAGTAATCCCTGGCGTTAGGGAAATTGATAAATACCAACTTGAACCTGTTCCCCTTGGGATGACATGTGATTCCTGGATGAAGCTGCGCTATTGCACGCTCTGTCGGCGCTCGGAGACCTTGTTGTATAGACCTAAAGTCCTGGATTATGTAACGATTATTTTAAAACTAAATAACACTGAATATTTTTTGTTGAAATGATCCGTGCCTGATATATACAGAGATTACTGTAAGAATATATCAATAACTCTGTGCGATAGAGGGATTTAACCTCTCGGCCCAGTGGGAAGCGCATTCTGTAACGCTCGGCATAGACCTGACATTTAGAAACACTTTCCACGTGTAAATAGGGCAGTTACGGTTCTCGGTAACTACTTACTATAGAGCTATTCGCACGGTTGTTCATTTACAGCAGTTTCCTCTTTGCTGTGTTGTACTTCTGTTACTTTTTATTGATGGATTAATCTTTTGTGACGGTTATTGCTTTTCATGAAAACAATTACACACAATTCAATTGTCCGTAATTAGGGTCATGTCAAGATACTGATAAGCTCGGCCCCAAAATCTGAGTAGTGGGGCCCAAATGTATTAAGCCTTAAGAAGAGATAAAGGTGGTCATTCCGAGTTGATTGCTAGCTGCATTTGTTCGCAGCGATCAGGCTAAAAAATGGCAGTTCTGCGCATGCGGCGCAATGCGCACGTGTGATGTACGGGCACAACGAACGATGCAGTTTTGCACAGGGTCTAGTGAAGCTTTTCAGTCGCACTGCTGGCCGCAGAGTGATTGACATGAAGTGGGCGTTTCTGGGTGTCAACTGACCATTTTCAGGGAGTGTTCGGAAAAACACAGGCGTGCCAGGGAAAATGCAGGCGTGGCTGGGTGAACGCTGGGCGGGTGTGTGACGTCAAATCCGTAACTGAATAGTCTGCAGTGATCACAATCGCTGAGTAGGTTTTGAGCTACTTTGAAACTACACAAAATTATTTTGTAGCCGCTCTGCGATAAAAACGTTCGCACTTCTGCTAAGCTAAAATACACTCCCAGTGGACGGCGGCATAGCATTTGCACGGCTGCTAAAAACTGCTAGCGAGCGATCAACTCGGAATGACCCCCAAAGTGGAGATAGATAGAGAGATAAAGTACCAGACAATCAGCTCCTGTCATTTTTTAAACACAACCTGTCACATGGCAGTTAGGAGCTGATTGGCTGGTATTTATCTCTCTTTATCCGTCTCGTTAAAGCGTAATACATTTGGGGTTTCTTCCTTCTGTCATCATCTTCTGTTCCAGGGGAACTCTCTGTGTTGTCTTATATTCTATCTATGGATGGTGAGAACCAGGATCAGAGAGGAGGGGGAAAGGCTACAGATTATATGGGCACAGGGTTTATGTAGGAGCCCAGGAGTGCACGGGAGGTGTAACCAACTTGAGAGTTATAATTAACAAAGGTATAACCTATTTTGTTACCCTTTTATATACTTACAGTATATAGTTCTGATTTTATGGCGCAGATTTTGATCCTGACGACCACGATCTGCTCCTGCAATTATAAAACGCAGTACACTTGCTTTCGGGAGCAGCTACCCAAAAATAAATGTTCCCTCTGATGTGCAGACAGGAGGGGCAGAGATGGAAAAGCTTATCCTAAAATTCTGCATGCTTTAGGCTTAATTATGGCATAAATATATCATATGTAGGGATGCGAAACGCAGGTGTGACTTTTAGTACAGCATTGCTGAGACTTGCATAAATATATCAGTATAAATATATCATAAGTAGGGATGCGAAACGCGTGTATGACTTTTATTACAGCATTACTGAGACTTGCATAAATATATCAGTATAAATATATCATGTAGGGATGCAAAACGCGTGTGTGACTTTTATTACAGCATTGCCGAGACTTGCATAAATATATCAGTATAAATATATCATAAGTAGGGATGCGAAACGCGTGTGTGACTTTTATTACAGCATTACTGAGACTTGCATAAATATATCAGTATAAATATATCATGTAGGGATGCAAAACGCGTGTGTGACTTTTATTACAGCATTACTGAGACTTGCATAAATATATCAGTATAAATATATCATGTAGGGATGCAAAACGCGTGTGTGACTTTTATTACAGCATTGCCAAGACTTGCATAAATATATCAGTATAAATATATCATATGTAGGGATGCGAAACGCGTGTGTGACTTTTATTACAGCATTGCTGAGACTTGAATCCACAAATGCACAACTGAGCCCAAATCCAATACTAGTAATGGTGCGGCCGGGTGAAGAAGCACATTTGCAGGTTCCTGTAATAAGACCGTCACAAGGTACGGTACAGTACAGTACATAGCTCCACATTAACACATAAAACAAGTAGGGACTTTGCAAAACGCTTTCTGGCCCATTTGCAGAATGCAACGGTTGCCATCGGCAGCTGCATAGTCTCTGCCAGTTCTTGGCCCTTATTGAAAAATGTGGTATAACCAGTTATTGGGGTCTATATCAGATACAGGATCTCGGGTACTGTCTGTCCGTCATACGCTAGCTCTGCCCATTTACAGAAGAGTACTTATAGTACCCGCTCACCCTATTGCAAAGCGAATCACTCCAAAGGGCTTTTCCACCTATCATTGCTATTTCTGTCAGTAATATCTCCCACATTTGTGCTGCACTTAAGGAGTTGACTACCCTTGTGGATTTCCCAAATTAAGCACTGTCCTTACAGTTAGTGACCTCTGCTGGTGGACCTCTGTATCACACCCTGCAGCTCTCAAACATCCTTACAGAGGTGGTCATTCCGAGTTGTTCGCTCGTTGCCGATTTTCGCAATGGGGCGATTAGGTGGAAAATGCGCATGCGCATGGTACACAGCGCGCATGCGCTTAGTTATTTAACACTTAGTAGATTTACACAAGCTCGAGCGACGTTTTTTCAACGCTCGAGTGATCGTAGTGTGATTGACAGGAAGTGGGTGTTTCTGGGCGGCAACATGGCGTTTTCAGGGAGTGTGCTAAAAAACGCAGGCTTGCCAGGTAAAAACGCAGGAGTGGCTGGAGAAACGGGGGAGTGGCTGGCCGAACGCAGGGCGTGTTTGTGATGTCAAACCAGGAACTAAACGGACTGAGGTGATCGTAATCTAGGAGTAGGTCTGGAGCTACTCAGAAACTGCAGGGAAATATTTAGTAGCAATTCTGCTAACCTTTCGTTCGCAATTCTGCTGTGCTAAGATACACTCCCAGAGGGCGGCGGCCTAGCGTGTGCAATGCTGCTAAAAGCAGCTAGCGAGCGAACAACTCGGAATGAGGGCCAGAGACTGACCAGCAGTGGTCCTTACTAGCTCCAGGACCCCCCTGAACAGAACAGACAGCACAGCTTCCACCAAAATACTAGTGTAAATTAAGAAACAACTGTATTATACGTCCATTGCATATCACAGTGAGAATTGCACCAATACACAAATAATACAATATTAAAAAGTTCAAACAGACATTACTAGGGGCAGTTTAAATCTCCAGCATTCAATGAGCCAATGACCTGGGAGAGTGGACACAAAGGATGAGAGCTGCTGACTGTGAGTGGGGGAGACAGGTATGGGGCAGGGAGTGAACTAAGAGGGTGGAGGGCCCTGCCTGTGAGAGCTTACAGTCTATGGGAATAAGGCTTGATCTATATGTGAATTTGTCTCTGTTGAAGTCTAAACGGTGTTTTAACATTATGTCTTGCCCAAAGTATGTGTGAAAATAGCTCATTCCAATCTCTTTTGACCTTTGAGCGTAAGCATGGAGCATGTAACAGTGATGTAACCACTGGAGAAATAAATTATATTGTATCATTTAGACAACCTCTCGATGAGGGAATTGGTGTTCTAATAAGGTTTCGTCCTGTTGCCGCATGCGTTTCCTTTATTCCTGTGTGGCAGCTACAGGAGACTGTGACAGCTCTTGTTACACTACAGGAAATAAAACACCAACCAATCGGCTCCTAACTGACATTTTTCAAACTCAACCGGTAAAATGACAGTTACAATGTGATTGGCTGGTACTTTGGGGGTGATTCAGACCTGATTGCTGGGCTGCTAACTTTGCTGTCCTGCGTTCAGATAGTCGCCGCCTACAGGGGGAGTGTGAAGTGTGCGATCCCATGTGTACACCGAACTGCAAAAGTCCAGTGTGTGCAGTGTGTGCGCAGCCCAGGACTTACTCCTCCAATGTGATCAGAAGACGCTGATCGGGGCCGGAGCTGACGTCATACACCCTCCCTGAAAACGCTTGGGCACCCCTGCGTTTTTCCGGACACTCCCAGTAAACGGTCAGTTACCACCCACAAATGCCCTCTTTCTGTCAATCACCTTGTGAACGCCTGTGCGATCGGAATTTTCCCTGACCAGCGATGCCCGTTGTTGTTGGCTGACGCGTGTGCGCATTGCGGTGCATACGCATGCGCAGTTAGTACCTGATCAACCGCTGTGCGAAAACACACATCAGTGATCAGGTCTGAACCACCCCTCTTATCTCTTTCCACTTTATCTCCAAGGTTTGATGCACTTCTCCTGATGAGGGTATATGTGACGCGTCCTGGCTTGCTGCTTCTGTTGCAGTGATTAGACGCTCCTTTATTCATAGTCCGTGTTTCACATTTATATGGCGGCGTAATAACCCCCTACCTTCACTGTTGTGAATTGACGTTATGATAATTTGCGTGGCAATGCAGACCTTTATGAAGCATCCAGGCGTAATCTCATTATACGGGTGTAGTAGCACAACGCCCGACTGTCCAGTGCTGGGAGAGACGGAAAGTGTCTAGGAATCGCAGCAGTGACCAGGCGCGGCAATGCACCGGAGATAGAAGGAGAGAATGGGATAGGCTGAGTATTAATAGCCTCCGCCATGACCCATTCCATTAGGTACAAAATGCTCCGTTCCTGGACTTTTTCGCCAGTGGCGGAACCAGAGGTGGAGGTGCAGAACAGTCCTAAATTCAAATAAGGGAGTCACACTGACTGCCACCCCAAACGCTGCCAAACATCACTGGCCGGGACTTGCTGGCAGTTTGTGCGGCGCCCCTATTTCGTACTTTGTTGCAGCCGCACCTCTGGCAAGGAAAACCAGGAACAGGGCATTTTGTGCCTAATGGAAAAGGGTCATGTTGGAGGGTATGAGTATTGAAAAGGGCAAGACATGCCATTGGGCGTGACCACCGTCCCCCGTGATGCTGACGCACTGTACTCCCCCCGTCCCGTTTCATGTATCGTAAATGTCGACAGGTTGCAGGTAATATCTTGTAGCAGTCAATGATGTGGCATAGCCAAAGCTGGCAATAGACTACTAGGGAAGGAGTTACAATACCGCAAGTGGGGATCCCGGAGGTCACAACGCCGACGGCGGAATACTGGGGCCACAGGCTTTTCTTCCTCTGTGCCCACGACACCCATAAAGGGAGAATATAACCAGGGCAAGCCCACAAGGGGCTTTCTAGCACTTGCCCTGCTGCCGGCATACTGGTGGCCGGGATCCCGCCGTCGGTATACTGACGGCCAGGATCCTGGATGCCGTTTTTTCATTCTGATCCCGACTACTACACTTTAGTTCAGTTGACCAGCCGACACGTAAGAGGATAGGACTGACCGGACAATAATCGGATCTCCATTCACGGCATGAAGGGAGTGATTCAGACCTGGTCACTGCTGTGCGTTTGCTCCGCAATGCGCAAGCTCGACGGTCCGCAGCAACAGAGGTTCGCCAGGAAGCGACGGGATGTTGTGAAAAATTTTTGAATGCACCGACGATCGCAAGGAGATTGACAGGAAGAGGGCGTTTGTGGGTGGCAACTGACCGTTTTCTGGGAGTGTCCGGGAAAACGCAGGAGGGACCAGGCGTTTGGAGGGAGGGTTTTGTAGTATCTATGTAGATAGCTTATGTGCATTAGATAGATGAGGTAGTCTACCTTTAAGATCTGGCTGCACAGATGAACATGTGATCAGGAAGTAGAAGGAAGTAGGAAGTAGAAGGAGAGTAAGGAGAAGGAGAGCAGCATGTGGATCTTATGTCTATCTATAACCATGCAAGTATTACTTACCAATAAGAAATAAAATACTTAATCTTCATACTGCATGATTCATTGAAATAAAGAGATGTACATCAGGATATAACAGGTTTCTGACGTCAGCTCCGGCCTGGATCATCACACTGGAAGAGTAAGTCCTGGGCTGCACAGAGACTACGCAACATTAGTTTGTGTAGCTCTGCTACACATCCGACCACACACTTGCACAGTGAATTCCCCCTCCCCCTGTAGGCGGCGACTACCTGATCGCAGGGATGCAAAAAACGCAGCCTAACGATCAGGTCTGAATTACCCCCGAAGTTGGCTGAATCATGGTCCATTGTATCAGAAAGGTTTGGCAACCAAGCCAAATGAACCAAGCCATGTGTCAGCTGTGGCCAATCGTCGATCTAGTCAGTGCTCTGGTCTATAATCGTTGAAACCAATTGTTTGCTAGTCTGGTTTTCCCGATTACAGTGTGGTGTATGACCATATCAAGCACTCATTGAAGGATGCGTGCTACCTTGTGTCCGATCTTGCATCACTCAGTCTTGAGGGTGATACTGTATGTGATGTGTGAACCACTTTCTTACTTATTAGTCTGGTGTGATATCACCCATGTGCTGTCGCCCCATCACGTAAGATAAAGCAAATAATTCTGCATCCTTGCGTGCAGTGTTTAGAAATAAATACAACTTCGGCAAATTGTGGAGGCAGGTACATTTTAAACGCCAGCTGAACTGAAGCGGGAGTTTCCGGAGGTGCTCCTATCACCCAGCAGTGAGCGTTGCGTCTGACTTTGGCAGCAGCCTGCAGGGACTATTTGCATATTTGGTCCCTCCTGCGGAGCCAGATGTGTGAAGATGAGCACCGCCACTATATTTAGCCATATGATTTATAAAGTGGCTCGCTGTCATCTGGGCTCTTAATTGCAAAGAGGCGCAGTAGGGGTTCAGTTCCCACCAGATTAGGTCCTCCCCAGAGATTGGATGAAAGAGCTAAATCTACCATACATCATAGAGCGGGGCCCTGCTTAATATGCAAATTATTGTTTTTATTTGCTGAACACTACAGTGAGTAATTTCCAATCTGCATAGAGAGAATTAGTAACTAAGAGCTTCTGTTGTGGGATTTAAAGACCGATTAATTTGCTCTCTTTTTTTTAAACGAAATTAATAAAGTGATTCGGATAACATAATTCCTCCTGTAGAATTCCTGAAGGTAACGCTGGGAGCAGACTGTTGTGCCAGAGCTAATGTGCCTCGCTTGCTTTTGGTTCATTAGATTGCTCTCTATGTATCTATATATATATATATATATATATATATATATATGCCTACGTCTGCTATATATAGCTCTCTCTCTATATATAGGGAGGGGATCCTGTGGCCGCTGCACAGCCTGCAATGGCATTAGCTATTCTTAAAACCGGGACTGTTGGTGTGCCTTGAGGGCCGTTGTTGGGATAAACTTGCGTTAGGTAAAGCCATCTGTAGACGGCTTTACCCCACCTACCTCTATTTGTCCTGCCTGGTCGGAGAAGGAGCTCGCAATCTTTCGCCTTTGGACTGTATATGAACTCGAAACTCATCGCAACTGCTTAGCACTACATTCCCCGCCTACTGATGCATGAACATATCGTCATGCATCAGTAGGCGTCTGGTATAAGTAGACTCGTCCTGCGTGCATGCGTGATACAATACCGTGTCCGAGGACATAGCTTCGGATCACCTGCGACACCATCGGCCGGCTGAATAACCCATGAGGTTACGCAGACCTTAATCATGTGGCAAAGGTGTCTCTGTTAGAAAAGATTCTACGGTACCTAAAAAAAAATATTTTTCTCCTTACATGAGTCATAGCATGATGTCATTATAGTCCTACAGTAGTGATCATGCTGCTTGGACTCCGAAATCAGGGAAAGCACCGCTGTCTAATATGACTCTGGGCCCATATCACTGCCAGTACCACCCAGGCCTATTTGTGTGATCAGAAGACGACGACATATAAAGGCTTCATGTCTCCTGCATATGTGGACAGGATGATAGTGACTCCAGTACTGGATAAATTGCATTTTGTTAGCATCACATAGACTGGGAAATTTGTGGGTCATTCCGAGTTGATCGCTGGCTGGTTTTAGCAGCCGTGCAAACGCTATGCCGCCACCCACTGGGAGTGTATTTTAGCTTAGCAGAAGTGCGAACTAAAGGATCGCAGAGCGGCTACTAAATAATTTTGTGCAGTTTCAGAGTAGCTTCAGACCTACTCAGCGCTTGCGATCACTTCAGACTGTTCAGTTCCTGTTTTGACGTCACGAACACGCCCTGCGTTCGCCCAGCCACGCCTGCGTTTTTCCTGGCACGCCTGCGTTTTTCTGAACACTCCCTGAAAACGGTCAGTTGACACCCAGAAACGCCCACTTCATGTCAATCACTCTACGGCCAGCAGTGCGACTGAAAAGCTTCGCTAGACCTTGTGTGAAACTACATCGGCCGTTGTGAAAGTACGTTGCGCGTGCGCATTGCCCCGCATACGCATGCGCAGAAGTGCCTTTTTTTGCAACATCGCTGCGCAGCAAACATTTTCAGCTAGCGATCAACTCGGAATGACCCCCTTTGTGCCAGTTGCCCATTTTTGCTGCTCATTCACTAGTCCGCCTATGCTCCTTGATAGGGCCCAGTGGGCACTGAGAGGCCTTGGTGCTAAACATAATGGGACAGGGGCCCAAACCAGTATCTTGCAAAGGGCCCCAGAATAGAGCTTGCAATTGGTATTGCTAGGCAATCAGTAGCCCGAAGATTGTTTTTGCTAATGATACTTGAGGCCTGGTGCTCCTTCAGTTATTCCAGTAGTGTGTCTTGCCACCGTGGTCCTGGGGTATCAATGCATCACTGTCCTCTTAGTCCCATTTACTCAAACACTGTACCCTTTTCTTCTGAAGCTCATCTACGACGTCTCTGGCACAGCTCCACTACCCTGCTAAAAATGCAAAGGCACAGGCAGCTAGGGGCTGAGACTGGCACCTGTTTTCCTGGCACAGAGTACTGGAGAGATGCCCGAAGCCTCGGCTCATGCGAGTATTATGCAGGGAAGCAGCTCGGTGCAAGAGAGCCCTAATGAGCTCATCAGATGCAGGGCCGGGCTCCTTCTACTGGGTCAAATGAGAGCACAGTCTCCGGAAGGTGCCGGCAGAATCTAAGTGTCGGTTAACCCCAGCAGCGAGATTGCAGAGACAGCACAACTGGCGCATTGTCGGAATGGGGTGTAATGTACGACTCATAAATTAGGCAGCCTTCTGTTTTCGGATAAACAACCTTCTCAATAGTAATATTTACATATTGAGCGCAGATGTTGCGGTGTGTTGGTCCCTCTGGATGATTTCTGCAGTTCTGCGAGACACAGGATGTGATGACACGGTGACAGGAGCTAATGTGTCATGTTATACGGGGGAATAACGCGCTAAAACAGAGGTAAGCCACCTCTAGCACCCCAGCTGCTGGGCCGAGCTGCTCCTGTCATGTTTAGTCAGCTGTACACGGCGGAGCAGAGGTAATCCGCCACCGCAATAAAGTAACTATATGTCCTGTTTTCATAAAAGTTTGTTTTCTTTTTATTTTTCTGCAAAATACATGAAGATGGTCGTAGCTGCTCTCTAATTCAGAAGTAAGCAAATTTTTAGCCATAAACGCTTGTTTGGACTCAGGGCTGTCATCAGGGGGGGACCGCTGGTACAGCAGTCCCTGGCCCAGACAAGGAAAGGGGCCCAACCTGGCTCCTACAATAGAGTGAAATAGAATCTCCCCTTATTATTTCTCTCTCTCACACCTATTCCTTCTGTTTCCCTACAATGTCCCTCTATGGGGGTCATTCCGAGTTGATCGCTAGCTGCATTCGTTCGCTGTGCAGCGATGAGGCAAAAAAAGGCACTTCTGCGCATGTGTATGCGGCGCAATGCGCACGCGCGACGTACTATTACAAAGAACGATGTAGTTTCACACAGGGTCTAGCGAAGCTTTTCAGTCGCACTGCTGGCCGCAGAGTGATTAACAGGAAGTGGGCGTTTCTGGGTGTCAACTGACCGTTTTCAGGGAGTGTTCGAGAAAAACGCAGGCGTGCCAGGAAAAACACAGGCGTGGCTGGGCGAGCGCAGGGCGTGCTTGTGACGTCAAACCAGGAACTGAATAGTCTGAGGTTTTGAGCTACTCTAAAACTACACAAAAAAACTTTGTAGCCGCTCTGCAATCCTTTCGTTCGTACTTCTGCTAAGCTAAAATACACTCCCAGAGGGAGGCGGCATAGCGTTTGTACGGCTGCTAAAAACAGCTAGCAAGCGATCAACTCGGAATGACCACCTATGCCTCCTCTTCTCATATTTATGCTCTCACTTCATCCCTCTCACCATGGGAAAAATGACAAGGCCCCACAATTTATGATGGCAGCACTGCTTGGGACTTATACAGTAGTCCCTCCTGTGCTGGAACATGTCACCAGTTGCTTGAGAATGATGTAATGGAACAGAGCCCCCTGCTGGTGACATTATCACAGAACTTGATACAGATGATTAACATTTTTTTGAATGAGTTACAAATTACAGCAGATGTTATTTCACAGGTTTGATGGCTGTGGACAAGCAGATTGTACGTGGGCCAAATTTGTGGTTCAGAGTTTGCGTTGCTAAGCTAAAATGAAATGTGTGTCGCCAATGAGGACATTACGTCCCTCAGTATGGCGGTACGGGGAGCTACGGAAAGAAATTGGTAGCTGGTGCGCAGTACCGCCGGGCCGCCACCTTGCAACCACTGTGTCGGGGAGAGGACAGGGCAGCATGCAGCTCTCCTCTCCTGCTTCTCTCCTGCCCAGCAGTCAGTCCGGTCTTTCTTCTCTTCCTTCGGGGACGGCGTGAATCATTATCAAACGCCGGTTCGTGAGCCAATCAGAACTTGCAGACTGTCAGCCAATCAGAAGCCGCTGGACGGGCACACAGTACCACTAAGAAATGTTTTCTACTTGCACCACGGTGTGTCCCTATAGCATGCTTGCCTTGTCTCCCTGATTGTCCAGGAGACGGTGGAATTTCAAGGAGATCTCTCCCAGCCACCCAGAGAGGAGCGTAGCCTCCTGAATCCCTGGTGTACTGGTTGGGGCTAGGGTTATACATGGACTCTTCTGTTCCTCTGGCAATTCTGCACGTTTGCATTTTAGTTTGCACAATGAAAAGAGAGAGACTGTTTCTCTGCATTTTATATTTAGCAGCAGAACTTGCCCAACCGCAGCAGCGGCGCTGTCACTTGGTTTAGGTCCAATGAAACCAGTGAGGTATGAATATCGCAGACGTGAGGAACTCCGATACACCCTGCTTCCCCCCCCCCCCCCTCTCAGCTCGCTCACGCGTTAACAGGACAAGACTTACTATGCGTCTTCTCATAATTCTTTATCAATGACAATGATCTGCAAATATTGTTATTCATTTCATTTTATCACACCAATTTACTAAGGAACTAATCCTGGAGCCAAGGGGACACTGGCTGGCAGTGGTAAAAAGGCGCTAAGAGCGTCTCCAGCCAGTCGCGATGCATCTGGGCGTGGGTGACCCTGCTGGAATTCCAGTTGGTTAATTGCACTATTATTGTTAATAAATATATAAAGCATTTTTTTGTTTGCGAATATTCTCTGCCACCATCATCCTGATACAGTGACAGGATAGATATAGTATATACTTCATATGCTACAAGGTCAGATTGAACCTGTCTGTAATTTAAACTGTTAGGTTTGTATGAGGCAGCTGATTGGATGAGCTGCAGGCCCTGGCCAATCCGCTGCAGCGTACAGAACAGACCTACTCAACTGAGAATTTAAAACTCCAACATAGGGGGAATTTACTAAAGGTCGACTTTGATCGATTGGAAATCGATCGAAATGGATGTTGTTCTTCCAGGGCCAAAACACACATTAATTAATAAATCTAAAAATGAATATTTAAAAAAAATAATGACCTGTTAGTAAATGTGTGTTTCAGCCCCTGAAAACCAACATCGATTCCGATTGTTTCTAAATTAATAAAACTCACCCCCCCCCCTTCCTCCCATCCATTATCTCTGCTCAATGCAATGGGAACAGATTCCCCTGCCGCCCCCTCCCCCCTTAAACTGTGCTTTCTAAAACAGTGAATAGTTTAATTACAATTTCCTTTCTCTCCTTAAAATTACTCCCAACATTTTGAATCCCTATAGAGGGACCTCTCACGCGCCGAAGGTGCACGTTCCCGGAAAGGGGTGTGGCTTATGTAAAAGGGGCATGTCTTTGCATCAATGCCGCGATCGTGAGCCACGCCCCCTATTTTCCGTCACTCTGGGGGCATGCCCAAAGCTCTGTGGGGGTCATTCAGACCTGATCGCACGCTAGCTTTTTTTGCTGCGCTGCGATCAGGTCAGAACTGCGCATGAGTATGCACCGCAATGCGCAGGCGCGTCGCACAGGTACAAAGCGGATCGTTGCTGTGCAATGGGTTTTACGAAGAATCCATTCGCACAGCCGATTGCAAGGTGATTGACAGGAAGAGGGCGTTTGTGGGTGGCAACTGACCGTTTTCTGGGAGTGGTTGGGGAAACGCAGGCGTGTCCAAGCGTTTGCAGGGCGGGTGTCTGACGTCAGCGGCTGGGTAAGTCCAGAGCTACTCATAAACTGCACAAAATGTTTTTTTATACCGCTCGGCTGCACATGCGTTTGCACACTTGCAAAGCAAAAATACACTCCCCTATGGGCGGCGACTATCTGATCGCAGCGCTGCAAAATACCCCCTAGCGAGTGATCAGGTCTGAATTAGGCCCTATGAGCTTCTGGCATGACCCCAGTCCCTCTGTCACCTATGAACACATCGTCTATTCACTGCAGAGTCGCTAGTGAAACGAGTCCTCCCCCCTGCGGCCCACGGTGGGACTGTCCCGCAAAAATCTGCCTCCTCCCCAGCTTTGCCTATACCATATATACTGAGGGGGTGAGGTGTGATTCCAATCCTGCTGGACACAATTAAACGTAACTTATTGACTTTAAAAGGAAATTCTCCACAGAAGTTGGTTGATGGAGATAGCAGTGAATAGTACACAAACCCGCTTCTACTACTCCTTATACTGTAAGTGAATAGAAGTGTCCATCTTTGTAAATCTCCAAAGTCATTGTTGTGTGATATGAATGGTTAAGCTTCTATCTGTAAAAGGTGCATTTTACAAACCTTAAGCAATTATCTGTAAATCCCTGGCATATTTGTTAATCTTGCAAGATTGTATGGTATCCTAGCTCTGTTTATCCTGCAAATCAATAGACTATTTGCTCCCTTTATATAACAACTGCAAACAGCTCTTCAACGGTGTGTTCTTTCCAATGGGGTGTATTTATGAATGTGCCATTATTCTCTGCGCGAATACGCTATCAATATCACTGCTTTTTAGTGATGAGCTGGTTCGGTTCCTCGGGATCCGAACCCCCCCGAACTTCACCCATTTTACACGGTTCCGAGGCAGACTCGGATCTTCCCGCCTTGCTCGGTTAACCCGAGCGCGCCGAACGTCATCATCCTGCTGTCGTATTCTCGCGAGATTTGTATTCTATATAAGGAGCCGTGCATCGCCGCCATTTTCACTCGTGCATTGGAGATGATATCGAGAGGACGTGCAGCGTTCTCTCAGTTTCTGTGTTCAGTGTGCTGCAAATATCTGCTCAGTGTGCTGCAAATATCTGTGCTCAGTGTGCTGCAAATATCTGTGCTCAGTGTGCTTGCAAATATCTGTGCTCAGTGTGCTGCAAATATCTACGTTCTCTGCCTGAAAAACGCTCCATATCTGTGCTGCATTGAAGTATATAGTAGGAGGACAGTGCAGAATGTTGCTGTGACCACCAGTATATATATAGCAGTACGGTACAGTAGTCCACTGCTCTACCTACCTCTGTGTCGTCAAGTATACTATGCATCCATACCTGTGCTGCATTTTAGTTGTGTGCAGTATATAGTAGGAGGGGACAGTGCAGAATGTTGCTGTGACCACCAGTATATATATATAGCAGTACGGTACAGTAGTCCACTGCTCTACCTACCTCTGTGTCGTCAAGTATACTATGCATCCATACCTGTGCTGCATTTTAGTTGTGCGCAGTATATAGTAGGAGGGGACAGTGCAGAATGTTGCTGTGACTACCAGTATATAGCAGTACGGTGCAGTAGTCCACTGCTCTACCTACCTCTGTGTCGTCAAGTATACTATGCATCCATACCTGTGCTGCATTTTAGTTGTGCGCAGTATATAGTAGGAGGGGACAGTGCAGAATGTTGCTGTGACCACCAGTATATATATATATATATATATATATAGCAGTACGGTACAATAGCCCACTACTCTACCTACCTCTGTGTCATCAAGTATACTATGCATCCATACCTGTGCTGCATTTTAGTTGTGCGCAGTATATAGTAGAAGGGGACAGTGCAGAATGTTGCTGTGACCACCAGTATATATATATAGCAGTACGATACAGTAGTCCACTGCTCTACCTATCTCTGTGTCGTCAAGTATACTATGCATCCATACCTGTGCTGCATTTTAGTTGTGCGCAGTATATAGTAGGAGGGGACAGTGCAGAATGTTGCTGTGACCACCAGTATATATATATTGCAGTATGGTACAGTAGTCCACTGCTCTACCTACCTCTGTGTCATCAAGAATACTATGCATCCATACCTGTGCTGCATTTTAGTTGTGCGCAGTATATAGTAGGAGGGGACAGTGCAGAATGTTGCTGTGACCACCAGTATATATATAGCAGTACGGTACAGTAGTCCACTGCTCTACCTACCTTTGTGTCATCAAGTATACTACAAAAGTTCAGTAAAATGACCCAAAAATCTAAATTAAAAGCGTCTGATGAGAAGCGTAAACTTGCCAATATGCCATTTACGACACGGAGTGGCAAGGGACGGCCGAGGCCCTGGCCTATGTTCATGGCTAGTGGTTCAGATTCACATGAGGATGGAAGCACTCATCCTCTCGCTAGAAAACTGCAGTGCCACTCCTAGATGGGCCAGGTGTTTGTGTCGGCCACTTGGGTCGCTTAGCTTAGTCACACAGCTACCTCATTGCACCTCTTTTTTTCTTTGCATCATGTGCTGTTTGGGGACTATTTTATAAATCTGCCATCCTGTCTGACACTGCAGTGCCACTCCTAGATGGGCCAGGTGTTTGTGTCGGCCACTTGGGTCGCTTAGCTTAGTCACACAGCTACCTCATTGCACCTCTTTTTTTCTTTGCATCATGTGCTGTTTGGGAACTATTTTTTAAATCTGCCATCCTGTCTGACACTGCAGTGCCACTCCTAGATGGGCCAGGTGTTTGTGTCGGCCACTTGGGTCGTTTAGCTTAGTCACACAGCTACCTCATTGCACCTCTATTTTTCTTTGCATCATGTGCTGTTTGGGGACTATTTTTTAAATCTGCCATCCTGTCTGACACTGCAGTGCCACTCCTATATGGGCCAGGTGTTTGTGTCGGCCACTTGGGTCGCTTAGCTTAGTCACACAGCTACCTCATTGCACCTCTTTTTTTCTTTGCATCATGTGCTGTTTGGGGACTATTTTTTAAATCTGCCATCCTGTCTGACACTGCAGTGCCACTCCTAGATGGGCCAGGTGTTTGTGTCGGCCACTTGGATCGCTTAGCTTAGTCACACAGCTACCTCATTGCACCTCTTTTTTTCTTTGCATCATGTGCTGTTTGGGGACTATTTTTTAAATCTGCCATCCTGTCTGCCACTGCAGTGCCACTCCTAGATGGGCCAGGTGTTTGTGTCGTCCACTTGGGTCGCTTAGCTTAGTCACACAGCTACCTCATTGCACCTCTTTTTTTCTTTGCATCATGTGCTGTTTGGGGACTATTTTTTAAATCTGCCATCCTGTCTGACACTGCAGTGCCACTCCTAGATGGGCCAGGTCTTTGTGTCGGCCACTTGGTCGCTTAGCTAAGTCGCACAGCTACCTCATTGCACCTCTTTTTTTCTTTGCATCATGTGCTGTTTGGGGACTATTTTTTAAATCTGCCATCCTGTCTGCCACTGCAGTGCCACTCCTAGATGGGCCAGGTGTTTGTGTCGGCCACTTGGGTCGCTTAGCTTAGTCACACAGCTACCTCATTGCACCTCTTTTTTTCTTTGCATCATGTGCTGTTTGGGGACTATTTTTTAAATCTGCCATCCTGTCTGACACTGCCGTGCCACTCCTAGATGGGCCAGGTGTTTGTGTCGGCCACTTGGGTCGCTTAGCTTAGCCATCCAGCGACCTCGGTGCAAATTTTAGCACTAAAAATAATATAGTGAGGTGTTCAGAATAGACTGGAAATGAGTGGAAATTGTGGTTATTGAGGTTAATAATACTATGGGATCAAAATGACCCCCAAATTCTATGATTTAAGCTGTTTTTGAGGGGTTTTTGTAAAAAAAACCACACGAATCCGACAAAAAATTTTCAAGGAGGTTTTGCCAAAACGCGTCCTAATCCAAAACACGGCCGTGGAACCGAATCCAAAACCAAAACCTGAAAAATTTCCGGTGCACATCACTACCGCTTTTACATCCATACAGATTGTGCTGGCGCTGGTTTTTAATATCTTTACCTGGCGATTATGTTTCTGCCTCCCAGCATTGGCGTTTCCCTAATTCATTCTCTTCAACCATCCGTCATCCAATCTAGACTGACAGCCAGGAATATAGCTGGGGCAGATTCCATACTTACCAACTTTTCAATAGAGATGTGCACTTGAAATTTTTCGGGTTTTGTGTTTTGGTATTGGGTTCGGTTCCGCGGCCGTGTTTTGGGTTCGACCGCGTTTTGGCAAAACCTCACCGAATTTTTTTTGTCGGATTCGGGTGTGTTTTGGATTCGGGTGTTTTTTTCAAAAAACACTAAAAAACAGCTTAAATCATAGAATTTGGGGGTCATTTTGATCCCAAAGTATTATTAACCTCAAAATCCATAATTTCCACTCATTTTCAGTCTATTCTGAATACCTCACACCTCACAATATTATTTTTAGTCCTAAAATTTGCACCGAGGTCGCTGGATGACTAAGCTAAGCGACCCTAGTGGCCGACACAAACACTGGGCCCATCTAGGAGTGGCACTGCAGTGTCACGCAGGATGGCCCTTCCAAAAAACACTCCCCAAACAGCACATGACGCAAAGAAAAAAAGAGGCGCAATGAGGTAGCTGTGTGAGTAAGATAAGCGACCCTAGTGGCCGACACAAACACCGGGCCCATCTAGGAGTGGCACTGCAGTGTCACGCAGGATGGCCCTTCCAAAAAACACTCCCCAAACAGCACATGACGCAAAGAAAAAAAGAGGCGCAATGAGGTAGCTGTGTGAGTAAGCTAAGCGACCCTAGTGGCCGACACAAACACCTGGCCCATCTAGGAGTGGCACTGCAGTGTCACGCAGGATGGCCCTTCCAAAAAACACTCCCCAAACAGCACATGACGCAAAGAAGAAAAAAAGAGGCGCAATGAGGTAGCTGTGTGAGTAAGATAAGCGACCCTAGTGGCCGACACAAACACCGGGCCCATCTAGGAGTGGCACTGCAGTGTCACGCAGGATGGCCCTTCCAAAAAACACTCCCCAAACAGCACATGACGCAAATAAAAATGAAAGAAAAAAGAGGTGCAAGATGGAATTGTCCTTGGTCCCTCCCACCCACGCTTATGTTGTATAAACAGGACATGCACACTTTAACCAACCCATCATTTCAGTGACAGGGTCTGCCACACGACTGTGACTGAAATGACGGGTTGGTTTGGACCCCCACCGAAAAAGAAGCAATTAATCTCTCCTTGCACAAACTGGCTCTACAGAGGCAAGATGTCCACCTCATCATCATCCTCCGATATATCACCGTGTACATCCCGCTCCTCACAGATTATCAATTCGTCCCCACTGGAATCCACCATCTCAGCTCCCTGTGTACTTTGTGGAGGCAATTGCTGCTGGTCAATGTCTCCACGGAGGAATTGATTATAATTCATTTTAATGAACATCATCTTCTCCACATTTTCTGGAAGTAACCTCGTACGCCGATTGCTGACAAGGTGAGCGGCGGCACTAAACACTCTTTCGGAGTACACACTTGTGGGAGGGCAACTTAGGTAGAATAAAGCCAGTTTGTGCAAGGGCCTCCAAATTGCCTCTTTTTCCTGCCAGTATAAGTACGGACTCTCTGACGTGCCTACTTGGATGCGGTCACTCATATAATCCTCCACCATTCTTTCAATGGTGAGAGAATCATATGCAGTGACAGTAGACGACATGTCCGTAATCGTTGTCAGGTCCTTCAGTCCGGACCAGATGTCAGCATCAGCAGTCGCTCCAGACTGCCCTGCATCACCGCCAGCGGGTGGGCTCGGAATTCTGAGCCTTTTCCTCGCACCCCCAGTTGCGGGAGAATGTGAAGGAGGAGATGTTGACAGGTCGCGTTCCGCTTGACTTGACAATTTTGTCACCAGCAGGTCTTTGAACTCCAGCAGACTTGTGTCTGCCGGAAAGAGAGATCCAAGGTAGGTTTTAAATCTAGGATCGAGCACGGTGGCCAAAATGTAGTGCTCTGATTTCAACAGATTGACCACCCGTGAATCCTTGTTAAGCGAATTAAGGGCTGCATCCACAAGTCCCACATGCCTAGCGGAATCGCTCCCTTTTAGCTCCTCCTTCAATGCCTCCAGCTTCTTCTGCAAAAGCCTGATGAGGGGAATGACCTGACTCAGGCTGGCAGTGTCTGAACTGACTTCACGTGTGGCAAGTTCAAAAGGTTGCAGAACCTTGCACAACGTTGAAATCATTCTCCACTGCGCTTGAGACAGGTACATTCCACCTCCTATATCGTGCTCAATTGTATAGGCTTGAATGGCCTTTTGCTGCTCCTCCAACCTCTGAAGCATATAGAGGGTTGAATTCCACCTCGTTACCACTTCTTGCTTCAGATGATGGCAGGGCAGGTTCAGGCGTTTTTGGTGGTGCTCCAGTTTTCTGTACGTGGTGCCTGTACGCCGAAAGTGTCCCGCAATTCTTCTGGCCACCGACAGCATCTCTTGCACGCCCCTCTCGTTTTTTAAAAAATTCTGCACCACCAAATTCAAGGTATGTGCAAAACATGGGACGTGCTGGAATTTGCCCATATTTAATGCACACACAATATTGCTGGCGTTGTCTGATGCCACAAATCCACAGGAGAGTCCAATTGGGGTAAGCCATTCCGCGATGATCTTCCTCAGTTGCCGTAAGAGGTTTTCAGCTGTGTGCGTATTCTGGAAACCGGTGATACAAAGCGTAGCCTGCCTAGGAAAGAGTTGGCGTTTGCGAGATGCTGCTACTGGTGCCGCCGCTGCTGTTCTTGCGGCGGGAGTCCATACATCTACCCAGTGGGCTGTCACAGTCATATAGTCCTGACCCTGCCCTGCTCCACTTGTCCACATGTCCGTGGTTAAGTGGACATTGGGTACAGCTGCATTTTTTAGGACACTGGTGACTCTTTTTCTGAGGTCTGTGTACATTTTCGGTATCGCCTGCCTAGAGAAATGGAACCTAGATGGTATTTGGTACCGGGGACACAGTACCTCCAACAAGTCTCTAGTTGGCTCTGCAGTAATGATGGATACCGGAACCACGTTTCTCACCACCCAGGATGCCAAGGCCTCAGTTATCCGCTTTCCAGCAGGATGACTGCTGTGATATTTCATCTTCCTCGCAAAGGACTGTTGGACAGTCAATTGCTTGGTGGAAGTAGTAAAAGTGGTCTTACGAGTACGACTTCCCCTCTGGGATGACCATCGACTCCCAGCAGCAACAACAGCAGCGCCAGCAGCAGTAGGCGTTACACGCAAGGATGCATTGGAGGAATCCCAGGCAGGAGAGGACTCGTCAGAATTGCCAGTGACATGGCCTGCAGGACTATTGGCATTCCTGGGGAAGGAGGAAATTGACACTGAGGGAGTTGGTGGGGTGGTTTGCGTGAGCTTGGTTACAAGAGGAAGGGATTTACTGGTCAGTGGACTGCTTCCGCTGTCGCCCAAAGTTTTTGAACTTGTCACTGACTTATTATGAATGCGCTGCAGGTGACGTATAAGGGAGGATGTTCCGAGGTGGTTAACGTCCTTACCCCTACTTATTACAGCTTGACAAAGGCAACACACGGCTTGACAAATGTTGTCCGCATTTCTGGTGAAATACTTCCACACCGAAGAGCTGATTTTTTTGGTATTTTCACCAGGCATGTCAACGGCCCTATTCCTCCCACGGACAACAGGTGTCTCCCCGGGTGCCTGACTTAAACAAACCACCTCACCATCAGAATCCTCCTTGTCAATTTCCTCCCCAGCGCCAGCAACACCCATATCCTCCTCATCCTGGTGTACTTCAACACTGACATCTTCAATCTGACTATCAGGAACTGGACTGCGGGTGCTCCTTCCAGCACTTGCAGGGGGCGTGCAAATGGTGGAAGGCGCATGCTCTTCACGTCCAGTGTTGGGAAGGTCAGGCATCGCAACCGACACAATTGGACTCTCCTTGTGGATTTGGGATTTGGAAGAACGCACAGTTCTTTGCGGTGCTTTTGCCAGCTTGAGTCTTTTCAGTTTTCTAGCGAGAGGCTGAGTGCTTCCATCCTCATGTGAAGCTGAACCACTAGCCATGAACATAGGCCAGGGCCTCAGCCGTTCCTTGCCACTCCGTGTGGTAAATGGCATATTGGCAAGTTTACGCTTCTCCTCCGACAATTTTATTTTAGATTTTGGAGTCCTTCTTTTACTGATATTTGGTGTTTTGGATTTTACATGCTCTGTACTATGACATTGGGCATCGGCCTTGGCAGACGACGTTGCTGGCATTTCATCGTCTCGGCCATGACTAGTGGCAGCAGCTTCAGCACGAGGTGGAAGTGGATCTTGATCTTTACCTAATTTTGGAACCTCAACATTTTTGTTCTCCATATTTTAATAGGCACAACTAAAAGACACAGAGGTAGCTACAGCCGTGGACTACCGTACTGTGTCTGCTGCTAATATAGACTGGATGATAATGAGATGAAATCAATATATATATATATAATATCACTAGTACTGCAGCCGGACAGGTATATAATATATATTTATTATGTACTAATGACTGATGACGGACCTGCTGGACACTGTCAGCTCAGCAGCACCGCAGACTGCTACAGTAAGCTACTATAGTAGTATGTATCAAGAAGAAAAAAAAAAAACCACGGGTAGGTGGTATACAATTATGGATGGACCAGCGACTGCCGACACAGAGGTAGCTACAGCCGTGGACTACCGTACTGTGTCTGCTGCTAATATAGACTGGAAGATAATGAGATGAAATCAATATATATATATATAATATCACACTAGTACTGCAGCCGGACAGGTATATAATATATATTTATTATGTACTAATGACTGATGACGGACCTGCTGGACACTGTCAGCTCAGCAGCACCGCAGACTGCTACAGTAAGCTACTATAGTAGTATGTATCAAGAAGAAAGAAAAAAAAAAACCACGGGTAGGTGGTATACAATTATGGATGGACCAGCGACTGCCGACACAGAGGTAGCTACAGCCGTGGACTACCGTACTGTGTCTGCTGCTAATATAGACTGGATGATAATGAGATGAAATCAATATATATATATATATATATATATATATAATATCACACTAGTACTGCAGCCGGACAGGTATATAATATATATTTATTATGTACTAATGACTGATGACGGACCTGCTGGACACTGTCAGCTCAGCAGCACCGCAGACTGCTACAGTAAGCTACTATAGTAGTATGTATCAAGAAGAAAGAAAAAAAGAAAAAACCACGGGTAGGTGGTATACAATTATGGATGGACCAGCGACTGCCGACACAGAGGTAGCTACAGCCGTGGACTACCGTACTGTGTCTGCTGCTAATATAGACTGGATGATAATGAGATGAAATCAATATATATATATATAATATCACACTAGTACTGCAGCCGGACAGGTATATAATATATATTTATTATGTACTAATGACTGATGACGGACCTGCTGGACACTGTCAGCTCAGCAGCACCGCAGACTGCTACAGTAAGCTACTATAGTAGTATGTATCAAGAAGAAAGAAAAAAAAGAAAAAACCACGGGTAGGTGGTATACAATTATGGATGGACCAGCGACTGCCGACACAGAGGTAGCTACAGCCGTGGACTACCGTACTGTGTCTGCTGCTAATATAGACTGGATGATAATGAGATGAAATCAATATATATATATATAATATCACTAGTACTGCAGCCGGACAGGTATATAATATATATTTATTATGTAATGACTGATGACGGACCTGCTGGACACTGTCAGCTCAGCAGCACCGCAGACTGCTACAGTAAGCTACTATAGTAGTATGTATCAAGAAGAAAGAAAGAAAAAAAACCACGGGTAGGTGGTATACAATATTATATATATATTATATACAATTATATATATATATTATATATATTAAACTGGTGGTGATTATTATAAACTGGTGGTCAGGTCACTGGTCACACTATCAGCAACTTGCAAGTAGTACTCCTAAGCAGACAATCACAATATATATTATACTGGTGGTCAGTGTGGTCACAATGGCAGTGTGGCACTCTGGCAGCAAAAGTGTGCACTGTACGTTATATGTACTCCTGAGTCCTGCTCTCAGACTCTAACTGCTCCCCACTGTCAGTGTCTCCCCCACAAGTCAGATATACATTATACAGTCACACTATCTATCTATCACTTCAGCAAGTAGTAGTACTCCACCTAATGCTCCCCAAAATTACTACTGTGTCTCTCTCTACTCTAGTCTCACTCTCTATAAACGGAGAGGACGCCAGCCACGTCCTCTCCCTATCAATCTCAATGCACGTGTGAAAATGGCGGCGACGTGCGGCTCCTTATATAGAATCCGAGTCTCGCGATAGAATCCGAGCCTCGCGAGAATCCGACAGCGGGATGATGACGTTCGGGCGCGCTCGGGTTAACCGAGCAAGGCGGGAAGATCCGAGTCGCTCGGACCCGTGTAAAAAAACATGAAGTTCGGGCGGGTTCGGATTCCGAGGAACCAAACCCGCTCATCTCTACTTTTCAAGTCTCCTCTCCAGGAGAAGACATGTCATCATCTGCAATTCACTTCATTTAGCCCCACCCCCGCCTTTTGGTGGCGTGATCCCGGGTATTATCTCCCCATCCTGCCGGCTTTACTAGGAAGGAGTCAGGATGCAGGAGATGTGCCTGCTTTTCTGGGAGTGTGGGAGACTTCCCTAAAAAGTGGGAGTCTCCCCTAACTTCTTAGAGAATAGGTAAGTATGGTCCAAATCTGAAGGGGTTGCACCGCAGGTGGGGAGATGTAAAATGTGCAGATAGCATTAGGTTTGGAAGGGGCGTGTCTAAAACTCTAACCTAGATTACAGTGTAAAAATAAAGCTGTTCAGCATTTGTGGGCTACATGCAAAAGCAGCCGGTATTTACCTTGCATGCAAAAATAGTAAAAGTATTTGCTCCCCTTGCAGTGCAGCGTGGTTTGTTCCAGATACAAAGTTATGTGCTTTTTTTGGCTTTCTTCCCAACTCCGAATCAGGCCCAGTGAATTCATGGTTTAGGTTTCAGTGCTTCTGGGATATCAAATCCCCTTTTCGCCCCAGGTGCTAAAATGTCTAGTTATGGTTCTGCTGAAAACACACCTACGATGTCAAATGCACTGCTGTAACTCCCCATTGTGTCCTTCCATCTTCCTTCAGCATTTTGGCATTTCAAAAAAAACACACTTACCCTCCTGTTTGTGTCTCTGACTAATTAAATTGTAAGCTCCCGGAGTCAGGGATCAAGCTCTTTATTGCACTGTGATATTGTATATGCCCTATGGTCTGTACCTGTAAACTCTACGCTGCTTTCTCCTATGATGCAGCTGATACTCTGCTCAGATTGTTTAACAGATCTGCTACACCGCCAGCAGAGGAAGCCGCCTCCCTTCTCCAGGGATTTAATTGCCTTCATTAAACATCAGTGCTTGCTGTGACATGCAAAATTTTCATCAGACAAAATAGAAAGATGAGAAACCTGACACACCGAGCTTAGACTTTCTCCCTCAGAATTCTCGCTCGTTCCTTGACAAACGCCGCCGCTCCCCGCACTCTGCAAGCGGACAGACAGGCTGGACGTGATCGGAAGATGAGATATGTGTCAGTGTCACCGAGAAAGCGATTACTTTCATCTCGGCGCACTATTCAGCTGGAAACATTTGCAGGGATTTTATACGGCTGGCAGCGAATGGTGATAAAATGACATAAGCCCCTTTAGACAGAAGAGTGCCATCCGCACTAAACAAGGCGGCACTGCTGTGGCAGCACAGTGATAACCAGACACTTACAGATCAAGAGCCGCATGCCAGGATTTCGTGCTATCACAGTGGGGCTGGTTTCATTTTTTTTTTTTTTTTTTAAAGTGGCTTAACCTGTAGCAGAAGTGCCTTTATTTGTTTCTGAACACAACTCAGGGATTGACTGCTCATAGGAAAGTGCAAAATCATGTCTTTTGGCCCTCATTCCGAGATGTTCGCTTGCTAGCTGCTTTTAGCAGCATTGCACACGCTAGGCCGCCGCCCTCTGGGAGTGAATCTTAGCTTAGCAGAATAGCGAACGAAAGATTAGCAGAATTGCTACTAAATAATTCTTAGCAGTTTCTGAGTAGCTCCAGACCTACTCACAGATTGCGATCACCTCAGTCCGTTTAGTTCCTGGTTTGACGTCACAAACACGCCCTGCGTTCGGCCAGCCACTCCCCTGTTTCTCCAGACACTCCTGCGTTTTTCCCTGACACGCCTGTGTTTTTTAGCACACTCCCGGAAAACGCTCAGTTACCACCCAGAAACGCCCCTTTCCTGTCAATCATTCACCGATCATCAGTGCGACTGAAAAGCGCCGCAGGATCCACAGCAAATCTACTAAGTTTTTAGTTAAATAACTAAGCGCATGCACCCTGCGTGCCTTGCGCATGCGCATTTAGCAACAAGTCGCAGCAAAGCGAAAATCGGCAACGAGCGAACAACTCGGAATGACCCCCTTTATTCTCAATTTGTGCTGTCACGCCACCTACAATATGGAAACATAGGGGGCAGCTACAGTATTTGCTTCTCTTTCTGCAACAGTGTACAATAGCGCCCTCAGGAGGCTGGACTATGTATTTGCACAGGCTGGCCTAGAAAGATTTAATGAATGAGAATATGATCTACTGTATATTAACTTAGAACAGCTGTATCAAATTCATTCTTGAATGCAAACAAAAATTAAGTGGCCATCATCACTAAATTGCTCAGGACTTTTAAGATACATTGGCCCTCATTCCGAGTTGATCGGTCGCAAGGCGAATTTAGCAGAGTTACACACGCTAAGCCGCCGCCTACTGGGAGTGAATGTTAGCTTCTTAAAATTGCGACCGATGTATTCGCAATATTGCGATTACTAACTACTTAGCAGTTTCAGAGTAGCTTCAGACTTACTCTGCCTGTGCGATCATTTCAGTGCTTGTCGTTCCTGGTTGACGTCACAAACACACCCAGCGTTCGCCCAGGCACTCCCACCGTTTCCCCGGCCACTCCTGCGTTTTTTCCGGAAACGGTAGCGTTTTCAGCCACACGCCCCTGAAACGCCGTGTTTCCGCCCAGTAACACCCATTTCCTGTCAATCACATTACGATCGCCGGAGCGATGAAAAAGCCGTGAGTAAAATTACTTTCTTCATAGTAAAGTTACTTGGCGCAGTCGCAGTGCGAACATTGCGCATGCGTACTAAGCGGATTTTCACTGCGATGCGATGAAAAATACCGAGCGAACAACTCGGAATGAGGGCCCTTATTGGAGTCTATTTACTAAGCCTAGGATTGAGGTAAAGTGGACAGAGATAAAGTACCAGCCAATCATCGTTTAACTGCCATGTCACAGGCTGGGTTTGAAAAATGACAGTTAGGAGTGGATTGACTGGTACTTTATCTCAGTCCACTTTATCTCCATCGAAGGCTTAGTAAATAGACCCCATTGTGCCCTCTGTCACGCAGTTGGCGATATAAAGGTAAATAGGATTAGTAGCGGATCTTGCTACGGGCACACAGGATTTTTGCCCGGGGCGCCGCCTTCCGGAGGGCACCACCGCCGCCGTGGCATGATCCGCTACTGGTGGTGCCCCCCGGGGCTGGCTGTCACTGCCGTGCGGTGCTCGATTACGTCATCACACGGCATTGTGGAACGGCACATAGACACTAGGGGTCATGATTGACCTCTAGTGTCTATGCGGTGTATGGGAGAGACGTCATGACGTCTCTCCCATAGATCAGAGGAGCGGCGCCGGTGGTCGGAGACGGAGACAGAGGGCAGCAGCGGTCGGGAATCAGGAGCGGGAATGGTGAGTATTAATTTAAAAAAAATTTTTTTTTATTTATTTATGTTTTTGTAAGGGGCGCAACTAGGGGGCACAAACGGGGTCACAACTGTACTGGGGGCAATACCACTGGGGGGCTATACCACTGGGGGCACAAACGGGGCACAACTGTACTGAGGGCAATACCACTGGGGGCACAAATGGGGCACAACTCTACAGGGGGCATAACTGACCACGCCCCTTTATGAAGCCATGCCCCTATTTCCCCCCGGGGCGCCACAAGGGCTAGAACCGGCCCTGAATAGGATACACCTGATAAGTCTGTTACACACGTCCTTCAGTTTCATTGAACCGATCAGTTTGCCAGGAATTCGCCTCATAACAAGTTCTTTAGAATTTGACTTTTTAAACTGCAAAATCAACGCTTCCATCACTCGCTGTTGATGGATAGTATTGGGGCTGATTTATGTAGCTTCCCAAAATCCCCCCCCCCCCCCTTTCCCCACCCCCATTACCTATCGCTTCCTTATTGCTGCATATTGTGGCATTGAGAAATGACTGCCGGCAAGAGTAAATAGTAGCGTTACACTCTGGAGGGACATTTACTCCCATCCATTACCAGATTTTCATTCCAGTCAAGCCGACTAGTTGGATGGCTGGATAAAAGTTTCTCTATTGTCTTTCCAAAATTAAGGGCCCCATTTATCAATGAGTTTTAGCTATTTAAAACTCGTTGCGTATGATAAATGCTGCTCCAGCCAAACAGCTCCCAACTGTCATGTTCTTGAAAGAAAAAAAAAGACAGTTGGAAGCTGATTAGTCGGAGAACCATTTATCATACGCAACGAGATTTAAATAGCTTCTGTAAAGCCCAAAGCCCCGATCTCTGGAGCCTCCTGAAGAAGGCACATGCCGAGCAAAGCATAGTGATTTGCAAAGTGTGCAGCCAGCAGGAGAGTCCGGGATCAGCAGAAGCACAGCCAATCAGAGAAGGAGAAGACAGTTCTGCGCATCCTCTGCCAGCAATACATGTGTATACTGTATGTTGGTGTGCTAAAAAATATCCGCAGTCCCATTTTGGACCCTTGAGGACTATGAGATCAGAGGGGAGCAGAGGAGACGCCCGCTCCCACTGAGGTGGCTGAGGCAGGTTATATTGGATCAATACATCCCTACTGCACCATTCTCAGAATGTAAAGCGTTATCAGGGCTTGTGTTTGATTTCACATCTAACAACTGCTAGGCTTCTCCCTTGTGGAGGAATCTAGCAGTTTCCATGGCTACTGCCGGGCTCTAATTGTCATACATAAAGAAGCAGTAGAATAGGCGCCGTCAGTAATGTAGTTAAATCAGAACAAGTGCGCACTTTGTCCAATGTTCTGCCAGGGTCAGGAGGTCACCCCTGGGCTGCAGCCCGAGCGTTTCATGTCTGATCCAAGGATGAATCTTTAGCGCCATCTGAGAATCCCAAATCCAATGCCGTTGCCTCGGCGATGTCTCAGCGGGGTCTTGCACACAAACAGGCTTTCATTGTTCTGATTAGAGAAGACAAAAGCTTCACTTTATTTATTTGTTTGGTTTTTTATTTATTTCCTTTTTTATCCAGAAGCAGCAGCAGCAGCAAAGAAACAGAGTACAGTACACTGCCGCTGGGTTCAGCTAAGTCTAACAGAATGGAGAAGACCCGGCGGTATTTATCTGGTATTCGCTAAATGCGATGCTTTGCCGTCCTTCCGTCACCACGGACGAGGGAGTATTTGGCCATTCACATCAGCCCCTGCCCCAGTGGAGCTTACAATCTATGGGCCTAATTCAGATATGATCGCTGGGCTGCTAATTTTGCTGTCCTGCGTTCAGATAGTCGCCGCCTCCAGGGGGAGTGTATATTCACCGTGCAAGTGTGCGATCCCATGTGTACGCGGAGCTGCAAAAATCCAGTGTGTGCGCAGCCCAGGACTTAGTCCTACAGTGCGATAGAAAAAGGGCTGATCGGGGCCGGAGCTGACGTCACACGCCCTCCCTGAAAACTCTCAGGCACGCCTGCGTTTTTCCGGACACTCCCTGTAAACGCTCAGTTGCCCCCCACAAACGCCCTCTTCCTGTCAATCACCTTGCGAACGCCCGTGCAAATAGATCCTTCGCACCATCCCGTCACTGACCGCCGATGCCGTTGTAGCCGTCCGACGCGCCTGCGCATTGTGGCTCAGATGCATGTGCAGTTCGGATCTGAATGACCCCCTATGTTCCCTACCACACGTACACGAACACACATTCACGCTAAGTTTAATTTTTGTTGTTAGCCAATTAACCTACCAGTATATTTTTGGATTGTGGGTGGAAACCGGAGTACCCAGAAGAAACCGGAGTACCCAGAAGAAACCCACGCAAGTACAGGGAGAATATACAAACTCCACACAGCTAGAGCTATATAATTTATAGGCCCTCATTCCGAGTTGATTGCTCGCTAGCTACTTTTAGCAGCCGTGCAAACGCATAGTCGCCGCCCACAGGGGAGTGTATTTTTGCTTTGCAAGTGTGCGAATGCCTGTGCAGCCGAGCTCTGCAAAAACATTTTGTGCAGTTTCTGAGTAGCTCTGGATTTACTCAGCCGCTGCGATCACTTCAGTCTTTTTGGTGCCGGAATTGACGTCAGACACCCGCCCTGCAAACGCTTGGACACGCCTGTGTTTTCCCAAACACTCCCAGAAAACGGTCAGTTGCCACCTACAAACGCCTTCTTCCTGTCACTCTCCTTGTGATCGGCTGTGTGAATGGATTCTTCGTTAAATCCATCGCACAGCAATGATCCGCTTTGTACCCGTACGATGCGCCTGCGCTTTGCGGTGCATGCGCAGTAGAGACCTGATCACTGCGCTGTGAAAAATGGCAGCGAGTGATCAACTCAGAATGACCCCCCATAACCTCTAGGGACACCAGTCTGCTACAGCAGAGTGGTAAGGGCATGCTGAGACTTGCAGTTCTGCAACATTCAGCAAGCCACAAGGTGTGGGATAAATAATCCTAAAACAGTACATGCGGGACTGCTTGATGTCAATAAACTTCACAATCAATTTGGACTTAAATAGCTTCATTCATTGGACATTAAAATCAAACAAAACACAACATAATATACAGTATGCAACAAATGAATGACCCCCATTCTGGTGGAATAACCGCAGTTTCCTCATCCGCTGATTGGATGTGGCTGCCGCTTTGCCAAAATCAATTCCTCTGAGTGCTGCATTCATTTAGGAATCCATAGGATGCTGAGGGGCCATTGGTTATACCAGTTATGATGAGGAGGGGGTGATGTATAAAAAAAAAAAAAAAAAACATTGCACTTCTATAATTAATTATATTTGCATTCTGTCACCCAACACTGTGATGTCATAATGCAGTGCTGTGTTATTGTTATTATTATTACCAGTTATTTATATAGCGCACACATATTCCGCAGCGCTGTACAGAGAATATTTGCCCATTCACATCAGTCCCTGCCCCAGTGGAGCTTACACTCTATATTTCCTATCAGATGTACACACACAGGGTTAATTTTTATCAGAAGCCAATTAACCTACCAGTATATTTTTGGATTGTGGGAGGAAACCGGAGTACCCGGAGGAAACCCACGCAAGTACGGGGAGAATATACAAACTCCACACAGTTAGAGACATGGTGGGAATCGAACCCATGACCTCAATGCTGTGAGGCAGTAATGCTAACCATTACACCATCCGTACTGTCCATATAGTGTTATAGTAACAGACACACTGACCTGCGGTAGAACATTAGAACTAATCTACAACTCGTACAGTATATCACAATGGGACTTGTACCTCTACAGCTGGCACTGGGGCCCACTAGTTGTACACATACCACTATATATAATAATCTGGTGATATTTCCATAGAAGTCCTGAGCTATTGTTACATAGGATATAACGTGTATTCTGTGGGGACAGAGTGTTCATACAATTCCTGGAGCTGCTAATTCCTCTTGGTTGAATTCCCCATTCTGAGCCTTGGGGTCCTTTCCTTGTACAGTGATGCACAACCATCATCCGAGCTTCACTAAGTAGTTTCCTCCCCTGTGATCCCTGGTCATTCATCCATCCTGACATCTTGCTAAATATGGCAATTACATGAAAGGGCCGTCGGAAGTTCCTCCGGGCCCGCCGTCTCCCCTACAGAGGCAGCGTATACAGGAAATGAATTTAGGGACAATGTTCTGATACTGTATCTTCCCAAGACCGGCAGCATCTCCCGGCTTCTATCACAGAGCGGGAAAAAAGCAGCGCTCACTCCCATATTCTTATTATAAGCCATTGTTATTATTGTAGGAATGATGTTTATAACAGGAACATTTGATGTTTGTACCATTTGTGTTATATATATATATATATTGTGTTGAGAGGGGTGGTCTATCACCTGATTTGCTCACATTTTGGTGGAATCAGCTCCCTTCAAGGAAGAAGAAAACAGGTCCTGCACATTCTGCAAGTGGAGAAACAGAGGTCCGGGTTTGCCAGCTCACCCAGAGACAGACGGAAGTCAGGTGCAGGAGAGGGGTTTAAAAAGCCTATATACCCACAGTGCATTGTGCTGATGCCTATTAGGGGCCAGTGAGCAGGGTCCAATTTATAGCGTCAGGGACTGTGGACATTGGCTGTGCCAGGAGAGCATGGCATGTGTGGCTGCAAGCCACTGCAGCAGAATAACTTTTGAGCACGGGAAGTGCTAGGACCTTTTATGTTCGTCTGTCTTCTGTGTGTACCTGTGTGACCAGGCCCAAGCCTGTGTATGCTGTGATACTGTGTCTGATGCCAGCAAAAAATGAGTTTTATGGTAAGAACTTACCTTTGTTAAAACTCTTTCTGCAAGGTACACTGGGCTCCACAAGGAAAGCCATTGGGTTGTAGAGTAGGATCTTGATCCGAGGCACCAACAGGCTCAAAAGCTTTGACTGTTCCCAAGATGCATAGCGCCGCCTCCACTATAACCCTGCCTCCCTGCACAGGAGCTCAGTTTTACTTTTTAGTTAACCAGCCCAATGCAGTAGCAGGAAAAGAGACGACAATAGTTAGTAGCCACAAACACCACATTCTCACGACAGGAGAAGTGTCAGCGGCTAATGCCATACCAACCCAAAGAAGCTAAGTGCGTCAGGGTGGGCGCCTTGTGGAGCCCAGTGTACCTCGCAGAAAGAGTTTTAACAAAGGTAAGTTCTTACCATAAAACTCGTTTTCTGCTGCGGGGTACACTGGGCCAGTTCCTTATGGGACGGGATCACTGTAGCGGGCACAAGAACCCGGCGTCCGAAGGAAGCATCCTGGGAAGCAGCAGTATCAAAGGCATAGAACCTCATGAACGTGTTCACTGAGGACCACGTAGCCACTTTGCACAATGTTCAAGGGTAGCACCACGGCGGGCCGCCCAAGAAGGTCCAACAGACCGAGTAGAATGGGCCGTAATGTGAGCAGGAGCTGACAGACCATCCTTCACATAAGCATGTGCAATCACCATTCTAATCCATCTGGCCAAAGTTTGCTTGTGAGCAGGCCAGCCCCGTTTGTGAAATCCAAACAGCACAAAGAGAGAATCAGATTTCCTAATAGAAGCAATTCTCTTCACATAGATACGGAGAGCCCGTTCCACATCCAAAGACCGCTCTTTGGGAGACAAGTCAGGAGAGACCAGGGCCGGAACCACAATCTCCTGATTAAGGTGGAACGAAGATACCACCTTAGGTAAATATCCAGGACGAGTTCGAAGAACCGCTCGGTCACGGTGAAAAATCAGATACGGGGAACTACAGGACAAGGCACCCAAATCCGACACTCTTCTAGCTGAGGCATTAGCCAGCAGAAACATCTCCTTAAGGGAAAGCCACTTAAGATCAGCTGAACCAAGAGGTTCAAACGGAGACTCTTGTAATGCCTCCAAAACCACCGACAAGTCCCAAGGAGCCACAGGCGGGATATAGGGAGGTTGGATACGCAACACACCCTGAGTAAAGGTATGCACATCAGGTAAGGTCGCAATTTTTCTCTGAAACCACACCGACAAGGCAGAAATTTGAACCTTGAGGGAGGCCACACGCAGACCTAAGTCCAGGCCCTGCTAAAGAAAAGCCAACAACTTGGCTGTACTAAACTTGGAAGCATCATAATTGTGAGATGCGCACCAAACAAAGTAAGAATGCCAGACCCTATAGTAAATCCGAGCTGAAGCCGGTTTCCGGGCCTGTAACATAGTTTGAATGACCACCTCAGAAAACCCTTTAGCCCTCAAGACGGAAGCTTCAAGAGCCACGCCGTCAAAGACAGCCGGACTAGGTCCTGGTAGACACAGGGGCCCTGAACGAGGAGGTCTGGGCGTTGTGGAAGTAGGATTGGACGCACTGACGATAGGCCCTGCAGGTCTGAGAACCAGTGCCGTCTGGGCCACGCTGGAGCAATGAGAAGCAGGATTCCTCTTTCCTGCTTGAACTTCCGAATTACCCTGGGCAGGAGTGACACCGGAGGGAACACATACGGCAGCCGAAACCTCCACGGCACCGCCAGCGCATCCACGAATGCTGCTTGAGGATCCCTTGTCCTTGCTCCGAAGACCGGAACCTTGTGGTTGTGTTGAGACGCCATCAGATCCACGTCTGGAAGGCCCCCCTTTTCCACTAGGAGTTGAAACACTTCTGGATGGAGGCCCCACTCTCCGGCGTGTACGTCCTGACGACTGAGAAAGTCCGATTCCCAATTCAGGACTCCCGGAATGAATATTGCCGATATGGCCGGCAGATGGCGTTCCGCCCATTGCAGAATTCGTGAGACTTCCTTCATTGCCAAACGGCTTCGAGTGCCGCCTTGATGATTTATGTAAGCCACTGTGGTGGCGTTGTCCGACTGCACTTGAACAGGACGGTTCTGAATTAAATGCTGAGCCAGGCTCAACGAGTTGAAGACCGCCCGCAATTCCAGAATGTTGATCGAGAGGAGAGACTCCTCCTTGGTCCACCGACCCTGAAGGGAGTGTTGCTCCAGCACCGCGCCCCAACCCCTTAGACTGGCATCTGTCGTAAACAGGACCCAGTCAGATATCCAGAAGGGACGGCCCCTGCACAATCGTTGGTCCTGGAGCTACCAGTGCAGCGACAGACGGACCTCCGGAGTCAATGAGATCATGTGAGACCTGATCCGGTGAGGCAGGCCATCCCACTTGGCCAGAATCAGCCTCTGGAGGGGGCGAGAATGGAATTGAGCATACTCCACCATGTCGAATGCCGACACCATGAGGCCCAGCACCTGCATAGCCGAATGTATCGACACATGCGGACGAGAAAAGAAGCAACTAATCCTGTCCTGAAGCTTCAGGACTTTCTCCTGAGACAAGAACAACCGCTGGTTGTGAGTGTCCAATAGCGCTCCCAGGTGCACCATGCTCTGAGCAGGGACCAGGGAGGATTTCTTCCAGTTGATGAGCCACCCGGACAGTCATATCCAGATGACGCAGGAGAAGTTCTGGGGAATTTGCCAGGATCAACAAGTCGTCCAGATACGGTAGGATCCTGACCCCTTGACGGCAGAGTACCACCGTCATCACCGCCATAACTTTGGTAAAGACTCGCTGAGCCATAGTTAAACCAAAAGGTAACGCCCAAAACTGGTAATGGAGGTTGCCAATTGCAAACCTCAGGTATTGCTGATGCGACACTGCTATAGGAATATGCAGGTAAGCATCCTGTATATCCAGGGAGACCATATAATCCCCAGGTTCCAAGGCCAGAACTATAGAGCGAAGGGTTTCCATACAGAACTTGGATACTTTCACAAACTTGTTCAATGCCTTGAGGTTGAGAATGGGCCGGGAGGACCCATTCGGTTTCGGGACTAGAAACAGCGGAGAATGGTACCCACGGCCTCTCTGAGCAAGAGGCACATGTACTACCACTCCTGTGTCCAGGAGGGTCTGTACCACCGAATGTAGAGTTTTTGCCTTTGTCTGGTCCAAAGGGACGTCTGTCAGGCAAAATCGATGAGGGGGACGGTTTTTGAAGGCTATGGCGTAACCCCGAGTGACGACTTCCCGTACCCAGGCATCTGAAGTGGTCTTCAACCATTCCTGGGTATACCCTAGAAGCCAGCCCCCCACCCTGCGGCAGGCTTATCGGTCTTGGAAGCTGGCTGACGGGCAGCCCAGGCTCTTTGGTGCTTTGGCTTACCAGGTTTGGAAGTGCGGGCCTGCTTGTGGTACGCCTGACCTTTTGCTTTACCTGAAGAACGAAAGGGGCGAAAGGAAGTACCTTTAGCCTTCGACACAGAAGAAGCGGTACTTGGCAGACAGGCAGTTTTGGCAGTAGCCAAGTCAGCCACTATCTTATTTAAGTCCCCCCCAGACAGAATATCTTCCTTGAAAGGGAGTACCTCCCCCCCCCCACCGTGTGACACTGCGGCCCGCGGGTGGGACAGTCCCCAAAAAACGTGACAGTCCCGCGAAAATCGGGACAGTAGGGAGGTATGTTATTATAAACCTGACACACCAAGCCCCCTCAGGTTATAGAATATAGGGGTTAGCAAGTTGAGTGAGAGACACGAAATGGAAATCACCCAGCTATCAATGCACACACATATAGTCACAGTTATACAATGCAGAGGTTATTACCAACAATAATACTGCACTGGACTAGCTTATCTCCTATATATTTGGCTACATCTGTGACTCTGTGCCTGCCCGTAACGCTGGGCGGAGTCACAGTCACAGATCTACCAGGAACAGTCCCCTCCCTCAGCCCGCCCATCCACGCCCAGTCTCCTCCCCATCTCCGCCCACTCCCCTGTCTCTCTCCTCCCCGTACACTCCCTGCAGCAGTGCTGCCGGCTCCTGGTCACTGTATTCCGTGGGGCGGCTACCACATGGTGACACGCTGTCCCGCTGCTAACACTACCCCAGCCGCAGCACTGTATATATCCAGCCAGTACCCGGGGCTCCCGCGGCAGTACCTGCTGTCACACACGTGCTCGGGGCGGCTGTAGCCAAGATGATAATATTATTGCAGTCAGCAGTGACATGGACGGGTTTCCGATCTCGCCCTGCCTCCCGCCCCTCACCTATTGCGGATCATTAAGTAGAATAGCCAGTGACTACTCCTAGCCCCACCACTGCGTTACACAGGCGCCCTCGGGATCGGGAAGATATTCTCTCTCCCTCCTATGTCACAACACCGCGGCCATAGGGATCTGCTATGTGGTGCAGTACTGTAAGTCCAGGATGTGACTGTTCCTGTCACTGTCAGCCGCACGGGCGACGTCCCTGTGTGATGCAATGCTGCAGCAGTATTAATGTATTATTGTCCGGGTGACGTCACTGTTCTACCAGCTGCTGCAGTGTTGCTGTATTGTGCCCGGGTGACGTCACGGTGTGACGTTGCTGCTGCTGGCCACGTGCCTGGGTATAGTAGCTGTGCGAGAGACGTCTCTCCCAGGGAGTCGGGTGACACTGCAGCCGCCGACTGTAAGCGGGACTCTTACTAACCGCCTCAGTCTTGCGGCTGCCGCAGAGTTCAGGGGAAAATGCTACTATACAGTAGAAGGCTACTGCCAGCCGCACTCAACACCCCACCCCCCCCTCCCATCCGTATCACTAACACCCGCGGCCCCCCGCCCGCTCCCCCACCAGTAGCAACAACACCCACGGCACTCCCGCATGCTCCCCCAACAGTAGCACCAACACCCGCGGCCCCCCACCTGCGGCACCCGCCGCATCCGCCCCCCACCCGCCGCACTCCCACCCCCTCCCCCACCCCTTGCACCGACACCTGCAGCCCCCCCCCCCCGCGGCACTCCCGCCCCCAACCGTAGCTCCCACACCTGCAGCACCCCCCACCCCTCCCCCACCCGCGGCACCCCCGGCCCTCCCCCACCCCCATACCCACCTCTCCCCCCGCTACATCCCAGCACCCTCCACCCCACCCGCACCACCACCGCATCTGCCCCTCCTGCACCCGCCCCTCCCCCATCCGCAGCACCCCTGCTCCCGCCCCCCCAACTACGGCACCCACGGCACTCCCACACCAGCCTCTCCCCCAGCCCCCCCACCCCTCCCACACCCGCATCACCCCTGCTCCCAACCCCCCACCCATGGCACCTCCGCCCCTCCCCTATGTACAGCACCCCCACCCCTCCCCTACCTGCAGAACCCCCCCAACCGCACCCGCAAAAGTGGCACCCTCGCACCCACCCAACCGCCCCACCCCTGCACCCACCCCTCCCCCCAAAAAACCCACCCACCTGCCCCTCCATCACCCCCAACACCACCACAGCTGGCCCTCTCCAACTGCGGTAACCCCACACCCACCCCTCACCCACCCACAGCGCCCTCAGATCCCCTCCCCCAACCGCCCCTCTCCTGCCCGCGCCGCATCCGGACCCCCATCACACCCCCGCAGCCACTACTCCCCCACCCACGGCCCCTTCGGCCCCTCCCCCACCCCATCATCTATAGACATCTTCCCCCGTTTGCGGACCTCCCCCACCCCCAGCACCTCAGGACCCCCTCCCCCATCCACGGCTCCCCTGCAGCCACCCGCAGCATCTACATACCCCATCCCGCACCCACACCTCCCCCACCTGCAGCACTTCTACAACCCATCACCCAACCCCCACCCTGCAACCCCACCTACCCCTACGCACCCCCACTACATCGGCCCTCCCCCACGCACAGCACCTCCAGACCCCCTCCTTCATCCACAGGCTCCCGTACCTGCCCCTCCACCACCAGCAGCATCTACAGACCCCATCCGCACCCCCTCACGCCCCCACCCCTGGCGCACCGCCCACAGCATCCCCACCCCTCCCCCGCCGCCACACCCCTGCTCCTCCCCCACCCGCCGCAGCAGCACCCCCGGCCCTATCCCGACCACGGTATCCCCGCACCGGCACCCTCCCCCAATCACCGCCGTAATCGCGCACCCACACCTCACTCATCCACAGCGCCCACGGACCCCCTCCCCCATCCGTGCCAACCCCGCACCCGCCCCTCCCCTGGCTACCACACATCCAGATCACCTACCCCATCCAGATCACCTACCCCACCACAACACCCCCGCACCCACCACTCCCCCAACTACAGCACCTACCCACCCGCATTATCTACAGACACCCTCCCCAGCTACGGACCTCCCACACCTGCCCCTCCCCCACCCGCAACACCTCTGGACCACCACCCGAAGCACCTCCGGACTCCCTCCCCCATCCACAGCTCGCCCGCAGCCACCCCTCCCCCATCCACAGCATCTACATCCCCCATCCCACACCTCCCCCACCCACAGCACTTCTGAAACCCATCACCTAAGCTCACCCCCCCTGCACCTCCAAACGCACACCCACCTACATCGCCCCTCCCACACACACATCACCTCCATACCCCCTCTTTCATCCATATTCCCTCGCACCCACCCCTCCCCCACCAACAGCATCTACACTCCCCACCCGCACCCGCCCCTCCCCTACCCGCAGCACCTCTAGACCCCCTCCCCCATCCGCGCCCCCTCCACACCTACCCCTCCCCCACCCACAGCACCTCTGCACCCTTTCCGCCATCCGTGCCCCTGCACCCACCCCTCCGCCACCCGCAACACCTCTGGACCCCCTCCCACACCCACCCCTCCACCACACGTAGCACCTCGGACACCATCTGTAGCCACTACAAGGGATTCCCTGAATCGGGGTGATCAGCGGAACCCACCCCCTTTCCAAACCCCCCCCCCCCACACACACACACACTGAACTTCGGTGAGTATAGTTGCTACCAATGGACATTGGATTAATAAGAAACACTAATGCTGTGGCCATTCTGTGTCTAAGCGACACTGCTACCTGTGGGCATTGTGTATAAGTGGCGCTGCTACCTGTGCCCATTGTGTGTATTAGCGGCTCTGCTACCTGTGGGCATTGTGTATAAGTGGCGCTGCTACCTGTGGCCACTGTGTGTATAAACGCAGCTACTACCTGTGGCCATTGTGTGTAGAACCAACTCTGCTACTTGTGGGCACTGTGTGTATAAGCGGCTCTGCTACCTTTGGGTATTGTGTGTATACGCGGCTCTGCTACCTGTGGCCATTGTGTCTAGAACCAACTCTGCTACCTGTGGCCACTGTGTATAAGCGCCTCTGCTACCAGTGGCCATTGTGTGTATAAGCAACACTGCTACCTGTGGCCATTGTGTATAAGTGGCGCTGCTACCTGTGGCCATTGTGTGTAGAACCAACTCTGTTACCTGTGGGCACTGTGTGTATACGCGGCTCTGCTACCTGTGGGTATTGTGTGTATAAGCGCCTCTGCTACCTGTGGCCATTGTGTGTATAAGCGCCTCTGCTACCTGCGGGTATTGTGTGTATAAGCGACTCTGCTGCCTGTGGGTATTGTGTGTATAAGCGCCTCTGCTACCTGCGGGTATTGTGTGTATAAGCGACTCTGCTGCCTGTGGACACTGTGTGTATAAGCGCCTCTGCTACCTGCGGGTATTGTGTGTATAAGCGACTCTGCTGCCTGTGGGTATTGTGTGTATAAGCGCCTCTGCTACCTGCGGGTATTGTGTGTATAAGCGACTCTGCTACCTGTGGGTATTGTGTGTATAAGCGGTTCTGCTACCTGTGGGTATTGTGTGTATAAGCGACTCTGCTGCCTGTGGGCACTGTGTGTATAAGCGCCTCTGCTACCTGCGGGTATTGTGTGTATAAGCGACTCTGCTGCCTGTGGGCACTGTGTGTATAAGCGGCTCTGCTACCTGTGGGTATTGTGTGTATAAGCGACTCTGCTACCTGTGGCCACAGCACTTTGGTGTCTTATCTACAGTGCATTGCTGTTAGTCATCTGGTACTTCATGATGCATACACTAGCAGTATATACCACACTATGTTATTCATTGTGCACTGCGGCCACTCTGCACGCCCTCACAAAGGTCTACGCCCCCTTGACAATCACACGCCCTTCCCCCTTGCAATATTTACCCACTGGCATAAAAAAAAAATTCTCGCAATAGTATTTTCTCTCTAACACCTTCCCTCTCTTTATCCTCTACCTACCACCCTGACTCTCCCTATCCTTTACCGATCGCACAGCATTTCTGTACATTCCCTCCCCCCTGACATCTCTCTATCTTTTCTCAACTGGACACCATTTCTGTATGCCCTCTATACTGCCCTGAATTTCTGGATCTATTATCTACCGGGCTGCGTATGTTTAAAGGCCTGCAGGGGTTAACGGGGCGTAGCCCCTTCCGACGGTGTGAAGAGCTCCCGTAGGGCGCGATGAATCACCTAGTATATATATAGCTATGTAGTCAATAGATATAACACTGCACAGTAAGAACTGATGTATATCACAGGGTACTTGTACCAGAGAACCCTGACTAAATGCACTCTTTCTTAACTAGCACTGTCTAAATGACATGTAGAATACTTAAGTGTCATGTAAAGTCACAGAACTGACAACCAGGCGGCTTTACAAAGGCGGATTTGCCCAAGCAGTCCCAGGAACAGTGTAGCTGAGAGAAATGGCGCCCAGACACTGACAGGGAGTGAGGGAGAGACAGATATGCAGCTCCAGGGCGGGAACATTTACTGGAAATGGCGCCCTGGGGCTGGGGGAGGGGCTCCAGGTCTAAGCCTTATCCCCCTGCTGGCAAAACCACCTGGTACTGCGGGCTACAAATAAAAAGGTTTAAAGAGAAAACCTGACTTGCACCCATGCCCTGGTGATCTAGTGGGATCGCCTGTACTGCCACAGTGTCCACCGCCAGCGCACGCGGCCCGCCTTCCTCCGGCCGCGCCGGATCACGATACAGCACGGGTCCCACGAGCGGGAACCACTCACCACCTCCCGAAGCGCGGCCACGCGATCCCGGAGAGCCCCAGTCGTGTGTGCCTGACCAGAAGAAAACCGGAGCCTCCCGCTGTAGTTACCCGGCAACCAGGGCGCGGGAGTGTACAGCGTCACTGGGGAGAGATGGAGCTGCAGTAGTGAATGTCACTGACATGTACACACTGCTGCAGCCCTTGAAGTCTTCACTTTTCTTCATAAAAAAAGCTCTTATTAGGGCTGCCCAGAGCAGCCCCTCTGTTATGTGCCTGCTATCTGCGGCACCAACTACAAAACAGCTCCTGTGCAGGGAGGCGGGGTGATATAGGAGGCGGCGCTATGCATCTTGGGAACAGTCAAAGCTTTTGAGCCTGGTGGTGCCTCGGATCAAGATCCTACTCTACACCCCAATGTCTATCCTTGTGGAGCCCAGTGTACCCCGCAGCAGAAATTATGTATATATATATATATATATATATATATATAAAATGAAGAACAGCGCCTAGGCTAATCCTGAATTTAGACACACAAAGTGAAATATATGATAAATGTGATCAAATAAAAAATGTTTCGACACCCCCCATGGATCAATGGGTGGCAGCTCGTGCCCAGTAAATAGATAAAATGTAAAAAATGAAGTGCAATAGAGCGCCTACTGGTGTTTAACAGGATTCTGGATTTATATATAGCCAGTTCACCATGTGAAAAGTGCAAAGTGTAAGTTAAGAAGGATTGACTTAGCTTCCTTGGGAACAGCTTCATCCAGCTTATTTACCCATATTGGGACTAGCAAGGTCCCTAAAGTGTTGAACACTGTATATAATCAAACAGTATACACTATGTTGGTTTTTATTTCTGTTTTACATGTCCTAAAAGTGTCATCAGACTGAAGCTGTTCCCAAGGAAGCTAAGTTAATCCTTCTTAACTTACACTTTGCACTTTTCACATGGTGAACTGGCTATATATAAATCCAGAATCCTGTTAAACACCAGTAGGCGCTCTATTGCACTTCATTTTTTACATATATATATATATATATATATATATATATTTATATATATAAAAGAGCAAAAAAAAGGAAGGCGCATTCGTGAGTACATATGATTTCTTTACTGTTAAAAAAGTGCAGGCTCACATACATCAAAGTTTCAGTATACCGGCTCCAGTTACAAGAACCCTCGTGAAGATACCGTTGGACCGCATCCCAAAGTGCTCAGAAAAGGAGACTCCAGTGGTACTTCACCTGCGCCGCGCTTCAGACAGCACCCCCCCCTGACGAAGTCAATCATGACGAAACCGGTCAGGACGCGTTAGCTGAGCACTGGACGGGCAGACGCACATACTGGATCTCTGCTGTCTGAAGCGCGGCACGGTGAAGTACCGCTGGAGTCTCCTTTTCTGAGCACTGTGGGATGCGGTCCGGAGGTATCTTCACGGGGTTTCTTGTAACTGGAGCCGGTATACTGAAACTTTGATGTATGTGAGCCTGCACTTTTTTAACAGTAAAGAATTTATATGTACTCACGGATGCGCCTTCCTTCTTTTGCTCTTTTACATGTACTACGCCGGTGGATCGGCATCTAGGAATTGGCGGCATTAAACATCAATTAAGGATGTTTTATTTAAATAAAATCAGAGACTTATCCTATGCGCAGTTGAATTCTGCTTTAATATATATATATATATATATATATATATATATAATATATATACACTGTTATTAAATTAGTTTGTGTAAGCAGAGGATCAATCTCAGGGCCATAACTAGTCATTTGTGGGCTCTTTAGCAACAAAAGTAAGGGCCCGATGCAGTGCAGAAGCAGAGCTCCCAGGTGCCCAGTTCTTGCCCCGCCCCTAACACATGACATCTTGAGAGGAGGTGGGGCCACTGGCAGGTGGAAATGTAGAGCTGTGGCTACCTGGAGCGTCCTTCGGATGCCCCCCAAGCAGAAATGGAGCAGGGCCACTGGCCACAGGTTGCCTCTCCAGGCATTCTGCTAGCCAGATGCAGGGACTCTGAGGCAGCGGCAGTACCGCCTCCAGGGCCCTGCGCCACTTGGCTACAACGCCGCTCGCACACCCCTCCCTATAGCCCTGGCGGTGTAATGGTGACTTACCTAGTATGGCAGGTCAAGGAGGCTCCAGCAGAGTGTTCTGGGTATGTCGAGGATTTCCTGATGAATTCTGGCGGGTCCTACGTTGCTTCCGGACCGGTGCTAAGTATGACTATCCCTAACCTTCCCCCTAGTTCCTAACCCTATCCCTCCCCTTCCACATCCTAACCCTAACCCCCCGCTACCTGTCTGTGCAGAATGTCGGGGTTTCACATGTTAACATTTCACATTGATATTCTGCATTTCAACAAAATTTACATCATAACTGTCGACGTTGTGTCAGCATTATGAATCTCAAAATTATGACAACACCCCTATAGAACACCCGTCAGGACCACAGGATTGGACTGGCCCACCGGGGGGGCAGAGGAAACCACCTGTGGGCCCACCTCCCGTGGCAAACGCAGGATTTCTAGAGGGGGGTTTCCAAATGCAGTACACAATCTCCCACTCTGCGGTACGTTGGAGCAATTGTGGGAGTCTGGGGGAGCGGTAGAAGAACCTAGTAAAGACCCTGAACATTAATGTATACTGTATGGAATACAGTATTAATATTTCTCTGACGTCCTAAGTGGATGCTGGGGACTCCGTAAGGACCATGGGGAATAGCGGCTCCGCAGGAGACAGGGCACAAAAGTAAAAGCTTTAGGATCAGGTGGTGTGCACTGGCTCCTCCCCCTATGACCCTCCTCCAAGCCTCAGTTAGGTTTTTGTGCCCGGCCGAGAAGGGTGCAATCTAGGTGGCTCTCCTAAAGAGCTGCTTAGAGTAAAAGTTTGTTAGGTTTTTTATTTTCAGTGAGTCCTGCTGGCAACAGGCTCACTGCAACGAGGGACTTAGGGGAGAAGAAGTGAACTCACCTGCGTGCAGGATGGATTGGCTTCTTAGGCTACTGGACACTAGCTCCAGAGGGACGATCACAGGTACAGCCTGGATGGGTCACCGGAGCCGCGCCGCCGACCCCCTTGCAGATGCTGAAGAGAGAAGAGGTCCAGAAATCGGCGGCTGAAGACGTCTCAGTCTTCATGAGGTAGCGCACAGCACTGCAGCTGTGCGCCATTGCTCTCCGCACACTTCACACCAGCGGTCACTGAGGGTGCAGGGCGCTGGGGGGGGGCGCCCTGGGCAGCAATGAAAGTACCTATGCTGGCTAAAAATACATCACATATAGCCTCTGGGGCTATATGGATGTATTTAACCCCTGCCAGGTTGTCAGAAAAACGGTAGAAGAAGCCCGCCAAAAAGGGGGCGGGGCCTATTCTCCTCAGCACACAGCGCCATTTTCCTACACAGCTCCGCTGCTAGGAAGGCTCCCAGGCTCTCCCCTGCACTGCACTACAGAAACAGGGTTAAAACAGAGAGGGGGGGCATTTTATGTGGCGATATTATAATATATTAAGATGCTATAAGGGAAAACACTTATATAAGGTTGTCCCTGTATAATTATAGCGTTTTGGTGTGTGCTGGCAAACTCTCCCTCTGTCTCCCCAAAGGGCTAGTGGGGTCCTGTCCTCTATCAGAGCATTCCCTGTGTGTGTGCTGTGTGTCGGTACGTGTGTGTCGACATGTATGAGGACGATGTTGGTGAGGAGGCGGAGCAATTGCCTGTAATGGTGATGTCACTCTCTAGGGAGTCGACACCGGAATGGATGGCTTATTTAGGGAATTACGTGATAATGTCAACACGCTGCAAGGTCGGTTGACGACATGAGACGGCCGGCAAACCAATTAGTACCTGTCCAGGCGTCTCAAACACCGTCAGGGGCTTTAAAACGCCCATTACCTCAGTCGGTCGACACAGACACAGACACGGACACTGACTCCAGTGTCGACGGTGAAGAAACAAACGTATTTTCCATTAGGGCCACACGTTACATGTTAAGGGCAATGAAGGAGGTGTTACATATTTCTGATACTACAAGTACCACAAAAAAGGGTATTATGTGGGGTGTGAAAAAACTACCTGTAGTTTTTCCTGAATCAGATAAATTAAATGAAGTGTGTGATGATGCGTGGGTTTCCCCCGATAGAAAATTATTGGCGTTATACCCTTTCCCGCCAGAAGTTAGGGCGCGTTGGGAAACACCCCTTAGGGTGGATAAGGCGCTCACACGCTTATCAAAACAAGTGGCGTTACCGTCTCCAGATACGGCCGCCCTCAAGGAGCCAGCTGATAGGAGGCTGGAAAATATCCTAAAAAGTATATACGCACATACTGGTGTTATACTGCGACCAGCGATCGCCTCAGCCTGGATGTGCAGCGCTGGGGTGGCTTGGTCGGATTCCCTGACTGAAAATATTGATACCCTTGACAGGGACAGTATTTTATTGACTATAGAGCATTTAAAGGATGCATTTCTATATATGCGAGATGCACAGAGGGATATTTGCACTCTGGCATCAAGAGTAAGTGCGATGTCCATGTCTGCCAGAAGATGTTTATGGACACGACAGTGGTCAGGTGATGCAGATTCCAAACGGCACATGGAAGTATTGCCGCATAAAGGGGAGGAGTTATTTGGGGTCGGTCCATCGGACCTGGTGGCCACGGCAACAGCTGGAAAATCCACCTTTTTTACCCCAAGTCACATCTCAGCAGAAAAAGACACCGTCTTTTCAGCCTCAGTCCTTTCGTCCCCATAAGGGCAAGCGAGCAAAAGGCCAGTCATATCTGCCCAGGGGTAGAGGAAAGGGAAGAAGACTGCAGCAGGCAGCCCCTTCCCAGGAACAGAAGCCCTCCACCGCTTCTGCCAAGTCCTCAGCATGACGCTGGGGCCGTACAAGCGGACTCGGGTGCGGTGGGGGGTCGTCTCAAGAGTTTCAGCGCGCAGTGGGCTCACTCGCAAGTGGACCCCTGGATCCTACAAGTAGTATCCCAGGGGTACAGATTGGAAATTCGAGACGTCTCCCCCTCGCAGGTTCCTGAAGTCTGCTTTACCAACGTCTCCCTCCGACAGTGAGGCTGTATTGGAAACAATTCACAAGCTGTATTCCCAGCAGGTGATAATCAAAGTACCCCTCCTACAACAAGGAAAGGGGTATTATTCCACACTATTTGTGGTACTGAAGCCAGACGGCTCGGTGAGACCTATTCTAAATCTGAAATCTTTGAACACTTACATACAAAGGTTCAAATCAAGATGGAGTCACTCAGAGCAGTGATAGCGAACCAGGAAGAAGGGGACGATATGGTGTCCCTGGACATCAAGGATGCTTACCTCCATGTCCCAATTTGCCCTTCTCACCAAGGGTACCTCAGGTTCGTGGTACAGAACTGTCACTATCAGTTTCAGATGCTGCCGTTTGGATTGTCCACGGCACCCCGGGTCTTTACCAAGGTAATGGCCGAAATGATGATTCTTCTTCAAAGAAAAGGCGTCTTAATTATCCCTTACTTGGACGATCTCCTGATAAGGGCAAGGTCCAGAGAACAGTTGGAGGTCGGAGTAGCACTATCTCAAGTAGTTCTACGACAGCACGGGTGGATTCTAAAAATATTCCAAAATCGCAGCTGATTCCGACGACACGTCTGCTGTTCCTAGGGATGATTCTGGACACAGTCTAGAAAAAGGTGTTTCTCCCGGAGGAGAAAGCCAGGGAGTTATCCGAGCTAGTCAGAAACCTCCTAAAACCAGGCCAAGTGTCAGTGCATCAATGCACAAGAGTCCTGGAAAAAATGGTGGCTTCTTACGAAGCGATTCCATTCGGCAGATTTCACGCAAGAATTTTTCAGTGGGATCTGCTGGACGAATGGTCCGGATCGCATCTTCAGATGCATCAGCGGATAATCCTGTCTCCAAGGACAAGGGTGTCTCTTCTGTGGTGGCTGCAGAGTGCTCATCTACTAGAGGGCAGCAGATTCGGCATTCAGGACTGGGTCCTGGTGACCACGGATGCCAGCCTGAGAGGCTGGGGAGCAGTCACACAGGGAAGAAATTTCCAAGGAGTGTGGTCAAGTCTGGAGACTTCTCTCCACATAAATATACTGGAGCTAAGGGCAATTTACAATGCTCTGAGCCTAGGAAGACCTCTGCTTCAAAGTCAACCGGTGCTGATCCAGTCGGACAACATCACGGCAGTCGCCCACGTAAACAGACAGGGCGGCACAAGAAGCAGGAGGGAAATGGCAGCAAGGATTCTTCGCTGGGCGAAAAATCATGTGATAACACTGTCAGCGGTGTTCATTCCGGGAGTGGACAACTGGGAAGCAGACTTCCTCAGCAGGCACGACCTCCACCCGGGAGAGTGGGGACTTCATCTGGAAGTCTTCCACATGATTGTGAACCGTTGGGAAAGACCAAAGGTGGACATGATGGCGTCCCGTCTGAACAAAAAACTGGACAGGTATTGCGCCAGGTCAAGAGACCCTCAGGCAATAGCTGGGACGCTCTGGTAACACCGTGGGTGTACCAGTCGGTGTATGTGTTCCCTCCTCTGCCTCTCATACCCAAGGTACTGAGAATTATAAGACGGAGAGGAGTAAGAACTATACTCGTGGCTCCGGATTGGCCAAGAAGGACTTGGTACCCGGAACTTCAAGAGATACTAAGAAGGGACTTGCTTCAGCAAGGATCATGTCTGTTCCAAGACTTACCGCGGCTGCGTTGGACGGCATGTCGGTTGAACGACGGATCCTAAGGGAGAAGGCCCCCACGGAGGAATTTCAACTCGGTCGATTCCTGCATTTCCTGCAAACAGGAGTGTCTATGGGCCTCAAATTGGGGTCCATTAAGGTTCAAATTTCGGCCCTGTCGATTTTCTTCCAGAAAGAATTGGCTTCAGTTCCTGAAGTCCAGAAGTTTGTCAAGGGAGTACTGCATATACAACCCCCTTTTGTGCCTCCAGTGGCACTGTGGGATCTCAACGTAGTTCTGGGATTCCTCAAATCACATTGGTTTAAACCGCTCAAATCTGTGGATTTGAAATATCTCACATGGAAAGTGACCATGCTGTTGGCCCTGGCCTCGGCCAGGCGAGTGTCAGAATTGGCAGCTTTGTCTCACAAAAGCCCATATCTGATTGTCCATTCGGACAGGGCAGAGCTGCAGACTCGTCCCCAGTTTCTCCCTAAGGTGGTGTCAGCGTTTCACCTGAACCAGCTTATTGTGGTACCTGCGGCTACTAGGGACTTGGAGGACTCCAAGTTGCTAGATGTTGTCAGGGCCCTGAAAATATAGGTTTCCAGGACGGCTGGAGTCAGGAAAACTGACTTGCTGTTATCCTGTATGCACCCAACAAACTGGGTGCTCTTGCTTCTAAGCAGACGATTGCTAGTTGGATGTGTAGTACAATTCAGCTTGCACATTCTGTGGCAGGCCTGCCACAGCCAAAATATGTAAATGCCCATTCCACAAGGAAGGTGGGCTCATCTTGGGCGGCTGCCCGAGGGGTCTCGGCTTTACAACTTTGCCGAGCTGCTACTTGGTCAGGGGCAAACACGTTTGCAAAATTCTACAAATTTGATACCCTGGCTGAGGAGGACCTGGAGTTCTCTCATTCGGTGCTGCAGAGTCATCCGCACTCTCCCGCCCGTTTGGGAGCTTTGGTATAATCCCCATGGTCCTTACGGAGTCCCCAGCATCCACTTAGGACGTCAGAGAAAATAAGAATTTACTTACCGATAATTCTATTTCTCGTAGTCCGTAGTGGATGCTGGGCGCCCATCCCAAGTGCGGATTGTCTGCAATACTTGTACATAGTTATTGTTACAAAAATCGGGTTATTATTGTTGTGAGCCATCTTTTCAGAGGCTCCGCTGTTATCATGCTGTTAACTGGGTTCAGATCACAGGTTGTACAGTGTGATTGGTGTGGCTGGTATGAGTCTTACCCGGGATTCAAAATCCTTCCTTATTGTGTACGCTCGTCCGGGCACAGTATCCTAACTGAGGCTTGGAGGAGGGTCATAGGGGGAGGAGCCAGTGCACACCACCTGATCCTAAAGCTTTTACTTTTGTGCCCTGTCTCCTGCGGAGCCGCTATTCCCCATGGTCCTTACGGAGTCCCCAGCATCCACTACGGACTACGAGAAATAGAATTATCGGTAAGTAAATTCTTATTATAACACTATAGATGGTCTATAGTATAGGCTGTATCACACATTTAAATAATATAAATAATTGGTCAGCAAAAAGATTAAACATACCATAATAAATAAATACACCAACATAATAGAACCAGTCCTGCACTTTTTAAGCACACATTCTCCCACCTCATGGTAAGGCTCCTGTCTTTTCTTCCTGGTAGCTACTCTCTTGTCCAGTGTACTGATTGAGGATTCACACAGCAAACTTGGTAGAAGAAGATGCTACCACTGGGCATGTGCAGCAACTCTGCTCTGTCCCTTAAACTGCATTATGTGGTGGTAGCTCTAGTTATCGTATTATATACCATTGCTATTGTTTTCATAAATTGAGCCACTTGCCAAGAGGAGGGGGTTTCCAGGCAACCGGAAACCCCCCCCCCCCCCCCCCCCCTGCGTTTGCCTATGACCTCCTGCTGTTATTAATCTTCTACATTACCATGCACGTACAAGCAGTGTTTACTATATATATATATATTTATTTATCAAGGGACCCAGCCCATGCACTCTCTACTGGTTAGCTGGGACTCTGTGGTGGTTGGCCACACCTCCACTATAGCCTGGCCACACCCTTAAACATGGGCCCCTACCACTACATTTCCCCGGTGGGCCTTTCTTACCCCAGTCCGATACTGGATGCATCTGTTGCTGGATAAAATGGAATGTTGGACTGGGAGAAAGACGACTGGTTATCTATATGTATTATACTTATCTGTGAAGTGGATAAATGTGCTGAGTCCTCGCTATGCTAACTTCTGCATTAACTGTGTGGAATTGATCTCTCTATTGGTTAAATTATCTAATAATGGCCTCATTAATCAATGCATATGTCTTATTCGATGTGCCGGGATCATCCATCTCTCCGTCTGTCATATTTATTGACCGCTTTCCCTGCATTCATCAAATGTATGTATTTTGCCACGGCTGCTGCGGCCCATGTTTTATGCAGGCCTGAATCATTTATCTGCCTGTTTATGAGGGCTGTGATTTGAGTCGGAAGGCCCAGTAAGAGCCTAGAGCATTGTAATGTATTTATTATATATAGTCTGGCTGCCTGATGGAGCAGGCAGGTAAGATGAAGCTGGAAGTCCCATTAGTGCTCTGGTTACTGACGGAGATGTATGTATATTCTAGTGGCTGTGTATAGAGAGAGGGGATGTCTTATCCGCAGACCTCGGAACGTTCCAAAAAATGAGAAAAAAACAAACTTATTGCTGCTTAGTGACTTTGGGGGACATTTACTAAGCAGTGATAAAAGTAGAGAAGTGAGCCAGTGGAGAAGTTGCCCATGGCAACCAATCAGCACTGAAGTAACATCTATAATATGCATACTACAAAATGATACAGAACTGCTGATTGGTTGATGAGGCCACTTCTCCACTGGCTCACTTCTCCGCTCTTATCACTGCTTAGTAAATGTCCCCCATTGTCATGCACAGACGTGGGCTCAGTTACATAGAGGAGCTCCGCTAAACTAGGGGCCTGAGTGTGAGTCACACGTCTGCTATCCGTCCCTCCGTGGCAGCCGGCTTGCTACCTTATACTAATGCCACTATCCGCCCGTCTGTGCCGACTGGCCGACTGCCCTCATGTGTATAGCCGGTCTCCCCGCTGTTTATACCTTAGTATCGACACTTGTGCTCACTCCGCGCTGGGTGTAAACGATCCGTCGGAAACAGACGTCCCATCTTCTGATAATGCTGATATATTACCTTATAACTTTCACTATATGTAGGTAGGAGACCGTAAGGGTACGCACTTAGCGTAGCAGACGCTCAGCCGTGATCGAGACGCACGAGCGACACGCTCGCTCACAGCTTTACGCTTGGTGTCGAACACGCTATAGGCGGCCGACTACCGTAATGATACGCTACTAGCGTAGCGGACGCTGTGACCGCGAGGGGAACACGAGCGGCGCAGACGCTCACGGGATGACACTCAGTAAACCTTGTATGCAACACACTATGATTGAGTTTGTATTGTAAACCTTACAACTGAAATACTGCAGCGATATAACGCTGCTTAAACTTGCTAGTGTAAATGCTGTTTGAGCGATTAAGTCGCTCTGAATACCCTCTGCAATGTAATAAACACACAATACCTTTCTAAGGCTCCAAAACCTTTACTAACAGGATTAAGTTATATTAAAAGGGGAAATACAGTTGACAATTCATACACTACAAGCTAACATCAATATCTAACAAAATAACTACACATAAATACACAATAGCAGCACAATCGCAAACAATAACATACAATGAGAGAGAGAGATCGTGGCACAATTACAGTCAGAGATTAAGAATGGTCACAGAGAGAGTACTCACACACTGGGGAGTGATTCGCTGCGCATGTCCTGGTTACCAGCTCTGGGTTAGTCAATGATGAAAACCGTTGTGGAGAGAAGACTCTTGTGTCCCCAAGCCTATTTCAAACTATATTTATGTACTAGCTCAAGACATACTTCAATAGATACTATGTGTCCTCTTTCCATTGGTTAGGGGGTGGGACATGTACTGCACCTGGGATCATTGGTTAGTTCAAGAAATGGGCGATGGCTAGGACTTGTCAGTATTCTAAATTCCTCTCTTGGTTGTATTGGGGAAACCTATTGTTTGGATCTTCCAAACAAACTCGGGCCCTCATTCCGAGTTGTTCGCTCGGTATTTTTCATCGCATCGCAGTGAAAATCCGCTTAGTACGCATGCGCAATGTTCGCACTGCGACTGCGCCAAGTAACTTTACTATGAAGAAAGTATTTTTACTCACGGCTTTTTCTTCGCTCCGGCGATCGTAATGTGATTGACAGGAAATGGGTGTTACTGGGCGGAAACACGGCGTTTCAGGGGCGTGTGGCTGAAAACGCTACCGTTTCCGGAAAAAACGCAGGAGTGGCCGGAGAAACGGTGGGAGTGCCTGGGCGAACGCTGGGTGTGTTTATGACGTCAACCAGGAACGACAAGCACTGAAATGATCGCACAGGCAGAGTAAGTCTGGAGCTACTCTGAAACTGCTAAGTAGTTAGTAATCGCAATATTGCGAATACATCGGTCGCAATTTTAAGAAGCTAAGATTCACTCCCAGTAGGTGGCGGCTTAGCGTGTGTAACTCTGCTAAATTCGCCTTGCGACCGATCAACTCGGAATGAGGGCCTCTGTCTCTGTGCTTTGTTTACCCCCTGGTCACCTCTTTCAGTTGAGACAATGACATTTCAGCACTCATTATTCTGGAGAGAAACCTGGACCTATTCATAAACAAAGGTGTAAGCCCTCTTCATAGAATCTCAAAGCTTAGTGTAAATAAGGCTATTTGTTTTCAGTCTGTGGGAAAAAAGGTGACTGAATTCCAGTCACCCACCCTGCATTTATGTATAATTTATTCTGAATGCAATTAATCTTATGTTCTACTTCTGTGCATAATCATGAGCCGGAACTATGCGAATCCCTCCCAACTGTCATAGGCACAACACCTATTCAATACCCCACAGCTGGACACCAAACACTACCCTCCAACCTTTGTATGAACCCTCCCAGCATGTAAAGGAGAATTTCTCAGGTCCAAGAACCGTTTTAAACTTACCATACTTGCTGACATTATTAAGGGGAATATTAACTATAAAACGCATTATATTGGTTAAATATGTAGCGATCGAGTCGCTCGCTAGTCGCACACAAACACCGCCGTAAATACCCATCTCCCTGCGCAGGCGACGTCAGAGCGTCCCCTACGCAACCTGAGGGGATGCGTACGCATGGGGGGGTCGGTGCGCGAGCAGCGGGCACGTGCATTGGGGTTAGTACAAGGCATCATAGGTCGCTATATTTTTCGACTTTGACACTTCATTCACACACCCCAAATGGGCGCAGGAGTCAGCCTACATGCCCAGGACACTCCCACTAGATGGATCTGTTCTCTCTGACGCACAGAACCGCGCGGCAGGAGTAATATGTGCTGAGAGAGATTTGTGTCCTATCGCAAATCTAAGCTGCGGTGTGAGAATAAAGCTGTGCAGCGTGTGTGGGCTACATGCAAAAGCAGACAGTATTTACCCTGCATGCAAACATAATACATGTACAGCCATTGCTCCCCTTGCATTGCAGCCTGGTTTGTCATAGTTACTTGTTCTGTTTTGCTTTACTCCCACCTCAGAATCAGCCCCACAATGTGCTTCACAAATACGCAATGCTGCGTTGGAAGCCGGCGATGCTTTTGTACTTGTTGAGTAATTCCCGGCCAGCGCAGCTCCTGCAGCTGACCAGGAGTTGCTCGTCGCTGCCCCTGGTCGCAGCGGCTGCGTGTGACATCACGCAGCTGCTGCGGCCCGCCCCCTGCACGGTCCGGCCACACCTGCGTTGGCCTCACCGTGCTCCCAAAATGGCGGCCAAACGCCGCAGTGCTGCCCCCTCCCACCCAGCGACCGCCTCTGCCTGTCAATCAGGTAGAGGCGATCGCTAGGCAGCATCAGTTTTCGCCCGTCCAACATGCGCCGGCGCATGCGCAGTTCCGACCTCATCGCTGCAGCGAGCGTCTGTGCGATGATTGCTGTGATGGAGGTCCCGCAATTGACGTCAGACACCCGCCCTGCAAACGCCCGGCCACGCCTGCATTTTTCCAAAGACTCCCAGAAAACAGTCAGTTGACACCCAGAAACGCCCTCTTCCTCTCAATCTCCTGGCGATCGGCTGTGCTAATGGAATCGTCGCTAGAAGCAGTGCAAAACAACAATGCCCTTTGTGCCCGTACGACGTGCGTGCGCATTGTGGCGCATATGCATGCGCAGTTTTGCCATTTTTTTTACCTGATTGCTGTGCTGCGAAAATCGGCAGCGAGCAATCAACTCGGAATAACCCCCCCCGGGTTGAATTACCGGGTCAGGCGACCCGGGAATTCGGGAGTGACCCCTTTCACACCGCACACCGACCCATGTATATTGCCGGGTCGATACCAGGTTATTTTTGCAGTGTGAAAGGGGTATAAGTGTCCCCCAGTCTTTGAATACTTTCCCAATGCCTTGTCTTGCTCTCTGATTGCCAATGACCTGCTCCTGTCATCCTCCCTTAATAACATCTCCGTCTTTGGCCTTCAAGACTTTCCAGACCCTGCCTCCACCCCTGGAATATCTATTTATCTGTCCCATATCTTTTAAAGTGATAGAGATATTTGATGGGGGGGGGGGGGGGGGGGGTTAAATAAACCATCCTGCAAGCCTCTTTTTAATTCCCTACAATTTGAAAAATGAAAAATCAGGAGACAAAAACCAAGTGGTAACATTTTCAGGCTGTTGTATGACTGCGGAACACTGTGATCCAACATTAAAACTGTTACTTCTCCATCCACCCTCCGTCAACTTACCTCCACCATCCCTAACATCTGCTCACGTACATATTTCTGCTGATGGACAAATGCTCCCGATGGTTCATGTGATGGGGCATGCACTGAGCTTGCTCTTCAGATCCTAAATGCCAGCTTATACGGACACCTACTGTAGAAGGTACGTGATCATTGACTATTTGCAATGATCCTAAGTCTACCTCGCGTGGCGTCGTCGTTCTCACAGTGTATCCAGAACTGTCATTTCTGGTCGTTGTTATTTTAATTTCTACAAGTACGCCGGCCCCAGAGTTCAGTTTCATTGGCCGTATGAAATGTTAGATGTTGTGAGACCGTCAACCTTTATGTATCACAGCCAACAAGTCAAAACATCGCTCTGTCCAACAGATGGGATCTAGACACAAAATTATTCCTACAAATCCCTTCCCACGGCCGCTGGCATCTGCTGTTAGATGGAGCATCACAGGCTGTTACATACAAACGTCCTTCCTGGACTCGCCGCTTGGCACCAATAAGGTGGTATCAAAGGTTTTACATCATTCAACCACAGGGCGACTCTCTTTAGGCATATCAGTATGTTATGATAATATACAGATAGTCAGGAGTACCAAGCTCTTCAGTTCAATTGGGGATCAAACCATCTCGGAAGACGTACCAATGGCGATAAATCCTAATGCTATTTTTATGTATTTAGGGAGACAGTGGCATGGTATCCGGACTCCAGGTCGACACCACTTAGGTCGACACCAATTGGTCGATGCACCTTAAGTCGATACTTGAAATAGGTCGACACGTACAATAGGTCGACCCGGACAAGGTCAACATATTAATGTGCCCCTTATTTAGATACTCTTATGTGGGGCATGCAATTGGGCACAAGGTTTTTGCCACAAAATTTGGATTACCGCGTGCTCCCAATACCCGTGGTCTCCAATACAAAAACAAAAGAATGATACTTACTGGTCCAGTGGTCTCAATGGCTTTCATCATCCCCCCAACATCTTTTCACTGGGGAGGGGGCTTCCGGGAAGGGAGGTGGCTGCTGGGAGATGTTGTTCTCCCTGCTGTGCTACCTCTGGGGGTGGGGGGGTCATACAGTGGGGGTAATTCCAAGTTGATCGCAGCAGGAATTTTGTTAGCAGTTGGGCAAAACCATGTGCACTGCAGGGGGGCAGATGTAACATGTGCAGAGAGAGTTAGATTTGGGTGGGGTGTGTTCAATCTGCAATCTAATTTGCAGTGTGAAAATAAAGCAGACAGTATTTACCCTGCACAGAAATAAAATAACCCACCCAAATCTAACTCTCTCTGCACATGTTATATCTGCCTCCCCTGCAGAGCACATGGTTTTGCCCAACTGCTAACAAAGGGGCAGATGTATTAACCTGGAGAAGGCATAAGGAAGTGATAAACCAGTGATATGTGCAAGGTGATAAAGGAACCAGCCAATCAGATCCTAACTGTTAATTTACATATTGGAGCTGATTGGCTGGTGCCTTTATCACCTTGCACATATCACTGGTTTCTCACTTCCTTATGCCTTCTCCAGGTTAATACATCTGCCCCTTTGTTAGCAGTTGGGCAAAACCATGTGCTCTGCAGGGGAGGCAGATATAACATGTGCAGAGAGAGTTAGATTTGGGTGGGTTATTGGAATTACGCCCCGTGATACTTACACACACTCACACATACTTTCACACAGTGCTGCTGAGACCGGATCCCAATGCTGGATGAAAAAGACACCACTTCAGAAGGTGAGTAACTAAGGACTAATTAAGCTATTTGTAAACTTCCAATTGCTTAATACAGTAATTCATTAATTGGGGTGCCATAGCAAGTCCCGCTGATTTTTCCTAAAAATAAACATTTTAGGAAAAATCAGACTTACGGGGTGCAAGATAAAAAAACGCAGTGATTTCTATAGAAATCAGTCACTGTGGCTCATTATCTCACCTGCAGTGGAATAGAAAACCCCCCACGGCTGCGGGGAAACCTTGCACCACTGGGTTTGCAAAACTCTGCTCCCAATTGAATAAGCCCCTTTTCTTAAGCTTGGAAAAAAACATGGTCAAGTCGCATTACTATGACCACCTTCTACATGTGACGTCGGCAGCGCGTAGCCCATGAAGTACGTCACGCGGCGTGCGCTGGCTTGGTGGGTATATACGGTGTGTGATAGGCAGTCTGCACACATATCACTCGCTGCTGTCATAGGTAAAAGAGGAGATTTATCCGAGTTGCAGAAAGAGATGATTATTGGCTTTCAGGCCAAGGGTGGCGGTATCTCTGACACAGCGCAGTGTGTGACCTGTTCGCGTGCTGCTGCGGTGAAGGTGTATCGTGACTGGACAAATGGCACCATTGCGAATAACCGACAAGGAAACTGCTGAGCACCACGTGCCATTGTTGTGAGAGGTGAACGTCGGCCACGAAGGTGCGTGAGGGCCGACCCACGCGCTACAGTGGAGCAACTCACCGTCACAATGAACCTGGGGGCTACCAGACGTGTGTCTAACATGGCAGATCTGCCCGTCTCGCTGCTGTCCGTGCCGCACATGGCGGTTACTCCGGCTATTAGCTGGGGGTCATAATAATGTGACTCAGTGTAAAAATGAGAGTGTTGCCCATAGCAACCAATCACATTCTAGCTATCATTTCTCGGTCGTCAAGGAGCACTAACGGCCCAGTTGTTAAGTATCTCTATGCTTGGCCACAGGTGACTTAAATAGTACCTCAGTCATTATGATTTAGCTAGCTGCTCTGAGCCATGAATATACTTCAAACCTGGACCTTGACGACCGAAGGGCGTAATTCAGATCTGATCGCTAGGCTGCGTTTTCACACAGCGGGCGATCAGGTCCAAACTGCGCATGCGTATGCACCACAATGCGCAGGCGCGTCGCACATGTACAAAACGGATCGCCGCTTAGCAATGAGTTTGTGCAACGGATCCGTTCGCACAGGTGATTGCAAGCAGATTGACAGGAAGAAGGCGTCTGCGGGTGTCAACTGACCGTTTTCTGGGAGTGGCTGGAAAAACGCTGGCGTGTCCAAGCGTTTGCAGGGCGGGTGTCTGACGTCAATTCCGGTCCTGGACAGGCTGATGTGATCGCAGCGGCTGAGTAAGTCCTGGGCTGCGCAGAGACTGGCACAAAATCAGTCTGTACCGCTCTGCTACACAGGCGTTCGCACACTTGCAAAGCAAAAATACACTCCCCTATGGGCGGCGACTATGCGATCGCAGCAGTGCAAAAACGCTTGCTAGCGATCAGGTCTGAATTAGGCCCCACGATTGGGAACCACTGATCTTTTGCATCATAATGTTAGACATAATCTGATTGGTCGCTATGGCAACACCACCTTTTGTCTGTTTAGGAAAGCTTTAGTAACTCTACTCCCAAGTATATCAGAATAATGGGCATATTAAGGACAGCGGCAAGTCTATTGAAAGAGCTTACTGACACAGCAAAACAGATGAACTCACATGTACATTGTTAGAGAAATCCAGAAAACATGATCTGCTGGGGATACTTGTGGACTGGAGATGAATTAGGGGAATAAATTCCATTCTCACCAGTAAGCATGCTGGTCAGTGGGCATTTACATTGATGGAGCAGTCGCCAGGATGGACAACTGAAGCCCCCCTGATGTACGGTATATCCTGCAGCTAGCTGGCATAGCACCGGGGCTTGTGCCCACACTGTTACCTAAGAGCACTGAGTTGGCACCGGGCCACAGGCACACGCTGAGATGTTCGGAGGCTGCATCTTCCATCACCTGCCATGTTCTGCCTAATTGCCTAATGAAATGTCAACTTCAATTAGCCCATCCTTTCACAGAATCTCTTGTATTTGTCATACAAGTTATCACTGTCAAGTGCATTTATAACAGGTCCAATCTATAAAGCCAACTGTGGCACCTAATGCACAAGAGCAGGAATCACGCAGACCCTGCAGCACGGCTGCAATTTATCAGGGCTCGGAGTAATGATGGAACCTACAGTGTAAAGCTGCACGGTGATGAATTCCGAGAGAACGCGGCCGGTATACCTGTAGGTGTTTATCTCCCAGGCCACAGCAAGAACAGTCAGAGGTGATCTGTGGCTGAGAGAATCAGTATCTGGGGTATTACTGACCTCTGCAGCTGCAAAGTATCAAATCCGCCTCAGCAACAGATACACAGAGAAGATGCATTAAGCACCTGGAGAGCTGGTCGTAAGTTGTACACAAGGTAGTTATACATGTGCAGCAAGGGCAGACACTATGGGGTATAGCTAACAGTCTGCACGTTGCATGCAGCTGCGAAATGTCACTGATCTAGATGCTAGATTTAAAGCACCAATTTTTTTATAAGCAACCTACTTGTAGTTTTTGCCTTTTAAAGAACTGGTGCTTTAAATCTAGCACCTAAATGGACAGACACCTCCTGGCAGGGGCGTTTTAAGAGAGGAGGAGGCCCCGTGTGCAGCCTTCTGCTTCAGGGGCCCCCTCCTCTCTGACTGATGCACAGGATTTAATACTTACCTCTCTGGAGTCCCCTGGCGGTGCCGTCCTTCTACGCGGCAGCGGCAATAGAGTCTGAGAACAGACTCTATTGCGCATGCGCAAACCTCCGGGAACACGGCACGGTGGCCATTTTCCCGAAGATTTTGCTAATGCGCATGCGTGAAACTCCGGAAAAATGGCCACCGTGCAGTTTGTTCCCCCTAGTGTTTAAACTCTATTACGCTGCCGAGAAGGGATGGCTTCAACGGGGGACTTCAGAGAGGTAAGTATTAAGCAAATGGGTGCAGTGTGTGTGGGGTGGGTCCCCCTGGACCTCGCACACACTGCACCCATTATAGAAACGCCAATAGCGCTGATAGGTTGGAAGTAAAGCCAAAAAATCAAGTAACTGTGTTCCTGGAACAAACCATACTGCACTGCACGGAGGACAAATACATTTATTCTGTTTGCATGCAGGGTAAATACTGGCTGCTTCAGTATGTAGCCCACACATGCTGCACAACTTATTTCTCACACTGCAATTTACATCTGAGCTTAGAAATGCTTCTTCCACATCCAACTCTCTCTGCACATGTTACATCTTCCCCACCTGCAGCACAGCACGGTGTTACCCTAGTGCACATGTTACATCTGCCCCACCTGCAGCGTAGCATGATGTTATCCTGGTGCACATGTTCCATCTGCCCCACCTGCAGCGCAGCACGGTGTTACCCTAGTGCACATGTTACATCTGCCCCACCTGCAGCACAGTGTTACCCTGGTGCACATGTTACATCTGCCACACCTGCAGCGCAGCACAGTGTTACCCTGGTGCACAGGTTACATCTACCCCACCTGCAGGGTAGCATGATGTTATCCTGGTGCACATGTTACATCTGCCCCACCTGCAGCGCAGCATGGTGTTACCCTGATGCACGTTACATCTGCCCCACCTGCAGCGCAGCATGGTGTTACCTTGGTGCACATGTTACATCTGCCCTACCTGCAGCGCAGCACGGTGTTAACCTGGTGCACATGTTACATCTGCCCCACCTGCAGCGCAGCATGGTGTTACCCTGGTGCACGTTACATCTGCCCCACCTGCAGCGCAGCATGGTGTTACCTTGGTGCACATGTTACATCTGCCCTACCTGCAGCGCAGCACGGTGTTACCCTGGTGCACATGTTACATCTGCCCCACCTGCAGCGCAGCATGGTGTTACCCTGGTGCACGTTACATCTGCCCCACCTGCAGCGCAGCATGGTGTTACCCTGGTGCACATGTTACATCTGCCCTACCTGCAGCGCAGCACAGTGTTACCCTGGTGCACATGTTACATCTGCCACACCTGCAGTTACTTGCTGATTTTATAATTTGCTTCCAGTTAGTAATCAGCTCCTGTATATTACCATTGTTCATGCAGATGCTTTTGAAAATATATATTTTTTCTGTTTCTTAAGTTTATAGTGGAAAAACAAATAAACTCCTCTTCAGTACAATAGAAAAAGATACGTGTATTACATTGTGCTACATTGTATCAACAAATACAAATCAAACAATACTGATTACTATGTTTCCAAGGTGACGAGACGTCTCAGCCACAATCTCCAGCTGAGGTTACATTGCAGTTTAATAACATTGTTTCACTGTACTTTAATCTGTACTGCACTGGTTCCCAAGCTGGGTGCCTCGGTATCCTGGGGTGCTGCGAGGAACTTGGGGTGCTTTGGGTTGGTGGTCCAGGACCTAATCCAATGATTTATGGTCAAAGTGATAGGCAAACCAGTGGCACAGGCTGCCAATCATAACACATGTGGCCAATCAGAACTGTGCACCACCACCTACCTGACAGGTAGGCACAATTTACTTAGTTTAATGTTCCCCCCCCCCCCCCAAATATATCAATAAAAAACTTTTATCCTAGGGGACCCAGTGTAAAAAATGCTGATCCTCGGGGGTCGTGGCCTAGCTGTGAATGCAGGAGGTTGTGTCGGATTTGAGCTCCTGCCCTAGTAGTAGTTTTAACTGCTCAAACACCCTTTTATCAGTGAATTCGGGACCTACCTTCTGTCTGCTTGGGCTCCCCTGCACTGAGTGGGGAGGTTGCGGAGCCGGCGGGTGCCTCCTGGACCCGTGTGGGTTGCGGCCTGCCCTACCAGTTGGAGCCGGGACCTCGAGTCTGGAGCTGCCCCGGACCGGAAGTGTGGTGCCCTGCAATAGAGAGCCGCGACGGAACTCTCCCCTTCATCCCTGGAGTCCCCACTCCTCTGTTTCGGTCTCTCCCCTGCTGGGCTGCTCTATGCGGCGGTTCCCCCGCTGACCGCGGCGCCCGGCGGATAGCTCCGTAGTGCAGGAGAGTGCGGCGCTGGTCACGTGGTGCCGCTCTCGGGACCAGACGCGGCCGCCGCTGCCTCCAGCGCTCGCCATCAGTCTTCTGAGGCCCCACTTTGGCTGCTGGGACACCCACCATTGCCACCAACGAGTCTTCCCCGCAGGCTGGGGCTGCAAGTGGCCGGAATACAGGTATTTGGAACAGGAGCCTGGCGGCGCCATCTTTATTTCTGGAAAGGTGCCCACACTGAGAAACGCAGTCCTGTGGGGAATCACTGCACTGCTAGCACCTCTAGTATTGGTGACAGGTGCTGTTGGTACAGAATTCCTGCCACTTCACTAGTTGTATGGGATGAGTCAAGCCTGAATACACACTCTTTGCCTGACATAGGGAACCGAAGCTCCCCCTTGTGGGTCCTTACTGAATCTCACCTTCCCTTCTGTCACACTTGCTTGTATTATAACGAAACAACTTGCCTACAAGTGGTCACTGCCATGTGACCACCTTGTCCCCACCCTAACGTGAGTAGATGCCTACTTCAGCAATCATGTAAGGCCGTCTCGAGGAGTGATGGCTGACACCTTCTGACACGTACTACCGACAAAACGACCATAGATTTGTCTCGCTGATCCTACATCCTTCTGCTAGACCCGACACGATAACGCAACCACTCCGACATGCCCGCAACCATGCTCTTTGCTATCTGTACCCACCACTGCACCTGACACTCTCTTCTACATGGTCGCGACGTAGTGCTCTGTGAATATCAGCCCCTAGCTATGGAAGATGGGAACGAGGGAGTGATCAAGGCGTGATCTGTGGCACTGAGCCGCCCAATACCCCTGCTCCAGCTCTTGTCGTGCAGGTTCTGACGCTCCCATCCCCTTCCTGTTACCCATGAGTCGCAGGAAACGTAGGGGAGTGAAAACCTCTATTCGTCAGTCTGAAGTTACCCCCCGCTCAGACCTTAGGCGGTATCTCAATCTCCGGAAAGATACAGATATGTCGACTCCATCGACGCCATCCTCTCCTGTTCAACCCGAGAGGTCGGAGACGCAAGTCGAAACCGGGGTGACTCCACCAGATAGGAGCTCCGCTGGACAGCAGGATATGCAGAAAGTCCTCAACCTCTTACAGTCCTTGCCCACTAAGGCGGACTTCACATCTTTGGAAAGTAAACTTCGGGACGTGGTCCACTCCGAGGTGTCCTCACTTCGGTCCGAACTGACTCAGCTGGGCTCTCGTATCGAAACATTGGAGACTAGTGGAGAAGAATCCAACGCTTTTCACCACGCATTGGTGGATACCATTAGACTTCAAGCAGAAGAGATTCAGAGCCTGCACGACCATCTTGATGATATAGACAATAGGGGACGCAGGAACAACCTGCGAGTGAGGGGCATCCCTGAAGACATACCACAGCAAAGCATCCCAGATGTCCTTAACAAGATTTTCGGTGCAGTCTTGGAAACCGACCCAAACGACCCCATCGTCTTCGACAGGGCACACAGGGCGCTGCGTCCCAGAGGCCTGCAGTCTGAACGACCAAGAGATATTATTTGCCGTCTTCACTACTATAGCCAAAAAGACGAGATAATTAGGAAACTCCGGAACGCCGGAGACCTAGACTTTAATGGCTCACCCATCCAGGTTTTCCAAGATCTTTCTCGTCACACCCTACAGTCTAGACGTCAATTAAAGCCCTTAACTGATGCCCTTCGTAAAAGCAATATCAAATACAGATGGGGATTTCCTTTCAGCATTACAGCTACCAATGAAGGTCGGTCTGCCACGATTCGGACCCCTGAGGATGTCGCCCTCTTTTGCTCCACCCTTACTATTGACCCGGTGCAGGTCCCTGAGTGGCAATCCGTGTGCTCGAGGATTCGCCCCCCCCAACCCCCCCGAGTTGACACACCTTTCCAAACAGTGGGATCTCCTTCAGCATCACAGAAACGGAACCGCTCCCTTCCGTCCTCTTCATCTTCCTCCTCGGCTGCGAAGACCTAATTACCCCACTCTTTGAGTTGTAACTCTTTCTTACTACGCGAGATCTATTGGCACATAGAAGACTGCATCATTATGCCGAGACTCTATGGGAGGGGCCACTGCCCCTCCAAGAAGACTCCCTCCCTTGAGGCACCTTACAGTCGAAGGGTGTGATGTTTCCCGAAGCCCCGTCTCTCTATTTGATAGTCCCATTTTGTTCGAGGGACCTGGACATTTTATTTCCCGAATAGAGTGGGGATTTAGCAACTCTGCCATGGTCTCTACTGCCTTAACATAGTTTGGGTAACGTACTGTTCCTATTACTGTGATATGTCGTGTCCATAATATTGTGGTCGCTAATTGTGTTCTACCATTTTTTTTTTTTTTATATATTCCTCATTTTATGCCAATGATGTGGTTCGTGTCGGAGGGTGGATCCGTTCCTCCCTTGTTGCCCCATTTGCACCGCAATGTTTGGTCCCGGATCGATCGATGGGAACACCGTCCCCATTGTTCGTATCTCCGGGAGCGGTGTTATGTCTTTACCTTGGTTACTTGTTCAATTGTTCTATACTGTCATGTTTTTCTGTCCTGCTGTTCTTCCTCTGTCCTCTTCTCTTTCCCCTTTTCTCCTTTTGGTTCTCTCTTCCCTTCCAGAATTACCTGGATTCACTAATGCCCGAACCCTATTTTATGCTGCTGGGACCTCTATGAGACTAGATTCATTATTTCTTTTTGGAACAGGTAAATGGCGCTACTAAAAGTGGTTTCTATTAACGCCCGGGGACTCAACATTCCTGAGAGACGGTCAAGGGCCTTGCGAGAATTGAAGGCCGAAAAAGCAGATGTTGCCTTTGTGCAGGAAACCCACTTTAAAGAGGGGGTGGCCCCCTCTCTCAGGAATCGAGACTTCCCTACAGGGTATTTTTCCAATAACGCTGATGGTAAGACTTTGGGAGTAGCGATATTGTTTGCCAATCATGTTGCCCTTGCTGATGTTGTCTGCCATCAACTTGTCCCCGGCAGGGCATTGCTTATAAATTGCACTGTTGCCAATAGAATTCTTACATTTCTTAATGTTTATGCCCCGAACAAGGTACAACCGGGCTTTTTAGAAAGAGTCCTTACCCTAGCCCAACCCCATATTAATGGGATTTTGCTCTTTGGCGGGGACTTAAATTGGTCTTTGGGGCCCCGATTGGACTCCTCCAATCCCTCCCCTAGGTATTCGGATAAACTCCATCGTAGGGTCCGGAGGATTCTACATAACTTCCAACTCATTGATGTCTGGAGGATACAACACCCCTCTACTCGTGATTTTACCTTCTATTCACACCCTCACAACACTTACACTAGGATTGACTACTTATTTATCCCGCATAGATTTTTGCACCTGGCTGAGACTTCTGCTGTGGGTAACATATCCTGGGCTGATCATGCTCCTGTCTCTTTGGGGGTTCGTTTGTCCCCTGCCCGCCCGAATTCTTACACGTGGAGATTAAACGAGCTGATCCTTCAGGATCCTTATTGCCAACAGCAGATCAGGGAGGCTATAGCTGACTATATTGATGTTAACGACACGGAGGAGATCTCTAAAGTGGTAGTCTGGGAGGCCCACAAATGTGTAATAAGGGGAAAACTCATTCAATTGGGCGCCCATAGGAAAAAACAACACATGGCGGCACGGGAGGCCTTGATACAAAAAATTCAAGCCTTAGAACTTCTCCATAAATCCACCTTGTCAGATGATAACCTTCAACCTTTATTATTGGCTCGGAAGGAATTAGACTCGCTTATGTCCCATAGATTGAAATTGGAGGCAAGAAAATGCCGTAGTCGTTATTTTCTATGGGGGAATAAAACTGGGAAGCTGCTGGCGCGGGCTCTCCAGGCTCAACGTGCAGCATCTTTTATATCTAAAGTAAAATCGCATACTGGAACAACACAGCATACCACGACAGAGATAGCAGCAGCCTTCTGACATTATTATACTCAGTTATACAATCTAAGAGGTTCTACTGAAGTCGAACCTGACCTCCTCCGAAAGGCCTCTATTGCAAAGTTCTTGCGTGAAATTAATTTCCCCACACTTACACCTGAAGAAGTCGAGTCACTCGAGGACCCCTACACTCTGGCAGAGCTTGAAGAAGCTATTAAAACCACCCCTAATGGTAGGAGTCCGGGCCCTGACGGCTTCTCTTTAGCCTATTATAAGACATTTGGAGATGTTTTGTTGCCTTTGATGCTTAGAGCTTTTAATCAGGTTTCAGACCAGTCCCCCTTCTCTCCCCAGTCTATGCTCGCACATATTACAGTGATCCATAAGGAGGGTAAGGATCCGGCCCAATGTTCCAGTTATAGGCCCATTTCCCTGTTAAATGTAGACTTGAAGCTCTTCGCCAAATTAATGGCGAATCGCCTAAAACTCCTCCTTCCAAAACTGGTACACTCGGACCAAGTGGGTTTTGTTCCGGGCCGTGAGGCCAGGGATAACACCACGAAGGTTCTGGACTTAATTTATTGCGCATCAACTTGCAAATCCCCTTCCATTCTCCTCTCAACAGACGCAGAAAAAGCGTTCGACAGAGTTGACTGGGATTTTCTGTTGGGGGTGTTGGAGCACATGGGCTTGGGCCTAGTGGGCTTCCAGAGAATTAGGGCCCTGTATTCTGGGCCCGCGGCTCGTGTTCGTATTAATGGAGAATTGTCGGACCCGTTCCAGATACGGAATGGCACTCGTCAGGGTTGCCCTTTGTCACCGCTTATTTTTGTGCTCTGCATGGAGACCCTGGCGAGGGCCATTCGTCAGAACGTTAACATCACAGGGATGCAGGTGGGAAAGATGGAGTATAAGCTTGCCTTGTTTGCTGATGATCTCCTTGCAGTGATATCTAACCCTCTGACCTCTATACCCAACCTTCTTAAAGAATTTAAACGTTTTGGAACTCTCTCCAATTTTAAAATTAATTTATCTAAATCTACAGCATTGAATTTAACATTGGATCAGACGAGCCTCCAAGTTCTCCAATCCATCTCGCCCTTTGCATGGCACCCAACACAATTAAAATATTTAGGAGTGATCCTACATAGGGATCTTTCCCAGATTTACCAATTGAATTTCCCCCCACTCTTATCAAAACTTCAATCTGACCTCTCCAAATGGGGTGGGGAAAAAATCTCATGGATAGGTAGAATAGCAGTTATCAAAATGAATATTTTACCCAGAATTCTTTACCTGCTACAAACTCTACCCGTCGCTGTTCCCCGATCATGGTTTCTCTTACTGCAACGAAAGATTAGAGACTACATTTGGGCGGGACGAAAACCCCGATTTAAGCATGAAATTCTCTTTAGACGGAAACACCAGGGAGGCCTCCAACTTCCCCACTTTTTATCCTACTACCATGCAGTACTCCTTACGAGAGTAATGGAGTGGAGTCGTGAACTCCACAGGAAACAATGGGTAGACATTGAACTGGCCTCTCTCCCCTCTCTTAGCTCGGACTCCCCTTGGCTTTCTAAAGTCCCCCAGGTATTGCACCCGCTAGCTGGCCCCATCTTTTCGTGTTGGCGTCTCTTACGCTCCCTTCCTCATGTTTCAGCGCATCCTTCTCCACTCTCACCGTTGTTTGGGAATCCTGAGTTTCCCCCAGGATGCCACTCCTTGTCGTTCTGTTTATGGCGAGAAAGAGGCATCCTGAGAGCAAGCCAGCTGCTGGACACATCTGGCATAATACCTTTTCCCGAACTGCAAACTAAATGGAATCTACCCAATAAAGAAATTTGGAGATATCTCCAAATTAAACATTACCTAAAGACTTTTTGCTCTTCTGGGAAAGGTATACGAGCACTGACTTTGTTTGAGCAGCTGTGTCTCTCCCATACATACCCCAGGCACACTCTTTCTACGTTTTACAAATGGATATTAAACCACAGATTTTCCTCCCAACCTAAATTTGTCAAGGATTGGGAATTAGATCTTGGGGGTTTGGTGACCACAGACGATTGGGAAGATATTTATAACAATACTTTCTCATTAACTACCAATGTGTTGGTTTTGGAGACTCACTACAAATTACTTACAAGGTGGTATAGATGCCCAAATCTCCTTGCGAAAATTTACCCTGGAGTACCCAACACATGTTGGAGATGCGGGACAGCAGTGGGCACCCCACTTCATATATGGTGGGAATGCTCTCTCCTTCAACCATATTGGCACAAGGTGGTGGAGACAGCTAGCATTATTCTCGGGGAGGATTTACCCTTCTGCCCTAGTTTTTGGTTATTAAATCTTACGCGTACACCCAGATATCAACTCAAGAAATCACTACTTCGCCATATTTTGAGCGCCTCTAAGGCAGTGATCCCAGTTCACTGGAAATCTATAGTGTCTCCCACTATGAAAGAGTGGACCGCCCGCTTAGATCACTATATGGCAATGGAGGACCTCATTTTGTCACTGGAATTGAGAAACACATCCTTCACTGCTACTTGGAGCCCATGGCTGGAATATAAAGCGACAACCCATTATAAATCTTCTCTTTAAGAGATACCTCCCCCTTTTTATCTCCAGTAGTCACCTGAAGATAAGTTAAAGTTAAAGCTCCTTAGGATGGGAAGAGAGACCCCCCCCCCCCCCCCCCTCTCTAAATCTTTTTTTTCTTTTTTCTTTTTTTGCCTACGCTATCTTTCTCTTTATTTCTCTACGCTAAGAGTAACATTACTCCTTATCCCTTTGTTTTTTTTGTTTTTTTTCTCTTTCTCTTGCTTTCCATCTTTCCTCTCCTTCTTCCATTTCTTCCTTTTTGTCTTAAGAAGTTGTAATTCATGTAATGTTTTTTTTTTTTTGTTTGTTTTTTGGAGATACGATATGTTTGTGGAAAGGCGATATTCCCTTTACGGGTCTCTTTAATATACACGGTGTTGAGTACTTCCTGATGCTGTATCTCCGATGTTACTAGATGCTATTTAGTTGTTTCTTTCTTTGAAATTTTCAATAAAACTTTATTTAAAAAAAAAAAAAACGCTGATCCTCTAGGGCCGATGTGATTCAACAAAGTTCGGGAACCACTACTGTGCCGCATTCTCTTGTTAGAGCTATTGGCCAATTTTCTCTCCACATTTGGAAGACATACTGGGGGTCATTCCGAGTTGATCGCTCGCTAGCAGTTTTTAGCAGCCGTGCAAACGCTATGCCGCCGCCCACTGGAAGTGTATTTTAGCTTAGCAGAAGTGCGAACGTTTTTATCGCAGAGCGCCTGCAAAAATTTTTTGTGTAGTTTCAGAGTAGCTCAAAACCTACTCAGCGCTTGCGATCACTACAAACTATTCAGTTCCGGATTTGACGTCACAAACCCACCCAGCTTTCGCCCAGCCACGCCTGCGTTTTTCCGCACACTCCCTGAAAACGGTCAGTTGACACCCAGAAACGCCCACTTCATGTCAATCACTCTGCGGCAAGCAGTGCGACTGAAATGCATCGCTAGACCCTGTGCAAAACGACATAGTTCGTTCGCATACGCAGAACTGCTGTTTTTTAGCTTGATCGCTGCGCTGCCAACAAATTCAGCTAGCGATCAACTCGGAATGACCCCCACTGTACAACGCAATAAGATCTCTCAGTAAAAAAAAAGTATTTTTTTTTCCCGTTGGAAATTTTTTCTTTATTAAGCAAAACGCAGAAGTGACACAGAGTATTTATGGCGGCTTAAATTGTCCTAAAAACTTTTCATTCTTATTTTTCATTTTTTATGTATTTTTGCTTTTTATATCATGTCTGAAGAGCAGCAGTCACTGGAAATATATCTGCCGTGCGGCTTTGAATTACCGTTGTGTCCACATGCGCCTATCCTCAAATTGCACCAAATAGCCCTGTTGGGCACACCACGGACCTTGCAACTTAGCCACGCCAGGCATCCTGCCCAGACTTAGGGGCTGATGTAGAGGTGGATGCAGACGTCACCGCGGTTATGTCTACTGGGGATCACATGTCTGCACGTGGTTATGTCTACTGGGGGTCACATGTCTGTGCGCGGTTATGTCTACTGGGGGTCACATGTCTGTGCGCGGTTATGTCTACTGGGGGTCACATGTCTGCACGTGGTTATGTCTACAGGGGGTCACATGTCTGCACGTGGTTATGTCTACTGGGGGTCACATGTCTGCACGTGGTTATGTCTACTGGGGGTCACATGTCTGCGACTTTATGCAAATGCCATTACAAAGCTCTTTCTGGTGTACACAAAGCACCATGCAGCAGCGGCTATTTATTAGAGATGAGCGGGTTCGGTTTCTCTGAATCCGAACCCGCCCGAACTTCATGTTTTTTTTCACGGGTCCGAGCGACTCGGATCTTCCCGCCTTGCTCGGTTAACCCGAGCGCGCCCGAACGTCATCATGACGCTGTCGGATTCTCGCGAGGCTCGGATTCTATCGCGAGACTCGGATTCTATATAAGGAGCCGCGCGTCGCCGCCATTTTCACACGTGCATTGAGATTGATAGGGAGAGGACGTGGCTGGCGTCCTCTCCGTTTAGAATAGATTAGAGAGACACTTGATTTACTAATTTTGGGGAGCATTAGGAGTACTCAGTAGTGTACAGTGCAGAGTTTTGCTGATAGTGACCAGTGACCACCAGTTTTATTTATAATCCGTTCTCTGCCTGAAAAAAGCGATACACAGCACACAGTGACTCAGTCACATACCATATCTGTGTGCACTGCTCAGGCTCAGGCCAGTGTGCTGCATCATCTATTATCTATATATAATATTATATATATCTGTCTGACTGCTCAGCTCACACAGCTTATAATTGTGGGGGAGACTGGGGAGCACTACTGCAGTGCCAGTTATAGGTTATAGCAGGAGCCAGGAGTACATAATATATTATATAGTGAGTGACCACCAGACACACAGTGCAGTTTATTTAATATATCCGTTCTCTGCCTGAAAAAAGCGATACACACAGTGACTCAGTCAGTCACATACCATATCTGTGTGCACTGCTCAGGCTCAGGCCAGTGTGCTGCATCATCTATATATATTATATATCTGTCTGACTGCTCAGCTCACACAGCTTATAATTGTGGGGGAGACTGGGGAGCACTACTGCAGTGCCAGTTATAGGTTATAGCAGGAGCCAGGAGTACATAATATTATATTAAAATTAAACAGTGCACACTTTTGCTGCAGGAGTGCCACTGCCAGTGTGACTAGTGACCAGTGACCTGACCACCAGTATATATAATATTAGTAGTATACTATCTCTTTATCAACCAGTCTATATTAGCAGCAGACACAGTACAGTGCGGTAGTTCACGGCTGTGGCTACCTCTGTGTCGGCACTCGGCAGCCCGTCCATAATTGTATATACCACCTAACCGTGGTTTTTTTTTCTTTCTTTATACATACATACTAGTTACGAGTATACTATCTCTTTATCAACCAGTCTATATATTAGCAGCAGACACAGTACAGTGCGGTAGTTCACGGCTGTGGATACCTCTGTGTCGGCACTCGGCAGCCCGTCCATAATTGTATATACCACCTAACCGTGGTTTTTTTTTCTTTCTTTATACATACATACTAGTTACGAGTATACTATCTCTTTATCAACCAGTCTATATATTAGCAGCAGACACAGTACAGTGCGGTAGTTCACGGCTGTGGCTACCTCTGTGTCGGCACTCGGCAGCCCGTCCATAATTGTATATACCACCTAACCGTGGTTTTTTTTTCTTTCTTTATACATACATACTAGTTACGAGTATACTATCTCTTTATCAACCAGTCTATATATTAGCAGCAGACACAGTACAGTGCGGTAGTTCACGGCTGTGGCTACCTCTGTGTCGGCACTCGGCAGCCCGTCCATAATTGTATATACCACCTAACCGTGGTTTTTTTTTCTTTCTTTATACATACATACTAGTTACGAGTATACTATCTCTTTATCAACCAGTCTATATATTAGCAGCAGACACAGTACAGTGCGGTAGTTCACGGCTGTGGCTACCTCTGTGTCGGCACTCGGCAGCCCGTCCATAATTGTATATACCACCTAACCGTGGTTTTTTTTTCTTTCTTTATACATACATACTAGTTACGAGTATACTATCTCTTTATCAACCAGTCTATATTAGCAGCAGACACAGTACAGTGCGGTAGTTCACGGCTGTGGCTACCTCTGTGTCGGCACTCGGCAGCCCGTCCATAATTGTATATACCACCTAACCGTGGTTTTTTTTTCTTTCTTTATACATACATACTAGTTACGAGTATACTATCTCTTTATCAACCAGTCTATATATTAGCAGCAGACACAGTACAGTGCGGTAGTTCACGGCTGTGGCTACCTCTGTGTCGGCACTCGGCAGCCCGTCCATAATTGTATATACCACCTAACCGTGGTTTTTTTTTTCTTTCTTTATACATACATACTAGTTACGAATATACTATCTCTTTATCAACCAGTCTATATATTAGCAGCAGACACAGTACAGTGCGGTAGTTCACGGCTGTGGCTACCTCTGTGTCGGCACTCGGCAGCCCGTCCATAATTGTATATACCACCTAACCGTGGTTTTTTTTTCTTTCTTTATACATACATACTAGTTACGAGTATACTATCTCTTTATCAACCAGTCTATATATTAGCAGCAGACACAGTACAGTGCGGTAGTTCACGGCTGTGGCTACCTCTGTGTCGGCACTCGGCAGCCCGTCCATAATTGTATACTAGTATCCAATCCATCCATCTCCATTGTTTACCTGAGGTGCCTTTTAGTTGTGCCTATTAAAATATGGAGAACAAAAATGTTGAGGTTCCAAAATTAGGGAAAGATCAAGATCCACTTCCACCTCGTGCTGAAGCTGCTGCCACTAGTCATGGCCGAGACGATGAAATGCCAGCAACGTCGTCTGCCAAGGCCGATGCCCAATGGCATAGTACAGAGCATGTCAAAACCAAAACACCAAATATCAGTAAAAAAAGGACTCCAAAACCTAAAATAAAATTGTCGGAGGAGAAGCGTAAACTTGCCAATATGCCATTTACCACACGGAGTGGCAAGGAACGGCTGAGGCCCTGGCCTATGTTCATGGCTAGTGGTTCAGCTTCACATGAGGATGGAAGCACTCAGCCTCTCGCTAGAAAACTGAAAAGACTCAAGCTGGCAAAAGCACCGCAAAGAACTGTGCGTTCTTTGAAATCCCAAATCCACAAGGAGAGTCCAATTGTGTCGGTTGCGATGCCTGACCTTCCCAACACTGGACGTGAAGAGCATGCGCCTTCCACCATTTGCACGCCCCCTGCAAGTGCTGGAAGGAGCACCCGCAGTCCAGTTCCTGATAGTCAGATTGAAGATGTCAGTGTTGAAGTACACCAGGATGAGGAGGATATGGGTGTTGCTGGTGCTGGGGAGGAAATTGACCAGGAGGATTCTGATGGTGAGGTGGTTTGTTTAAGTCAGGCACCCGGGGAGACACCTGTTGTCCGTGGGAGGAATATGGCCGTTGACATGCCAGGTGAAAATACCAAAAAAATCAGCTCTTCGGTGTGGAGGTATTTCACCAGAAATGCGGACAACAGGTGTCAAGCCGTGTGTTCCCTTTGTCAAGCTGTAATAAGTAGGGGTAAGGACGTTAACCACCTCGGAACATCCTCCCTTATACGTCACCTGCAGCGCATTCATAATAAGTCAGTGACAAGTTCAAAAACTTTGGGTGACAGCGGAAGCAGTCCACTGACCAGTAAATCCCTTCCTCTTGTAACCAAGCTCACGCAAACCACCCCACCAACTCCCTCAGTGTCAATTTCCTCCTTCCCCAGGAATGCCAATAGTCCTGCAGGCCATGTCACTGGCAATTCTGACGAGTCCTCTCCTGCCTGGGATTCCTCCGATGCATCCTTGCGTGTAACGCCTACTGCTGCTGGCGCTGCTGTTGTTGCCGCTGGGAGTCGATGGTCATCCCAGAGGGGAAGTCGTAAGCCCACTTGTACTACTTCCAGTAAGCAATTGACTGTTCAACAGTCCTTTGCGAGGAAGATGAAATATCACAGCAGTCATCCTACTGCAAAGCGGATAACTGAGTCCTTGACAACTATGTTGGTGTTAGACGTGCGTCCGGTATCCGCCGTTAGTTCACAGGGAACTAGACAATTTATTGAGGCAGTGTGCCCCCGTTACCAAATACCATCTAGGTTCCACTTCTCTAGGCAGGCGATACCGAGAATGTACACGGACGTCAGAAAAAGACTCACCAGTCTCCTAAAAAATGCAGTTGTACCCAATGTCCACTTAACCACGGACATGTGGACAAGTGGAGCAGGGCAGGGTCAGGACTATATGACTGTGACAGCCCACTGGGTAGATGTATGGACTCCCGCCGCAAGAACAGCAGCGGCGGCACCAGTAGCAGCATCTCGCAAACGCCAACTCTTTCCTAGGCAGGCTACGCTTTGTATCACCGCTTTCCAGAATACGCACACAGCTGAAAACCTCTTACGGCAACTGAGGAAGATCATCGCGGAATGGCTTACCCCAATTGGACTCTCCTGTGGATTTGTGGCATCGGACAACGCCAGCAATATTGTGTGTGCATTAAATATGGGCAAATTCCAGCACGTCCCATGTTTTGCACATACCTTGAATTTGGTGGTGCAGAATTTTTTAAAAAACGACAGGGGCGTGCAAGAGATGCTGTCGGTGGCCAGAAAAATTGCGGGACACTTTCGGCGTACAGGCACCACGTACAGAAGACTGGAGCACCACCAAAAACTACTGAACCTGCCCTGCCATCATCTGAAGCAAGAAGTGGTAACGAGGTGGAATTCAACCCTCTATATGCTTCAGAGGTTGGAGGAGCAGCAAAAGGCCATTCAAGCCTATACAATTGAGCACGATATAGTAGGTGGAATGCACCTGTCTCAAGTGCAGTTGAGAATGATTTCAACGTTGTGCAAGGTTCTGATGCCCTTTGAACTTGCCACACGTGAAGTCAGTTCAGACACTGCCAGCCTGAGTCAGGTCATTCCCCTCATCAGGCTTTTGCAGAAGAAGCTGGAGGCATTGAAGAAGGAGCTAAAAGGGAGCGATTCCGCTAGGCATGTGGGACTTGTGGATGCAGCCCTTAATTCGCTTAACAAGGATTCACGGGTGGTCAATCTGTTGAAATCAGAGCACTACATTTTGGCCACCGTGCTCGATCCTAGATTTAAAGCCTACCTTGGATCTCTCTTTCCGGCAGACACAGGTCTGCTGGGGTTGAAAGACCTGCTGGTGACAAAATTGTCAAGTCAAGCGGAACGCGACCTGTCAACATCTCCTCCTTCACATTCTCCCGCAACTGGGGGTGCGAGGAAAAGGCTCAGAATTCCGAGCCCACCCGCTGGCGGTGATGCAGGGCAGTCTGGAGCGACTGCTGATGCTGACATCTGGTCCGGACTGAAGGACCTGACAACGATTACGGACATGTCGTCTACTGTCACTGCATATGATTCTCTCAACATTGATAGAATGGTGGAGGATTATATGAGTGACCGCATCCAAGTAGGCACGTCACACAGTCCGTACTTATACTGGCAGGAAAAAGAGGCAATTTGGAGGCCCTTGCACAAACTGGCTTTATTCTACCTAAGTTGCCCTCCCACAAGTGTGTACTCCGAAAGAGTGTTTAGTGCCGCCGCTCACCTTGTCAGCAATCGGCGTACGAGGTTACATCCAGAAAATGTGGAGAAGATGATGTTCATTAAAATGAATTATAATCAATTCCTCCGCGGAGACATTGACCAGCAGCAATTGCCTCCACAAAGTACACAGGGAGCTGAGATGGTGGATTCCAGTGGGGACGAATTGATAATCTGTGAGGAGGGGGATGTACACGGTGATATATCGGAGGGTGAAGATGAGGTGGACATCTTGCCTCTGTAGAGCCAGTTTGTGCAAGGAGAGATTAATTGCTTCTTTTTTGGGGGGGGTCCAAACCAACCCGTCATATCAGTCACAGTCGTGTGGCAGACCCTGTCACTGAAATGATGGGTTGGTTAAAGTGTGCATTTCCTGTTTTGTTTACACAACATAAGGGTGGGTGGGAGGGCCCAAGGACAATTCCATCTTGCACCTCTTTTTTCTTTTCTTTTTCTTTGCATCATGTGCTGATTGGGGAGGGTTTTTTGGAAGGGACATCCTGCGTGACACTGCAGTGCCACTCCTAGATGGGCCCGGTGTTTGTGTCGGCCACTAGGGTCGCTAATCTTACTCACACAGTCAGCTACCTCATTGCGCCTCTTTTTTTCTTTGCGTCATGTGCTGTTTGGGGAGGGTTTTTTGGAAGGGACATCCTGCGTGACACTGCAGTGCCACTCCTAGATGGGCCCGGTGTTTGTGTCGGCCACTAGGGTCGCTAATCTTACTCACACAGTCAGCTACCTCATTGCGCCTCTTTTTTTCTTTGCGTCATGTGCTGTTTGGGGAGGGTTTTTTGGAAGGGACATCCTGCGTGACACTGCAGTGCCACTCCTAGATGGGCCCGGTGTTTGTGTCGGCCACTAGGGTCGCTAATCTTACTCACACAGTCAGCTACCTCATTGCGCCTCTTTTTTTCTTTGCGTCATGTGCTGTTTGGGGAGGGTTTTTTGGAAGGGACATCCTGCGTGACACTGCAGTGCCACTCCTAGATGGGCCCGGTGTTTGTGTCGGCCACTAGGGTCGCTAATCTTACTCACACAGCTACCTCATTGCGCCTCTTTTTTTCTTTGCGTCATGTGCTGTTTGGGGAGGGTTTTTTGGAAGGGACATCCTGCGTGACACTGCAGTGCCACTCCTAGATGGGCCCGGTGTTTGTGTCGGCCACTAGGGTCGCTAATCTTACTCACACAGCTACCTCATTGCGCCTCTTTTTTTCTTTGCGTCATGTGCTGTTTGGGGAGGGTTTTTTGGAAGGGCCATCCTGCGTGACACTGCAGTGCCACTCCTAGATGGGCCCGGTGTTTGTGTCGGCCACTAGGGTCGCTAATCTTACTCACACAGCTACCTCATTGCGCCTCTTTTTTTCTTTGCGTCATGTGCTGTTTGGGGAGGGTTTTTTGGAAGGGCCATCCTGCGTGACACTGCAGTGCCACTCCTAGATGGGCCCGGTGTTTGTGTCGGCCACTAGGGTCGCTAATCTTACTCACACAGCTACCTCATTGCGCCTCTTTTTTTCTTTGCGTCATGTGCTGTTTGGGGAGGGTTTTTTGGAAGGGCCATCCTGCGTGACACTGCAGTGCCACTCCTAGATGGGCCCGGTGTTTGTGTCGGCCACTAGGGTCGCTTATCTTACTCACACAGCGACCTCGGTGCAAATTTTAGAACTAAAAATAATATTGTGAGGTGTGAGGTATTCAGAATAGACTGAAAATGAGTGTAAATTATGGTTTTTGAGGTTAATAATACTTTGGGATCAAAATGACCCCCAAATTCTATGATTTAAGCTGTTTTTTAGTGTTTTTTGAAAAAAACACCCGAATCCAAAACACACCCGAATCCGACAAAAAAAATTCGGTGAGGTTTTGCCAAAACGAGGTCGAACCCAAAACACGGCCGCGGAACCGAACCCAAAACCAAAACCCGAAAAATTTCAGGCGCTCATCTCTACTATTTATATGAGTTTATACGCAGTGCAGTATCCAATTAACCTACCAGTATATTTTTGGACTGAGGGGGGAAACCGGAGTACCCGGAGGAAACCCACGCACACACGGGGAGAATATACAAACTCCACACAGGGCCGTAGTGGGAATTGAATCTATAACCTCAGCGCTGTGAGGCAGTAATGCTAACCATTATACAAGCACAGTCCAGGTAAAATAAAAAACATTGCACGTCACCATCGGACCTTTGCCATTTATGGTGGCGAAACGTCGGCCTCCTGCCAAATCCAATGACCATCAGTGGTCTGCGACTTTATGCAAATGCCATTACAAAGCTCTTTCTGGTGTACACAAAGCACCATGCAGCAGCGGCTATTGATATGAGTTTATACGCAGTGCAGTATCCAATTAACCTACCAGTATATTTTTGGACTGAGGGGGGAAACCGGAGTACCCGGAGGAAACCCACGCACACACGGGCAGAATATACAAACTCCACACAGGGCCGTAGTGGGAATTGAATCTATAACCGCAGTGCTGTGAGGCAGTAATGCTAACCATTATACAAGCACAGTCCAGGTAAAATAAAAAACATTGCACGTCACCATCGGACCTTTGCCATTTATGGTGGCGAAACGTCGGCCTCCTGCAAAATCCAATGACCATCAGTGGCACACCATCAATGGTCGCTAACCATCAATAGTTGATGGCCAGCCCAGCTCTATTCATAGCTGTTCTCTACATGGGTAATAATATGAATAAACAGGAAACTATGGGGGTCATTCCGAGTTGTTAGCTCGTTATTTTTTTTCTCGCAACGGAGCGATTAGTCGCGAATGCGCATGCGCAATGTCCGCAGTGCGACTGCGCCAAGTAAATTTGCTATGCAGTTAGGAATTTTACTCACGTTTTTTTTTTCGTTCTGGTGATCGTAATGTGATTGACAGGAAGTGGGTGTTTCTGGGCGGAAACTGGCCGTTTTATGGGTGTGTGCGGAAAAAACGCTACAGTTTCTGGGAAAAACGCGGGAGTGGCTGGAGAAACGGGGGAGTGTCTGGGCGAACGCTGGGTGTGTTTGTGACGTCAAACCAGGAACGACAAGCACTGAACTGATCGCAGATGCCGAGTAAGTCTCGAGCTACTCAGAAACTGCTAAGAGGTGTCTATTCACAATTCTGCTAATCTTTCGTTCGCAATTTTGATAAGCTAAGATTCACTCCCAGTAGGCGGCGGCTTAGCGTGTGCAAAGCTGCTAAAAGCAGCTAGCGAGCGAACAACTCGGAATGAGGGCCTATATGTAGGGTGGTAGGGAGCCTGGGTGGGCCCAGATATTTTTCAGGGGCGTGGTCTAATCACAGGAGGCGTGGCCATGCACCCTTAAAAAATTAAAAAATAAAATAGTTTTTTAAGCACCTTCCTGGCCACACTGCAGCCCAGCACCCAGCAAGCAATGTGTGCTGGGCTGAGGAGAAGAGCTGCAGCTGCTGCTGCCAGGTAAGGGGAAGGGGCATGGATGATATCTTCCACACACAGGTTCAGTTATGAATAACCTTAGGATTACTCAGATATCTGATGCTTAAACTCATGGGGGGTCATTCCGAGTTGATCGCTAGCTGCATTCGTTCGCTGTGCAGCAATCAGGGGGAAAATCGGCACTTCTGCGCATGCGTATGCAGCGCAATGCGCACGCACGGTGTACTATTACAACGAACGATGTCGTTTCACACAGGGTCTAGCGATGCATTTCAGTCGCACTGCTGGCCGCAGAGTGAGTGACAGGAAGTGGGCGTTTCTGGGTGTCAACTGACCGTTTTCAGGGAGTGTTCGAAAAAACGCAGGCGTGCCAGGAAAAATGCAGGCGTGGCTGGGCGAACGCAGGGCGTGTTCGTGACGTCAAAACAGAAACTGAACAGTCTGAAGTGATCGCAAGCGCTGAGTAGGTCTGGAGCTACTCTAAAACTGCACAAAATTATTTTGTAGCCGCTCTGCGATCCTTTTGTTCGCACTTCTGCTAAGCTAAAATACACGCCCAGTGGGAGGCGGCATAGCGTTTGCACGGCTGCTAAAAACTGCTAGCGAGCGAACAACTCGGAATGACCCCCATGGTCACAATTGATGAGAGTAGTGGGCGGGGTTATGGAGTGGCCAGGATCCGGGATAACTTCCAAAAAATGTGTACATTTTGGGAGAAAAACACACATACCTATGAAAGTTTCCCCGTCATGTATAGTGCAACATGTTCAGATGCATTTATTAGGTTAAAATTGGACAAATTTACTTTTTAGCCACTTGCAGAGTTTTTCCAACATTTCTGTAGCGTTTGCCCTGAGGCTTCTGTGTTTTATTCTCTTTTATTTAAAAAAAAAAATTTAAATGCTGAATTATTGGTTTTCTGAATATCAATGTGTTGCGTTCAGGGCAATAAAACCCCAGATGTTGTTTTTGTAAATAGGTTTAGAAAAATTCAAGTTTATTAAACCTTATTGAAAAGAATAATATAGAGCAAAAAAAAGAGGTATTTCAGTCGCTGTCCGTGAGGAACATACTGTGTAAGTAAAACATTGGGAGTCATTCAGACCTGATTGCACGCTAGATTTTTTCGCTGCGCTGCGATCAGGTCAAAGCTGCGCATGCTTATGCAATGCGCAGGCGCGTCATACGGGTACAAAGTGGATCATTGCTGAGCGATGGATTTAACGAAGAATCCATTCGCACAGCCGATCGCAAGGAGATGGACAGGAAGAAGGTGTTTGTGGGTGGCAACTGACCGTTTTCTGGGAGTGTTTGGGACAAACGCGGGTGTGTCCAAGTGTTTGCAGGGCGGGTGTCTGACGTCAATTCTGGGCCCGGACAGGCTGAAGTGATCGCAGGGGGTGAGTAAGTTCTGGGCAACTCAGAAACTGCACAAAACTTTTTTGTACCGCTAGGCTGCACATGCGATCGCACACCTGCAAAGCGAAAATACACTCCCCTCTGGGCGGCGACTATCTGATCGCAGAGCTGCAAAAAAAAGCTAGCGAGCGATTAGTTCTGAATTAGGCCCATTGTATTTAAAGGAGAAGTGCAATTCATCAAAATAGTGATGCTTATAGCGGCCCCTAATGCTTTGCCGCCTGCCGCTGTCTCTCTTCTTTCCATCCTCAACTGAATAATACTTCACATAGAAAGAAATAGGAAGGGAAGCCGGGATATCTCATATAGGGCCCATTTATCATTAAATATTTGTGGAATTACAGTATTTCACAAAAAAACATCAGTTTTTTGGGGGTAACTGTAAATATTTTGCATTACCCTATTAGGTTTATATGGGGGATGTTTGCTGTGAGATTTTCCAGGTTCCAGAATGTGAAGCGTAGCTGAGCTACCGCCATCTCCCGGAACCCTCCCTGGCAATGGTCGCTCCGCTTCCACTCTGCGCACATGGCGGGTCCTTTGTAGAATGATACATCCTACTTGTATAATCGCATCCTGCAATGCAATTCTGACTGCTAATATCGCGCCCAGATTGCATTGAATATGCAATTAGTGCTAAATGGGCCCCATAGCCTTTTGTTATCGTGAAAATGTCAACATGTTCCATAAAACAGAAAATAAATATAATTATTGTTTACTTTCACAGTGCTAATCATTACACACAATGTACAACTAATATTTAACCCTCCACACAGAAGTGTCCGCATTACACCTAGCCTCAAATCATGCTAACCCACCGCGCAGCATTGGGGATCATTGCGAGTTGTTCGCTCGTTGCCAATTTTCGCAACAGAGCGATTAAGGCAAAAATGTGCATGCGCATGGTACGCAGCGCGCATGCACTAAGTAATTTAGCACAAAACTTAGTAGATTTACTCACGGCCGAACGAAGATTTTTCATCGTTGAAGTGATCGGAGTGTGATTGACAGGAAGTGGGTGTTTCTGGGCGGAAACTGACCGTTGTCTGGGAGTGTGCAGAAAAACGCAGGCGTGCCAGGATAAAACGCGGGAGTGTCTGGAGAAACGGGGGAGTGGCTGGCCGAACGCAGGGCGTGTTTGTGATGTCAAACCAGGAACGAAACGGGCTGAGCTGATCGCAGTGTAGGAGTAAGTCTGGAGCTACTCAGAAACTGCTAAGAATTATTTATTCGCAACTCTGCTAATCTTTCGTTCGCTATTCTGCTAAGCTAAGATACACTCCCAGAGGGCGGCGGCCTAGCGTGTACAATGCTGCTAAGTCACACTGCCATGATTGAGAGAAAAGTGCCAATCCTGAATACCCGGTACGCCACAAGTACTGTATGCGGCTGCAGTGCCAAGAAGTTCTGTGTGTTGCGAGAAGGATGCAAATACGCAAAAGTAAAACAAATGTGATGACGCAGTAGTGCTGCGGTAACCATGGCGAGGAATATATTTCTCGTTCATGCACAGATTTATCAAGCCTTGGAGAGTGATACATAGCACAGTGATAAAGTATCAGCCAATCAGCTCCTAACTACCATGTCACAGGCTGTGTTTGGACAGTTGGCTGATAATTGCTCCGCTGCGTTACTATCGGCATTGCGTCCGCATCTGGATCAGCCTAGTGTGCTAGGATGCAGCAGCAAAGTATTGCCGGAAACTCTGGTAGAAGGCCGGTAACTGTGCAGCAGCAGACCTGGATGTCTTCCATCCGCTGTGCGTTTCCCTGTGGAAGCATGATTCCACTTTCCATCTCTGTGGCCCAGATAACGGCACGGCTGTGTGCGGCGCTGGGGCCGTCTCGCTGGCTCAGAGAGGGGAGCAGTTGACATCCCCATGGAAACTTCCGCCAGACTTGTTTCTGCGGCCGCTGCTAACTGCTGTCATTTGTTTCCCACATGTCCCCTGGGCGGCCTCTTTTGTCACTGCTCAAACTTATCTGAGCGGCACGCTCCATTGAACAATTTGCATTGCAAGACGATACTAGCAATGCGTGCGGACAGCGACGGGGACGGCGAGTCTGTATTCACAGGCTGAGCACTGATAGGCTGTCGTACGGAGATGACTTTCACTCGGGGACCTGCTGTGTATTTGTATAGGATAGCTTCACCTGTCTATGGGGGTCATTCCGACCTGATCGTAGCTGTGCTAAATTTAGCACAGCTACGATCAGCTTCCCTGACATGCGGGGGGACGCCCAGCACAGGGCTAGTCCGCCCCGCATGTCAGTCCTCCCCCCCCCCCCCCCCCTGCACAAGTACAAAAGCATCACACAGCGGCGATGCTTTTGTACTTGAAGAGTTACTCCCAGCCAGCCTAGCTCCTGCAGCTGGTCGAGAGTTACTCGTTGCTACTCTACTCACGCAGCCGCAGCGGCCCACCCCCCGTAGGTGTGGCCAGACCGTGCCACTAAAACGACGGCCAAATGCCGCCGTGCCGCCCCCTCCCGCCCAGCCACCGCCTCTGCCTGTCAATCAGGCAGAGGCGTTCGCTAGGCAACGACAACCGTCGGCTGTCAGTCATGCGCCGGCGCACTGCGACGCCGGCACATGCGCAGTTCTCACCCGAACGCTGCGCTGCAAAGAACTGCAGCGAGCGTTCGGGTCAGAATGACCCCCTATATTCAGAGGGAAGAAACTGCACTCTGACGTCTAATGGGCCCTACACACTTACCGATTACACTGAGCGATATGAATGATCTCCTTCATTAATGAACGAGATATCGTTCATATCGCTCAGTGTGTTTGCACCAACGATGAACAATGTGCGGCCCCGCGCTCGTTCATCGTTCGTGCCGGCTCGATTATACCTGCAAGCCAATATGGACAATCTCGTCCATATTAGCATGCAGTGCTATGGGGCCGGGTGATGTCAGCGGGTGAAGAAACTTCACTCCCCCCTCGTCACCTCCCCTCCTGCCACCGGGTCATCTGTATTTGCGATCGGGCACCTCGGCGGCCAGTGTGTAGGGCTCTTACGCCTGGATTTGTTCAATATTTACAATATTAATAATTTAGCAGTATACAGTGGTTTGGTGTCACGGCCGTCCATCTGTGACTGTATGCTAATGCCACTATAAAGCCTTTTCGCTGGTTTACATCTGTGCGTCTGACTGTTGGCGTCTATAGATGTTGCATTACCGTCTGGTACGACTTTATATGCACCATCGGTTGCACCATCGAAACATGCAGCATTACCCTGTGGTTGGTGCAGCTTCTCCCCTTCAGTATGGCCGCTATGTGAGTGACTGTGTGTCTCTGTATGTAGCGGCTTTCAGTGGCACATCACCGACACTCTCATAAGACGCAACATCTCCGTGCATCGTTTTAGCCACCCCCCTGTTACCTTCCAGTCACTGTCCAGGAACGTTCCTTACCATAGGTGTGTCTATTAAGGGTCCAGTGGGGCCCACATTGCACACCCTGCACCCATATAATTCTACTTACCTCTTCTGGTGATGCACACTTACATCACCAACAAAATGGCCGTTATGATTTAGCCATACGTAGTAGATTTGCCCCCAGGAGCATGCACAGTAGACTCTGGTACAAAGCCGAGTCTACATCGCTGATGCCAGAGGCGCGGGGGCCCACACGGATCCGGCACACAGGCCCCCTCCACTCGTAATCCACCCCTGATCCTTACTGTACATTTCTGCTACCGTGCGTCTAAATTTGCTCTGCAACTGCGCGCAAAATCAGGACGCACGTGTAGACGAAAAACATCACTCCACTGCTTCCGACATTGCAGCTGAGGAACGGGTACGTTTCTAAACACCTCCCAGTCACCGTCCAGGAACGTCCATCACTTTTCCGCAACGTTTCTGATACTGCGCATTGCAACTGCGCCTTTGTGTGTATACTGTGTGACGCAGCCGGCGTGGGAGTTTTTAGGAATTGTGGTGCATGCTCGGTTGTAATAAATCTCTGTAATACGCGCGCAGTTTGTGTGCGGCACTGAATCAAGCCTGAAAACATTACATACGCGATATGGGATGAACAGCAGCCGTTGCCTGGAATTCTCCAGGTGTATATGCTCTCTCAGCATTCATCTATACTCAGGCAGGTTGACGATATGAGAAATTAGTTAATTATCCAAGACCATCAGTCATATTCAATCAGCCACGCGGTTTACCCCATGGCTAACTACCATCTAAAATCCCTGCGGCACAGTGAAAGGCAATTCAATTACAGTATATAGCCTTTTTCTGGTGCCTAAAATCAGGGTTTACTGCGCAGACACCCACTGATTCTGCGTAAACTGCGGAATCAAAGGCCCTCATTCCGAGTTGATCGCTAGCTGCCGTTGGTCGCTGCATAGCGATCAGTTGAAAAAATGGCAAAACTGGACATGCGTATGCACCGCAATACACACGCGTGTCGTACGGGTACAAAGACCATCGTGGTATTGTGAAGGTTCTAGCGACGCTTTCAGTCGCAGAGCCGATCACAAGGAGATTGACAGGAAGTGGGAGTTTCTGGGTGGCCACTGAGCGTTTTCTGGGAGTGTTTGGAAAAACGCAGGTGTGGCCGGGCGTTTGCTGGGCGGGTGTCTGACATCATTACCGTGTCATTTGTCGCAGCAATCATCGCACAGAATAAGTAACTACAGGGCTGGTCTTGTTCTGCACAAAATGTGTTTGCGGCCACGCGGCTGCACAGGCGTTCGCACTCCTGCAAAGCGAAAATACACTCCCCCGTGGGCGGCGACTATGCGTTTGCACAGCTGCTAAAAACAGCTAGCAAGCGATCAACTCGGAATGAGGGCCAATGTGTTTTCCCCTTGCGTGACTCCCTGATTTTGCCATTTTCTCAGACTTTTTCTCACAGCTCATGAAACTGCAAAGCTCAGTCCACCAACGGGGATTCACATGCGGAGTAATCCACTGAATATCTGCCCGCATGACCCTCTTAGGGTCTCCAAGATCCAGTGTATAGAATCGTTTATTGGGGGTCATTCCAATTTCTGAGTTGATCGCTAGCTGAAGTTGTTCGCAGCACAGCGATCAGGCTAAAAATCAGCATATCTGCGCATGCGTATGCACTGCAATGCGCAGACGCGTCATACGGGTACAATGAGCATTGTGGGTTTGCAGTTGCACAGAGTCTAACGAACATTCCTGTCGCACAGCTGAACGCAGGAAGATTGACATGAAGTGGGCGTTTCTGGGTGTCAACTGACAGTTTTCAGGGAGTGCTTAGAAAAACGCAGGCATGGCTAAAAAAAAACGCAGGCGAGGCTGGGCATTCGCTGGGCGGGTGTGTGATGTCAAAAGCCATCCCCCTGTCGTTAGAACCAATGCACACCTGAGTAACTACAGGGCTGGTCTTGTTTTGCACAAAAATATTTTGCAGGCGCTCTGCCGCACAAGCGTTCGCACTTCTGCACAGTGAAAATACACTCCCCGGTGGGCAGCGACAATGCGTTTGCATGGCTGCTAAAAACTGCTAGCGAGCGATCAACTCAGAATGACCTCCTTTATGTCCTACATTAGAAATGAGCAAATTTCCATCAGAACTCTGTGCATTTTGCACCGCATTTGTAACTTTGCGTTCCTTGGAATCTGGAATCTATAAATTAAGCTAGGAAACAAAGGTGAAAGTATTCTGCTCTGTGGCCAGAAAGGATAGATGAAATTCTGGGCGGAATGTTCACGGAGAGTTTATGTTGGAAAAGCCTGTGGATCGCCAGGAAGCCTTATGGCCAAATGTGGAAAGTGACGAAGATTTGGTAGAAGAATTTGATCAATGTTCCCATTGGTAGCCTATAATACAGTGGCCAAACCTAATCTAAGATTCATCAGGACTTTATGCATTGCTGATACAGTTTTTTTTGCTGGTGTACATGATCCATGTGTACAAATGTGCAAGGACCAAGATGCCCACTTCCGTACGCTGTAATCGATGTGTAGTGTACTAAGACGCCACCATCAGTTGCACCACCAAAACTTGCCCTAGCCCTTATGGCAGGTGCAGTTACTCCTTGCCCTAGAATGTCTGCAGCTTGTCAATCAAACTGCAGCGTCCAGGGCACTGAGACCGAAGCCGCATCACCATGGCTACACATGCGTAGTGCGGCTCTTGCACATGTGCAGTCCTGAAAGCATACGCTAATTGCAACCAACTTAGAACTGCATCCAGGGCTGATTCAGCCCCCTGGCCCCCGGCTGAGACTGGCAGTGCAAGCAGAGCCGGCCCTAACCAATATGATGCCCTAGGCAAGATTTTGACTGGTGCCCCCTAGCACCGCCGCTAGTTCCGCCTCTGACCCTGCACCCCTTTTCCAGCACCATCACCCCTCACCCATAGCAGTCCTCATTTTGGTGTTGCTACCCCCTATATTTAAAATAGGAACAGTGTGCACATTCGGCGCGCAGCCCAAAGAGGGTCGTGTTTTTGCTGGCAAGGCACATGGGCACACAATAGTACCCTTAATTCAAATTATGCCACACAGTGGTGCAACTTTATTCACATTTTATTATGCAATAGTGTCCCTAATTCACGTTACATCACACAGTAGTACCACTTTACAATATATACGTTACTCCTCACAGTAGAGCCCTTTATTCACATTACATCACACTGAATCGCTCCTTATTCACATTACACCACACCATATTGCTCTTTATTCACATTAGACCACACAGTAGTGCCCTTTCTATACATTATGCCACACAGTAGTGCCCTTTATACCCTTTATATACATTATGCCACACAGTAGAGCACTTTATACACATAATGCCACAATTAGTAATGCATCTATACACATAATACCACACACTAATGCCCCCTCACACATATGACACACATTATTAATGTCCTTATAAACATAATGCGTCTTACACATTCTGCCAACCTTTATTAATGCCCTTATACACATAAGGGCCCTCATTGCGAGTTGTTCGCTTGGTAATTTTCTTCGCATCGCAGCGATTTTCCGCTAATTGCGCATGCGCAATGTTCGCACTGTGACTGCGCCAAGTAAATTTGCTAAGAAGTTTGGTATTTTACTCACGGCATTACAAGGTTTTTTCTTTGTTCTGGTGATCGGAGTGTGATTGACAGGAAGTGGGTGTTTCTGGGCGGAAACTGGCCGCTTTATGGGAGTGTGTGAAAAAACGCTACCGTTTCTGGGAAAAACGCGGGAGTGGCTGGAGAAACGGAGGAGTGTCTGGGCGAACGCTGGGTGTGTTTGTGACGTCAAACCAGGAACGACAAGCACTGAACTGACCGCACTGGAAGAGTAAGTCTCGAGCTACTCAGAAACTGCACAGAAAAATGTTTTCGCAATATTGCGAATACTTCGTTCGCAATTCTGCTAAGCTAAGATTCACTCCCAGAGGGCGGCGGCTTAGCGTGTGCACTGCTGCGAAAAGAGGCTAGCGAGCGAACAACTCAGAATGAGGGCCAATGTCCCTTAAGCTAGCCATACATCAGAACAATATCGTTCCAACCAGCCAACTAGTTGCCTGGTTGGAACGATAGTTGGGCAGTGTGTGGGAGCAAACGATAATCAGCCGTTTGCTCCCACACGCTGAAAAACGGGCAGAAACGGTCATTCCAACTAGTTGGGAAAATCAAACCTGTTTGATTTTCCCAACTAATCGTTCAGGTGTAGGGGGAACTTTCCCCCCAACTGAACGATAAGTAGGTGGACACTGGCCAGCAGTGTCCGCCTACTTCTTCCCGATCACTGCCGGCTGGGCTGCCCTGTCAGCCCAGGATTCCCGGCAGCAGCGGGTACTGTGGAGTGGGAGCGAGATGAGGTCCAGGGGCAGCCGAGGCAGTCCATCACTGTTGCCGGCAGCCCCTGTCATCCCAGCAGCGGCGGCGGCAGGAGGAGAACCAGGGACAGCGGCGGCAGTCCATCCCTGCTGCCCCTGTCACCGTAAGATCCGTACTGGCGACAGCGTTGGTGCGGGAGCCGGGAGGAGGTTCAGGGGCAGCTGCGGCAATCTATGACTGCTGCTTGGCTGCCCCTGTATCCCCGGCAGCGGCGGCAGTGGTGCGCCAGTTTATCACCGCCAGGCTGTCCCTGTCCACAATGAATTTGCGGCAGCTTATGCAGACCGGGGCTAATGCTGCATATATCTCCCCCCCCCCCCCCATCCCAACCGGAGCGACAGGTAACGGAGCTAGCGCACAGGACGCCCAGAGCCCGGCCAGTGCATGTCAGCCGGCAGTGATGTGAGGATGGAGAGCGGTGGGCTGTCCCTGAGGAGGCAGAGGTGAGTGGGGGCGCAAGGGGCAGCTATATGTAAATATACAGGGCAGTGACCGGCTCTGTACCCCCTCCCCCCCCCCACCCTGTGTGTGTGTGTATGTATATATATATATATATATATATATATATATAATATAATATGGCACCCAGGTGTAGAAAAGTACCATGAGGCAAGCGCGCTCCATCCCTGCCTCACATGTCCCGCATTGGCTGTCTGGTCTCTACCTATACTACCCCCCCCTTCTCCCATCTGCCCCCGCATAGCTGCGGGGAGCCCGCCAGAGCCGCTGCGCATCCCAGGGCATCTGGCCAGAGATATAATGTGGCCTCTTCCCAAAGACCTCCAGCTAACTGCTCTCTAAGGCACCTCACTCTGAATGCAAGCTCATCTTTCCAGTTTTATTCTGCTGATGATGATCTCAGTGAGTTGATGGTTTCCGTATACCTGCATACAGTATCATCCATCTATCTATCTATCTATCTATCTATCTATCTATCTATCTATCTATCTATCTATCTATCCACATATCTGGAATCCCCTCCCTAAAATTCATGCATTTGCCCCTGCCTTTAGTTATACCCCCTTTAGTTTTGTACCTGTAGATTTGCCCCCTTTAGTTTTACCACTTACACACACAAAAAAACAACAATATACTCACCTGAAGCCCCACTCCTGCGTCCGACCACTGGCATCCTTCCTTTCCTCAAAACTATGGGAGAGATGTCATGACGTCTCTCCTATAGCGCACGCCGTACACTGTAAAAGCCGGAAGCCAGAGCTCGGGAGTGAGCTCCTGCCTCCAGCTGCTGCTGTGAAGAGGGAGCCGGGTGACTGCTGGTAATAAAATCTCAGTGGACGCCCAGGGTCACTGGGCTCAATCCAGTTAACTCACCACTGCACATGAGGGGCCGAACTGCCATTGCAACGGCATGTTAATGCTGGCAACGGCATTGGAACTCATCTTCCCAAATGATTACTTTTATCTTTCAATTATTTCATACCTGGTCCCGCTATCCAGAAGTAGTCCAAAGGGTACATTTAAATAAATCAATGCAAGAGATACTAAACTTTAGGTACAAGAGCAAGCTTGCACTCGAGGTTCTGCAAGTACTAGCTTGCCTTGGCAGTTGGACCAAACTGGGCCATGTAGGTATCTGTACAAAAGTAGTAAAAACCTTTTTATTTTTAAATTGAAATAACTAAATAGACCTGCAATTTTCTATTTTTAAATATACTATTCAAAACAAGCAGAAGTGGGCAGGCACTGTCCGCCTACTTCTGTGACATCACAAGTTGGAGAGAAGTTGGCTGGTCTGCTGGTCTGTTGAAAAGTTGGTTAGATATGTGGAACACTGTTTTAGTTGGACAGACAAGTTGGACGGTTGGAGGTTTGGAGAGTTGGAGAAAAGTTGGTTTGAAGTTGGTCTGATGTATGGCTACCATTACACATTTGCTGCACATTATTTAATGCATTTATACACATGACACGCATAATGCCTCTTATGCCGAACACTATTGCACAGTCAGCCTACCTGCACACATCACTTACATGGCCGCTAACACTGTGAGCTCTGCCTCTGCTTGGATACAGATGTCTCCTCATACATCTTGCCTCAATACACCATGCAGCAGGAGATGCCTTGAGTGAGTCAGCTGGCAGCTCTCCTAATGTCAGTCACCTTTTTTTTAATGAAAATGCATCTTATTTTCATTTCTGTATGGCTAGGCTGCACAAGCAGCTTCTGCTGAATAAAACGATATGCGGCATACCTATATTCGGTTCCGGTATGAATGGTCGACCATGTTATGGTTGACAGTCATTATGTCGACCACTATTGGTCGACATTGACATAGTCGACATGGACACATGGTCGACACGTGAAAGGTCGACACGTGAAAAGGTCGACATGGTTTTTTGTTTTGTTTTGTTTTTTACTTTTTTTGGTGTCGTTTTTTGCGTAAAGTGGCTGGGAACCCCAATTAGTGCACTGCGTCCCCTCGCATGGCTCGCTTCGCTCGCCATGCTTCGGGCATGGTGCCTTCGCTTCGCTCGGCACAGATTACCGTTCCAATCGTAGTCCACGTGGATCGTAAAGTATGGAAAAGTTCCCCAAAAGAAAAAAAAGTTAAAAAACTCACTTCGACCTTTACATGTGTCGACTTTTCATGTGTCGACCATTTTCATGTGTCGACCATGTGTCCATGTCGACCTTGTCAATGTCGACCAATAGTGGTCGACCTAATGACTGTCGACCATAACATGTTCGACCATCTGAACGGATACCCCTATATTCTGTGTGCGACTGTGGCTGTATCTTCATACGAAATGCTACACACAGAATATAGGCATGCCGCATATCATTTTAATCAGCAGTAGCTGCTGGTGCCCCTAGGCATGCCAGATGCCCTAGGCAGTTGCCTAGTTTTCTTATGCCTAGGGCCGGCTCTGAGTGCAAGGGCTGAATAGTGAATATTTGGGTCATAGTTTGTAGATCTCGCTACACAAGGAAATATTATTTTCCGTCAGTGAATGTTCCCAGATCTAAGCACTATTGTCTTTCTTACTGAGTAATTGTATTCTCTTCCATAGCGTGACATGTGATTGATTGTATAAAAGACCCTCTGTGTTCTCAGTAGTCCTTCATGGAATTAATGCAGAAGAAAGCAGCGCGTCTAATGATTCGCTTCACACGACAACACGTGTCGCAGGCAGAGAGGTTCTTGCATTATCCTTCAGAACTTAGATCAGCGCTGTCATTGTCCTGTCTGCGCGCCCTCCTTGTATTCCTGTGATGTCTCTCTGCATCCAGATGCTCTGTTGTGTTTACCTGTAGCATACACAGCTCTGTCAGTATGCACCACTGCGACGGTGATAAGTGGGGTTAAGACAATGATTGTGTGTGTGCCAGAGAGCCGGCCTGGCCTTAATACTGCTGCCAATACTAAAGGCTCATTCACACGTACAGTGACCAGAGGCGTAGCTCCCACCCCCGCAGCCACTGCGGAGGCGCAGGGCTGCGAGGCCGCCGCCACTGATTCAGAGCAGATTAACATGCGGACTAGCCATCTGCATGTCAATCTGCTAAATGACCCTTCCAAAATGGCCACCGCCATGGAGGAGACATGCTAGAAATCATAATTGACCTACAGCGTCTAGGAAGTGCCGTGACCCGCGGAAGCGCATAGGGATGCCCTGCGGCTGCGGCACCCTGCAAGCCTCCCTGCCATCCTGGTGCAGTGGCGGCATCAGCAGCGGGGGGATCGGGCAGCGGTGACCGCAGCTCACTATAACCTGCAGCAGAAAGGGGGGATCGGGCCGCATTGTCTGCGGCTCACTATAACCTGCAGCGGGAAGGGGAGATCGGGCAGCATTGCCCACGGCTCATTAAATAGCGGGGGGCAGGACGGCAGAACAGAACTTGTATTGGAAAAAAGTTGTGGTTTGTACATTGTGGCACTTTGTGTATGGATTCAGAGACTCAGTCGTGCACAGACATAGACATGGATTCAGAGACTCAGACATGGATTCAGAGACTCAGTCGTGCACAGACATAGACATGGATTCAGAGACTCAGACATGGATTCAGAGACTCAGTCGTGCACAGACATAGACATGGATTCAGAGACTCAGACATGGATTCAGAGACTCAGTCGCGCACAGACATAGACATGGATTCAGAGACTCACACATGGATTCAGAGACTCAGTCGTGCACAGATATACATGTGTCATATATCAAATTAATCAGCAGTCTCATCTTGCGCCCTGGACATATTGTGTTGCAACTAAGACACATTTTCTGCGGAAAAGAAATAAAAAAGACGCAGGCACTAGAAGATTCTCACGTGTCCTGGCGTGTTATGAGTGTCTGTTTGGCGCGACTGCAGCAAAGAAGTATGAGGACACAGTATTTATTTATTAACAGTTTTTTTATATAGCGCAGCATATTAAGTTGCACTTTACAATTGGAACAATAGTAATAGAACAAAGCTGGCTAATAACAGACAGACATAGAGGTAGGAGGGCCCTGCTCGCAAGCTTACACTCTATAGGGAAATAGGCATTGCTACACAAGGATAGATGTTACCTATTGCATAATAATCCACCAGATTGCAAAGGTCATTAATTGGCTGTATGATATGATCACCCAGCGATGTTGGCCAAGGGGCAGGAGGGTGTGAAAGTGAAGAGAGCGATAATATGTGAGGATTATGTGTACTGTACAGAGAGGATGTAGTTAGATAGGGAAGCATTGTAAGTTATGTGAGTGGGTCTGGAATTTGATAGGCTTGTCTGAAGAGGTGAGTTTCCAGGGAACGCTTGAAGGTGAGACTAGAGACTAGAGGAGAGTCTTATTGTGCGTGGTAGGGCATTCCACAGAGTGGGCGCAGCCCAGATTAGTCCTGTAATTTTGAGTGTGAACAAGTAATGCGTGTGGATGAGAGACGCAGATCTTGTGCAGAGCGGAGAGGCCGGGTAGGGAGATATTTTGAGATGAGTGAAGAGATGTATGTTGGTGCAGTTTGGTTATTAGTTTGTATAATACTGTTCTCTTCAGGAATAATCAGGGCACTTATTTCGGTTCATAATGATTTGTTGAAACCTATATTCAACCCTTTTGTATCCCCAATCCTAACGCAAACCCTAAAATGTGTATTGTCAGCATTATCTCCTATATATTAGCCTAAGTCTGTGACTCTGTGCGTGCCCGTAACGCTGGGCGGAGTCACAGTGGCAGCATGCAGGCCAGGAACAGTCCCCTCCCTCGGTCCGCCCATCCCCGCCCCGTCTCCGCCCAGTGCCCTGTCTCTCTTCTCCCCGTACACTCCCTGTACGTACCCTGGTGATCCTGCAGCCGGGGAGCGGGGACTGTAAGCCGGACTCGCCGTCACCGCACAGTCCGGAGGAGAATGACAATGTGCTGCCCCCCCCTCCCACAGCATTCACCCCACTTGCGGCGCACGGCCCTCCTTTCACCCGCGGCACACACCGCATCCCACCCGCGCCGCACGGCCCACCTCCCACCCGCGGCACACACCCCTCACCCAACCACTGCACTCCCGTCCCCTCCCCCACCTGCTGCACCCCCCACCCCTCCCCCACCCGCGGCACCCCCGCACCACCCCCATACCACTTCTCCCCCCCCCCGCACCCTCCACCCCACACTCCCCTCCAACACCCGCAGCACTCCCGTCCCCTCCTGTAGCACCCCCCCGCCCTTCCCCCACCCGCAGAACCCCCCCTACCCCTCCCCCACCCGTGGCACCCACCACATCCATCCCCCACCCGCAGCAGCCCCCCCTACACCCAGCTCCCCCCCCTACACCCACGCACCCTCCACCCCACCCGCGCCGTACGGCCCTCCTCCCACACGCGGCACCCCACCCGCGCCGCGCGGCCCTCCTCCCACACGCGGCACCCCACCCGCGGCGCATGGCCCTCCTTCCACCCACAGCATCCAACACATCAGCCCCCCACCCGCGGCACACGGCCCGCGCCCACCCGCACCACACGGCCCGCGGCACCCTCCCACCCGCGGCACCCCCCCACCCGCGGTACCCACAGCATCCACCCCACCCGCGGCACACACCCCTCACCCAACCACTGCACTCCCGTCCCCTCCCCCACCCGCGGCACCCCCGCACCACCCCCATACCACTTCTCCCCCCCCCCCGCACCCTCCACCCCACACTCCCCTCCAACACCCGCAGCACTCCCGTCCCCTCCTGTAGCACCCCCCCACCCCTCCCCCACCCGCAGAACCCCCCCTACCCCTCCCCCACCCGTGGCACCCACCACATCCATCCCCCACCCGCAGCAGCCCCCCCTACACCCAGCTCCCCCCCCTACACCCACGCACCCTCCACCCCACCCGCGCCGTACGGCCCTCCTCCCACACGCGGCACCCCACCCGCGCCGCACGGCCCTCCTCCCACACGCGGCACCCCACCCGCGGCGCATGGCCCTTCTTCCACCCACAGCATCCAACACATCAGCCCCCCACCCGCGGCACACGGCCCGCGCCCACCCGCACCACACGGCCCGCGGCACCCCGCACCCTCCCACCTGCGGCACCCTCCCACCCGCGGTACCCACAGCATCCACCCCACCCGCGGCACACACCCCTCACCCAACCACTGCACTCCCGTCCCCTCCCCCACCCGCGGCACCCCCGCACCACCCCCATACCACTTCTCCCCCCCCCCGCACCCTCCACCCCACACTCCCCTCCAACACCCGCAGCACTCCCGTCCCCTCCTGTAGCACCCCCCCGCCCCTCCCCCACCCGCAGAACCCCCCCTACCCCTCCCCCACCCGTGGCACCCACCACATCCATCCCCCACCCGTAGCACCCACAACCCAAAAAACCCACCCTCTCTCTCCCCCACCCGCAGCACCCCCCCTACACCCATCTCCCCCCCCTACACCCACGCACCCTCCACCCCACCCGCGCCGTACGGCCCTCCTCCCACACGTGGCACCCCACCCGCGCCGCACGGCCCTCCTCCCACACGCGGCACCCCACCCGCGGCGCACGGCCCTCCTTCCACCCACAGCATCCAACACATCAGCCCCCCACCCGCGGCACACGGCCCGCGCCCATCCGCACCACACGCACCCCGCACCCTCCCACCCGCGGTACCCACAGCATCCACCCCACCCGCGGCACACACCCCTCACCCAACCACTGCACTCCCGTCCCCTCCCCCACCTGCTGCACCCCCCACCCCTCCCCCACCCGCGGCACCCCCGCACCACCCCCATACCCACTCCCCCCCCCCTGCCCCCCACCGCCCCTCCCCCACCCGCGGCACCCACAACATCCACCACATCCGCGGCGCACGGCCCTCCTTTCACCCACAGCATCCAACACATCAGCCCCCCACCCGCGGAACACGGCTAGCGCCCCCCTCCCACCCGCACCACATGGCCAGCGGCACCCCGCACCCTCTCACCCGCGGCACCCCGCACCCTCCCACCCGCGGTAACCACAGCATCCACCCCACCCGCGGCACACACCCCTCACCCAACCACTGCACTCCCGTCCCCACCCCCACCTGATGCACCCCCCACCCCTCCCCCACACGCGGCACCTACAGCATCCACCACATCCGCGGCACACGCCCCTCCACCACCCGCAGCACTCCCGTCCCCTCCTGTAGCACCCCCCCGCCCCTCCCTCACCCGCAGAACCCCCCCTACCCCTCCCCCACCCGTGGCACCCACCACATCCATCCCCCACCCGTAGCACCCACAACCCAAAAAACCCACCCTCTCTCTCCCCCACCCGCGGCACCCCCCCTACACCCATCTCCCCCCCCTACACCCACGCACCCTCCACCCCACCTGCGGCACCCCCTTATCCACCCCACCCGCCGAACCTACACCATCCACCACATCCGCCCCCCACCCGCGGTACTCCCCCCTCCTTCCCGCTGCACTCCCTCCCCCAACCGTAGCACCCCCCCCTCCCCCACCCACAGCACCTCCCCCCATACCCACCTCTCCTCCTCGCTACACCCACACCCCACCAGCCCCTCCCCCACCCGCAGCATCCACGACATCCGTCCCCCACCCGCGGCACACACCCCTCCCCCACCCGTAGCACCCACACCCGCAACACCCCTCCCCCACCCGCAGCACCCCTGCACCTCCCCCCCCTCTCCCACCCGGGACACCCACAGCATCCACCACATACGCCCCCCCTCCTACCCACAGCATCCACCACATCCACCCCCCACACACGTCCCTCCAACACCCACGGCACTCCCACCCCCTCCCCAATCCGTATCACCCACACCCGCATCACACCCCTCCCCTGCCCGCAGCGCATCCGAACCCCCGCAGCCGCCACTCCTCCAACCACAGCACCTCCGGCCCCCTCCCCCACCCACACCTTCCCTAGAGCCGGATTAAGGGGGGGTCCCGGGGATACGTATCCCCGGGCCCCCCTTTCCAAAAGGGCCCCCTGCCACACCACAGATCGGATCTCTCTTCCGATCCGATCTGTAGTGCTGTAGAGATGTGTGACCTGTGTTCCAGGGCACATCAGAGCTCCGGTGCAGGGACCAGGTGTTTCCCTGCACCAGACTGGAAGTGGCGACGGGCAGCGGAGCTTCAAACTTGGCGCCGTTTTGCCAGCCAATCTGAAGCGCTGGCGGCGGGAGTTCAAATCCGGCGCCGTCCGCGAGTAAATCATGCCTCGCGGGGCGCCGGCCAATCAGATTGTCTCGCCGGGTCATTGGCCCCGCCCACGGCATCTGACGTCAGATGCCGGGCGGGAGCCGAAGAAGACGACCGCGCGGAAGAGCGCAGAAGACACAGAGCGAGAGCCGAAGAGGGAGGCCGCGCTGAAGAGCGGTGAACAGCCGGATGGAGGGAGAAGAGCTCCGGTGCCCGCTGAAAAGGCCGGAAGACGCCGTGCTCCTGATGGAAGATGACCCGGACCAGGTGAGGCCTCAGTGAGGTGGTTTCTCACTCACCCCCCCTTTCCTCCCTAGACCGTCAGGGATCGGGCACTAGGCCCGTAGGTACAGTCAGGCCCTCCCGGCCTGTGGGTATGTAGTCGGGCCCTCTCGGCCCGTGGCCATTTATAGTCGGGCCCTCCCGGCCCGAGGGCGCATGGTGGGCATTAGGCCCCGTTAATAGGTGCACCCCCCACCCCTCTCTTCAATAGGGACCCCACTGTCAAAAGCACCCCGGGCCCCACATAGTCTTAATCCGGCTCTGCCTTCCCCCATTCGCGGACCTACCACACCCTCCCCTTCCCCACCCGCAGCACCTCTTGACCACCTATCTACTGGCCTGTGTATGTTCAAAGGCGTGCAGGGGTTAACGGGGCGTAGCCCCAACCGACGGTGTGAAGAGCGCCCGTAGGGCGCGATGAATCACCTAGTCTCTACATAGTGATTGACAGCTTGCTGCATAATTCTTACCTTTCGGAGGGTAAGGCTGGGTACACTTAGGAGACAAAGAGGCCGACTGTCCGCTGAGCCGACCGAGCAGCCGATTATGTAATCTACTATATACACACTTGCCAAGTGGCTGCTTGATATGTCTGGCCAGGTGTCACAACTGTGTGGTCATATTATTGCCATCGGCTGTGCTGCGTGGTCGATCTGATATGTTTGTGAACGACGTTGTTCGCAGACATATCGAGGGGTCAATCAGGTGAACGATGTCATTCACGTTTGTGTACCCAGCATCACTCATATGTTGGATCAGCGCTGCATGATTAGTGTAAAGCACTTTTTTCCAGGGCTTATTTTTCCGCTTGCAATTTCCATGTAAATTTTTTCCAACTCGGCGTGAGCCCCATGGTCCGTTCCCTAGATACAAGTGCACTGAAAGTACCGTAAATTACAATGTAGTTAGAGCTTTGACATTGACACAACATATGGAATCAATACAATTACAATAGCTGTCTGCATTGTATATATGTTACGATTCCTGTACTCCAGACTGGAGAAGATCTTATGGCAGAGATCTGAGTACAGGAATGAAATACAGGTTGTGGGAGCTGGAGAGCCTAGTAACCCCTGGCGCCCTAACTCCGTTGTCTCGCCCGTGTTATCAGAAATCCCCTGCGAGACTATGGTTGCTTGAGCCCATGGCAGCCGCGTTCGAAGGGCGGATTATGTCTGCCCAACCCCGATGCCCCCGCAGGTCTTAATGGGAGACAAGGGGAAGTCCGAGACAGGGAGATAACAAGGGGCCCTCTGACTAAGCAACCAAGCCAGGGGTTACAAGCTAACTTAACTAAATCAAAAGGTATGTGCGGACTAGCCGCCAGGGAAAAGGACAACCAAGGATCCACGGATCCGACACTCCTATCCGGCACCGCTGGACACCAGAGTGGATCTTGTGGAAGCGGAATCCTCCGCAAAGCTCCAGAACTCAAAATAAACACAATAATAAATAGTAGCGGACAAGCCGCAACACACGGCTGCGCTGCGACTCACGAACACCACCAGATGTTAAAGGTGCTCGGTCAGACTCCAGGAACAGATGGTAACTTCCGAGTACTGGATCACTGAGAACAGGAACAAACGAACAGACCGGGACTGGGAACTCTCTCTGCAGCAGAATCAGGCAAACAGGAAGCTATCACCGGCGTCTGTGAGGAGTCCTGGGAGTGCTTTTAACAGAGAGTCTTCCAATCAGCTGTTTGGAGGCTGATTGGATTAAATGCCATGCAGCTGACAAGCTGCATGGCCAGGGAAACAGATGAGTGATAATTACAACATGCCGTGCAGCTGCATGCTACACAGCCAGGAAACCAGTGATGATATAAACTTAGACCCAGCAACGGGGAACACGATCCGACAGTGGCGTCCCCGTTGCTAGGCGCCGGCCGCACTGACGAGCAGACCCTCGGCGCCTAACAGTACCCCCCCCTTGAGGAGGGGTCAAGGAACCCCTAAATCCGGGTTTCTGAGGAAATTCTTGAAAAAATGCCCTTTTGAGCCTTGGGGCATGAAGGTCCTCATCTAGGACCCACGACCTTTCCTCAGGACCATAACCTTTCCAATGCACCAAAAAATAAAGCCGACCCCGGGACAGCTTGGAATCGAGAACCTTCTCAACCACGAACTCCTGCTGACCCTGTACATTAACTGGTGATCTCCCCTGAGGTTTTTTACGAGGAAATCTGCTAGATGAAACATATGGTTTGAGCAAAGAGCAATGGAAGGTATTTCCGATTCGTAACGTCTTTGGTAGCTGTAACCGGAAAGCAACTGGATTGACTTTTTTGATAATGAGAAATGGTCCAATAAATCTAGGATCCAATCTGGCTGAGGTTTGTCGAAGTTTGATATTGCGAGTCGACAGCCACACCCTGTCTCCTACTCTAAAAGTGCACGGCCGCCGGAACCTGTCCGAAAAATCTTTTTCCTTGAAAGCTGCTTTTCTGAGAGCTATGTGCACTTTTTTCCAAATAAGTTTAAGATGAGAGGTCAGGGCCAGAGAGGAGACAGAGGAATGTTGGAAAAATGAATTAGCTCTGGGGTGGAAACCAAAAACTGCAAAAAATGGAGACACATTGGTGGAGGAATGACAGGCATTATTATAAGCAAACTCTGCCAATGGAAGAAACTCAGACCAGTCATTTTGGAGTTTGGCCGAGTACAAACGCAAATATTGTTTTAAGGATTGGTTCACTCGCTCAGTCTGTCCATTTGATTGTGGATGATAACCGGAGGTTAATGATAATTTCATTTTTAACGAAGCACAAAAAGACTTCCAAAACTGTGCAATGAATTGTGGACCCCTGTCAGAAACAATATCAGTGGGTAACCCATGGAGTCTGAAAACATGACGGAGGAACAAGACTGCCAATCCCTGGGCAGATGGCAATCGGGGAAGACCAATAAAATGAGCCATCTTACTAAAACGGTCCACTACCACCCATATGACTGTGCATCCAGCTGACAGAGGGAGATCCACCACAAAATCCATGGAGATATGCGACCATGGTCTAAGAGGAACATTCAATGGCATAAGTTGACCAATAGGCAAAGAACGGGGAACTTTATGCTGTGCACAGACCTGACACGAAAAAACAAACTCTTTAATGTCTTTAGAAAGACCAGGCCACCACACTGAGCGGGATACCAATTCAAAAGTTTTAGCGACTCCCAGATGCCCTGCAACTTTGCTATCATGAAATTCCTCCAAAACAGTTGCTCTCAAAAACTCAGGAACAAAAAGACGACCAGCAGGAGTATTTCCCGGAGCTTGATGTTGAAGCAGCTTCAATTGAGAAAAAACATCCTGTGTGAGACCTGCCTGAATGACTGAAGGCGGAAGTATGAGAGTAACAGGACTGTTGTCTTGAGCGGGAAGAAAACTGCGTGAGAGGGCATCTGCCTTGGTATTCTTGGAACCAGGTCTGAAGGTGATAATGAATTTGAAACGAGTGAAAAATAAAGCCCAACGAGCCTGTCGGGCATTCAGTCGCTTAGCTGATTCAATGTATTGAAGATTTTTGTGATCTGTCAAAACAGAAATGGTATGGGTCGCTCCTTCAAGCCAATGTCTCCACTCCTCAAAAGCCCATTTAATAGCCAGCAACTCCCGATTACCAACATCGTAGTTGGATTCAGCAGATGAGAATTTCCTGGACATAAAGGCACAAGGATGTAACTCAAGGGAATCTGGATCCTTCTGAGAAAGGATAGCCCCTACACCAACCTCCGAGGCATCTACCTCAACGATGAAAGGCAATTCTGGGTTGGGATGTCTAAGGACAGGGGCTGAGACAAAGGCTTGTTTCAAGGCCTGAAAAGATACTTTAGCTTCACATGACCAATTGGTAGGATCTGCTCCCTTCTTAGTGAGTGCCACAATGGGAGCAACTATGTCAGAGAAAGAGTGAATAAACCTTCTGTAGTAGTTCGCAAACCCTAAAAAGCGCTGAATTGCTTTTAAGTTGGTGGGTTGCGCCCAACTCAGGATGGCTTGGAGCTTCTTAGGTTCCATTCGGAATCCCCGAGGGGAAATAATGTACCCTAAAAAGGATACCTCCGTGACGTGAAATTCACACTTCTCCGGTTTGGCATACAAGTGATTTTCACGTAATTTCTTAAGTACCTGACGCACCTGGGTAACATGTTGTTCTATAGAGTCAGAATAAATCAAAATGTCGTCTAAATAGACCACAACGAATCTTCCCAGAAACTCACGGAGCACATCATTTATGAGATCCTGAAAGACTGCCGGAGCGTTAGATAGGCCGAAAGGCATGACCAGATACTCATAGTGACCTGATTGAGTACTGAATGCCGTTTTCCACTCATCCCCCGATCTGATTCTAATGAGATTATATGCTCCTCTCAGGTCAATCTTGGAAAAAATAACAGCCGAACGTAGCTGATCAAAGAGGACAGAGATCAGAGGCAGAGGGTAAGTATTCTTTACTGAGATTTTATTCAGGGCTCGAAAGTCAATGCAGGGTCTGAGGGAACCATCCTTCTTCTCTACGAAGAAAAAACCTGCACTTAAAGGGGATTTAGATGGCCTGATAAACCCTTTCTCAAGACTTTCTTTCACATACTCATTCATGGCCACAGTTTCAGGACCAGACAATGCATATAACCTTCCTTTAGGCAACGTGGCACCAGGAATTAACTCAATGGTACAATCATAAGGCCTATGGGGAGGCAAAATATCCGCATTGCCCTTGGAAAACACATCCAAAAAATCTTGGTACTCTCCAGGAATATGTGCGGACCTGGCAGCAGCTACTCGGATAGGAAGTGTAATACATTCTTTATCACAGATGGTACTCCATTGTAGAATCTCCCCAGACTGCCAATCTATGATGGGATTATGAAAGGCCAGCCAAGGGTGACCCAGAACCACAGGAACTGCTGGACAATGGGTAAGAAAAAACTCAATCTTTTCAGAATGTAGAGCTCCCACCGAGAGCAAAACAGGAGGTGTACATAGAGAAATAACCCCATTGGATAAGGGACTCCCATCTAAACCATGCATGGTGATACACCTACTTAAGGTTAACTGAGGAATACCTAAGGCCTTGGCCCATGTTAAGTCCATAAAGTTTCCTGCAGCTCCACTGTCCACAAAAGCAGAGACCGAGGAACAGAGGCTGTCATAAGAAACTTTAGCAGGAACCAATAGTGAATTATTTGAGGAGATGAGCTGTAGACCAAAGTGAACCCCCTCACTATTCACTTGGTCAGGAAGTTTCCCGACTTGTTTGGGCAACTACGGGCAAAATGTCCCTTACCTCCGCAGTACAAACACAGACCAGAATTTTGCCTCCTGGTTCTTTCTTCCGGAGACAATTTGGAGAGACCAATCTGCATAGGCTCCTCCATGTCTATCGGAACGGAAGAAACACAGGGAAAAGAAACTACAGATGCCCCTTTCTCAGTCCTCCGCTCTCTGAGCCGACGATCTATTTTAATAGAGAGCTCCATGAGTTTATCAAGGTTCTCAGGAGCGGGATACTGAAGGAGGCTGTCTTTTATAGATTCAGATAAGCCGAGGCGAAACTGACTGCGCAGGGCAGGATCATTCCAGCCACAGTCGTTCGACCAACGGCGAAACTCCGTACAATAATTCTCTGCAGGATTCCTACCCTGTCTTAGAGCACGCAACTGACTTTCTGCGGATGCCTCTCTATCAGGGTCGTCATACAATAGCCCTAAAGATTTCAAAAAAGCGTCTACAGACGATAAGGCCGGATCGTCTGTCTTTAAACCAAAAGCCCAGGTCTGAGGATCCCCCTGAAGCAGAGAAATTATAATTCCAACCCGCTGAGCCTCCGTACCTGAGGAAACTGGTCTTAAACGAAAATACAGTTTACAAGACTCTTTAAAATTAAAAAACTGTTTTCTATCCCCAGAAAAACGGTCAGGCAGATGCATTTTTGGTTCAGGGATGACCCTCGGGGAAGTCCGTAACAGATCTTCCTGTGAGCTCACCCGGAGGGACAGATCCTGAACCATCTGGGTAAGTTCCTGAATCTGACTAACCAAAAACTGGCCAGGATTTGGCCCAACACCGGTGGGATTCATGAGGCCGACAAAATTCTCCCTACTGGATAAGTGAAAAAATTAACTCCTGTTGAAATTTTTTCTTTTGTCTGGCCGGTGATAATGTTACGATTCCTGTACTCCAGACTGGAGAAGATCTTATGGCAGAGATCTGAGTACAGGAATGAAATACAGGTTGTGGGAGCTGGAGAGCCTAGTAACCCCTGGCGCCCTAACTCCGTTGTCTCGCCCGTGTTATCAGAAATCCCCTGCGAGACTATGGTTGCTTGAGCCCATGGCAGCCGCGTTCGAAGGGCGGATTATGTCTGCCCAACCCCGATGCCCCCGCAGGTCTTAATGGGAGACAAGGGGAAGTCCGAGACAGGGAGATAACAAGGGGCCCTCTGACTAAGCAACCAAGCCAGGGGTTACAAGCTAACTTAACTAAATCAAAAGGTATGTGCGGACTAGCCGCCAGGGAAAAGGACAACCAAGGATCCACGGATCCGACACTCCTATCCGGCACCGCTGGACACCAGAGTGGATCTTGTGGAAGCGGAATCCTCCGCAAAGCTCCAGAACTCAAAATAAACACAATAATAAATAGTAGCGGACAAGCCGCAACACACGGCTGCGCCGCGACTCACGAACACCACCAGATGTTAAAGGTGCTCGGTCAGACTCCAGGAACAGATGGTAACTTCCGAGTACTGGATCACTGAGAACAGGAACAAACGAACAGACCGGGACTGGGAACTCTCTCTGCAGCAGAATCAGGCAAACAGGAAGCTATCACCGGCGTCTGTGAGGAGTCCTGGGAGTGCTTTTAACAGAGAGTCTTCCAATCAGCTGTTTGGAGGCTGATTGGATTAAATGCCATGCAGCTGACAAGCTGCATGGCCAGGGAAACAGATGAGTGATAATTACAACATGCCGTGCAGCTGCATGCTACACAGCCAGGAAACCAGTGATGATATAAACTTAGACCCAGCAACGGGGAACACGATCCGACAGTGGCGTCCCCGTTGCTAGGCGCCGGCCGCACTGACGAGCGGACCCTCGGCGCCTAACAATATACAGTAACACCCGCTGCTGCATGCAACTAATCCATTCACAGGCCAATTCCGTGATCCTGCTCCAGCTCATGTGGAAAAACTGGGACCCCAGATCCCTCTCTCTTTGCATGCGCAGAATGGACCTTGCGCTGTCGCTCGCAGTTCCCCTCTTATGCTGCCTTATTGAAGGGCAGTGACGTTGAAGGGGGTTGAACAGGGAAGACGTGTTCCCAGAAACGGGGACGTGCCACCTTATAATCGGACGGAAATGCAAAGCTGCTTGCAAGCGCCTTCACATTGTCGTACATCTCTTCATCAGGCCCAGGGTTCTAATCATAGTAACTAACATAGTCCCTCATTCCGAGTTGTTCGCTCGCTAGCTGCTTTTAGCAGCATTGCACACGCTAAGCCGCCGCCCTCTGGGAGTGTATCTTAGCTTAGCAGAATTGCGAACGAAAGATTAGCAGAATTGCGAATAGAAATTTCTTAGCAGTTTCTGAGTAGCTCCAGACCTACTCCTACACTGCGATCAGCTCAGCCCGTTTCATTCCTGGTTTGACGTCACAAACACGCCCTGCGTTCGGCCAGCCACTCCCCCGTTTCTCCAGACACTCCTGCGTTTTTTCCTGGCACGCCTGCGGTTTTCCGCACACTCTCTGAAAACGGTCAGTTTCCGCCCAGAAACACCCATTTCCTGTCAATCACACTCCGATCACTTCAACGATGAAAATTCTTCGTTCGGACGTGAGTAAATCTACTAAGTTTTGTTCTAAAATACTTAGCGCATGCGCACTGCGTACCATGCGCATGCACATTTTCGCATTAATCGCACCGTTGCGAAAATTGGCAACGAGCGATCAACTCAGAATGACCCCCATAGTAACATAGTAACATAGTAACATAGTAACTAAGGTTGAAAAAAGACAATTGTCCATCGAGTTCAACCTATTTGTGGTCTCCTATGCAGTCTTATTATAGGACTAGTTATTTTTATGTTAGGACTAGTTATATTAACTATAATGCGTGACTACGTGCCATAACCCTGAATATCTTTATCCAATAGGAATTTATCTAACCCATTCTTAAAGGTGTTGACTGAGTGCGCAGTTACTACTCTCTCAGGCAGGGAATTCCAAACACGTATTGTCCTTACTGTGAAAAAACCTTTTCACCTCAATGTGCGGAAACTCCTCTCCTCTAACCTAAGCGAGTGACCACGTGTCCTCTGTGCTGATCTTATAGAAAACAGGTCCCTCCCGAGCTCTGTGTATTGACCCCTTATATATTTGTAGATGTTGAGCATGTCCCCTCTTAGTCTCCTCTTTTCCAAAGATTAAGCCATGCACGTGTAAGTACACACGGCCGGTACAGTGAAACTGCGAATTGCTCATTAAATCAGTAATGGTTCCTTATCATTCCCCTCAGATTCTGTACAGGACAGTTACAGTACATAGGGGTCTATTTACTAGAGATGAGCGGGTTCGGTTCCTCGGAATCCGAACCCGCCCGAACTTCAGCTTTTTTTACACGGATCCGAGCGACTCGGATCTTCCCGCCTTGCTCGGTTAACCCGAGCGCGCCCGAACGTCATCATGACGCTGTCGGATTCTCGCGAGGCTCGGATTCTATCGCGAGACTCAGATTCTATATAAGGAGCCGCGCGTCGCCGCCATTTTCACACGTGCATTGAGATTGATAGGGAGAGGACGTGGCTGGCGTCCTCTCCATTTAGATTAGAAGAGAGAGAGTGAGATTGAGACAGAGACACTTGATTTACTGGAGCTTAGGAGTACTAGAGAGTGCAGAGTTTACTAGTGACTGACCACTGACCAGTGACCACCAGTGCAGTTTTATTTAATATAATCCGTTCTCTGCCTGAAAAAAACGATACACAGTGACTCAGTCACATACCATATCTGTGCTCAGCCCAGTGTGCTGCATCATCTATGTATAATATCTGACTGTGCTCACACAGCTTAATTGTGGGGGAGACTGGGGAGCAGTTATAGGTTATAGCAGGAGCCAGGAGTACATATTATTAAAATTAAACAGTGCACACTTTTGCTGCAGGAGTGCCACTGCCAGTGTGACTGACCAGTGACCTGACCACACTGACCACCAATATAGTATACTATATTGTGATTGCCTGAAAAAGTTAAACACTCGTCGTGTGACTTGTGTGGTGTTTTTTTATTCTATAAAAAACTCATTCTGCTGACAGACAGTGTCCAGCAGGTCCGTCATTATATAATATATACCTGTCTGGCTGCAGTAGTGATATATATATATTTTTTATATCATTATTTATCATCCAGTCGCAGCAGACACAGTACGGTAGTTCACGGCTGTAGCTACCTCTGTGTCGGCACTCGGCAGTCCATCCATAATTGTATACCACCTACCCGTGGTTTTTTTTTTCTTTCTTCTTTATACAGACTACATCTCATTATCATCCAGTCTATATTAGCAGCAGACACAGTACAGTACGGTAGTCCACGGCTGTAGCTACCTCTGTGTCGGCACTCGGCAGTCCATCCATAATTGTATACCACCTACCCGTGGTTTTTTTTTTCTTCTTTATACATACTTCATCTCATTATCATCCAGTCTATATTAGCAGCAGACACAGTACAGTACGGTAGTCCACGGCTGTAGCTACCTCTGTGTCGGCACTCGGCAGTCCATCCATAATTGTATACCACCTACCCGTGGTTTTTTTTTCTTTCTTCTTTATACATACTACATCTCATTATCATCCAGTCTATATTAGCAGCAGACACAGTACAGTACGGTAGTCCACGGCTGTAGCTACCTCTGTGTCGGCACTCGGCAGTCCGTCCATAATTGTATACCACCTACCCGTGGTTTTTTTTTCTTTCTTCTTTATACATACTACATCTCATTATCATCCAGTCTATATTAGCAGCAGACACAGTACAGTACGGTAGTCCACGGCTGTAGCTACCTCTGTGTCGGCACTCGGCAGTCCGTCCATAATTGTATACCACCTACCCGTGGTTTTTTTTTCTTTCTTCTTTATACATACATACTACATCTCATTATCAACCAGTCTATATTAGCAGCAGACACAGTACAGTACGGTAGTCCACGGCTGTAGCTACCTCTGTGTCGGCACTCGGCAGTCCATCCATAATTGTATACCACCTACCCGTGGTTTTTTTTTTCTTCTTTATACATACTACATCTCATTATCATCCAGTCTATATTAGCAGCAGACACAGTACAGTACGGTAGTCCACGGCTGTAGCTACCTCTGTGTCGGCACTCGGCAGTCCGTCCATAATTGTATACCACCTACCCGTGTTTTTTTTTTCTTTCTTCTTTATACATACTACATCTCATTATCATCCAGTCTATATTAGCAGCAGACACAGTACAGTACGGTAGTCCACGGCTGTAGCTACCTCTGTGTCGGCACTCGGCAGTCCATCCATAATTGTATACCACCTACCCGTGGTTTTTTTTTTCTTTATACATACTACATCTCATTATCATCCAGTCTATATTAGCAGCAGACACAGTACAGTACGGTAGTCCATGGCTGTAGCTACCTCTGTGTCGGCACTCGGCAGTCCATCCATAATTGTATACCACCTACCCGTGGTTTTTTTTTTCTTCTTTATACATACTACATCTCATTATCATCCAGTCTATATTAGCAGCAGACACAGTACAGTACGGTAGTCCACGGCTGTAGCTACCTCTGTGTCGGCACTCGGCAGTCCATCCATAATTGTATACCACCTACCCGTGGGTTTTTTTTCTTTCTTCTTTATACATACTACATCTCATTATCATCCAGTCTATATTAGCAGCAGACACAGTACAGTACGGTAGTCCACGGCTGTAGCTACCTCTGTGTCGGCACTCGGCAGTCCGTCCATAATTGTATACCACCTACCCGTGGTTTTTTTTTCTTTCTTCTTTATACATACTACATCTCATTATCATCCAGTCTATATTAGCAGCAGACACAGTACAGTACGGTAGTCCACGGCTGTAGCTACCTCTGTGTCGGCACTCGGCAGTCCGTCCATAATTGTATACCACCTACCCGTGGTTTTTTTTTCTTTCTTCTTTATACATACATACTACATCTCATTATCAACCAGTCTATATTAGCAGCAGACACAGTACAGTACGGTAGTCCACGGCTGTAGCTACCTCTGTGTCGGCACTCGGCAGTCCATCCATAATTGTATACCACCTACCCGTGTTTTTTTTTTCTTCTTTATACATACTGCATCTCATTATCATCCAGTCTATATTAGCAGCAGACACAGTACAGTACGGTAGTCCACGGCTGTAGCTACCTCTGTGTCGGCACTCGGCAGTCCGTCCATAATTGTATACCACCTACCCGTGGTTTTTTTTTCTTTCTTCTTTATACATACATACTACATCTCATTATCAACCAGTCTATATTAGCAGCAGACACAGTACAGTACGGTAGTCCACGGCTGTAGCTACCTCTGTGTCGGCACTCGGCAGTCCATCCATAATTGTATACTAGTATCCATCCATCTCCATTGTTTACCTGAGGTGCCTTTTAGTTGTGCCTATTAAAATATGGAGAACAAAAATGTTGAGGTTCCAAAATTAGGGAAAGATCAAGATCCACTTCCACCTTGTGCTGAAGCTGCTGCCACTAGTCATGGCCGAGACGATGAAATGCCAGCAACGTCGTCTGCCAAGGCCGATGCCCAATGTCATAGTACAGAGCATGTCAAATCCAAAACACCAAATATCAGTAAAAAAAGGACTCCAAAACCTAAAATAAAATTGTCGGAGGAGAAGCGTAAACTTGCCAATATGCCATTTACCACACGGAGTGGCAAGGAACGGCTGAGGCCCTGGCCTATGTTCATGGCTAGTGGTTCAGCTTCACATGAGGATGGAAGCACTCAGCCTCTCGCTAGAAAAATGAAAAGACTCAAGCTGGAAAAAGCACAGCAAAGAACTGTGCGTTCTTCGAAATCCCAAATCCACAAGGAGAGTCCAATTGTGTCGGTTGCGATGCCTGACCTTCCCAACACTGGACGTGAAGAGCATGCGCCTTCCACCATTTGCACGCCCCCTGCAAGTGCTGGAAGGAGCACCCGCAGTCCAGTTCCTGATAGTCAGATTGAAGATGTCAGTGTTGAAGTACACCAGGATGAGGAGGATATGGGTGTTGCTGGCGCTGGGGAGGAAATTGACCAGGAGGATTCTGATGGTGAGGTGGTTTGTTTAAGTCAGGCACCCGGGGAGACACCTGTTGTCCGTGGGAGGAATATGGCCGTTGACATGCCTGGTGAAAATACCAAAAAAATCAGCTCTTCGGTGTGGAAGTATTTCACCAGAAATGCGGACAACATTTGTCAAGCCGTGTGTTCCCTTTGTCAAGCTGTAATAAGTAGGGGTAAGGACGTTAACCACCTCGGAACATCCTCCCTTATACGTCACCTGCAGCGCATTCATAATAAGTCAGTGACAAGTTCAAAAACTTTGGCCGACAGCGGAAGCAGTCCACTGACCAGTAAATCCCTTCCTCTTGTAACCAAGCTCACGCAAACCACCCCACCAACTCCCTCAGTGTCAATTTCCTCCTTCCCCAGGAATGCCAATAGTCCTGCAGGCCATGTCACTGGCAATTCTGATGATTCCTCTCCTGCCTGGGATTCCTCCGAAGCATCCTTGCGTGTAACGCCTACTGCTGCTGGCGCTGCTGTTGTTGCTGCTGGGAGTCGATGGTCATCCCAGAGGGGAAGTCGTAAGCCCACTTGTACTACTTCCAGTAAGCAATTGACTGTTCAACAGTCCTTTGCGAGGAAGATGAAATATCACAGCAGTCATCCTGCTGCAAAGCGGATAACTGAGGCCTTGACAACTATGTTGGTGTTAGACGTGCGTCCGGTATCCGCCATTAGTTCACAGGGAACTAGACAATTTATTGAGGCAGTGTGCCCCCGTTACCAAATACCATCTAGGTTCCACTTCTCTAGGCAGGCGATACCGAGAATGTACACGGACGTCAGAAAAAGACTCACCAGTGTCCTAAAAAATGCAGTTGTACCCAATGTCCACTTAACCACGGACATGTGGACAAGTGGAGCAGGGCAGGGTCAGGACTATATGACTGTGACAGCCCATGGACTCCCGCCGCAAGAACAGCAGCGGCGGCACCAGTAGCAGCATCTCGCAAACGCCAACTCTTTCCTAGGCAGGCTACGCTTTGTATCACCGGTTTCCAGAATACGCACACAGCTGAAAACCTCTTACGGCAACTGAGGAAGATCATCGCGGAATGGCTTACCCCAATTGGACTCTCCTGTGGATTTGTGGCATCGGACAACGCCAGCAATATTGTGTGTGCATTAAATATGGGCAAATTCCAGCACGTCCCATGTTTTGCACATACCTTGAATTTGGTGGTGCAGAATTTTTTAAAAAACGACAGGGGCGTGCAAGAGATGCTGTCGGTGGCCAGAAGAATTGCGGGACATTTTCGGCGTACAGGCACCACGTACAGAAGACTGGAGCACCACCAAAAACTACTGAACCTGCCCTGCCATCATCTGAAGCAAGAAGTGGTAACGAGGTGGAATTCAACCCTCTATATGCTTCAGAGGTTGGAGGAGCAGCAAAAGGCCATTCAAGCCTATACAATTGAGCACGATATAGGAGGTGGAATGCACCTGTCTCAAGCGCAGTGGAGAATGATTTCAACGTTGTGCAAGGTTCTGATGCCCTTTGAACTTGCCACACGTGAAGTCAGTTCAGACACTGCCAGCCTGAGTCAGGTCATTCCCCTCATCAGGCTTTTGCAGAAGAAGCTGGAGACATTGAAGGAGGAGCTAACACGGAGCGATTCCGCTAGGCATGTGGGACTTGTGGATGGAGCCCTTAATTCGCTTAACAAGGATTCACGGGTGGTCAATCTGTTGAAATCAGAGCACTACATTTTGGCCACCGTGCTCGATCCTAGATTTAAAGCCTACCTTGGATCTCTCTTTCCGGCAGACACAAGTCTGCTGGGGTTGAAAGACCTGCTGGTGAGAAAATTGTCAAGTCAAGCGGAACGCGACCTGTCAACATCTCCTCCTTCACATTCTCCCGCAACTGGGGGTGCGAGGAAAAGGCTCAGAATTCCGAGCCCACCCGCTGGCGGTGATGCAGGGCAGTCTGGAGCGACTGCTGATGCTGACATCTGGTCCGGACTGAAGGACCTGACAACGATTACGGATACGGACATGTCGTCTACTGGCACTGCATATGATTCTCTCCCCATTGAAAGAATGGTGGAGGATTATATGAGTGACCGCATCCAAGTAGGCACGTCACACAGTCCGTACTTATACTGGCAGGAAAAAGAGGCAATTTGGAGGCCCTTGCACAAACTGGCTTTATTCTACCTAAGTTGCCCTCCCACAAGTGTGTACTCCGAAAGAGTGTTTAGTGCCGCCGCTCACCTTGTCAGCAATCGGCGTACGAGGTTACATCCAGAAAATGTGGAGAAGATGATGTTCATTAAAATGAATTATAATCAATTCCTCCGCGGAGACATTGACCAGCAGCAATTGCCTCCACAAAGTACACAGGGAGCTGAGATGGTGGATTCCAGTGGGGACGAATTGATAATCTGTGAGGAGGGGGATGTACACGGTGATATATCGGAGGATGATGATGAGGTGGACATCTTGCCTCTGTAGAGCCAGTTTGTGCAAGGAGAGATTAATTGCTTCTTTTTTGGTGGGGGTCCAAACCATCCCGTCATTTCAGTCACAGTCGTGTGGCAGACCCTGTCACTGAAATGATGGGTTGGTTAAAGTGTGCATGTCCTGTTTATACAACAAAAGGGTGGGTGGGAGGGCCCAAGGACAATTCCATCTTGCACCTCTTTTTTCTTTTATTTTTCTTTGCGTCATGTGCTGTTTGGGGAGGGTTTTTGGAAGGGACATCCTGCGTGACACTGCAGTGCCACTCCTAAATGGGCCCGGTGTTTGTGTCGGCCACTAGGGTCGCTAATCTTACTCACACAGCTACCTCATTGCGCCTCTTTTTTTCTTTGCGTCATGTGCTGATTGGGGAGGGTTTTTTGGAAGGGACATCCTGCGTGACACTGCAGTGCCACTCCTAAATGGGCCCGGTGTTTGTGTCGGCCACTAGGGTCGCTAATCTTACTCACACAGCTACCTCATTGCGCCTCTTTTTTTCTTTGCGTCATGTGCTGATTGGGGAGGGTTTTTTGGAAGGGACATCCTGCGTGACACTGCAGTGCCACTCCTAAATGGGCCCGGTGTTTGTGTCGGCCACTAGGGTCGCTTATCTTACTCACACAGTCAGCTACCTCATTGCGCCTCTCTTTTTCTTTGCGTCATGTGCTGTTTGGGGAGGGTTTTTTGGAAGGGACATCCTGCGTGACACTGCAGTGCCACTCCTAAATGGGCCCGGTGTTTGTGTCGGCCACTAGGGTCGCTTATCTTACTCACACAGTCAGCTACCTCATTGCGCCTCTTTTTTTCTTTGCGTCATGTGCTGTTTGGGGAGGGTTTTTTGGAAGGGACATCCTGCGTGACACTGCAGTGCCACTCCTAGATGGGCCCGGTGTTTGTGTCGGCCACTAGGGTCGCTTATCTTACTCACACAGTCAGCTACCTCATTGCGCCTCTTTTTTTCTTTGCGTCATGTGCTGTTTGGGGAGGGTTTTTTGGAAGGGACATCCTGCGTGACACTGCAGTGCCACTCCTAGATGGGCCCGGTGTTTGTGTCGGCCACTAGGGTCGCTTATCTTACTCACACAGTCAGCTACCTCATTGCGCCTCTTTTTTTCTTTGCGTCATGTGCTGTTTGGGGAGGGTTTTTTGGAAGGGACATCCTGCGTGACACTGCAGTGCCACTCCTAGATGGGCCCGGTGTTTGTGTCGGCCACTAGGGTCGCTTATCTTACTCACACAGCTACCTCATTGCGCCTCTTTTTTTCTTTGCGTCATGTGCTGTTTGGGGAGGGTTTTTTGGAAGGGATATCCTGCGTGACACTGCAGTGCCACTCCTAGATGGGCCCGGTGTTTGTGTCGGCCACTAGGGTCGCTTATCTTACTCACACAGCGACCTCGGTGCAAATTTTAGGACTAAAAATAATATTGTGAGGTGTGAGGTATTCAGAATAGACTGAAAATGAGTGGAAATTATGGTTTTTGAGGTTAATAATACTTTGGGATCAAAATGACCCCCAAATTCTATGATTTAAGCTGTTTTTTAGGGTTTTTTGAAAAAAACACCCGAATCCAAAACACACCCGAATCCGACAAAAAAAATTCGGTGAGGTTTTGCCAAAATGCGGTCGAACCCAAAACACGGCCGCGGAACCGAACCCAAAACCAAAACACAAAACCCGAAAAATTTCCGGCGCTCATCTCTACTATTTACTAAGCCTTGGATGGAGATAAAGTGGCTGGAGATAAAGTACCAGTCAATCAGCTTCTAACTGTCATGTCACAGGCTGTGTTAGAAAAATGACAGTTATGAGCCGATTGGCTGGTACTCAGCGGTGCAAGTATGCGGGTACGGGTGGGTACGGCGTACCCTTAAGAATTTAGCCGTGGGTACGCCGTACCCACACCGACGGGCCGCCGCTTGCTACCGCTGATGTGAGGGGAGGACAGCGCAGCCTGCGCCTCTCCTGCCCCTCAATGTCTTTGTTCAAATCAGCGCCGCCCGTGAGCCAATCAGAGCTCGCGGACCGGCAGCCAAGGCTGCCGGACGGCGAGCTTTGATTGGCTCACGGATCGGCACTGAATTTAACTCACTCACACCCGCCGGAGACTGAGGGGAAGGAGAGGCGCAGGCTGCGCTCTCCTCCCTTCACACACACACAGGACACCAGCAGCAGCAGTGAGCAGCAGGGGGGGGGGGGGCTTCATGTATACCTGGCACTGAGGGCATATCTGGCACTGAGGGCATATCTGGCACTGAGGGCATATCTGGCACTGGGGGCATATCTGGCACTGGGGGGACATGTGTATCTGCACTGGGGGCATCTTTGGCACTGTGGGGACATGTGTATCTGGCACTGGGGCATATCTGGCACTGCAGAGACATGTGTATCTGGCACAGGGGGCATATCTGGCACTGGGGGGACATGTGTATCTGCACTGGGGGCATATCTGGCACTGGGGGGACGTGTGTACCTGGCACTGGGGGCATGTCTGGCACTGGGGAGACATGTGTATCTGGCATTGGGGGCATATCTGGCACTGGGGGGCATGTGTATCTGGCACTGGGGACATATCTGGCACTGGGGGACATGTGTATCTGGCACTGGGGGACATGTGTATCTGGCACTGGGGAGACATCTGGCACTGGGGACATATCTGGCACTGGGGGACATGTGTATCTGGCACTGGGGGACATGTGTATCTGGCACTGGGGAGACCATGTGTATCTGGCACTGGGGGCATATCTGGCACTGGGGGCATATCTGGCACTAAGGACATGTGTATCTGGCACTGGGGGGACATGTGTATCTGGCACTGGAGGCATATCTGGCACTGGGGGGACATGTGTATCTGGCACTGGGGGCATATCTGGCACTGCGGAGACATGTGTATCTGGCACAGGGGGCATATCTGGCACTGGGGGACATGTGTATCTGGCACTGGGGGCATATCTGGCACTGGCGGGGCATTTATGTACCTGGCACTGGGGGGCAATGTATATCTGGCACTGTGAGGCAATGTGTATCTGGCACTGTGGGGCAATGTGTATCTGGCACTGTGGAGCAATGTGTATCTGGCACTGTGGGGCAATGTATATCTGGCACTGTTTGGCAATGTATATCTGGCACTGTGGGGCAATGTGTATCTGGCACTGTGAGGCAATGTGTATCTGGCACTGTGAGGCAATGTGTATCTGGCACTGTGGGGCAATGTATATCTGGCACTCTGGGGGCATTTGTGTATCTGGCACTGTGAGGCAATGTGTATCTGGCACTGTGAGGCAATGTATATCTGGCACTCTGCGGGCATTTGTGTATCTGGCACTGTGGGGCAATGTATATCTGGCACTGTGGGGCAATGGTGTATCTGGCACTATTAGGGTCATATGTGTATCTGCCCCTCCCCCCATATGTGTATCACGCCCCCATTTTCATTGGTCACGGGCCCATGTGGCATTCGGCCACACCCATTTTTTGTCGCGCGTGCCTTCGCCGCACGCACACAGTACCTGTAAGACATTTTTCCTACTTGAACCACTGCTGGCACTTTATCTCCAGAAACTTTATTTCTCTATCGTCCTAAGTGGATGCTGGGGTTCCTGAAAGGACCATGGGGAATAGCGGCTCCGCAGGAGACAGGGCACAAAAAAGTAAAGCTTTACTAGGTCAGGTGGTGTGCACTGGCTCCTCCCCCTATGACCCTCCTCCAGACTCCAGTTAGATTTTGTGCCCGAACGAGAAGGGTGCAATCTAGGTGGCTCTCCTAAAGAGCTGCTTAGAGAAAGTTTAGTTTAGGTTTTTTTTCTTTACAGTGAGTCCTCCTGGCAACAGGATCACTGCAACGTGGGACTTAGGGGGAAAGTAGTAAACTCACCTGCATGCAGAGTGGATTTGCTGCTTGGCTACTGGACACCATTAGCTCCAGAGGGATCGAACACAGGCCCAGCCGTGGAGTCCGGTCCCGGAGCCGCGCCGCCGACCCCCTTGCAGATGCTGAAGCGTGAAGAGGTCCGGAAACCGGCGGCTGAAGACTCCTCAGTCTTCATAAGGTAGCGCACAGCACTGCAGCTGTGCGCCATTTTCCTCTCAGCACACTTCACTGGGCAGTCACTGAGGGTGCAGAGCGCTGGGGGGGGGCGCTCTGAGAGGCAAATATAAACCTTATACAAGGCTAAAAATACCTCACATATAGCCCATAGGGGCTATATGGAGATATTTAACCCCTGCCTGACTGGAAAAATAGCGGGAGAAGAACCCGCCGAAAAAGGGGCGGGGCCTATCTCCTCAGCACACGGCGCCATTTTCTGTCACAGCTCCGCTGGTCAGAACGGCTCCCAGGTCTCTCCCCTGCACTGCACTACAGAAACAGGGTAAAACAGAGAGGGGGGGCACATTAATGGCTATATATATATATATTAAAGCAGCTATAAGGGAGCACTTAATATAAGGATATCCCTTGTATATATAGCGCTTTGTGGTGTGTGCTGGCAGACTCTCCCTCTGTCTCCCCAAAAGGGCTAGTGGGTCCTGTCTTCATTAGAGCATTCCCTGTGAGTTTGCGGTGTGTGTCGGTACGTGGTGTCGACATGTATGAGGACGATATTGGTGTGGAGGCGGAGCAATTGCCAAATATGCAGATGTCACCCCCCAGGGGGTCGACACCAGAATGGATGCCTTTATTTGTGGAATTACGTGATGGTTTATCTTCCCTTAAACAGTCAGTTGAGGACATGAGGCGGCCGGACAATCAATTAATGCCTGTCCAGGCGCCTCAAACACCGTCAGGGGCTGTAAAACGCCCTTTGCCTCAGTCGGTCGACACAGACCCAGACACGGGCACTGATTCCAGTGACGACGGTAGAAATTCAAACGTATTTTCCAGTAGGGCCACACGTTATATGATTTTGGCAATGAAGGAGACGTTACATTTAGCTGATACTACAGATACCGTAAAACAGGGTATTATGTATGGTGTGAAAAAACTACAAACAGTTTTTCCTGAATCAGAAGAATTAAATGACGTGTGTGATGAAGCGTGGGTTGCTCCTGATAAAAAGTTGATAATTTCAAAAAAGTTATTGGCATTATACCCTTTCCCGCCAGAGGTTAGGGCGCGCTGGGAAACACCCCCTAAGGTGGACAAGGCGCTCACACGCTTATCCAAACAAGTGGCGTTACCCTCTCCTGAGACGGCCGCACTTAAGGATCCATCAGATAGAAAGATGGAAGTTATTCAAAAGAATATATACACACATGCAGGTGTTATACTACGACCAGCTATAGCAACTGCCTGGATGTGCAGTGCTGGAGTAGTTTGGTCAGAATCCCTGATTGAAAATATTGATACCCTAGATAGGGACAATGTTTTACTGTCGTTAGAACAAATAAAGGATGCATTTATCTATATGCGTGATGCACAGAGGGATATTTGCACACTGGCATCTCGGATGAGTGCTATGTCCATTTCAGCCAGAAGAGCCTTATGGACACGACAGTGGACAGGCGATGCGGATTCAAAACGTCACATGGAGGTTTTGCCGTATAAAGGGGAGGAGTTATTTGGAGTTGGTCTATCAGACTTGGTGGCCACGGCTACTGCCGGGAAATCCACTTTTTTACCTCAAGTCACTCCCCAACAGAGAAAGGCACCGACCTTTCAACCGCAGCCTTTTCGCTCCTACAAAAATAAGAGAGCAAAGGGCTTGTCGTACCTGCCACGAGGCAGAGGAAGAGGGAAGAGACACCAACAGGCAGCTCCTTCCCAGGAACAGAAGCCCTCCCCGGCTCCTGCAAAAACCTCAGCATGACGCTGGGGCCTCTCAAGCGGACTCGGGGACAGTGGGGGGCCGTCTCAAAAATTACAGCGCGCAGTGGGCTCACTCGCAGGTAGACCCCTGGATCCTGCAGATAATATCTCAGGGGTACAGGTTGGAATTAGAGACGGATCCTCCTCATCGTTTCCTGAAGTCTGCCTTACCAACCGTCTCTTCCGAAAGGGAGAGGGTGTTGGAAGCCATTCACAAGCTGTACGCTCAGCAGGTGATAGTCAAAGTACCCCTATTACAACAAGGAAAGGGGTATTATTCCACTCTATTTGTGGTACCGAAGCCGGATGGCTCGGTAAGGCCTATTCTAAATCTGAAGTCCTTGAACCTCTACATAAAAAAGTTCAAGTTCAAGATGGAGTCACTCAGAGCAGTGATAGCGAACCTGGAAGAAGGGGACTTTATGGTATCCTTGGACATCAAGGATGCGTATCTACACGTTCCGATTTACCCCGCACACCAGGGGTACCTCAGGTTCATTGTTCAAAACTGTCACTATCAGTTTCAGACGCTGCCGTTCGGATTGTCCACGGCGCCTCGGGTCTTTACCAAGGTAATGGCCGAGATGATGATTCTTCTTCGAAGAAAAGGCGTATTAGTTATCCCATACTTGGACGATCTCCTAATAAGGGCAAGGTCCAGAGAACAGCTGGAGACAGCTTTAGCACTATCTCAAGAGGTGCTAAGACAACACGGGTGGATTCTGAATATTCCAAAATCCCATTTAATCCCGACAACTCGTCTGCTGTTCCTAGGAATGATTCTGGACACGGTTCAGAAAAAGGTTTTCCTTCCAGAGGAAAAAGCCAAGGAGTTATCCGATCTGGTCAGGAACCTCCTAAAACCAGGAAAAGTGTCAGTACATCAATGCACAAGAGTCCTGGGAAAAATGGTGGCTTCTTACGAAGCAATTCCATTCGGCAGATTCCATGCAAGAATATTCCAAAGGGATCTGTTGGACAAATGGTCAGGGTCGCATCTGCAGATGCACCTGCGAATAACCCTGTCACCAAAGACAAGGGTGTCACTTCTGTGGTGGTTGCAGAAGGCTCACCTATTAGAAGGCCGCAGATTCGGCATTCAGGATTGGATCCTGGTGACCACGGACGCCAGCCTGAGAGGCTGGGGAGCAGTCACACAAGGAAGAAACTTCCAGGGAGTATGGACGAGTCTGGAAAAGTCTCTTCACATAAACATTCTGGAACTAAGAGCAATCTACAATGCTCTAAGCCAGGCGGAACTTCTCCTGCAAGGAAAGCCGGTGTTGATTCAGTCGGACAACATCACGGCGGTCGCCCATGTAAACAGGCAGGGCGGCACAAGAAGCAGGAGTGCAATGGCAGAAGCTGCCAAGATTCTTCGCTGGGCGGAGAATCACGTGATAGCACTGTCAGCAGTGTTCATCCCGGGCGTGGACAACTGGGAAGCAGACTTCCTCAGCAGACACGATCTTCATCCGGGAGAGTGGGGTCTACATCCAGAAGTCTTCAACATGTTAATAGACCGTTGGGAAAGACCAATTGTAGACATGATGGCGTCTCGCCTCAACAAGAAACTGGACAAATATTGCGCCAGGTCAAGAGATCCACAGGCAATAGCTGTGGACGCACTGGTAACTCCTTGGGTGTACCAGTCAGTGTATGTGTTTCCTCCTCTGCCGCTCATACCAAAGGTATTGAAGATCATACGGCAAAGAAGAGTAAGAACAATACTAGTGGTTCCGGATTGGCCGAGAAGGACTTGGTATCCGGAACTTCAAGAGATGCTCACGGACGAACCGTGGCCTCTACCTCTGAGAAGGGACCTGCTACAGCAGGGTCCCTGTCTTTTTCAAGACTTACCGCGGCTGCGTTTGACGGCATGGCGGTTGAACGCCAGATCCTAAAAGGGAAAGGCATTCCAGAAGAAGTCATTCCTACCTTGATTAAGGCACGGAAGGAAGTCACCGTGAAACATTATCACCGCATTTGGCGAAAATATGTAGCGTGGTGCGAGGATCGGAGGGTTCCGACGGAGGAATTCCAACTGGGTCGTTTCCTACATTTCCTGCAATCAGGATTATCTATGGGTCTCAAATTGGGATCCATTAAGGTTCAAATTTCGGCCCTGTCAATATTCTTCCAAAAAGAATTGGCCTCTGTCCCTGAGGTCCAGACTTTTGTCAAGGGAGTACTGCATATACAGCCTCCTGTGGTGCCTCCGGTGGCACCGTGGGATCTAAATGTAGTTTTAGATTTCCTCAAATCCCATTGGTTTGAACCATTGAAAAAGGTGGATTTGAAATATCTCACATTGAAAGTGACTATGTTACTAGCCCTGGCCTCTGCCAGGAGAGTATCTGAATTGGCGGCTTTATCTTATAAAAGTCCTTATCTAATCTTCCATTCGGATAGGGCAGAACTGCGGACTCGTCCGCATTTTCTCCCTAAAGTGGTATCAGCATTTCATCTGAACCAACCTATTGTGGTGCCTGCGGCCACTAGCGACTTGGAGGACTCCAAGTTGTTGGACGTTGTCAGAGCCTTAAAAATATACATTGCAAGGACGGCTGGAGTCAGAAAATCTGACTCGCTGTTTATATTGTATGCACCCAACAAGTTGGGCGCACCTGCTTCTAAGCAGTCGATTGCTCGTTGGATTTGTAACACAATTCAACTTGCACATTCTGTGGCAGGCCTGCCACAGCCTAAAACTGTAAAAGCCCACTCCACAAGGAAGGTGGGCTCATCTTGGGCGGCTGCCCGAGGGGTCTCGGCATTACAACTCTGCCGAGCAGCTACGTGGTCGGGGGAGAACACGTTTGTAAAATTTTACAAATTTGATACCCTGGCAAAGGAGGACCTGGAGTTCTCTCATTCGGTGCTGCAGAGTCATCCGCACTCTCCCGCCCGTTTGGGAGCTTTGGTATAATCCCCATGGTCCTTTCAGGAACCCCAGCATCCACTTAGGACGATAGAGAAAATAAGAATTTACTTACCGATAATTCTATTTCTCGGAGTCCGTAGTGGATGCTGGGCGCCCATCCCAAGTGCGGATTATCTGCAATACTTGTACATAGTTATTGTTAACTAATTCGGGTTATTGTTAAGGAGCCATCTTTAAGAGGCCCTTTCTGTTGTCATACTGTTAACTGGGTTTAGATCACAAGTTGTACGGTGTGATTGGTGTGGCTGGTATGAGTCTTACCCGGGATTCAAAATGCCTCCCTTATTGTGTATGCTCGTCCGGGCACAGTACCTAACTGGAGTCTGGAGGAGGGTCATAGGGGGAGGAGCCAGTGCACACCACCTGACCTAGTAAAGCTTTACTTTTTTGTGCCCTGTCTCCTGCGGAGCCGCTATTCCCCATGGTCCTTTCAGGAACCCCAGCATCCACTACGGACTCCGAGAAATAGAATTATCGGTAAGTAAATTCTTATTTTCCATCCAAGGCTTAGTAAATAGACCCCTGTAAGGAATCCTTATTTGCCTAAATGCATTATTAGTAAGTCTCCAAGACAAGGGTTCTGATAGGAGCCCATCCCGGTGATGAGTACAAGTCCAGCGGTCACATCCGCAATCACTTTACTCTCTATTTCGGCCAGCTGCGCATGCACCAACATCGATTGGCACATGTGTGAGCGGGCAGCAGAAGGGAAGGATTCCTACAGATCCCTCTCCAGTAAGTCTGTGGAGTGAAGCCCATAGACTACAGTGGGCTTACGGCCTCTAAAGAGGGTGATAGCTGCCGGGGGCCACTCTGTAATGGAGATAATAAGATTTTAAACCTACAGGTAAATCTTTTTCTCCTAGTCCGTAGAGGATGCTGGGGACTCCGTAAGGACCGTGGGGTATAGACGGCTCCGCAGGAGACATGGGCACTGTAAGACTTTAGAATGGGTGTGCACTGGCTCCTCCCTCTATGCCCCTCCTCCAGACCTCAGTTATTTCCTGTGCCCAGAGGCGACTGGATGCACTGCAGGGGAGCTCTCCTGAGTTTCTCTGAAAAGACTTTTGTTAGGTTTATTATTTTCAGGGAGCACTGCTGGCAACAGGCTCCCTGCATCGTGGGACTGAGGGGAGAGAAGCAGACCTACTTTCTTGGACTGATGGGCTCTGCTTCTTAGGCTACTGGACGCCATTAGCTCCAGAGGGTCGGAACACAGGTGTCGTCCTTGCTGTTCGTCCCGGAGCCGCGCCGCCGTCCTCCTCACAGAGCCGGAAGATAGAAGCCGGGTGAGTATATGAAGCAAGAAGACTTCAAAGGCGGCAGAAGACTTCAGATCTCCATGAGGTACCGCGCATCGGACGCGCTGCGCGCCATTGCTCCCGCACACACACAAGGCACAGCAAGGGTGCAGGTCGCAGGGGGGGCGCCCTGGGCAGCAATAATCACCTCAAATGAAACTGGCAGCATTCTTAGATACTGCGGAGGCAGTATATTATAAATCCCCTGCCAGTATAAATAAATGAGCGGGACCCAAGCCCGCCATCGAGGAGGCGGGGCTTGATCCTCCAGCACTAACCAGCGCCATTTTCTCCACAGCACGCTGCAGATAAGCTGCTCCCAGACTCTCCCCTGCTGAACACAGTAACAGGGGGCAAAAACGAGGGGGGGGGGGCACATTATTTGGTGCAAAATTGTATATTTATAAAGCGCATAGACTACAGTGGGCTTACGGCCTCTAAAGAGGGTGATAGCTGCCGGGGGCCAATCTGTAATGGAGATATCTGCTGCTGTCCCTCCATGGTACATTGGGATGATACTTACTAAGCTTATTCAGAATAGTAACCTTCTGCCCGCTTGCGAGACTAGTAAATCTGCGTCAGAAGATACTGGAACCGCAACTCCCAGGAAATGGGTCAGATACACCCTTATTTTCTGGTCACGCTGCCCAGCTCCTCCCACTCCCCGCTCCCAAACGTCTGCCGCATGTCGCTCACGCTGCAGCTTTGGGGGGCACTGCGTGTGATTATCACGCAGGACTGCACATACGCAAAACAGGTCCTGGCATGTACAGTCCCACAAACACCAGAGATGCATCGGGTTATGTACATCTCTGAATCGGTGACATTATTTAATAAATACTGTAGGCCCCTATGTGCTTTTAGGGTTTGCAATAATTTAAAAGCAAAACCAATATATTACTAGTACTACAGAACTATTCATATGAAGCGACAGATCTATATTTTCAGCAACAGCCGTGGAATATACGGACGGTGTATCCGTCCTTTGGGAGTGGAACTCCATTTTATTGCCTTCTCTTTATTTCCAGGTTTTGACTCTCATACAGTATAAGGGATGTGCGTCACTTAGAGATGAGCGCCTGAAATTTTTCGGGTTTTGTGTGTTGGTTTTGGGTTCGGTTCCGCGGCCGTGTTTTGGGTTCGAACGCGTTTTGGCAAAACCTCACCGAATTTTTTTTGTCGGATTCGGGTGTGTTTTGGATTCGGGTGTTTTTTTCAAAAAACACTAAAAAACAGCTTAAATCATAGAATTTGGGGGTCATTTTGATCCCAAAGTATTATTAACCTCAAAAACCATAATTTACACTCATTTTCAGTCTATTCTGAATACCTCACACCTCACAATATTATTTTTAGTCCTAAAATTTGCACCGAGGTCGCTGTGTGAGTAAGATAAGCGACCCTAGTGGCCGACACAAACACCGGGCCCATCTAGGAGTGGCACTGCAGTGTCACGCAGGATGTCCCTTCCAAAAAACCCTCCCCAAACAGCACATGACGCAAAGAAAAAAAGAGGCGCAATGAGGTAGCTGTGTGAGTAAGATTAGCGACCCTAGTGGCCGACACAAACACCGGGCCCATCTAGGAGTGGCACTGCAGTGTCACGCAGGATGTCCCTTCCAAAAAACCTGAACCACTAGCCATGAACATAGGCCAGGGCCTCAGCCGTTCCTTGCCACTCCGTGTGGTAAATGGCATATTGGCAAGTTTACGCTTCTCCTCCGACAATTTTATTTTAGGTTTTGGAGTCCTTTTTTTACTGATATTTGGTGTTTTGGATTTGACATGCTCTGTACTATGACATTGGGCATCGGCCTTGGCAGACGACGTTGCTGGCATTTCATCGTCTCGGCCATGACTAGTGGCAGCAGCTTCAGCACGAGGTGGAAGTGGATCTTGATCTTTCCCTAATTTTGGAACCTCAACATTTTTGTTCTCCATATTTTAATAGGCACAACTAAAAGGCACCTCAGGTAAACAATGGAGATGGATGGATTGGATACTAGTATACAATTATGGACGGGCTGCCGAGTGCCGACACAGAGGTAGCCACAGCCGTGAACTACCGCACTGTACTGTGTCTGCTGCTAATATATAGACTGGTTGATAAAGAGATAGTATACTCGTAACTAGTATGTATGTATAAAGAAAGAAAAAAAAACCACGGTTAGGTGGTATATACAATTATGGACGGGCTGCCGAGTGCCGACACAGAGGTAGCCACAGCCGTGAACTACCGCACTGTACTGTGTCTGCTGCTAATATATAGACTGGTTGATAAAGAGATAGTATACTCGTCGTAACTAGTATGTATGTATAAAGAAAGAAAAAAAAACCACGGTTAGGTCACTGGTATATACAATTATGGACGGGCTGCCGAGTGCCGACACAGAGGTAGCCACAGCCGTGAACTACCGCACTGTACTGTGTCTGCTGCTAATATATAGACTGGTTGATAAAGAGATAGTATACTCGTAACTAGTATGTATGTATAAAGAAAGAAAAAAAAACCACGGTTAGGTGGTATATACAATTATGGACGGGCTGCCGAGTGCCGACACAGAGGTAGCCACAGCCGTGAACTACCGCACTGTACTGTGTCTGCTGCTAATATATAGACTGGTTGATAAAGAGATAGTATACTCGTAACTAGTATGTATGTATAAAGAAAGAAAAAAAAACCACGGTTAGGTGGTATATACAATTATGGACGGGCTGCCGAGTGCCGACACAGAGGTAGCCACAGCCGTGAACTACCGCACTGTACTGTGTCTGCTGCTAATATATAGACTGGTTGATAAAGAGATAGTATACTCGTAACTAGTATGTATGTATAAAGAAAGAAAAAAAAAACACGGTTAGGTGGTATATACAATTATGGACGGGCTGCCGAGTGCCGACACAGAGGTAGCCACAGCCGTGAACTACCGCACTGTACTGTGTCTGCTGCTAATATATAGACTGGTTGATAAAGAGATAGTATACTCGTAACTAGTATGTATGTATAAAGAAAGAAAAAAAAACCACGGTTAGGTGGTATATACAATTATGGACGGGCTGCCGAGTGCCGACACAGAGGTAGCCACAGCCGTGAACTACCGCACTGTACTGTGTCTGCTGCTAATATATAGACTGGTTGATAAAGAGATAGTATACTCGTAACTAGTATGTATGTATAAAGAAAGAAAAAAAAACCACGGTTAGGTGGTATATACAATTATGGACGGGCTGCCGAGTGCCGACACAGAGGTAGCCACAGCCGTGAACTACCGCACTGTACTGTGTCTGCTGCTAATATATAGACTGGTTGATAAAGAGATAGTATACTCGTAACTAGTATGTATGTATAAAGAAAGAAAAAAAAACCACGGTTAGGTGGTATATACAATTATGGACGGGCTGCCGAGTGCCGACACAGAGGTAGCCACAGCCGTGAACTACCGCACTGTACTGTGTCTGCTGCTAATATATAGACTGGTTGATAAAGAGATAGTATACTCGTAACTAGTATGTATGTATAAAGAAAGAAAGAAAAACCACGGTTAGGTCACTGGTATATACAATTATGGACGGGCTGCCGAGTGCCGACACAGAGGTAGCCACAGCCGTGAACTACCGCACTGTACTGTGTCTGCTGCTAATATAAACTGGTTGATAAAGAGATAGTATACTACTAATATTATATACTGGTGGTCAGGTCACTGGTCACTAGTCACACTGGCAGTGGCACTCCTGCAGCAAAAGTGTGCACTGTTTAATTTTAATATAATATTATGTACTCCTGGCTCCTGCTATAACCTATAACTGGCACTGCAGTAGTGCTCCCCAGTCTCCCCCACAATTATAAGCTGTGTGAGCTGAGCAGTCAGACAGATATATAATATATATAGTAGAGATGAGCGGGTTCGGTTTCTTTGAATCCGAACCCGCACGAACTTCACTTTTTTTTCCACGGGTCCGAGCGACTCGGATCTTCCCGCCTTGCTCGGTTAACCCGAGCGCGCCCGAACGTCATCATGACGCTGTCGGATTCTCGCGAGGCTCGGATTCTATCGCGAGACTCGGATTCTATATAAGGAGCCGCGCGTCGCCGCCATTTTCACTCGTGCATTGAGATTGATAGGGAGAGGACGTGTCTGGCGTCCTCTCCATTAGAATAGAGATAGATAGATTAGATAGAGAGAGATTGTGCAGAGTCGCAGACAGAGTTAGTTTACCACAGTCAGTGACCAGTGCAGTTGCTAGTTAACTTTTATTTAATATAATATATCCGTTCACTTCTCTCTGCTATATCCGTTCTCTGCCTGAAAAAAAAAACGATACACAGCACAGTCAGTCACACAGTGTGACTCAGTCTGTGTGCACTCAGCTCAGCCCAGTGTGCTGCACAGTCATCAATGTATAAATTAAAAGCTTATAATTAATTGTGGGGGAGACTGGGGAGCACTGCAGGTTGTTAGCAGGAGCCAGGAGTACAATTATATTAATTAACAGTGCACACTTTTGCTGCAGGAGTGGTGACCAGTGCCTGACCACCAGTATAGTATTGTTGTATACTACTAATATCTCTTTAAATATCAACCAGTCTATATTAGCAGCAGACACAGTACAGTGCGGTAGTTCACGGCTGTGGCTACCTCTGTGTCGGCACACGGCAGGCAGTCCGTCCGACCAGAATTGTATTATTTATTATTATATACCTACCACCTAACCGTGGTTTTTTTTTCATTCTTTATACCGTCATAGTGTCATCCTAATTGTTACGAGTATACTACTATCTCTTTATCAACCAGTGTACAGTGCGGTAGTTCACGGCTGTGGCTACCTCTGTGTCGGCACACGGCAGGCAGTCCGTCCGACCAGAATTGTATTATTTATTATTATATACCTACCACCTAACCGTGGTTTTTTTTTCATTCTTTATACCGTCATAGTGTCATCCTAATTGTTACGAGTATACTACTATCTCTTTATCAACCAGTGTACAGTGCGGTAGTTCACGGCTGTGGCTACCTCTGTGTCGGCACACGGCAGGCAGTCCGTCCGACCAGAATTGTATTATTTATTATTATATACCTACCACCTAACCGTGGTTTTTTTTTCATTCTTTATACCGTCATAGTGTCATCCTAATTGTTACGAGTATACTACTATCTCTTTATCAACCAGTGTACAGTGCGGTAGTTCACGGCTGTGGCTACCTCTGTGTCGGCACACGGCAGGCAGTCCGTCCGACCAGAATTGTATTATTTATTATTATATACCTACCACCTAACCGTGGTTTTTTTTTCATTCTTTATACCGTCATAGTGTCATCCTAATTGTTACGAGTATACTACTATCTCTTTATCAACCAGTGTACAGTGCGGTAGTTCACGGCTGTGGCTACCTCTGTGTCGGCAGTCGGCAGGCAGTCCGTCCATCCATAATTGTATTATTATTATAATATATACCACCTAACCGTGGTTTTTTTTTCATTCTTTATACCGTCATAGTGTCATACTAGTTGTTACGAGTATACTACTATCTCTTTATCAACCAGTGTACAGTGCGGTAGTTCACGGCTGTGGCTACCTCTGTGTCGGCAGTCGGCAGGCAGTCCGTCCATCCATAATTGTATTATTATTATAATATATACCACCTAACTGTGGTTTTTTTTTCATTCTTTATACCGTCGTCATAGTGTCATACTAGTTGTTACGAGTATACTACTATCTCTTTATCAACCAGTGTACAGTGCGGTAGTTCACGGCTGTGGCTACCTCTGTGTCGGCAGTCGGCAGGCAGTCCGTCCATCCATAATTGTATTATTATTATAATATATACCACCTAACCGTGGTTTTTTTTTCATTCTTTATACCGTCGTCATAGTGTCATACTAGTTGTTACGAGTATACTACTATCTCTTTATCAACCAGTGTACAGTGCGGTAGTTCACGGCTGTGGCTACCTCTGTGTCGGCAGTCGGCAGGCAGTCCGTCCATCCATAATTGTATTATTATTATAATATATACCACCTAACCGTGGGTTTTTTTTCATTCTTTATACCGTCGTCATAGTGTCATACTAGTTGTTACGAGTATACTACTATCTCTTTATCAACCAGTGTACAGTGCGGTAGTTCACGGCTGTGGCTACCTCTGTGTCGGCAGTCGGCAGGCAGTCCGTCCATCCATAATTGTATTATTATTATAATATATACCACCTAACCGTGGTTTTTTTTTCATTCTTTATACCGTCGTCATAGTGTCATACTAGTTGTTACGAGTATACTACTATCTCTTTATCAACCAGTGTACAGTGCGGTAGTTCACGGCTGTGGCTACCTCTGTGTCGGCAGTCGGCAGGCAGTCCGTCCATCCATAATTGTATTATTATTATAATATATACCACCTAACCGTGGTTTTTTTTTCATTCTTTATACCGTCGTCATAGTGTCATACTAGTTGTTACGAGTATACTACTATCTCTTTATCAACCAGTGTACAGTGCGGTAGTTCACGGCTGTGGCTACCTCTGTGTCGGCAGTCGGCAGGCAGTCCGTCCATCCATAATTGTATTATTATTATAATATATACCACCTAACCGTGGTTTTTTTTTCATTCTTTATACCGTCGTCATAGTGTCATACTAGTTGTTACGAGTATACTACTATCTCTTTATCAACCAGTGTACAGTGCGGTAGTTCACGGCTGTGGCTACCTCTGTGTCGGCACTCGGCAGCCCGTCCATAATTGTATATACCACCTAACCGTGGTTTTTTTTTCTTTCTTTATACATACATACTAGTTACGAGTATACTATCTCTTTATCAACCAGTCTATATATTAGCAGCAGACACAGTACAGTGCGGTAGTTCACGGCTGTGGCTACCTCTGTGTCGGCACTCGGCAGCCCGTCCATAATTGTATACTAGTATCCAATCCATCCATCTCCATTGTTTACCTGAGGTGCCTTTTAGTTGTGCCTATTAAAATATGGAGAACAAAAATGTTGAGGTTCCAAAATTAGGGAAAGATCAAGATCCACTTCCACCTCGTGCTGAAGCTGCTGCCACTAGTCATGGCCGAGACGATGAAATGCCAGCAACGTCGTCTGCCAAGGCCGATGCCCAATGTCATAGTACAGAGCATGTCAAATCCAAAACACCAAATATCAGTAAAAAGCCTCTTTTTTTCTTTGCGTCATGTGCTGTTTGGGGAGGGTTTTTTGGAAGGGACATCCTGCGTGACACTGCAGTGCCACTCCTAGATGGGCCCGGTGTTTGTGTCGGCCACTAGGGTCGCTAATCTTACTCACACAGCTACCTCATTGCGCCTCTTTTTTTCTTTGCGTCATGTGCTGTTTGGGGAGGGTTTTTTGGAAGGGCCATCCTGCGTGACACTGCAGTGCCACTCCTAGATGGGCCCGGTGTTTGTGTCGGCCACTAGGGTCGCTAATCTTACTCACACAGCTACCTCATTGCGCCTCTTTTTTTCTTTGCGTCATGTGCTGTTTGGGGAGGGTTTTTTGGAAGGGACATCCTGCGTGACACTGCAGTGCCACTCCTAGATGGGCCCGGTGTTTGTGTCGGCCACTAGGGTCGCTAATCTTACTCACACAGCTACCTCATTGCGCCTCTTTTTTTCTTTGCGTCATGTGCTGTTTGGGGAGGGTTTTTTGGAAGGGACATCCTGCGTGACACTGCAGTGCCACTCCTAGATGGGCCCGGTGTTTGTGTCGGCCACTAGGGTCGCTTATCTTACTCACACAGCGACCTCGGTGCAAATTTTAGGACTAAAAATAATATTGTGAGGTGTGAGGTATTCAGAATAGACTGAAAATGAGTGTAAATTATGGTTTTTGAGGTTAATAATACTTTGGGATCAAAATGACCCCCAAATTCTATGATTTAAGCTGTTTTTTAGTGTTTTTGGAAAAAAACACCCGAATCCAAAACACACCCGAATCCGACAAAAAAAATTCGGTGAGGTTTTGCCAAAACGCGTTCGAACCCAAAACACGGCCGCGGAACCGAACCCAAAACCAAAACACAAAACCCGAAAAATTTCAGGCGCTCATCTCTAATATATAGATGATGCAGCACACTGGCCTGAGCCTGAGCAGTGCACACAGATATGGTATGTGACTGAGTCACTGTGTGCTGTGTATCGCTTTTTTCAGGCAGAGAACGGATTATAAATAAAAGTGGTGGTCACTGGTCACTATCAGCAAAACTCTGCACTGTACACTACTGAGTACTCCTAATGCTCCCCAAAATTAGTAAATCAAGTGTCTAAACGGAGAGGACGCCAGCCACGTCCTCTCCCTATCAATCTCAATGCACGTGTGAAAATGGCGGCGACGCGCGGCTCCTTATATAGAATCCGAGTCTCGCGATAGAATCCGAGCCTCGCGAGAATCCGACAGCGTCATGATGACGTTCGGGCGCGCTCGGGTTAACCGAGCAAGGCGGGAAGATCCGAGTCGCTCGGACCCGTGAAAAAAAACATGAAGTTCTGGCGGGTTCGGATTCAGAGAAACCGAACCCGCTCATCTCTAGCGTCACTGGGAACACACCTCAGACCTGCTGTAATATTAGGGTCACGCTGACTGCTGACCCTACAATACATGCTATCGGAAGATCTATGGCCCTCATTCCGAGTCGTTCGCTCGGTATTTTTCATCGCATCGCAGTGAAATTCCGCTTAGTGCACATGCGCAATATTCGCACTGCGACTGCGCCAAGTATCTTTGCTATGAAGATAGTATTTTTACTCACGGCTTTTTCATCGCTCCGGCGATCGTAATGTGATTGACAGGAAATGGGTGTTGCTGGGCGGAAACAGGCCGTTTTATGGGAGTGTGGCTGAAAACGCTACCGTTTCCGGAAAAAACGCAGGAGTGGCCGGAGAAACGGGGGAGTGGTTGGGCGAACGCTGGGTGTGTTTGTGACGTCAAACCAGGAACGACAAGCACTGAACTGATCGCACAGGCAGAGTAAGTCTGGAGCTACTCTAAAACTGCTAAGTAGTTTGTGAGCGCAATATTGCGAATACATCGGTCGCAATTTTAAGATGCTAAGATACACTCCCAGTAGGCGGCGGCTTAGCGTGTGTAACTCTGCTAAATTCGCCTTGCGACCGATCAACTCGGAATGAGGGCCTATGTACTAACCTTTACTCTAACCCAGCAAACAAATTTCCCAATGTTGTAGCTTTCACCCACCTAATCCTCCATATGTGTGAAAATCAATACAGAGCCCTGGATAAAAGCCCAGCAAGCCGGTGTGACATAGCACCGAGGTTCTAGCTAGAAATACCTTTCACTTAAAAGTGAGATCAGTCAGTTTCTAAATATACAGATGGAGCAGAGTGTAGTGATGCGAATGGTGCATTAAGCGGCATATTCATTCAAAGTTATCTCCAGGGTGAAAATACTGTTATCTATATACCGTTGTCACTAGAGGAGGCCACTTTTCTACTGTCACCTACCTGTAATTACCTACCTGACCGTCGTTCACTGATTTCTATTCCTCTATCATGCAGACCGATATGCAGAAGCTGTACGTTTATATTTTTGCTCCTTTGCTGATGGCTATCTCAGGCCGTACACTTTCTCTGTCTTATCTAACAGTTGGGAATTAGTACTGCTTGACCTGAGAAAACCGGTCTACGGAAAGCTTGCCTTGAGAAATTGTTCTTCTGTATAAGATGTATGAGATAATAACTTCAACCCCGGAGAATAAACGTCCCCTTGTGTAGACTCAAGCTGATATGTGCGTCTTTATTTCCAGCAAGGACAATTTGCATCATTCAGAGGATAGAAATAACAGTCTAAAGGTGGGTATACAGTACACTGGAAGATATATTTGCCGATCAATTGATCTACAGATATATCTATGGACGGATCGGGCAGTGGGGGTGATTCCGAGTTGTTCGCTCGCTAGCTGCTTTTAGCAGCATTGCACACCTAAGCCGCCGCCCTCTGGGAGTGTATCTTCGCTTAGCAGAATTGCGAATGAAAGATTAGCAGAATTGCGAATAGAAATTTCTTAGCAGTTTCTGAGTAGCTCGAGACTTACTCCTACACTGCGATCAGCTCAGGTCGTTTCGTTCCTGGTTTGACGTCACAAACACACCCAGCGTTCGCCCAGCCACTCCTGCGTTTTTCCCTGAAACGCCTGCGTTTTTCCGCACACTCCCATAAAACGACCAGTTTCCGCCCAGAAACACCCACTTCCTGTCAATCACACTCCGATCAGCAGAACGATGAAAAAAACTTCGTTACGCCGTGAGTAAAAAAACAAACTTTTGTGCTAATTTACTTGGCGCAGGCGCGCTGCGTACATTGCGCATGCGCAGTTTGCGACTAATCACTCCGTAGCGAAAAAAAATACTGAGCGAACAACTCGGAATGACCCCCAGTGTGCTGTGCATACACACTGCCCGATCCGTTGGGGACTGACGTCATGAACTGGGCGGGCGTGTACACACGCTCGCCCAGTTCCGCTGTCAATCACCGCCGGCCGCCGCAGCATGTGTACGGGCGGTTGGCCGACCGCCGTACACACACAGCGACGTGCCAATATATCGTTAGATATATTGACCGTCGGCTGTGCTGCGGGGCCGACGCGATACGTCTGTGAACGACGGAGTTCACAGACGTATCGGCCGTACACACTGGCCGACGGACCCACGATATATCGGCCGTTCAAGAGAACGGCCGATATATCGGCCAGTGTGTACGGGCCTAAAGGCGCACACGTGCACACTGCCGCCAAGAGGGGGGGCGGAGGGGTACAAATTACCCGGGCCCGGGTGTGATGAAAGAGTCCAGCTGGGGCAATAGGGCAATAGTGGGTCGACCCTAACTAGGTCAACAGTCACTAGGTCGACCACTATTGGTCGACACCTGGAATAGGTCGACAGAGTCATGAAGCCAACATGGAAAAAGGTCGACATGAGGTGTTTTTTTTTAAATGGAGTCGTTTTCTTTGTAAAGTGACCAGAACCCCAATTAGCGCACCGTGTCCCCTCGCACGCCTCGCTTCACTCACCACGCTTTGGGCAAGGTTACTATTCCCAATTGTAGTCCACGTGGATAGTAAGTAAGAAAAAGTTTTTTTTTTAAATTTTCACATTGAAAACTCACGTCAACCTTTTCATGTGTCGACCTTTGCCATGTTGATCTACCAACCATGTCGATCTACCAACCACGTTGACCTAATGCATGTCGACCAATAGTGGTCGACCTAAGTGCGATTGACCTAAGAACCGGATACCGGTTGGGCAGTGGCGGGGAAAAGCCAAGCATATGGGGCGACACCCCATTGTGGACAAATAGTACATGCAGCCGATGTGATGCCACAGTATGGTACACCACGGGGACCCCCTTGTTGTAAGTGTCCCAGGCTTCCCGAGCCGTAATCCTGCTTTGACAAAAGCCACGCTGCTGGATGGGGCATACGTGAGTCTCACTGGTAGACTTGTGCCCGCACCAACATGTGCCCCAACCCAGAAGAAACCCCCATTCTGCCATTCCCCCATCCCTGCTAATAACAACTCTGTGCCACGTACGCCGTGTCTGCCCATGCATTTCTGTGTGCGTATACAATAACTCGCACATGCAGTCTGGCCATTTAGATGTTAAGCTCTTTGGGCAGGCATTTCTCTTCTAATCCCAGTTTTCTGCCAGTTCCTCCTGCTGTACTGTACATGCTGTACACTGTGTGGGCTTATGGTAATAAATACATACGGTACACACACACGTGAAGCGATCATCTCCGGTTGGTTGAACAAATGAAGGGCACTGTGCAGTATGACAGCCGCCCTCCACAAACACATGTACCATTATATGTCTTATTAATTATACATTACTGCACATAATGTTTATGCTTCGCAGTGCATGGCTGTCTATTTATAACGTTGTGTTTCTGAAGTAACAACGCTCTATCAAAGTCATCTATTTTCTCTATGCTACACGTCGGTCCTTTGTGTTTATTTTTCAAGGATTTTCTACCTTGGGAAAACTTCAATCTGTTGATTTTATCGTACACTCCTGCTAAATCTTTTATTGTGGGCATCTGTGCTTTTTACCAAAGCCTTTGCATCATCCTGACAATTTTTGGTCCTTGTCTGCATACACGTTGGCAGAACTGAGGCATGTGGTGCCACCAAGACTGCTTGTAGGCCACTTGCAACTTTAAAGCAGACTTGATCCACGGCGCAAGTGTCTGCGGGATCCAGAAGGGCAATCTACTGCTCCAGGGGTTCCCTGGTATTCGTGAGAGTAGTCGAGTTTTGTTTTATGGACAAGCAGTGGCTGAATTTCCCTTGTATGGAGGTTGGAGTCCCCAGCGGGAAACCTCACTAGACTGGTGTGCTGTGGAATTGTTCATTAGGCTCCAGCTCAATTCCACCGAGACTCCTCTTCCTTGTCTGCAGCAGGAGAGGGGTTATACTCTCAGCACCTGAGTGCAGGAGAATCTTTGTGCATTCTGTTGTTTTACCGCCGTGTTCAGAAAGTACGAGAGAAATTAAAGGTTTCTATTTTATTCCCTTTTATCGGAATATCTGGGCTATCCGCAAGGAAAGACGTGGTCCGAGCACCATGGAAATAAAACCAGTCTTCAATGATTCTTTAGGGAGAGAGAGGCCGAGAGGAGCTTATAGCTGTTATTTAATTTAACTGCGGCATCATGCGAGACGGCCGAGCTTAGCGTTCATACACTGCAAGAGAGTTACACGGGGGCAGACTACAGGCTCACTGGGCCGCACTTGTATATAGCGTAGACTACACGCAAAGTGGGGGGAGGAGAAGGATTTAAGTGGGTGGTCAAAACCCTCTGAACCACTAAGGAAGTGGTACTTTTAATTTAATAAACTTGCTGCAACATTGCAATAGATTTCTAAAATTTCTAGCAGGGGCAGAACAGTACCCTAAATTTAGGCAGGGGCCCAGCTATGCTGAACCAGCTTCCCAACTCATACCCCTTCCCATACTTACCTACTTTGCTGCCCCCTCCTCCGGGAGGAGGCAGCGTTGTAGGTGCATGGGGGCGTGGCCGGCAGCAGGATGGGCGTTCAGGAGGCGTGGCCGACAGGGTAGTGGAAGGTCCGGGGGTGTGGCATCAGGATCGCGTCATTGTGGCTCCGCCCCCGCTATGCAGTGCCGAGAAAAGAGGCGCTGTATAGCGGGGGGCAAAGCTACGATGACGCGAATCGCGTCATCGGACACCCTCGGACCGCCCACTTGTTCTCTGCTGCGGACGGCTGAGTAGGGTCGTGGGGGGGCAGCACGAAAGTGGGAGGCTTGCCCACCTTTCTGGGGAACCGGGAGGGCCACCCGATTTTCGGGAGCCTCCTGGCCATTCCGGGAGAGTAGGCAAGTATGCTCCTTCCCCCCTGACTTTTGAGAGCAGAGTGATACCCCTTTTCCACTAGCTAAATTTACCCATGTTTTTGCATGGGGGCGCGCATCAACACTGGTTTTTAGTAAGTGGAAACGGCTCAACACGGGTTGAGTGACCCTGGAATCCTACCCGGGTAGCTACCTGGGTTGAACACGGTAACACGGTAATGACCCGGGTAATTGTGCAGTGGAAACGGTCATTACCCGTGTTTCAGAACCGAGTAACATGCGACATCAATAAACTTTTACAGAGCTTACCCGGGTTAAATGGAAACAGATTCGACCCTGGAATAATCCGTGTCGAAGTGCAGTGGAAGCGGCAGGGCCGACACGGGTTGTAGCCGGGTTAAACATCCTGGATCGGACCCGGTACTCAGGTATAAAAGGGGTATGAGAGACCATTCTGAGCATGGGTACGGGACTCATGGTCGACAGACATTAGGTTGATGCTTATTGGTCGACAGTGACTAGGTCGACACCAGAAATAGGTCAACACGGTCGACATGAACAAGGTCTTCATGGAAAAAGGTTGACATGAGTTTTTTGTGTTTTTTTTTTGTGTTGTTTTCTTTAGAAAGTGACCGGGAACCCCAAATAGTGCGCCGTGTCCCCTCGCTGCGCTCGGCACGGGTCCGTTCCCAATCGTAGTCCGCGTGGATCGTAAAGTATGAAAACGTTTTAAAAAAAATTCAAAATGTGAAAAATTCATGTCACATAATGGTCGCATCAACATAGTCGACATCACATCGACCAATAGGTGTCGATCTAATGGGTATCGACCTAAGTGCCGTCGACCTGGAGTCCGGATGCCACTGAGCATGTGCTAGAGGTGAACATGGTACATTAATATATTGGAATATACAGTATAAAATATTGGGGTCTCGATCTTAGTCAAACTTTCAGCCGATGAAGCAAGTACGATATGTTGGGCTGACCAATCATTGCCCTGATTGCACTGTGTCCACTGAGAGTGGTCATGCGCAAATCTGCGAATTGTCTCCAAAATATATCGATTTTCACCTTGCGATATTTTGCCAGTAGCATCCCTGTTTTGATCAAAAAGATTGATACGGGTTCTTTGATTGTCCACTCCTAGTGTTGGGTCTTGTTCATGTACCCACCGAGCATCTCCTGACTGGCACATGCTGAGAAAAGGCCTCGCAAGGGGTCGAAGACGAGCATTGCATTTCTGCCCCCTTCACCTCCAGGACCTGTACACTGCACACCCCTGCAGGTCCACCTCTGACTCCACCAATGAGTGAATGCATGAGTAGGTCAGTAGCACACAAGTGAGGGTATACTGCAGGCTACTGTATAAAGAAAGGTAATCAGCAGGTCTGTATATCCCTTCCCTATAGACCCATGGAAAGTTCTGTTTTTCCCACACAAATAATATTTACGACATGATGCCCTGTGCGGAGGTGTAGCGTGTAGCCATAGCACCTGGAGCAAGCTCATGTCATGGCTCCAATATATATTTATATATATATATATATATATATATATATTTACATCCACATCACTTTCCTCAGCCACAGCTCCCTTAACCTTCCTCAGCCAGGGCCGTCTTAACAGCAGTGTAGGCCCCTGGGCACAGCAATGCACTGGGGCCCCTACCCATCCTCCAGTGGTAGGGGTGGGAGGTGCTATCAGCGGCAGCTTTGATGTCCCGCTGGCAGTAGGAGGTGTTCTATCTTCCGCCCAGCATATAGGACCTGGAGCAGTAATTTCTGTTCATTACTCCTTTACTGCACAGATGGTGGGAGATGGGGCAAGATTGAGAACACTAAACTGTAGAAGAGGCATTGTGCTGAATGAAGGGGCCCTGGTACATGACTTCCAGGGTGGTAGGGGGTGTTTAATATGTAGGGGAGGGGTGGATAGTGGAGTGGGCTTAATATTCATACTTTTCTGGTGGGAGGGCAGCTTGCTTGACTGCAGATATCTCCAGTTCCTGGAAATAGATTTCTTAGCTTTCAATAGGATAAAAAAAAACTAGAGAGTCTCACCTTTTAGAAGGTTCTGGGGACCTGGGGATCAGAGTTCAGGAGCCAGAGCAATTCACCAACGAAAATCTAAAACTGCATATTAGGCGTGTGGAGCTGGAGCAGAGACCAGCTGCTGGGAGGCTGATATCTCTGGTTCTGGGCATAGTAGAGACAAGCTGCCAGTGTCCACTAAAAGGGGAGAGTCCCAGCTTTTGGGGTGTACCCTCAGAAAATCTCTAAGTCAGACAAAGCCTGAGATATCTGGCTGGGAAGTGCAATTAATAGGTTTGGATGGGGACAACTGCTTTGACATCAAATATCTCCGGTTTCCCATTGCCAATTTTCAAAAATCTGGTACCCCTGTAAAGAGGGGACCCTCAGCTATCAGTCTAGGGCCCTTATACTCCTGGGACCCTTGGGCAAGTGCCCATTGAGCCCATACGAAAAGACAGCCCTGTCCTCAGCCCCCAGACCCATCACCATCCTCAGCTCCAAGCTCCTCATCTTCCTCAACCACAGCCATACATCAGCCTCCATCACCTTTCTCAGCTCCCAGCCCATCACCTCCCTAAGCCACAGCCCCTAACCTTCCTCAGCACAGCACCCTCACCAGCCCCATCACCATTCTTAGCCCTCACCTTCCCCAGACCCCAGCTCCATCACCTTCCCTGCAGCGGCAACCTGAAGTCTCTTACACACATTCCACTCAGTAGAACCCATTATACACATTAAGCCAGTTAACCCTATATACACATTACGCCAGGTAGCCCCATATACACATTACGCCAGTTAACCCTATATACACATTACGCCAGGTGACCCCATATACACATTACGCCAAGTGACCCCATATACACATTACACCAGGCAGCCCCATATACATGTTACGCCAGGTAGCGCCATATACAGATTACGCCAGGTAGCCCCATATACACATTAAGCCAGGTAGCCCCATATACACGTTATCCCAGGTAGCGCCATGTACACATTACACAAGGTAACCCCATATACACATTACGCCCGCCAGGTAGCGCCATATACACATTGCGCGAGGTAGCCCCATGTACACATTATGTCAGGTAGCCCCATATACACGTTACACCAGGTAGCCCCATATACATGTTACGCCAGGTAGTGCCATGTACACATTAAGCTAGGTAACACCATGTACACAGTACGCCAGGTATCCCCATATACACATTACACCACGTGCCTGTCCAATCAGGAGCATAGCCAGAACTTTATGGGCCCCATAGCAACATTTTGAAGGGGCCCCTAACCCAGTGCTTCTAGAGAGACACCTCATCACAGCATTGTTAATATTATGCCCCATAGTAGTGCCCTAGTTCATTTTCTGGACCATAGTAGTGCCCTAGTTAATGTTATACCCCACAGTAGTACCCTTGTTTACATTATGTCACAATGAAAGGGTTGGCAGTACACATTAAGCAACACAGTGTCCACAGTTCATATTACGCCACACAATAGTGCCTCCACTACTTACTGTGCCCCAGTTCATATTATGTAACATTATAATGCCCTCTAGTTTATATTATACCACAATGAGCAGGCTCAGGGGAATACCTAGATATATTGTAGGCCCAAAGGCAAAAGTTGTAAGGGCCCCAATGTACTACCCAATGGTGAAAATGTATATAACGCATGTAACTGTGACAGGGAAGGTGGCCCCTCTCAGCTCTGGGCCCCATAGCAGCTGCACTCCCTGCACCTATGGTAGCTACACTCCTGTATATAACACATGTAACTGTGACAGGGAAGGTGGCCCCTCTCAGCTCTGGGCCCCATAGCAGCTGCACTCCCTGCACCTATGGTAGCTACACTCCTGTATATAACACATGTAACTGTGACAGGGAAGGTGGCCCCTCTCAGCTCTGGGCCCCATAGCAGCTGCACTCCCTGCACCTATGGTAGCTACACCCCTGTATATAACACATGTAACTGTGACAGGGAAGGTGGCCCCTCTCAGCTCTGAGCCCCATAGCAGCTGCACTCCCTGCACCTATGGTAGCTGCACCCTGTATATAACACATGTAACTGTGACAGGGAAGGTGGCCCCTCTCAGCTCTGGGCCCCATAGCAGCTGCACTCCCTGCACCTATGGTAGCTACACCCCTGTATATAACACATGTAACTGTGACAGGGAAGGTGGCCCCTCAGCTCTGGCCCCATAGCAGCTGTGCTCCCTGCACCTATGGTAGCTACGCCCTTTTGTCCAATATAATATTTGTTCAGGTTCTTCCCAGGCAGCCCCTTGACGACTGATATGGGTGCATAGTATCTTCGTGTAGAAGCATCACGTCAGAGCATTGTCCACAAATGCCACGTAGCCAATAGTTGGTTAACTTTTGGCTGTGAGGCTGGTGAGAAGACATCACCGTCCAATCACAAGCTAACCTGTGCGTAGATTGTATCAGGTAACAATGGAGATGGCTGAACGGTGGTATTTTAGCATTTCTGAGGGGCATTTGGTGGACAGTTGTCCAGCATTGGTGCATACAGTAGAGTAGCATTATATCTGGATAATGTGGAATGCCCTGGCAGCAGGGGCAGGAGGTTAGTAGTCCTCAGCTACTAGTCACCTACATTTCCCAGTATACGTCACCTCTTACTGCTCCTAGTGTAATTGCTGACGAGAACAACTCCAATTATATCGATCTACAAGACTACATTGTATCTACAACCGTTTCTTTTCCCAGCCGATTCCAGGGTTAGCCATGAGTTACTGCTATGCCGGGGACCCAGCCTTCTCCTCCTCTAATTGCCTGATTGATTTCAAATCATTCCGCAGGGGCTAACAACAGACACTGCCTGGTCTCCACGTCCTTCTGGCTGACATTCTCTAGTGGTCTCGTCTAATTCACGAAACAATCAGCTCGTTCGTGGTGACCACACAAGCCGGCAAAAGATGCAAAAGACGTTTGCAAATTCTCATGGCAGTGACCCAGGCAATGACAGAATACATTTCCTAAGACCGTCCTATCAGCCTCATTCATGATTGCACGGAATCACCGATGTTCACGCAAGTGCGCGATTATCTGCAGACTGCTCATTATTATGATTAGAGTTTACATCTATCTATCTATCTATCTATCTATCTATCTATCTATCTATCTATCTATCTATCTATCAAATAATATTTGCGGGAAATTCCCAGGCAACATTCCAGAGTCTGGATAACACCACCTCCATATCTGTGCGGAGCGCCTCCAACTCTTTCTCCTTCTCCTGGTGACGTATCTGCCAGCGACTGCCCAGGCGCATTGTGCGCCATGGAGCCGAACCACCAAGCAGTGTGATAGCATTACTCTATGACACTGCTTCCAGCTCTTTGCCAAGATGGTCACTTACCGCAGCCCGTCTCCTAGCAAGAGAAAATTAGTAAATTTGTGTTAATGTTAATCGATGTTAATTTTCACAGTGCGAATCTTTGCAGACAAATATTTATCTGATCTGTATTAAAAATGTGAATTGTCATGAATCTGCCCCTATGTGTGATGGTGGATGCTGGCTCATTGTTATGCACCATCATTTACTTGTTATACATTAAATAAGCAGCCGTAGCCACACCTGGCGCAGCTCTTCAAGTATCTGCGGTAGCAGCCAGGGGTGGGCCCCTCTCTCTGTAAGGGCTCGGGACACCAGTCCCCGCAGTCCCACCCCCGGGTGGCTGCCCTGGCTGTAGCTCTGAGCTGCCATCACAGCCGCCCCTGTAACACAGAGATGCCATTGGCGCATTGTTACCTCTACGACCCAATAAAGTTCCATGTCTCAAACAATTTCCCCTCAGTGTCCTGGATTACCTAAACTGTGCAAATACCTGAGCAGAGTGACATCATAATCTATTTCATGTCAGGGACATCTGCTGCCTGTGGAAGGGGGGTACAGCTCGCTCCATCGATTACTGGATCAATATGTGTATAATGCAGAGAAAGTCCATGGATATCTGTCATTATGAAACAACATATATACCATGCATCTTCATGCATCATAGGGTATACTATATGAACTGTGTCAATGGGGGAGATGTACTAAGTCTTGGAGAGAAATAAAGTACCAGCCAATCAGCTCCTAACTGCCATGTTACAGGCTGTGTTTGAAAAAGGACAGGAGCTGGTTGATCAGTACTTTATCTCTCTCCACTCTCTCTCTCTCCAAGGCTTAGTACATCTGCCCCAGTATAGGACAAATATTTCCTTAATTAGCAATGCTTTTTCATAATTACAGTGTTTTTGTGTCCCCCCCCAAATGTAACTATTTAATGTGTTCAGGTGTAAACTCAACCTACACAAGTGCAGGCAGTCATTGAGAGCGCAGCCTATCTATGTACTAGGAACCAGTCACATGACATGGCATGCAGTTACTTGTCCCTTGTGAGTTGCTATCCAATAGGAACATTGGTTACAAAATGGCTGCCTCCACTATGTAGACAACAGGGGAACCTTATTGGCTGGAATTGTAAGGTCTGTTTTTCAGTCTATTGAAGGTCTGTGGAGATATTTAGAATGGGACCCCACCTAATTATTAGTGGTTTGTCCACCACCTTACTAATGCCGCCATTTTGTAGCTGGCCGCCATTGTACCATTAATAACACCAGACACTCTTTCATGACTAGAGGACCTAACGCCAGGTGTAATGTAGACAGTGCGCCTGGACTTGATCCTAACCAGTTCTTTCTTTGTCTTGCAGCTCTACATCCAGACCACCACCCTTACTATCTCCATGAATCTTAGTGCCTCGGTGGCTCTGGGGATGCTCTACATGCCCAAGGTTTATATTATCATCTTCCACCCGGAGATGAATGTGCAGAAACGCAAGCGCAGCTTCAAGGCGGTGGTGACAGCAGCCACCATGTCATCACGGCTGTCACACAAACCCAGCGACCGTCCAAACGGCGAAGCCAAGACAGAGCTGTGCGAGAATGTGAATCCAAACAGTGAGTATTGCGTGCAACCTGGGTCTCCATCCGTAACGCTCAATAATACCCAATAACCAGCTGCCGCTCCGCCAAGAATCTGTCCCGGTCTGCAATCCATACGTTAGCGTCACATACAGATGGAGCAGAGCTTATTGCAGTGAATGCCACAAAATGTTTTCTTGTAAGGAAATTGAATATACAGTACCACATTATTCACAACCAGTTGATCCATAGTTCGGTCAGTGCGTTCAGGTCGTCTGCGCAGTTATTATATTTTTTTATACTGGTTTTGCCCTAATTATTTTCCAAATATTTGCACATTTTTTCATTTAGCCACAACATAACGCAGGAAAGTGCAGGCTCACCAAAGCTGATATTAATTATAATTGTCACAATTCATAATTTGGGGATTTAAAATGGATTTAAGTGAAACGGAATGATGAAAACCCCCCCAACATCTGTGCACCCCTTCCTTTCCCTAAAATAAACCACACCACCGTGACAGCATAATAAACAGTGGCTGAAGAGTCACTCGGCTGCAAGGTTTGCAGGATGTTTGTGTTGTGCCGTACATTTGTAACCCCCCCCCCCCCCCCCCTGGTGTGTTTAGCATGCCTGCAGTGGGTACCTAGAATAGAGTGAGACTCATAAGCAATGCAGCTTTCCTGAATGCATACAGTAGGCTAAGATAAGATGGAAAAGGTGGCCTACAGCTGATATTCTTAGTTATGCACATTTTTACAGGAGCTATACACATCTGATCATGTGCAGGGACTGGCCGCAGGGGTTGTGTTACTTTGCATTTTCACACGGAGGATCTGAATGAATCTGCACATTTCTGGCTGCAGGCGGGCTAGGCTCTAAATTGCGCCCATAAGCAAAAATCAGGGAGGTTTGAGGAGTAGAGAGGATGCATGTATGGAGAAAGTACCAACGTAACTATAATAAACGAAAAACATTTAATCGTATGAAAGTAACGAAAGTAATAAAGACAATTCCAATGTTTCCTCACGTGCATGATCGGTCAAGTACACAACTAGACTCTGACGAGCAGGGCCCTCTTCTCTCAGCTTCTCCTTCCCTCACTTATACCATCACCTCCTCCCCACTGCCCAGAACGGCTCCTATACCTTAGGTTTTGCCTCCCCGCTGCTTACTTGGGTATTGTGACTGCAGCAACGCACAGTATATAAACCGGGTGGTCTTCAGTATGCCGACTGTCGGGATCCCGGCGCACAGTATACCGCGCCGGAATCCCGACAGCCGGCATACCAACAGTTTTTCTCCCTCGTGGGGGTCCACGACCCCCCTGGAGGGAGAATAACACCATGCCCGCAGCGTGGCGAGCCCGCAAGGGGCTCATTTGCGCTCGCCACGCTGTCGGTATGCCGGCGGTCGGGCTCCCGGCGCCGGTATGCTGGTCGCCGGGAGTCCGGCCGCCGGCATACCATACTACACCCATATAAACCATGTCCTGTAATGTTCTGCACTGTAAGTCACTTCTTCCGTGTTCTGCTCACACTGCTTCTGTTTATGTACTCCGTAAGGCGCTGCAGACCCCGTGTGGTGTTATATAAATAATAAAGAATAATAATAATAATAATAATAATAACTAAAGCTGCAACTAAGCTGTATTTTAAGAGGAAAAAAAGACCATATACACTTAATAGCAGTGTGTATTTACGGCTCTATGCGCCGTCCCATAAAAGAATGCGTTTTCTATGGGAACAGCGCCCAAGGTCAGAATATACGGGTGCACCTATGGATGTGGGGGGTGGAGAAATAGGTGATTTGTGCAAATTCAGTTCACTTATTTAATAGTAACTTATTTTAGAACGTATGCTAATTAATATTATACTGACTGTGTGTGCGAGAAGGGTGCGGTAATGCTTCACGGGAAGTGTTCCCCGTGAGGGCGTGTTCAGTACTGCAGTAGCGCTGGGACCCTCACAGTCCCTCCCCTAAAACAGCTGTTCAAAGCTACGTACTATTCACCCTGTTACCTACAAGATGTATCAAGCCTCGGAGAGAGATGTGAACGGAGATAAAGTACCAGCCAATCAGTTACTAGCTGCCATGTCACAGGCTGTGTTTGAAAAATGACAGTTAAGAGCTGATTGGCTGGTTCTTTGGAGTCTATTCATGAAGCAGTGAAAAGTGTGGAGAAGTGAGCCAGTGGAGAAGTTACCCATGGCAACCAATCAGCATTGAGGTAACATTTATAATTTGAATACTGTACAGTTGTACGGAGCAGCTGATTGGTTGCCATGGGTAACTTCTCCTCTGACTCACTTCTCCACTCTTTTCACTGCTTCATGAATACACCTTTCTACCACTCTCCACTTTATCACTTTAAGGCTTAGGGGTCTATTCATGAAGCGGTGAAAAATGTGGAGAAGTGAGCCAGTGGAGAAGTTGCCCATGGCAACCAATCAGCATTGAAGTAACATTTAGAATTTGCATACTATACAATTGTACGGAGCAGCTGATAGGTTGCCATGGGCAACTTCTCCACAGGCTCACTTCTCCACTCTTTTCACTGCTTCATGAATAGACCCCTTAGACAGTACATGTGGCCCTGTAGAGTGGAGAAGTTTCTCAAAGCTAATAGTCATTTCATAGGCTGTGCTAGATAAATGGGTGTAGTAGTGTATGCCGGCAGCCGGGCTCCCGGCGACCAGCATACCGGCGCCGGAATCCCGACCGCCGGCATACCAACAGCTGGGCGAGCGCAAATGAGCCCCTTGCGGGGTCGCTGCGCTCGCCACGCTGCGGGCACGGTGGCGCGCGTATTCTCCCTCCAGGGGGGTCGTGGACCCCCAAGAGGGAGAATAAATGTCGGTATGCCAGCGGTCGGGAGCCCGGCCGCCGGCATACAGAAGACCACCCAGATAAATGACAGACAGAATCTGCTGGTTGCTAAGGGCAACTTCTCCACTTTTGGTCTCTCGATACCTCTCCCCCCTCAAGCTTAACACAATAATGACAAACAAACCTGAGGGGTAGTTCTCTGTAATCTACCCCCCTCCTTAGTAACAGAACGACTTTGCAGAAGAATCATTATTAATTTGCTGCTTGAACCATGGTCCGTTTTCTTAGAACGACTTTATCATTTTTATTGCAAGACATTTAATGGCCAAACAGCTTCCCCACACTGAGAAATATTTATCTGGCGCTTTAATCTGTTTGCAAATGTCCAGCAAACAAGACGTCTCTGCCGGGAAGAGAGAGCCGGGGGCATTGCACATTGCAGATTGAAGCTATGTAATTGGATCATTCCTGTTCAGTTTTTCACCTCCTGTATTTTGTACACTCTTATAGATGTATTTTTGCCAACGTTGAGGTGAAGGGGGGGGGGGGGAGGAGGGGGGGTGTTGTTACACCGTTTTTAACACTAAGACAAATTGAAGGGAGGTTTGATCTATATCCACTTTCAATTTCTTCCTATTATTCAGCGAGATCTTGTGGCCTGCTACTACTCAGACCCATGCTGTGTTATACACTTGCCATACACACAACACGTTTGGCGGATATGAAAAGCCCAGTGGGGCGGCAGGTTGGAGCGTGACCAGCGTACTGTAGGACAAAGGAGTCTTAGCATAGCATTGCTTAGGCCAGGGGGGGGCTGATCCGTGCAGGCAGAGTTTACAGCCCGGGCTGCCCGTACAGTTCCCAGCGCTCTGCAGATTCATGATGTGATAGAGATTGCTTAGACAGCACGAGTAAATGACATAATGAAACCAGAAAGCCTCTGCGCCGGGGAGACGGGCCGTAGCGGCGAGGTGAACGGGACTGATCGTCGGTGCAATTAGAAAAGCACGAGAAATGCACAAGGCAGCAAAGTGTTAACGCCAGATCCCGCCGCTATAAATAGACTGTGTGAGGTCATCTCAGTTCTGATTCCGCCGTTATCTGTCCTAGTTTTTAAATAGGCCGTTTCGTTCCCATTTTCTGCTCTTTCTGCTGAAGCTCTTCCTCCTTTGGGAGCGAAACTCTCATCAAACTCGGCAGCTGATGGCTCTAGTAAAGCCCCCCTGAGTGCTGAGGCCTCCTCTTTACAGGGATAAAAGCGCTGCTTCCCGGGGACTCTCAGGTGCTGCGTCCTCTGGTATACAGCTCCTGGGACACAGTGACCTCTAAAGTCATAAAAGGTCATCGCTTGCAGACGTACTCCGATGCCTGTTATCTGGGTGTAGAGGAAAATGCCCATTCATTGTCCCCGCACCAGCATCCTGTGTACAAACGGGGGATACAATTATATGGCTCCTATGCCTGCAGGTTTTAGGAGCTTGGACCAAGCTGCAAAGAGCGTTGGGTGGTTCGTGATAACTCTGAACTCATGACGTTCTCCTGTAGCCCTTTTGAAGTGGTGTCATTTATAAAGGGCAGTTCACGAAAGGGAGAAAATCCATTTTCGCCAGAGATAGGACGTGTCCTTTATTTAGGAAGGCACCAAGCCATTTTTGCTATTAATCGTTTTCAACCAGCTACATCCTATTCAAGAAAGACTGCACAAGTACATGTGCACCCCCATCCAACTCAAACACCGCCCCCCATCCGCCTTCCTGCGCACAAGGGGGGTCATTCCGAGTTGATCGCTCGCTAGCTAGTTTTAGCAGCCGTGCAAACGCTATGCCGCCTCCCATTGGGAGTGTATTTTAGCTTAGCAGAAGTGCGAACGGTTGTATCGCAGAGCGGCTACAAAAAATTTTTGTGCAGTTTCAGAGTAGCTTCAGACCTACTCAGCGCTTGCGATCACTTCAGACTATTCAGTTCCGGATTTGACGTCACACACCCACCCAGCGTTCCCCCAGCCACGCCTGCGTTTTCCCTGGCACGCCTGCATTTTTCCGCACACTCCCTGAAAACGCTCAGTTGCCGCCCAGAAACGCCCACTTCATGTCAATCACTCTGCGGCAACCAGTGCGACTGAAATGCATTGCTAGACCCTGTGCAAAACTGCATCGGTCGTTGTGCCCCTACGTCGCGCATGTGCGTTGCGCTGCATATGCATGCGCAGAACTGCCAATTTTTAGCCTGATCGCTGTGCTGCGAACAAATGCAGCTAGCGATCAACTCGGAATGACCCCCAAGGAGTCAAATATTGCACATTTTGCCTTATTTGCCACAGAGACAGGTTGTTGCACATACGGTAGGACATGGAAAACAAAAAATAAGATTTTACTCACCGGTAAATCTATTTCTCGTAGTCCGTAGTGGATGCTGGGGACTCCGTATGGACCATGGGGATTAGCGGCTCCGCAGGAGACTGGGCACAACTAAAGAAAGCTTTAGGACTACCTGGTGTGCACTGGCTCCTCCCACTAAGACCCTCCTCCAGACCTCAGTTAGGATACTGTGCCCGGAAGAGCTGACACAATAAGGAAGGATTTTGAATCCCGGGTAAGACTCATACCAGCCACACCAATCACACCGTATAACTCGTGATACTATACCCAGTTAACAGTATGATAACAACTGAGCCTCTCAACAGATGGCTCAACAATAACCCTTTAGTTAGGCAATAACTATATACAAGTATTGCAGACAATCCGCACTTGGGATGGGCGCCCAGCATCCACTACGGACTACGAGAAATAGATTTACCGGTGAGTAAAATCTTATTTTCTCTAACGTCCTAAGTGGATGCTGGGGACTCCGTAAGGACCATGGGGATTATACCAAAGCTCCCAAACGGGCGGGAGAGTGCGGATGACTCTGCAGCACCGAATGAGCAAACTCTAGGTCCTCCTCAGCCAGGGTATCAAACTTGTAGACTCTTGCAAGAGTGTTTGACCCCGACCAAGTAACAGCTCGGCAAATTTGTAAAGCCGAGACCCCTCGGGCAGCCGCCCAAGAAGAGCCCACTTTCCTCGTGGAATGGGCTTTTACAGATTTAGGGTGCGGCTGTCCAGCCGCAGAATGTGCAAGTTGAATCGTGCTACAGATCCAACGAGCAATAGTCTGCTTAGAAGCAGGAGCACCCAGCTTGTTGGGTGCATACAGGATAAATAGCGAGTCAGTCTTTCTGACTCCAGCCGTCCAGGAAACATAATATTTTTCAGGGCCCTGACTACGTCCAGAAACTTGGAATCCTCCAAGTCCCAAGTAGCCGCAGGCACCACAATAGGTTGGTTCACATGAAAAACTGATACCACCTTAGGAAGGAATTGGGAACGAGTCCTCAATTCCGCCTTATCCATATAAAATACAGATAAGGGCTTTTGCATGACAAAGCCGCCAATTCTGATACACGCCTGGCCGACGCCAAGGCCCACAGCATGACCACTTTCCACGTGAGGTATTGTAGCTCCACGGATTTAAGTGGCTCAACTCAATGCGACTTCAGGAAATCCAACACTACGTTGAGATCCCACGGTGCCACTGGAGGCACAAACGGGGGCTGACTATGCAGCACTCCCTTAACAAAAGTCTGAACTTCAGGCAGTGAAGCCAGTTCTATTTTGGAAGAAAATCGATAGAGCCGAAATCTGGACCTTAATGGAATCCAATTTTAGGCCCATAGTCACCTCTGACTTGTAGGAAGTGCAGAAATCGACCTAGCTGAAATTCCTCCTTTTGGGGCCTTACTGGCCTCACAGCACGCAACATATTTCCGCCCTATGCGGTGATAATGGTTTGCGTTCACTTCTTTCCTAGCTTTAAATAGCGTAGGGATAACTTCCTCCGGAATGCCCTTTTCCTTCAGGATCCGGCGTTCAACCGCCATGCCGTCAAATGCAGCCGCGGTACGTCTTGGAACAGACAGGCCCCCTGCTGCAGCAGGTCCTGTCTGAGCGGCAGAGGCCATGGGTCCTCTGAGATCATTTCTTGGAGTTCTGGGTACCAAGCTCTTCTTGGCCAACCCGGAACAATGAGTATAGTTCTTACTCCTCTCCTTCTTATTATTCTCATTACCCTGGGTATGAGAGGCAGAGAAGGGAACACATACACTGACTGGTACACCCACGGCGTTACCAGAGCGTCCACAGCTATCGCCTGAGGGTCCCTTGACCTGGCGCAATATCTTTGTAGCTTTTTGTTGAGGCGGGACGCCATCATGTCCACCTGTGGCCTTCCCAACGGTGTACAATCATTTGGAAGACTTCTGGATGAAGTCCCCACTCTCCCGGGTGGAGGTCGTGTCTGCTGAGAAAGTCTGCTTCTCAATTGTCCACTCTGGGAATGAACACTGCTGACAGTGCTAACACATGATTTTCCGCCCATCGGAGAATCCTTGTGGCTTCTGCCATCGCCATCCTGCTTCTTGTGCCGCCCTGTCGGTTTCCCTGAGCGACCGCCGTGATGTTGTCTGACTGGATCAGCACCGGCCGGTGTTGAAGCAGGGGTCTAGCCTGACTTAGGGCATTGTAAATGGCCCATAGTTCCAGATCATTTATGTGTAGGGAAGTCTCCTGACTTTTCCATAGGCCTTGGAAGTTTCTTCCCTGTGTGACTGCCCCCCAGCCTTGAAGGCTGGCATCTGTGGTCACCAGGACCCAGTCCTGTATGCCGAATCTGCGGCCCCCCAGAAGATGAGCACTCTGCAGTCACCACCACAGCGACACCCTGGCCCTTGGAGACAGGGTTATCCGCCGATGCATCTGAAGATGCGACCCGGACCACTTGTCCAACAGATCCCACTGGAAGATCCTTGCATGGGACCTGGCGAATGGAATTTCTTCGTAAGAAGCTACCATCTTTCCCAAGGCTCGCGTGCATTGATGCACCGACACCTGTATTTGTATTAGGAGGTCTCCGTCTAGAGACGCCAACTCCTTGGACTTCTTTTCCGGGAGAAACCCTTTTTATCCTGTTCTGTGTCCAGAACCATACCCAGGAACAGTAGACGCGTCGTAGGAACCAGCTGCGACTTTGGAATATTCAGAATCCAGCCGTGCTGTTGTAGCACTTCCCGAGATAGTGCTACTCCGACGAACAACTGCTCCCTGGACCTCGCCTTTATAAGGAGATCGTCCAAGTACGGGATAAGTACTTCGGCCATTACCTTGGTAAATACCCTCGGTGCCGGGGACAGACCAACGGCAACGTCTGGAATTGGTAATGACAATCCTGTACCACAATTTTGAGGTACACCTGGTGAAGAGGGTAAATAGGGACATGCAGGTAAGCATCCTTGATGTCCAGTGATACCCTGAAATTCTCCAGGCTTGCAATAATCGTCCTGAGCGATTCCATTTTGAACTTGAACCTTCGTATATAAGTGTTCAAGGATTTCAATTTTAGAATGGGTCTCACCGAACCGTCTGGTTTCGGTACCACAACATTTTGGAATAGTAACCCCGGCCTTGTTGAAGGAGGGGTACCTTGATTTCACCTGCTGGAAGTACAGCTTGTGAATTGCCGCCAGTACTACCTTTCTCCGAGGGCAGCAGGCAAGGCTGATGTGAGGTAACGGCGAGGGGGAGTCGCCTCGAACTCCAGCCTGTATCCCTGTGATACTACTTGCAGAACCTAGGGATCCACCTGTGGGCAAGCCCACTGGTCCCTGAAGTTCCCGAGACGCGCCCCCACCGCACCTGTCTCCACCTGTGGAGCCCCAGCGTCATGCGGTGGACTCAGAGGAAGCGAGGGAAGATTTTTGATCCTGGGAACTGGCTGCCTGGAGCAGCTTTTTCCTTCTTCCCTTGTCTCTGTGCAGAAAGGAAGCGCCTTTGACCCGCTTGCTTTTCTGAAGCCGAAAGGACTGTACCTGAAAATACGGTGCTTTCTTAGGCTTTTGTGAGGAAACCTGAGGTAAAAAATTTTCTTCCCAGCTGTTGCTGTGGATACGAGGTCCCAGAGACCATCCCCAACCAATTCCTCACCCTTATAAGGCAGAATCTCCATGTGCCTTTTAAAGGCAGCATCACCTGTCCACTGCCGGGTTTCTAATACCCTCCGGGCAGAATGGACATTGCATTAATTCTGGATGCCAGCCGGTAAATATCCCTCTGTGCATCCTTCCTATATAAGACGACGTCTTTAAAATGCTCTATGTTAGCAAAATATTATCCCTGTCTAGGGTTTTAATATCATCTGACAGGGTATCAGACCACGCTGCAGCAGCACTATTTTGCTGAGGCAATTGCAGGTCTCAGTATAGAACCTGAGTGTGTGTATATACAGACTTCAGGATAGCCTCCTGCTTTTTATCAGCAGGCTCCTTCAAGGTGGCCGTATCCTAAGACGGCAGTGCCACCTTTTTTGACAAACGTGTGAGCGCCTTATCCACCCTAGGGGATATCTCCCAGCGTGACCTATCCTTTGGCGGGAAAGGGTACGCTATCAGTAACTGTTTAGAAATTACCAGTTTCTTATCGGGGGAACCCACGCTTCTTTACACACTTCATTCATTCATCTGATGGGGGAACAAAACACTGGCTGCTTTTTCTCCCCAAAAATAAAACCCCTTTTATGTGGTACTTAGGTTCATGTCAGAAATGCGTAACACATTTTTCATTGCCGAGATCATGTAACGGATGCTCCTAGTGGATTGTGTATATGTCTCAACCTCGTCGACACTGGAGTCAGACTCCGTGTCGACATCTGTGTCTGCCATCTGAGGTAACGGGCGTCTTTTTTGAGCCCCTGATGGCCTTTGAGACGCCTGGGCAGGCGCGGGCTGAGAAGCCGGCTGTCCCACAGCTGCTACGTCATCCAGCCTTTTATGTAAGGAGTTGACATTGTCGGTTAATACCTTCCACCTATCCATCCACTCTGGTGTCGGCCCCACAGGGGGCGACATCCCATTTATCGGCCTCTGCTCCGCCTCCACGTAACCTTCCTCATCCAACATGTCGACACAGCCGTACCGACACACCGCACACACACAGGGAATGCTCTGACTGAGTCCTTTGGGGGGACAGAGAGAGAGAGTATGCCAGCACACACCAGAGCGCTATATAATGCAGGGATTAACACTATAACTGAGTGATTTTTCCCCCAATAGCTGCTTGTATACATATATTGCGCCTAAATTTAGTGCCCCCCTCTCTTTTTAACCCTTTGAGCCTGAAAACTACAGGGGAGAGCCTGGGGAGCTGTCTTCCAGCTGCACTGTGAAGAAAAAATGGCGCCAGTGTGCTGAGGGAGATGGCCCAGCCCCTTGTTCGGCGGACTTTCTCCCGCTTTTTCTGGAATACTGGCAGGGGTAATTTTACATCTATATAGCCTCTAGGACTATATATGATGTAGATTTGCCAGCCAAGGTGTCATATATTGCCCTCAGGGCGCCCCCCCCCCCCCAGCGCCCTGCACCCATCAGTGACCGGAGTGTGAGGTGTACATGAGGAGCAATGGCGCACAGCTGCAGTGCTGTGCGCTACCTTGGTGAAGACCGAAGTCTTCTGCCGCCGATTTTCCGGACCTTTTCTTGCTTCTGGCTCTGTAAGGGGGACGGCGGTGCGGCTCCGGGAACGAACACCAAGGTCGGGTCCTGCGGTCGATCCCTCAGGAGCTAATGGTGTCCAGTAGCCTAAGAAGCCCAAACTACCACCTGTTAGGTAGGTTCGCTTCTTCTCCCCTTAGTCCCTCGCTGCAGTAAGTCTGTTGCCAGCAGATCTCACTGTAAAATAAAAAACCTAAATATACTTTCTCTCTAGGAGCTCAGGAGAGCCCCTAGTGTGCATCCAGCTCAGCCGGGCACAAGAATCTAACTGGGGTCTGGAGGAGGGTCTTAGTGGGAGGAGCCAGTGCACACCAGGTAGTCCTAAAGCTTTCTTTAGTTGTGCCCAGTCTCCTGCGGAGCCGCTAATCCCCATGGTCCTTACGGAGTCCCCAGCATCCACTTAGGACGTTAGAGAAATAACACATTTCAATATACTAATATACAGTACTGCCATACCCAGGATTCAGACTTATATAACCTGTTGAATTCTAATCAAACACATTACTCATTGAGTTATTTGGTCCTGCATAAAATCTATGAACACTATATGAAGCTACTGGTACTTTGTAAAATAAAATAATAATCAGCATTGAAATTGAGCAGATCTATGTAGTGTGCAGTCACACATCCAATCTCTTGCAGCCACACACTACATAGATCTGCTCAGTTTCAGTGCTGATAATTTTTTTCACAAAGTACAAGGTAAGCTTCAAATAGTTCGAATTCTCTAGCTTACAATTAACTTCCTTTCTATGCAAGGGCAGATAGCTCAATGAATAGATTGTCTGACTGCAATGCCACAGGCAATGGGTTCAAAATCCCGGGTATGTCAGCATCTTGAAATGTAATAAAGGACAGTGTGACTGAATAACAAAAAAATGTCAAGTTGAGTTCATGAATGTTGAATAGGTATTAGCGACAAGAAGGGGTCAGGGTAGGAGACAGAGGAGGTCATGAGGTGCTGGGCTTCAAAAAGGGAGACCGTGGCAAACGCAGGATTTGCATGGGGGGGTTTCCAGAACTGGGTGGAGCCAAGTACGGGGGTGGGGACTGAGGTGACCCAGTTTATGCTGGGTCCGTAAAACTAGTGTGTATGTGTGTATATATATATATATATATATATATATATATATAAAAACATATCTACACATATACCGTGTATACACCTATATATATATATATATATATATATATATATATACATGTGCACGTATACATATACACATAGCATATTAAACATGCATACATATATATATATATATACATACAGTACACGTATACATATACACATAGCATGTATATATCATATGTGTGTGTGTGTGTGTGTGTGTGTGTTTATATGTATGTATATACATGTGTATATATGTATGCACAAATTGCACATGGATATATATGTACTATAATTAAAATAAAGTCAACTTTTATTAAGCACTTACAAGTGCCACCAGGAAGACAGCAGGCTGCAGAGGACGCTAGACAGCCATTAATAATACTCATGCAGTAAAAAAAAAAAAAATATATATATATATATATATATATATTTTTTTTTGTGGAGGGGAGTTTCTGGGTGCTCGGAAACCCCCCCTGGGTGCGCCACTGGGAGATGCTGCAAATGAAAGTAATTAAAACAGCGCCCCTGGGCTGCAGCACTATGTGTGGTTCCCCTTTACGGCCCTGGTTTGTATATTTTCAAACTGCGCCACAACAGCTGTGATGTCATGCAAGCCGCAGCCGCAGGTTCATACATATTATGGTTCTGGTTTTTCAGCTGCATCCAATGTACAGTATGGCGGTTTGAATAACACTCGCTGATCTGTGGTTTGATGAATCACGGTTCTGCGCTTTAGGCTTCCTAAGCTGCTAGTGCAATGATTCTTGGAGGAACATATATTAAATGACAACTATTTCTTAAATATACAGTCAAAAATGTAAATCTGTATAGTTTTAGGCTGTAAATGTGATAAATATACATTCACTTTTGGGGGGTAATTCAGACCTGTTCGCTAGCAGGTGATTTTTGCACTGCTACGAGCAGATAGTCTCCGCCTACAGGGGAGTGTATTTTCGCTGTGCAAGTGTGCGAACGCATGTGTAGTAGAGCTGTATAAACAGATCTTGTGCAGTCTCTGCGCAGCCCAGGACTTACTCAGCCGCTGCGATCACATCAGCCTGTCCGGGACCGGAATTGACATCAGACACCCGCCCTGCAAACGCTTGAACACGCCTGCGTTTTTCCAACCACTCCCTGAAAACGGTCAGTTACCACCCACAAACGCCTTCTTCCTGTCAATCTCCTTGCGAACGCCCGTGCAAATGGATTCTTCACACAAACCCATCGTTGAGCGGCGATCCACTTTGTACCCATGCGATGCGCCTGCACATTACGGTGCATACGCATGCGCAGTTTAGACCTGATCGCCCGCTATATTAAGGCGCAGCCTAGTGATCAGGTCTGAATTAGCCCCTTTAAACATCTAGGTTTTGGTAATGTCATATATAATACTGCATGAACATTTTCATGGCAATGTTTCTTTAACAGTCATTGTGATTTATAGAACTATATATATATATATATATATATATATATACACGTGTGCTCAGATGGCTGTGCACGGCCAGACAGCCGGGGTCAAAATCATATTAGATATTCCCAGCTGTAGACAAAAAGGCTGCTTCTTCATCTAATGAAGATTTAATGCAAAGTGACCCGTCTTCCCACAGGGGGGCAATCCTTGTCTGTGAACCTGTCACACTCCCCAATGTCCTGTGACATGTGACAGTGTGAGCGGGCAGTCCCCAAAGGATGGCACAAAGCGAAGCGGCATCTTGTGAGGTCAGCAGCTTGCCCACACTAGCTGGGTTGGCATCGGAGACGCTCATTAGAGGATAATGCTGAGCTGGACTCTCTGGGTGACAATGATTTGAGAACATGTGTCTGTTAGTAAAAGGCCATTTGCAGCCTGGGTGGCAGGGGGCACAGAAAACGCTGACTCAGGGCACGGAAACGCACATTGCAAGGCGGACAGCCTACATATATGCCACTGACGCACATTGCAGGGCAGACAGTCTACATCTATGTCATACAAAGACACTTATTTCGTAAACTAGGTCTAATCATTAATATCATTGTCAAGAGTTACTTGTATCCTTCTGAGGAGACGATTCTGGGAAACATGAGTTTGACAAGAATGCATTAGCGTTTTTTTACAATTCGGAGCATGCGCTGTACAAAGGAGTACATCACCGTCTATATACATACTGAGACCTATATACTATAGCTGGTGGGGCGTCCGTGGATGCGCAGTCCCGCTGATCGCACATGCACAGCGCCCATTTCTGGTGGATGATTCCGGTGGAACCCTCCGGAACTACATCCATGATCTGTAGCCCGTAGGTTACACCAGCCTACCGCCAAATTCAGATGGTGTTAGCTATAGGGGTCAATTCCCATGACTGCCAGGGCTTGCTGGCACTTAGAGGAATTCTGCCCTTGAATCAAACCCTGTTGGTGTTGTGTTCATGTCGCAAAGTACATTTGCAGTACGTGTCCTGTGTCGTTGGACGCATTACAGCTGCGATGCATAATCCAACCATGTCTGAATCAGGCCCTATGTTCTTGGTGAAAATTGCATTCAACACAGCACCGGCTGTGTGCATCTTGTTTCCTATTGGGTCCTTGCTCTGTGCTGCGTCTGATCCCTTGGTGCAATGTAATGTTGTGTAGTGCCCTCTAGTGGAGTGCTGTGCTGCGTCTGATCCCCTGGTGCAATGTAATGTTGTGTAGTGCCCTCTAGTGGAGCGCTGTGCTGCGTATGATCCCCTGGTGCAATGTAATGTTGTGTATTGCCCTCTAGTGGAGTGCTGTGCTGCGTCTGATCCCCTGGTGCAATGTAATGTTGTGTAGTGCCCTCTAGTGGAGCGCTGTGCTGCGTCTGATCCCCTGGTGCAATGTAATGTTGTGTATTGCCCTCTAGTGGAGTGCTGTGCTGCGTCTGATCCCCTGGTGCAATGTAATGTTGTGTAGTGCCCTCTAGTGGAGCGCTGTGCTGCGTCTGATCCCTTGGTGCAATGTAATGTTGTGTATTGCCCTCTAGTGGAGCGCTGTGCTGCGTCTGATCCCCTGGTGCAATGTAATGTTGTGTATTGCCCTCTAGTGGAGTGCTGTGCTGCGTCTGATCCCCTGGTGCAATGTAATGTTGTGTAGTGCCCTCTAGTGAAGCGCTGTGCTGCGTCTGATCCCCTGGTGCAATGTAATGTTGTGTATTGCCCTCTAGTGGAGCGCTGTGCTGCGTCTGATCCCCTGGTGCAATGTAATGTTGTGTATTGCCCTCTAGTGGAGTGCTGTGCTGCGTCTGATCCCCTGGTGCAATGTAATGTTGTGTAGTGCCCTCTAGTGGAGCGCTGTGCTGCGTCTGATCCCTTGGTGCAATGTAATGTTGTGTATTGCCCTCTAGTGGAGCGCTGTGCTGCGTCTGATCCCCTGGTGCAATGTAATGTTGTGTATTGCCCTCTAGTGGAGTGCTGTGCTGCGTCTGATCCCCTGGTGCAATGTAATGTTGTGTAGTGCCCTCTAGTGGAGCGCTGTGCTGCGTCTGATCCCTTGGTGCAATGTAATGTTGTGTATTGCCCTCTAGTGGAGCGCTGTGCTGCGTCTGATCCCTTGGTGTAATGTAATATTGTGTAGTGCCCTCTAGTGGAGCGCTGTGCTGCGTCTGATCCCTTGGTGCAATGTAATATTGTGTAGTGCCCTCTAGTGGAGCGCTGTGCTGCGTCTGATCCCTTGGTGCAATGTAATATTGTGTAGTGCCCTCTAGTGGAGCGCTGTGCTGCGTCTGATCCCTTGGTGCAATGTAATGTTGTGTATTGCCCTCTAGTGGAGCGCTGTGCTGCGTCTGATTCCCTGCTGCAATGTAATGTTGTGTATTGCCCTCTAGTGGAGCGCTGTGCTGCGTCTGATCGCCTGGTGCAATGTAATGTTGTGTATTGCCCTCTAGTGGAGCGCTGTGCTGCGTCTGATCCCCTGCTGCAATGTAATATTGTGTATTGCCCTCTGGTGGAGCGCTGTGCTGCGTCTGATCCCCTGGTGCAATGTAATGTTGTGTATTGCCCTCTAGTGGAGCGCTGTGCTGCGTCTGATCCCCTGGTGTAATGTAATATTGTGTATTGCCCTCTAGTGGAGTGCTTTGCTGCGTCTGATCCCCTGGTGTAATGTAATGTTGTGTAGTGCCCTCTAGTGGAGCGCTGTGCTGCGTCTGATTCCCTGCTGCAATGTAATGTTGTGTAGTGCCCTCTAGTGGAGCGCTGTGCTGCGTCTGATCCCCTGGTGCAATGTAATGTTGTGTAGTGCCCTCTAGTGGAGTGCTGTGCTGCGTCTGATCCCCTGCTGCAATGTAATATTGTGTAGTGCCCTCTAGTGGAGCGCTGTGCTGCGTCTGATCCCCTGCTGCAATGTAATATTGTGTAGTGCCCTCTAGTGGAGCGCTGTGCTGCGTCTGATCCCTTGGTGTAATGTAATGTTGTGTATTGCCCTCTAGTGGAGCGCTGTGCTGCGTCTGATTCCCTGCTGCAATGTAATGTTGTGTAGTGCCCTCTAGTGGAGCGCTGTGCTGCGTCTGATCCCCTGGTGTAATGTAATGTTGTGTAGTGCCCTCTAGTGGAGCGCTGTGCTGCGTCTGATCCCCTGGTGTAATGTAATGTTGTGTAGTGCCCTCTAGTGGAGAGCTGTGCTGCTTCTGATTCCCTGCTGCAATGTAATGTTGTGTAGTGCCCTCTAGTGGAGCGCTGTGCTGCGTCTGATCCCTTGGTGCAATGTAATGTTGTGTAGTGCCCTCTAGTGGAGCGCTGTGCTGCGTATGATCCCCTGGTGAAATGTAATATTGTGTATTGCCCTCTAGTGGAGCGCTGTGCTGCGTCTGATCCCCTGTTGCAATGTAATGTTGTGTAGTGCCCTCTAGTGGAGCGCTGTGCTGCGTCTGATCCCCTGGTGCAATGTAATGTTGTGTATTGCCCTCTAGTGGAGCGCTGTGCTGCGTCTGATCCCCTGCTGTAATGTAATATTGTGTATTGCCTCTAGTGGAGCGCTGTGCTGCGTCTGATCCCCTGGTGCAATGTAATGTTGTGTAGTGCCCTCTAGTGGAGCGCTGTGCTGCGTCTGATCCCCTGGTGCAATGTAATGTTGTGTATTGCCCTCTAGTGGAGTGCTGTGCTGCGTCTGATTCCCTGCTGCAATGTAATGTTGTGTATTGCCCTCTAGTGGAGCGCTGTGCTGCGTCTGATCCCCTGCTGCAATGTAATATTGTGTATTGCCCTCTGGTGGAGCGCTGTGCTGCGTCTGATCCCCTGCTGCAATGTAATATTGTGTAGTGCCCTCTAGTGGAGCGCTGTGCTGCGTCTGATCCCCTGGTGCAATGTAATGTTGTGTATTGCCCTCTAGTGGAGCACTGTGCTGCGTCTGATCCCCTGGTGCAATGTAATGTTGTGTATTGCCCTCTAGTGGAATGCTGTGCTGCGTCTGATCCCCTGGTGCAATGTAATGTTGTGTAGTGCCCTCTAGTGGAGAGCTGTGCTGCGTCTGATCCCCTGGTGTAATGTAATATTGTGTATTGCCCTCTAGTGGAGCGCTGTGCTGCGTCTGATCCCCTGGTGTAATGTAATATTGTGTATTGCCCTCTAGTGGAGCGCTGTGCTGCGTCTGATCCCCTGGTGCAATGTAATATTGTGTATTGCCCTCTAGTGGAGTGCTGTGCTGCGTCTGATCCCCTGGTGTAATGTAATGTTGTGTAGTGCCCTCTAGTGGAGCGCTGTGCTGCGTCTGATCCCCTGGTGCAATGTAATGTTGTGTAGTGCCCTCTAGTGGAGTGCTGTGCTGCGTCTGATCCCCTGCTGCAATGTAATATTGTGTAGTGCCCTCTAGTGGAGCGCTGTGCTGCGTCTGATCCCCTGCTGCAATGTAATATTGTGTAGTGCCCTCTAGTGGAGCGCTGTGCTGCGTCTGATCCCTTGGTGTAATGTAATGTTGTGTATTGCCCTCTAGTGGAGCGCTGTGCTGCGTCTGATTCCCTGCTGCAATGTAATGTTGTGTAGTGCCCTCTAGTGGAGCGCTGTGCTGCGTCTGATCCCCTGGTGTAATGTAATGTTGTGTAGTGCCCTCTAGTGGAGCGCTGTGCTGCGTCTGATCCCCTGGTGTAATGTAATGTTGTGTAGTGCCCTCTAGTGGAGAGCTGTGCTGCTTCTGATTCCCTGCTGCAATGTAATGTTGTGTAGTGCCCTCTAGTGGAGCGCTGTGCTGCGTCTGATCCCTTGGTGCAATGTAATGTTGTGTAGTGCCCTCTAGTGGAGCGCTGTGCTGCGTCTGATCCCCTGTTGCAATGTAATGTTGTGTAGTGCCCTCTAGTGGAGCGCTGTGCTGCGTCTGATCCCCTGGTGCAATGTAATGTTGTGTATTGCCCTCTAGTGGAGCCCTGTGCTGCGTCTGATCCCCTGCTGTAATGTAATATTGTGTATTGCCTCTAGTGGAGCGCTGTGCTGCGTCTGATCCCCTGGTGCAATGTAATGTTGTGTAGTGCCCTCTAGTGGAGCGCTGTGCTGCGTCTGATCCCCTGGTGCAATGTAATGTTATGTATTGCCCTCTAGTGGAGCGCTGTGCTGCGTCTGATCCCCTGCTGCAATGTAATGTTGTGTATTGCCCTCTAGTGGAGTGCTGTGCTGCGTCTGATCCCCTGCTGCAATGTAATGTTGTGTATTGCCCTCTAGTGGAGCGCTGTGCTGCGTCTGATCCCCTGCTGCAATGTAATATTGTGTATTGCCCTCTGGTGGAGCGCTGTGCTGCGTCTGATCCCCTGCTGCAATGTAATATTGTGTAGTGCCCTCTAGTGGAGCGCTGTGCTGCGTCTGATCCCCTGGTGCAATGTAATGTTGTGTAGTGCCCTCTAGTGGAGAGCTGTGCTGCGTCTGATCCCCTGGTGCAATGGTATGTTGTGTATTGCCCTCTAGTGAAGCGCTGTGCTGCATCTGATCCTCTGGTGCAATGTAATGTTGTGTATTGCCCTCTAGTGGAGCCTGGTGCACTGTAATGGTGTGTAGTGCCCTCTAGTGGAGCCTGGTGCACTGTAATGGTGTGTAGTGCCCTCTAGTGGAGCCTGGTGCACTGTAATGGTGTGTAGTGCCCTCTAGTGGAGCCTGGTGCACTGTAATGGTGTGTAGTGCCCTCTAGTGGAGCCTGGTGCACTGTAATGGTGTGTAGTGCCCTCTAGTGGAGCCTGGTGCACTGTAATGGTGTGTAGTGCCCTCTAGTGGAGCCTGGTGCACTGTAAGGTTGTGTAGTGCCCTCTAGTGGAGCCTGGTGCACTGTAATGGTGTGTAGTGCCCTCTAGTGGAGCCTGGTGCACTGTAATGGTGTGTAGTGCCCTCTAGTGGAGCCTGGTGCACTGTAATGGTGTGTAGTGCCCTCTAGTGGAGCACTGCGCTGTGTCTTATCTGCTGATTGAGTATGAAGTTGTACACTGTCCTCTAGTGCAGCATGATGTTACACATTATTATTATTACATTTTATTTATAGGGCACTGTTTTGCAGTGCCGTACATACAGCAGACATTATAACAATACAGGATACACAGAACGTAACATTACAGTAACTGAAAAACGAAAACAGAGAACAGGTAACAATTAGGAGCACAGTTCTCAGTACACACTACAGCCAAGATGTAAGGAATCAAAGGCGTAATTGGTGAACTACTAGGAGCAGGCAGCCGTTGGAAGAGATGAGCCGTTACGAGCGAGAGGAGATGCGGGTATAGACGGTCGCTGAGCAGGAGAGAGCTGTAACTGAAGTGTGAGAGAAGATGGCTCCAAGGAACTTACAATCTAGGGGGAGGAGACAGGTGACATGAGGTGCGGGCCAGCGGAAGGTGTCCTGGTGTCAGGAAGTAAGCGAGGTAGAGATGGCCCAGCATGAGGTAGTGGGTTGGAAGAGCGACCTGGAGACTAGGTTATGCAGATGGGTGCGCTTTGATGACACATACGCCTATCCTCAAATCTCACCAAATAGTCCTGTTTGGCGCAACACAGACTGTTCGACTTACCCGATCTATGATCCCGACCGCACGTGTATCATCTAACTTGCGCGCCATACGGAGGAAGAGGGTGGGAGTTTGAGGACATACAGTAGCTATATTACCCTCTAGCAGAGCATTGCGGTGTGTTTTATCCTCTGGTTGAGTACAACGGTATGGCTTACCCTGTAGTATTATCCTATGGTTCATTATAGTGTTGTCTGTTGTTTGGTGTTGTATTTGTCCTTTAGAGGAGCACTGTGTTGTTTCTTATCTCCGGTCTCTTGTTCTCTAATGGACGGCGGCCCTGTGTTTTGTCCTGCACTCAGTGTGGCTCTACACCTCATCCTCTTAGTGACCATGACACTCTGCCCTGCCCAGTAATGAATCATGGTGCTGTCCGTCTGTCTCTGGCGGCGGTTATTGAGCGGCATTGCGGATAAACTGGCTATGCTTGCAGAGTGTTAGTTGACTTCCTCTACCACGTCCCTGCATCAGTGCACATACAGTATATCGGTTCTGCAATGTACTAGATCTGGACACATTCAGATGTTTTCCACTAGCAGATCCTTGCGAGCTCTACAGGCTGGGAGCAGATCAAAAACCAACATGAAATAAATAAGTAGAAGTAAGAAAGTAGAAATATAAATAAGTGATGTGAAGGTTTCTGCGATCAGAGCCGGTACGCCTGACTGTAAATAAAATATGTGCGGTTTCCATGACTATGCCCTATGTGTGCCAAAGCAAAAGATGGGTTCGGAAGCTGGGAGAGGGATCTCCGTCATTGGGACCTGATTACTATTGACCTGCAAGTGGCATCCATTCTGTTGTTCACCCACAGCTGCAGTCGCTCTAAACAAGCTGACGGATGTGAAGGCTTCAGTAGGCGGGAGATCAATATTGTTCAACTTCTAGTCAGAAGCCAGAAGGTAAAGTACGTACAAATTAGATGTAGAAGATGTGACACGGTTGAGTTTTGAGAAGAGTTTCTTTGAAAGCCACCGTCGCGGAGAACACAAGAGATTGCAGCGAGACCACAGGGTTTGGCTCTGCGTTGGAGATTAGTTGTGAATTGCCAGGATGCCCCTAATTACCCTGAGTATTACTGGCAGACGCTGACGGTTTCCAGTGTATTGTGAGGGTAATTCAGAAATGGGCGCAGATCTCGCTTCCCGCACCAAGATCTGCGTCCATCTACTCACATGCTAGGGGCCGCCCAGCACCAGGCAAGGACGTTCTGGCTGCTTGTGACATCACACAGACACCCCCAAAAATGGTCCAGATAGGCTTGCGTTGTCTGGGCCGCATTCACAAAATGCCGCAACAAGCCCCCCCCCCCCCCCCTTCCCCATCGACGGCCGCCTCCTGGATGCGGCCACTGCGCCTGAATGCGCAGCTGCATCCAGATATAAATAGACCTCCATGGCATAACTGGGTTTCACTAATGTAGGCGGAAAAAAACTGCGTGTTTCGATGCTCTGTCACGGGACTCCTGGACCACTTTTCCCTTCACGCCACTATGCGTCAGTTGAGTGATGGTCATCCCCCAAAGACAAGATTGGTGTTTTTGGCTTATGGTACTTAACAGCACAGAGACTGAATTAAGACTGTAGCCATTCTATAGGGTCATTCGATGACGGTGGAAGGTTAGGTGGCACCTGATTGGCCGTGCCTCCTGTCCAATCATGTGCAGATTTCATTCCTGATTTCACTCACAGCAGATTTGAAACTTAAACAAGTCTTCAACAAAGTACCCAACATTCTCTACTCTCCCCGTTGCCAAAGGAAGGTGTTCATTGGCTCTTGTCAAGTAACAGTGGGGGCCCTACTTGCGTCCCCCAGTCTAGCTGAAATACTGGGCGGAGGGTGCTACATATAAAGGGAAAATGGGGGAGGGGGGGCTTTTAAATCTTCACTGCTTCATTTAATGGCACACGTCTGACACCTGCGGTGGTTCTTGGTAGTATTTCCTGCAATCTTAATATCGTGATGAGCTACAAATGTGTCTAAGATACATTAGTGCCTCTGGAGTCCCCATTAGTACAATTTGTTATGACAATCACATTTAAATGTTGAGTAACATTGTGCAGTTATTATATATATTTTTTTCTTGATAACTTCTTTTTGCGTAGAATACAAAAGCCATCAAATAGATATTAACATAAGTTCCAGGGTCCATACGCAGCTTTGATTTTGTTATGCAAATTGCAAAAAAAAAAAAAATCAATGAAACGCTTTCATATGAGACATCGCAAACAAACATCTGAAGATATGGGTGGTCATTCCGAGTTGTTCGCTAGCTGCATTCGTTCGCTGTGCAGCGATGAGGCAAAAAAAGTCACTTCTGCGCATGCGGCGCAATGCGCACGTGTGGCGTACTACTACAACGAACGATGTCGTTTCACACAGGGTCTAGCAAAGCTTTTCGGTTGCACTGGTTTCCGCAGAGTGATTGACAGGAAGAGGGCGTATCTGGGTGTCACCTGACCGTTTTCAGGGAGTGTTTAAAAAAATGCAGGCGTGCCAGGAAAAACGCAGGTGTGGCTGGGCGAACGCAGGGCGTGTTTGTGACGTCAAAACAGGAACTGAACAGTCTGAAGTCATCGCAAGCGCTGAGTAGGTTTAGAGCTACTCAGAAACTGCACAAAAAAACTTTGTTGCAGCTCTGCGATCCTTACGTTTGCACTTCTGCTAAGCTAAAATACACTCCCCGTGGGAGGCGGCAAAGCGTTTGCACGGCTGCTAAAAACTGCTAGCGAGCGATCAACTCGGAATGACCACCACAGGGTGATAGCAGGGGGATCAGAGCGAGATAAAGAAACAAAAGGCGGATGAGCGATGAGGTAAATGGATAGAAAATGGTGAGGTCTAAAGGGCCATGTTTAGTTTTTTACATTCAAGTGCCGGCTGTAGCCAAGCTGGTCATATTATTTGACCATGATTACTGCAGAGATAACAGGCAAAATAAAAAAAGACGTAATGGAAGTATAAAAGCAGAAGGACAGCTGGAGAATAGATACAATAAACATTGCATAAGATGTACAGTAAAACAATAGGTGCAGGACATGGTGGACAAGGCAGCGAGGCTGGCTAGAGTACTGTACATGAGGAAGGAGGGCCCTGCTTGGCAGATCATACAAACTAGAGGCGAATGGCTGACACAAGAGACGGTGACACAGAATGAGGATATTGGTATGGGGAAGGGTGGGCCTGTGGGATGGGGGTTAGAAGGCAGACTGGTACGCTTTGAGAAATAGGTGGGTTTTTAGGCCTATAGGTTGACCCCAAATAGTCAACAGGCAATCAAGATCAATAGGTCGACACGTCAAAAGAAGACAGTAGAAAAGGTCGACAAGTTCAAATGGTTGATGTGACGACGGTCGACACACGTATGGTCAAACACAAGGTTTTTTTTTTTAAGTTGTTTTCATTGTTTAAACTTTTTCATACTTCACCATCCACGCGGACCACGATTGGGAATAGTAACCTCTGCCGAGCGCAGCGGCGGCAGGGTGGGGGCATCTTTCCCGAAGCGTGGCGAGTGACGGGGTACACTAATTGGGGTGACTTGCTTCAACACACAAAATGACACCCAAGAAAACGAAAACAAAAATTGTCAACCTTTTCTGTGTCGACCCATGAATTGGACGCAGTTTTTTGAACCGGAAATCGTCTTCAGTGATAATGAAGGATCACAAAAATAAACTGCAGCTGCAAAACGAGCCAGAAATATAAATCCATGGAACTGCAGAGCGGAGAAACTTCCTGTCCTGGGATGTGCAGAATATACAGTGCGTTATCCTGAATATCTGCTTTGTTCTCAGTAGAACCACTCAGCGCTGCAAATATAATTTACTCAGTTCAGCTCCTACTTGGGCTTATTGTCCGCTAATAGACATTTTATTCCTCGCTGCCTGAACAGAATCACTTCCCTGCATTAGTTGCTGCCTTTCTCCTGCCATATACAGGACTGGTGGCATTTCTCCCACCTGCACAGTGCTGACTCCTTGTGGGAGTCAGTAAGTGATCCGGGAGAATAATGGCAGCTAATGGGTGCTGTAATTGTTTCTCATGTGCTGGGAGTGCCTGCATTTGACAGCTCTGCTCCCCTGGGACATGGAGATACTGCCGGAGCTGTTATGTAATGTGGCCATTAGTGTTTATATTGTTTCAGCTCGCTGATAGAAAGCAGAATAAAAGTGTCATAAAACAACACCTTAAATCGCTTTCGCTGCACCGCGGGAATCCGCTGAGGCGGCAAAGTGCAGCCACTTACAGGCATAGTGCTACCTCTTATTCTGCCCATCTGTAATTATCAGTGTCTGCCCACCTTTAGTTTACTGTGCGTCTCCTCTGGCAAGTTTCCTCTTAGCGTCTGTGTTTTCCAGCCATGTATTTGAATAATCGGGCAGAGGGCTCGCTCTGTGCTGCTGCAGGATATGATGCTGCACTGCATGAAGTAATATGCAGAGAGCACCTTTTGGCCCTCATTCCGAGTTGTTCGCTCGCTAGCTGCTTTTAGCAGCATTGCACACGCTAGGCCGCCGCCCTCTGGGAGTGAATCTTAGTTTAGCAGAATAGCGAACGAAAGATTAGCAGAACTCCTACTAAATAATTTGCTGCAGTTTCTGAGTAGCTCCAGACCTACTCCTAGATTGCGGTCACCTCAGTCCGTTTAGTTCCTGGTTTGACGTCACAAACACGCCCTGCGTTCGGCCAGCCACTCCCCCGTTTCTCCAGCCACTCCTGCGTTTTTTGAGTGAGATATTTCAATGGGGTCCATCTAGTCGATACAATTAATTGACCGTGCGTTAGTGTGCAGATACATTCCTTTTCTCTCTTTCACTCCTGCACACTCCCTGAAAACGGCCAGTTTCCACCCAGAAACGCCCCTTTCCTGTCAATCACTCACCGATCAGCAGTGCGACTGAAAAGCGTCGCTCAGACCTGTGTAAAATTGCTTCGTTTGATGTTAAAATACTTAGCGCATGCGTGCTGCGTACAATGCGCATGCGCATTTTCCACCTGTTCGCTGCGTTGCGAAAAACGTCAGCGAGCGAACAGCTCGGAATGACCACCTTTGTACTGTGTTACATGGCAGTGGAAATAAACAGCTCCGCCTGGTGATGCGAATACAAGGCTGTGAGGCACAGAAAGAAGCCGCATGAAGCATTGTACTGCGTACAAGTGACAGGGGGACACGTACAAGCCTCATTTAAAAAGATCTGAAGGAAGAAAACCTTTTAAAACAAGCAACGTATTCCATTTTCGTTTATAGACCCTAAACAGTATCTCTTGTGTGTTTATTCATCACGGTTGTCTGTGACGGTTTCTGATGTGTGTACTAGAATTAGTGTAATACGCTCTCTATTTACCATATAAGCAGAGAAGATTAATGCCTGGGGCACCTAGAATGAATCGGTTTTAAGTTGATTTTATGTAAAAATTTTCTTCCTCTAATACTTGCGCTTTACCAGTCAGCTGTTTTTTAAGAGCCTAATTCAAGGCTGATTGCAAAACAACATTTTCCTCTAATGGGCACTGCCGGTGGGGCAGATGTAACATGTGCAGAGAGAGTTAGACTTGTGTGGGGTAAATTGTTTCTGTGCGGGGGGCGGGGGTCGGGTCACACTCCTAGTGAGCCAGTGTCTCATGTACCGGCTACTTACTGGCAAGGGTGTTTTAGGGGGAGCGACCCCACCATATGGAACAGACACAAGCTCGCTATACAGTAACAGGTCCTCAACTTCTCCAGACATCCCCATCCATTACCTAGCACCGTGGGACTCGGGAGCTATATTTGGTGTTTGTATCGGAAGGGGAGGTTACAGATCCCTGGAGATAGTTACATTCAGGGTCGGACTGGCCCACAGGGGTACAGGGAAAACCACCGTTAGGCCCCACTGCCTGAGGGCCCACTCCTTCCTCTAGGGATCAGGTTCCAGACTGTGCACTTGTATTATACATGGTAGATATGTTGCATTACACTGCACTAGACTATTGTGCATTTCAAGCCTCTGTGGAGGCTGGCCACACCCCCTTTGTAGGCTGGCCACACCCCTAAGTATGGGCCCCTATCACTGCATCCCCCCGGTGGGCCCTTCATCCAGTCTGACACTGGTTACATTTGCTTTAAGTAAAAAATGATCTTATATATAGGGTAGCCACAATTAAATCCCATATTCAGGGACACCCTGACTATATAAAAACAATGTAAGTCCTAGTATTCCCAAATTCATTGGTAAAAGCTTTCGTCCCTGACTGGGGATAAGATACGAGACGTGCGTCTGATCCTGTTATCTCATTACAAGTTGTTATTGCACGTGACGTTATGCTCTCAGGCACTCGACCCATGTCACTGGAAGGCCCAGGTCTGATGTGAAGGGTGAGGGCCCGGGAATAACCTGGGTCATCACCCATGTTTGAAAGGGGTAGCCCCGGATTCAACCCATGTTCTGGGTCCCGGGTCCGAGTCGGGTTGAAGCCAAGATTTTGTGTGTGAAAGGTGTATGAGTCATACTTGCCGGGCTGTGACATTATTAAGCCCCGCCCCCACATCGGGAAAAGCTGCGATTCCCAGGTCCGGGGGAAGGAGGCTGGGCTAAAATGATGCGATTCGCGTAATTTTAACCCCTTCCCCTCCCCACAGACTCGCAAATACGGGAGAGTATCTCTTCATACTACCCGCATCACTAGGGTGCGAACAGGATGCGGGAGACCTGCCTACTCTTCCGGGGGTGCGGGGGGCTACCCCAAAAACCGGGAGTCTCCCGCAGCTTCCGGGAGAGTAGGCAAGTATGGTATCAGTGTACTCTATGCTGTACAGTCTTCCAATGTTTAGTCTGCCCTTTTAATAAAACCGGCACAGTAATTACATCTGTCAGTTACTCCGTCTGTGGTAGATTGTACAGGTTACCGTATGCGCGTTTCATTAAGAGCCAGATGATTCCCCTAAATGGAGGCGACTACAGAGGCTACAACCAACAGTTGCTGAATCCTGTGCAATCAAATCTATCATTAAAATTCATGACCTGTCATTAAATAAACCCTTTTAACTACTGTAAAATAGTAGAGCATTAATATTTTATCAATACACGTTATGCATTTTGCAATTAAATTTACATTTGTATCCCTTACATTTTAATATCATGTCATTTTAATTGCATATATTTTGGCGCTGCCGCCGTAATGGTAATAAATATAAGAACGATATCATAATAAAGCCAGTACGTATTTTCTCTCACTCTGTCACCCGATGAACAGCGCAGTAACCGCACATGACGCCTGTCCTAACACTTGACCTTTTCTTTACTTCGGCACATTAAAGTTACGGCAACCCCAGAAGGGCAACTGGAAACCCCCACCACCCCTGCGTTTGCCTATGTTACCCATTGAAATACATGTCTGCTAAAAAAAAATTATACTTTAGTCTCTCACAACCTGGAATTTATATATTTTAGCGTGTGGCTTTTTTTTTTTTGCATATCTCCTCGCCACGGGCGCCTGTTTCGGAGTTGTGCGCAAATCCGCATGCACCACAGCCGACACGCTCTATTTAGTGCAGCTACCAGTGATTCAGGACTGGACGCACCTCAGTGGCTTCTCACCGACAGCAGAGCGGGCATTCCTTCCTGGCAGCTGAGCAGCGATGGGGGATTCGCGTGTAAGAGAAGTGTCCCGTGGGCATGTTGCCAGAGGAGCAGCCTATTCTGCGTTGTGCCCATACAGAGTGCATGCCAGTTTCAGCCACACCTTCTGCACGTAGAGGTGTAGCCATTCTCATATGTGCTGCAACACGGCATAAAATCTGACCCGTACTCCATATTAGTTCCCAAATAGGGTAAAACATTATAGAAACCTATTTCAGTTTATCCTGTATTAAGGGTCCATTAGCAGTAAAAACAAGGGTCAAAGAAATTGTACAAACAGTACCAGAATCCCAGCTGTAGGTAACAGTGCAGCAGGTGGAGGACATTAAGGGGCCCAGTCATCATCGGGGGATTAAGTATCCAACTCGCCACGTGCGTTACTTCTCACCGGAGCAATTCACCATACCCTAAGAGCAAAGCTTTTTTTTTTTTTTTTTTATATGAAACATTTTTTATTGAAGCAATTAGCAAAGAGATACATAAACATCAAAAACAGTCACGGTAATGGAAGCGAGTACGATTTCTGAGCAGATCACTACAGAACAAGATTGTTACAGCAAGAGAATGGAACGGCATATAAGGTCCAAAGACCAACAGACCATCGCAACGCATGGCTTAATACCAGAAGGTGGAACTTCTGATAACCGTAAGCCACACTCTACTTGGCAAAATTTTGCAACAATCAAAACAAAATGATCCTAAGGCAGTGGTTCACAAATGCGGTCCTCAAGGCACCCCAACACTCCAGGTTTTAGGGATATCCCTGCTTGTGCACACATTGTATAATCATACTGAAGAGGGACTACTTAAGTCACCTGTGCCTAAGCATGGATACAGATGGATAGTCCTGTCATGTGGTCACTTTTTAAAAATGTTTTTGGAAAATGTCTTCATCGTTCTTCCCATCTAAATTCAGCTATCTGGAAGCGACAGTGTTTACAACGGAGGTTGCTAGAGGGAGGAGCGGGAGGCGGGTCCACTGCACGGTAGGACTGAACAACAGATTCTCTGTGCAGCGCTTAAGGGGCTATCCAATAGATTAAAGCAGTGGTTCCCAAACTTTTTTGAATCAAGGCGTCCTAGAGTGTCAGAATTTTTTTCACGGCACCCCTAGGCCAAAAGTTTATTATTGAGAAACTTAGAAAGAAATATTAAATTAAGTACATTGTGCTTATATATGTCATCCTTAGGTTCAGTTGTGCGGTGAGGGACAGGATTTGCTTCTGTTTATCCACATATATTATGACTGGCAGCCACCAGCACTGGTTTTTCCTAATACATTGACCATAAATAATTTGAATTGGTCTTGGACCACCAACCCAAGGCACCCGTGCAAGTGCCCCGAGGCACACCAGGGAGCCATGACACACAGTTTGAGAACTATTTGGTTAACGTTTAATGCTTTAATTTCCATATTACTTACTTGTTCTTCGTTCAAAGTGTTTTTGGGGGGCTATTCAGAGGTGGAACGCAGACGCCCGAAAATCTCAAATGGGCAGTTTTTGGATGTCTGCACATGCACAGCATCCGCAGTGTGTGATCAATCACTATGCGATTACATCCCGAAAGGGATGCGTTTGCATCATGACTGACAGGTGGTCGGCGTCCGCGGGAGGCGACACATCGTTGGGGGGAGTGCGCCAGGAAATGCAGGTATATCATGGCCATTTTCAGAGCTGGCCTATGACGTCACCTGCGTTTCCTGAGAGACCACAGGGGTCAACCTCTATTTGAGGTTTTTGCAATTAAATTTCGATCGCGGGTGGCACAATGCATGCTGGGTGGCCCTTTCCCTGTGCTGGGCGGACCCCAGCATGCGATTTTAGTGGCTGCAGATTTTGCTAAAATAAGAAAATTTGCGACCAACTCTGAATAACCCCCTTTATGCATAGATGTCATATAATCTTGCCATTTGCTCTATTTCACGATTTCACAACTTTTGAACATCCAAATTTATAGAGCGATATAAACAAGCGTTTTAGCTGACATAAAAAGTGAGCTTTACAGCTGCTGGCGCGGCGTTAATGTTTCTGAGCATATAGGCATCTTTCATCTTTAAATGCAAGTTTTTCTAGTGTGAGAGATATCTGGGTCCCCTTCCCCCATAGAACCTCTCTTCTCTCTTCTAATTGCAGGAGGAAGTGCCTTGTGACACCAATCACCTGCTCTTCCTCCGGCACTCATTGCACAAGCAGTACTGTTATCCATCGCCTCTCCTCTGCCTTCACGCAGCCGCCGCAGCCTGCCCCCTCCCCCCCCCCCAACGGTCCGGGCACGCCTGCGTTGTCCGGACGGCGCACCCTAAACGGCGGCTAAACGCCACCAGCCCACCCCCTCCTGCCCAGCGACCAACTCTGCCTGTCAATCAGGCAGAGGCGATTGCAGGGCTGAAACAGCCGTCGGCTGTCTGGCATGCGCCGGCGCATGTGCAGTTCAGACCTGGTCGGCTGCTGTACGAAAACGCACAGCACCGATCAGGTCAGAATTAGGACCACAGTGCAGGAGGAAGACCAGTTGACTGTAATGGACTGCGCTACATCCAGCGCAGAGAGATTCTGCAGAAAGCTAGGGGTGAGGGATGTAGGAGGGGGTTCAGGAATTAAGGTGAGGTCCTCGTCCTCTGCAACTCTTATTCCTTCCTTTGGTGAGGCCTCTAAAAAGGAAAGAACGCAAAAGTTAAAAGTTAAAACCAAATTTCAAGGAATAAGTTGATAACGTCTCTTAAACTAAAATATCCAAATTATCATTTGTTGAATGAGTTCATCACATGGGTTTGTCCAAATACAGTTGGTCATCTCGGAAACACCAGCTCACTGGTCCTAAGCCATTTGCATAGCTATAGCAGGTGTTGTCTATTAGAAATATATTTCAAGATAATGACTGTATTCCGAGGCCTTAATTAACCGTAAAGAATATCACCGGACACCGTTATCTGTGAATTCAAAATAACATGTCATACTGTATATATAGAACCAGAGCCGGACTTAGGCATAGGCAAACTAGGCAAATGCCTAGGGCATTTGGTATGCTTAGGGGCACCAACAGCTTCTGCTGATTAAATTGATATGCGGCATGCCTATATTCTGTGTGTGACCTCGGCTGTATCTAATTTAGTGATGAGCGGATTCGGTTTTACTCGGTTCTCAAAACCGAATCTTATTGACTCACTGATGTCACGTGTTTTGGATAGCCAATAAGATTCGGTTTTGAGAACCGAGTAAAACCGAGTACAACCGAATCCGCTAGTCCTTAAACCACATTTTTCGAAGGAAATTCAGCTAACCACAGACTTATCACACCTGTTTAATTAAAGTCATAGCCTTGAGAATACATTTCCAAATAAATGATAACTTAACCATATACCTGTCTTATCTGTCTGATTGAAAAACCATATATATCCTGTATTTTACTTTTCCAAAAACTCATTATTTCTAAGCAAGGTAAAAAGGTTAATAAATTCTAACTTATAATTATCGATTAGTTCTTAAAGTGTTAATAAATAGTAACCGTAATAATGATAATCATACAAATGCCTTCTTAATTTGAACTATTATATTTAGCCACACATAACATGTTTACTATCAATTATATTTAATATAACACAAATCGGACATCGGTCATTAGTAAGGGTATAAGGTAATTACAGTTAAGGTTAAAACATCTCTTTTTGCTACATTCTTAATTCCCATGTCAGGATTCTTCAGTGCACTGAAGACGAGCGCACCCGAAAAGCAGGTGTGACCTCTGGAAAGGGGACATGGCTTTGAAGGAATGCCGCGATCACGAGCCATGCCCCTGTTTTCATCACTGTGGGGGCATACCCAGCGCTCTGTGAGCTGCTGGCCGTGCCCCCAATCCCTCTCTCCTAGGGGTAAATTTACTAAGATGGGAGTTCTATTTAAGATGGGATGTACAGCAACCAATCAGATTCTACTTCTCATTTATCTAGCACCTTCTAGAAGATAATAGCTGGAATCTGATTGGTTGCTATGGGCAAAATCCCATCTTAAATAGATCTCCCATCTTAGTGAATTTACCTCCTAGTAAATAGAGCGCACATCCTCTATTCACTGCTGCTTTGCTAAGCAGAGCACAGAACAGAAAGTGAGAGAGGGCCTACTAACTGAACCACACCTACTCACCACCACAGAACACTGCAGCCTACGGGTTGGACAACGGGACAGTCCCACCAAAATCGGGACAGTTGGGGGGTATGCTCAATCCTCCCAGCAGTTAGGGGGTCTATTGGCAAGATGTGGTGCTCATCCCACCTAAAGCATATTTGGGGAATTTTTTTTTTTTTTTAAGATATTTTTATTGAATTTTTTTTTTTCAATATACAAAACATAAGAGTTTAAAACAGATGACAATTAGTACAGGCATCTTTTTCAAAAAAGAATGGACGATATAATGCAAGATCATAATAATAAGTTTGTTACCATGCTTAACATTAAATGCATGTCAATAATAACAGGAATTATCATTATGTTGAGATTATAGATACATAACTACAAATAATGGCATTATTTTCATCCTTAATCACTTATCTAAAAATTTTCGAGACATAGCCTTGAAGTAATCAAAACTTATTGACTAAATATAATCCTTAAACACAAATTGAAATACTTGGGAGGGAGGGAGGGAAAGAATGTAGAATAGAAGAAATAAGAAAAAATAGAAGAAGATAGAAATAGAAAAGAGAAAGAAAATAGATAGTAGACCATACTCCACGATTCAAAATCTTTCAAATACCAAGAACAAATAAATTGAAATAAGAACCATTATATAATTGTGTTCCTATCCAATTAAACCTTCAAAAAGGGGGACTGGATCCTATGTTGCAGTTACACCGATCTTAAAGAGGGAAATCACCAAAGATTCTATAAATTTGTGTTTGAGTCTTCGGATCCAGAGTATTTATAAATGGAGCCCATTTGAAGTAAAACTTTTGTATATTCACACCCACATTTAAACATGCATATTTCTTTTCATAATATAAAATATTTGTCAATTTACGTTTAACCTCTACAACTGTAGGGGCTGACTTTTTAGTCCAATGAAGCAGTATACATTTCTTACTTATAGTAAGAATAGTAATGAGAAGAGGTAAAATATGTTTTTTATTATGTCCTAAATACCAGGCGGAGAAACTAAGTCCTAGACAGGCTTTCGGATCCGGTCTCAGCTGGAGGTCAAACACTGAATTTAGAAAACATATTATCTTACACCAAAAATGTCTCAACTTATAGCAATCCCATGTACAATGAATACAATTTGCAATTGCAGTTCCACATTTAATACAATTACCCTGTTCTTCCTTTACCATATGCCTCCTTTGGTGCGGAGTAATATATGCTCTATGTAGTATCCGTATATAAACCTCTTGCAAATATGCAGAAGAGAGAACTTTCAGAGAAATATCCACTAGTTCTGTCAATTCTGGGATATCTGAAAAGGAAGGAATATCTGCTTTCCATTTCTGCAGCAAATTATCCCATTGCACGTGTTCAGTATCACCCATTATTAATTGGTATAAATATTTAACTTTATAACTTTTATTCAAAAGAAAAGTGAGCAACATATCAACAGATTTTACTTGTGATACATGAACACCCATTTTGGGTATGAAAGGTTTTGATGCTTTAATAGAAGTCAAAAAATGACGTGTTTGGAAGTACATGAACATATGATTTTGTGGAATAGAATAAGTAAGACAGATATCAGAAAATGTAGAAATCGAGCCTCCTGGGTCAAAAACTTTATATGACAAATCTAGCCCTTTCTTCTTCCACACTGTAAATCTTGAATTAGTCAAAGTTGGAGGGAATGAGGGGTTTCCCCACAATGATATAAATTGGGTCACATAAGGGTTAGTTTTAAATTTATTATTTATGGCTAGCCATGCTTTATAGGTATCTTCAAAAAGAATATGAGTCTTAATCCATTGAGGGATTAGTGATAATTTAGATTGTAATAGCGCTCCCGGGGCATATGGGTAAAATATAGCTGATTCTAAATCAAAATCTACATATTCAGATTTGTTTAAAATCCAAGCATTAATATATCTGAAAAAGATGGAAAGTGAATAAGCTGGCACATCAGGATAACCCAAACCTCCTTTCCGTTTATGTACAACCATTTTTGCCCTAGAAATCCGTGGTCGCTTACCTTGCCAGATAAATTTGGAAAATACAGGTTGAGTATCCCATATCCAAATATTCCGAAATATGGAATATTCCGAAATACGGACTTTTTGAGTGAGAGTGAGATAGTGAAACCTTTGTTTTTTGATGGCTCAATGTACACAAACTTTGTTTAATACACACAGTTATTAAAAATATTGTATTAAATGTCCTTCAGGCTGTGTGTATAAGATGTATATGAAACATAAAGGAATTGTGTGAATGTACACACACTTTGTTTAATGCACAAAGTTATAAAAAATATTGGCTAAAATGACCTTCAGGCTGTGTGTATAAGGTGTATATGAAACATAAATGCATTCTGTACTTAGATTTAGGTCCCATCACCATGATATCTCATTATGGTAGGCAATTATTCCAAAATACGGAAAAATCCCATATCCAAAATACCTCTGGTACCAAGCATTTTGGATAAGGGAGACTCAACCTGTATAGTATCCAATTTCTTAATATCCGAAGCAGATAAAGCTATTGGAATTTGTTGCATACAGTAAAACAATTTCGGAAATAAAATAGATTGGACAACCGCCAATCTTCCCAAGAGAGAGAGCGGCAAATCTTTCCATGACTCAAGCTTCAATGCTATTTTGGCTATTACTGAAGTAAAATTGGCCAAGTACATCTGGGAGAGATCGGAACAAATCTGTATTCCTAAATATTTAATGCGTGAGGGGGCAAGAGCTAACGGGATGTTTATAAATTTCAAAAAGTCAGAATTTGTGTTCCCTAAAAGGAGTACTTCTGATTTTGTTATATTAATTTTATATCCCGATATTTTACTAAAAGAATCAATCAAATTAAACAAAGCTGGTAAAGAACTAAAAGGATTTGAAAGGAAAAGAAGGGCATCATCTGCAAATAGTCCAATCTTTAATTCTGCTGAATTAATTTTGATACCTTCAATCATCGATGACTGTCGAATAGCAACCGCTAAAGGTTCAATCGCAATAGCGAAAAGGAGAGGGGACAAGGGACAGCCTTGTCTAGTTCCTCTACTTAATAAAAAGGAAGAGGATAGAATACCGTTACAAGCTACCTGAGATTTAGGATTAGAGTATATAATGCGAAGAATAGTAATAAATTGGGGGGGGGGGGGGAAACCAAAATTAGATAAGGTTCTAAATAAATGGGGCCATATGTTAGGGTCTCCTGCCCTGTGCTGCCACGTCGTCATGGCAACCGGGAGACAAGTGCTAGTGGAGTAACCTGAGCGCAGCTGATACTCCGGTTCGGGTCTTTTGCTGTGCAGTGGTTATAGGCTCTGTGCACGGCAGGGGATCCGGTGCTGGTTTTTGTGCTCACAGTCTGTGAGGTCTGAGTGGGGCGTGGACAGCACCTGCTTTATAAGGCCTCTTTTCAGGGTAAGCAGATGCTGCTGAATCTTTGTTGGTTAGTCAGTTCATGAAAGTTAGCCAGTACTGTGTAGCTTTGTATTTGTTTGTTGCTTACTGCAAATAGGCCTGGGGATTTGGTATTACACTCTGCCAATCCAGACCTAGCAGTAAGACTGGAGTCAGTCGTTTAGCTTGCTGGGGTTCTGTTACTACTCTGTGAACTTAGCAAGTTTGCGGCTGTATTCTAAGACTTGCCTGTCTAATCCTGTCTCACTGTGCTAGGTGTCAGGGGTCAGTTTAGTGGCAGTAAGCTAAAACCTGTGCACTGCAAGTGAGAAATAGGATTGTGGAGACTCTCCTTGTGTCTATCATTCCATCTCTGACCAAGGAGTTTACTGCCACACCCGTTGGTAACCCTTTAGGGTTTTGCTGTTGCCCTTAGCAACAGCATTTCGGGTTCTCTATGTATTAAAACACAACATCTTGCTTTTTCCATCTGTGCAGTTCTAATACAAGGGAGATACCCAGTTCCTTAGCCTCTGGGCTTCTCTGTTCACTTTGTGTGTATTTTGTTACCCTATTACCTTCTGTGTACGTTATGTCATATTCCCCAGTTTGTCTGTGAGTCCATTTGTTTTGCATAACAGTTCAAACACCAGTACATTCCTGCAGACACTGGAGTGCATAACAGTTCTGACACCAGTACTTTCCTGCAGGCACTGGTGTGCATAACATATTCAGCAGCCTAATACTCCTGTTGAAATTTTGTGGGAATATGGAGCATACCCCTCAAAATACGTTGCAACAGGTGGTCGATCAGGTGCAGGTCCTGACTCGACAATTTAATGATTTGTCCATTAAAATGCACACCTCCCAGGCTGCTGGTGGAGCTCCCGCAGCAGCAGCACCTGCAGGGGTTAAGGAGCCGAAAGTAAATCTCCCGGATCGTTTTTCTGGAGATCGCTCGCAGTTCTTTTGTTTCAAGGAGAGCTGCAAGCTATACTTCCGGCTTAGGCCTCAGTCTTCTGGGTCGGAGATTCAGCGGGTGGGCATAGTGATTTCCTTGCTACAAGGAGACCCACAGGTCTGGGCATATGGGTTGCAGCCTGACTGTCCGTCGCTTAAAAGTGTTGATGCTTTTTTTACGGCACTGGGCATGTTGTATGATGACCCTGACAAGACGGCCTCAGCCGAGGCTCAGATTTCGATCCTTAAGCAAGGGCGAAGGCCAGTTGAGGTTTACTGTACGGAGTTTCGGAGGTTGGCCCATGATACCCAGTGGAATGACCCAGCCCTGAGACACCAGTACCGAAGAGGTCTTTCTAACCAGATAAAGGACCAACTGGTACAATATCCCTTGCCTGATAGCTTGGATCAGCTCATGCAGTTATCCATCCGGGTGGATAGACGGCTGAGAGAGCGTAGGCTTGAAAGGGAGACTGAGATTTCCTTCCTTCCCAAGGGAACCTCAGACTCTGAGGAATTTTCTGAGGAGCCTATGCAGATTGGGGCTACCCGCCTCTCCTCGCGTGAGAAGACGCGGAGGAGACAGCAGGGGTTGTGTTTGTACTGTGGGAATAAAGGTCAAGTGGTAGTATCATGCCCAGAAAAGCCGGAAAACTTCAGGGCCTGAGGGTGATGGGAAATATCCTGTCAGGCCAGAAGTCAGAATTTCCCAAGAAGACTTTTATCATTCCGGTGACCTTGAAGATCCTCGGTCAAACTGTCAAGACTGAGGCCTTTGTGGACAGTGGGGCCGACGGGGTTTTTATGGACCGCCAATTCGCCCTGAAACACTCTGTTCCCTTAGTACCCTTGGCATCGGAAATTGAGATTTGTGGGTTAAACGGGGAACCATTATCCCAAGGTAAAATTACCTCTTGCACTAGCCAGATTTCTTTGTTTATTGGAGCCACACACTCTGAAAAATTGTCCTTTTATGTGACTGTCTGTACTTTTGCCCCATTGGTGTTGGGGTTACCCTGGTTAAGGGCCCACAATCCTCAATTTGACTGGGTCTCTGGGGAGATTCTTAGTTGGGGTACTGATTGTTTCAGGAGTTGCTTGAGCCTTCCAGTCAGGCTCTCGCAGCTAAGTTTGCCAGGATTGCCAGGGTGTTATGCAGATTTTGCGGACGTGTTCTCCAAAAAAGTTGCAGAGGTACTACCTCCCCATCACCCCTATGACTGTGCCATTGATTTGTTGCCAAATGCTAAGCTTCCCAAGAGCAGGTTGTACTCCCTGTCACATCCTGAGACTCAGGCTATGGCAGAGTACATTCAGGAGAACTTGGCTAAGGGATTTATCAGACCTTCACAGTCTCCAGTTGGGTCGGGGTTCTTCTTCGTGGGTAAAAAGGACGGTTCGTTGCGACCCTGCATCGACTTCAGGGAATTGAACCGTATCACGATTAAAAACTCATACCCACTGCCTCTCATTTCGGTCTTGTTTGACCAGCTTCGTACTGCCACCATTTTTTCTAAGATTGACCTACGCGGTGCGTACAATCTAATCCGAATAAGAGAGGGGGATGAATGGAAGACTGCCTTTAATACCCACTCAGGGCATTATGAATATTTGGTGATGCCTTTTGGGCTCTGTAATGCCCCGGCAGTCTTCCAGGATTTCATGAATGATGTGCTCAGGGAATATTTGGATAGATTCTTAGTTGTATACTTAGATGACATCCTAATCTTCTCCCATTCCCTGGAGGAACATCGGAAGCATGTACGCTTAGTCCTCCAGAAACTCAGAGACCACCGGCTTGGGGCGAAGCTGGAGAAGTGCGAATTTGAAGTTCAGCAAATCGCATTTCTAGGATATATTATCTCCCCAGAAGGTTTCCAAATGGAGGGTTCCAAGGTACAGGCAGTCCTGGATTGGGTGCAGCCCACTAGTTTGAAGGTGCTTCAGCGTTTCCTGGGCTTTGCGAATTTTTATAGACGATTTATCGCTGGATTTTCGTCTATAGTGGCGCCCTTGGTGGCACTCACTAAGAAAGGGGCGGATGTTGCTCACTGGTCTTGTGAGGCTAAAGCGGCTTTTGCCCGTCTCAAAAGGGCATTTGTTTCGGCCAAGGTGCTGCGACACCCAGATCCAGAGCGTCCTTTTGTGGTGGAGGTGGATGCCTCTGAGATGGGTATTGGGGCAGTGCTTTCTCAGATGGGAGTGTCTGATAATCGCCTTCATCCCTGTGCTTACTTTTCCCGTAAATTTTCGCCTGCCGAGATGAATTATGACGTGGGTAACCGGGAATTGTTGGCTATTAAGGATGCACTCGAGGAGTGGAGACACTGGCTTGAGGGGGCTAAGTTTGTGGTCTCAATTCTCACTGACCATAAGAATCTGGCATATTTAGAGTCAGCGAAGCGTCTCAATGCCAGGCAGGCACGATGGGCTTTGTTTTTTGCTCGCTTTAATTTTTTGATAACATATCGCCCTGGGTCAAAAAACATCAAGGCTGATGCGCTCTCGCGGAGTTTTGCTCCAATCAAGGAGACCACCGAGGAGCCGTTGCCCATTGTTTCCCCATCATGTATTAAAGTGGGCATTACCCAGGACCTCTTATCATTAGTCCTTAGAGCACAGGAGCAGGCTCCTCCAGACCTTCCGGTAGGTCTTTTGTTTGTGCCTCCTAGGTTAAGACAGCGAGTGTTCCTGGAATTCCATGCCAAGAAGTCGGCAGGTCACCCGGGTATTGCCAGAACTCGGGAGTTGCTATCTAGGGCGGTGTGGTGGCCCTCGGTGGCTAAGGATGTGGATCAGTGGGTTCGGGCATGTGACATCTGTGCCCGAAATAAGACTCCTAGAGGGGTTCCTGTTGGCCCATTACATCCACTCTCTATCCCATCTAAGCCATGGACCCACATTTCAATGGATTTTGTGGTGGACTTGCCCAAATCCTCGGGGATGACAGCCATCTGGGTTGTCGTTGACAGGTTTTCGAAGATGGCGCACTTCGTTCCACTGGTTGGGCTGCCATCAGCCAGACGCCTGTCTGAATTATTTATGCTGCATGTTGTGCGTCTCCACGGGTTGCCACTTGATGTGGTCTCTGACCGCGGATCCCAGTTTGTGGCCAAATTCTGGAGGGCATTTTGTTCCGATCTCCAGATTTCTGTCAGCTTGTCGTCAGGCTACCATCCGCAGTCTAATGGGCAGACTGAAAGGGTGAACCAGTCCTTGGAGCAGTTCCTCAGGTGTTATGTCTCCAAGTGTCAGACTGACTGGGTTGCTCATCTGTCCATGGCGGAGTTTGCCTATAACAACGCGGCTCACTCTGCTACAGGGATCTCTCCCTTCCTTTGTGTGTATGGGCATCATCCTAAGGCCAATTCTTTTGACCCCCTGGACTCCACGCCTGGTGGTTCCTCTGTGGTTTCGGTCCTTAGAGGTATTTGGCGGAAAGTGAAGAAAGCCCTTGTGTCTGTGTCATTAGTGACCAAAAGGGTTTTTGATAAGCGGAAAAGACCCTGCAGCTTCAAATTAGGAGACTTCGTCTGGTTGTCTACCAAGAATTTGAAGTTGAGACAGCCATCTCATAAGTTAGGGCCCCGGTTCATCGGCCCTTATAAGATCACCAGGGTTATCAATCCGGTGGCATTTCAGTTAGATCTGCCCCGTTCTTTGGGTATCAATAAAACATTTCATTGTTCCCTTTTAAAACGGGCGATTAGTAATCCTTCTTCCAGTGGAAGACCTTCCCCTCTTCTGATACGTGGCCAGAGGGAGTTTGTTGTTGAAAGGATTCTTGACTCCAAGGTGGTTCGGGGTCGGCTGTCATTTTTGGTGCACTGGAAGGGGTATGGCCCGGAGGAGCGGTCGTGGGTGCGCAGTTGTGATCTTCATGCCCCCAGACTGATACGCTCTTTCTTCTCGCAGTTCCCCTATAAACCCGGTGGTAGGGGTTCTTTGACCCCTCGTCAGAGGGGGGTACTGTTAGGGTCTCCTGCCCTGTGCTGCCACGTCGTCATGGCAACCGGGAGACAAGTGCTAGTGGAGTAACCTGAGCGCAGCTGATACTCCGGTTCGGGTCTTTTGCTGTGCAGTGGTTATAGGCTCTGTGCACGGCAGGGGATCCGGTGCTGGTTTTTGTGCTCACAGTCTGTGAGGTCTGAGTGGGGCGTGGACAGCACCTGCTTTATAAGGCCTCTTTTCAGGGTAAGCAGATGCTGCTGAATCTTTGTTGGTTAGTCAGTTCATGAAAGTTAGCCAGTACTGTGTAGCTTTGTATTTGTTTGTTGCTTACTGCAAATAGGCCTGGGGATTTGGTATTACACTCTGCCAATCCAGACCTAGCAGTAAGACTGGAGTCAGTCGTTTAGTTTGCTGGGGTTCTGTTACTACTCTGTGAACTTAGCAAGTTTGCGGCTGTATTCTAAGACTTGCCTGTCTAATCCTGTCTCACTGTGCTAGGTGTCAGGGGTCAGTTTAGTGGCAGTAAGCTAAAACCTGTGCACTGCAAGTGAGAAATAGGATTGTGGAGACTCTCCTTGTGTCTATCATTCCATCTCTGACCAAGGAGTTTACTGCCACACCCGTTGGTAACCCTTTAGGGTTTTGCTGTTGCCCTTAGCAACAGCATTTCGGGTTCTCTATGTATTAAAGCACAACATCTTGCTTTTTCCATCTGTGCAGTTCTAATACAAGGGAGATACCCAGTTCCTTAGCCTCTGGGCTTCTCTGTTCACTTTGTGTGTATTTTGTTACCCTATTACCTTCTGTGTACGTTATGTCATATTCCCCAGTTTGTCTGTGAGTCCATTTGTTTTGCATAACAGTTCAAACACCAGTACATTCCTGCAGACACTGGAGTGCATAACAGTTCTGACACCAGTACTTTCCTGCAGGCACTGGTGTGCATAACACCATAATACTAAATCAAATGCTTTTTCCGCATCTAATGTGACTACAATCGGAGTAGAAGATGAAGAAAAAGCATTAGAACATACGTGTTGAATCGCAGCTAAGACCCTTCTTACATTCACCACTGAGTGGCGTCCTGTAATGAATCCTGTCTGATCTTTATAGATCAGTAATGGCAGAATAGGTTTTAAGCGTTCAGCTAGTATTTTTGTAAATATCTTATAATCATTATTTAGGAGCGATATAGGTCTATATGACCCTGGTATATTTAAATCTCGCCCTTCTTTAGGTAAGACCTTAATAATCGCATCCGAAAAATGTAAAGGGAGTTCACCACTTGTGATAGTATGATTAAAGCAATCTGCTAACAGTTTGTCTATGAGCGGACTCATCAAATGGTAAAATTCGGTAGAAAAGCCGTCTGGGCCAGGAGCCGTTGCTACTTTCAACTGTCTAATAACTTTAGATACTTCTTCAGGGGTAATCGGGGCTGTCAGAGTTTGTGAATAGGAATTAGAAAGCTGAGGTAAAGGAAGGGAGTCCCAAAATGAAGAGGAAGTAGATTTAGAGTCATTATTGTCTAAAGGAGAAGAATATAAATTTTCATAGAAGGTCTTCAAAATACTCGCTATTTGCTGATCAGACGTAGTAAGAGAACCATCCGAAGTTTTTAAAGGGTGTACTACTGTTTTATGTCTAGAGCCTTGTAGAAGATTGGTAAGAAGTTTTCCAGTCCTATTACCAAATCTGTAGAACCTAGAATTTACATTAAACAAACATTTATCTCCGCTTATTTGAAGGAATTCATTAAAATGTATTTGGGCATTAATATATTGAGTCTTAGTAAGAGGGGAAGGGGATTGCTTAAATAATTGAAATGCATTAGAGAGTTGAGATTGAAGACTGATATATAAATCCTTTCTCATTTTTGACATTTGGGAGTGATACTGTATGAGATCACCTCTTAAAACTACTTTGGCTGTCTGCCAAAAAATTGAGGGGTTATCCTTTGCATATTCCTCATTATGAGAAACATAATCCTTCCATTTTTGCAATAGATTGTCTTTAAATAATTTCGATTTAATCAAATAAACCGGGAACTTCCACATTGGGTTAGTATTATTAGATTTGTTTATGCGTAGAACTATACAAATTAAACCATGATCTGATAAAACCGGGGGCTCAATAGTTGCCAATTCAACTTTAGGAAATAGGGAGTTAGCAACAAAAATATAATCAATACGTGACCATGTGTTGTGAGTCATGGAAAGACAAGTATACTCCCTCTCTATGGGATTGAGTACTCGCCAGGAGTCTATTAAATTCAGTGATTTAGTAAAGAATTCAATACCTAACTTAGGAAGTCGTCATAAAGATTTCGGAGGAGGGGAGCGATCCAAAAAGGACGTGATTAAATTAAAATCTCCACAAATTATCAATGTAGATGGATCATAAGTATGAAGCTTGGCTAGTATTTGTCTCATAAAATATTTTTTATACGGCGTAGGGGCATAAATACTGCAAATATTATAACTATTACCTGCAACTACTATTTTCACTATGACATAGCGACCATCTAAATCACTATCCACAGAGGCAACTTGAAGATCAAGAGAGCGTTTAGCAAGAATTGCCACTCCACTTGATTTTGTGGTATAGGATGATGATCCCAGTAAGACCCAATTTAACATTTGTAATTTTTTGACTTCAGGGGCCAGCAAGTGTGTTTCTTGTAGGCAGATAATATCCACAGACAATTTATTGAGATACGTCAATAATTTCCGACGTTTAGCTGGTGTATGGATACCACGAATGTTTAATGATCCAATTTTAACTGACATTAATACCTTTTAGATATATATGATTAAATATAGTTTCGAATCGTGAAGTCAGACAGAGAAGAAATAGAGGGGGAGAATAAGGGAAGAACAATAGGGAACACACATAAAACATCACACAAACAGACCGGATCTTGTTGGTAATAAAACAACTTGAGCAGAATAACAACATTTGCAAATAGGACTTCCAGCTATTATCCCCAGTCCGTACCTCCAGGGCTCCAGACATAGGGAAATCCAGAAAAAACATACCAATAAACTAAGAAAAATCCGACTCAGCCCCTCCTTACACCACCAGCTTAATTAAGGTACAAAATGTCATCCAGACAAAACTGTCACCACATCTTTATGGCTATAGTAAAAATATGAAAATAAAACTATAAAACAGACATATTTAAAGATCCAGAAGCCAACACTTATAGGACAAAGTCACCCATCGGTAATGTCAGAATTACGTTTTCCATCGACTTCCTCCTTTAAAAAGGCTGCCGCATCCGCTGTATTAGTAAAGTCTAAATGTCCAGAATCTGTAAAAATCCGCAACCTTGCTGGAAACATCATGAAGAACTTGCGTTGATCTTTAATTAAAGCAGAACACACTGGTGAAAAGGATTTCCTCAGCTTGGATAGCTCCACCGAAAAGTCCTGAAACAATCTTAGGGAATGGCCCTCCCAGTCCAATGACTTAACTTTTCGCGTTGCTTTCCATATCTCTTGCTTATGCAAATAATTTAAAGTCTTAAAAATGACTGCTCTCGGACGATTCGGGGGAGATTTTGCTGCACCACCAATTCTATGTACTCGTTCGATAATAAGATCCGCACATGCGGCTTCAATATGTAGCATTTTAGGGAGCGTATTTCTCACAAAATGTGCAAGAGAAGCTCCAACCAGTGATTCAGGGAGACCAATGATTCTTAAGTTATTTCTCCTCGTTCTATTTTCTATATTGTCTAGCTTCTCAGAGAGGCATGTATTATCAATCGCTAAAGTACGAACTTCTTTCTGTAAAGTGTCTATGTCATCTCTAGCAATACTTATATGGCTTTCAGTATCAGACACTCTCCTATTAAGATGTTGAAGCTGAGAAGTAATATCTGTCACAGCCTTATTTAAAAGGGGTTCAACAGTTGCTTGTATAGCGGCTATCATATCAGCGTAAGTTGAGGTAAATATACCTGAGCCAGTATTCCCATCTCCACCTGCCGAGGTCTCAGAGAAGAGGTCTGGTATTACCTTCTTAGACGCTGGCGTCCCCGGAGCTGAGTCTGCACCCGGCGCCATATTGTGTTCTCCACGGCGTTTCTCCTGACGCAGCTGCTGTGGCGGGGCTGGTATTTTCGGAGCCGGAGACGCGTCCAGGTATTTGTCCATAGTGACCTTCATGCGGCGCGGGGACCTTGACCGGTGGGTTCGTGAGGTAGACAGCTTTAATATTGTCTAAAGCTGGGGCAAGTTGCGGAGCTGATGAGAGACGCTGCTCACGCTCTCATGCCGGAACCGGAAGTCGCATATTTGGGGAATTAAGCAGCAGAGTCTTTTAGAAATCCCTATCAATTTATGTGATGTCAGGTAATTTTCATTATGTATAGAATTATGTATGGCTAAGAACGGTCATATATTTCCCCCTTAACAAGGCCAAACTTCTACATGGATCATTCTGGCATGGAAGTTGGTCCCCGGGGACCCGCATTATACAGGAGGAAGGAGGCAGAAATGCATTTGTAAGATATTTCAAATTATATATACAAAATGTGTAATGCGCTTGATGTATATTTGTTGAAATTTAAATTGTCAAAAAGTAAATACACAGGTGTCTGCTTAAATCAAATTCAACACACATGGAACTTGCTGGTATGATTAAATTAAAAACAAATTTATTAGCACACACATTTAGAACCAATATATAAAGGAAAGCTCGAGCACACTAATACATTCAGATTTCTTTGCCACTTTATAGTAGGACTTGAAACAGTGTAGCTTGTATGTTGCCACACAGACCTATTTGGTCTATTTGAATCAATTGAACAGATTGCAACAGTTACTACAGCCTTTAGAGAATAATTGTAGCTCCCGTCCTCTATGCTACTGGCGTCCCAGTGCAGAGGAACTCGGGACTTCCATTGTCTTGAGGAAGTCCCGAGTGTGACGGGACGAAACGCGTTGACGTCATCCTCTTTGCTCAGCCCGCACACGTGCAGATTGCTGTCAGTTGAATCCGCATTTAGCGGTGAATTTGAAATCAGCCTTGGAGCTTTCTTGCCGGGACGCCAGGTCAGCATACCTCCGAAGCGTCCGCACCCGCCCGCCAGGACAGTAACATCTGCACCGTGATAGTGCCGGCGGCGGACGCTGAGAAGATATCCCGGTATCTCCTGCGCTGCGAGACTGAACCTTCCCGCAGGTCAGGTAATTATTACCAGCAGCACTTCCTCTGCACTGGGACGCCAGTAGCATAGAGGACGGGAGCTACAATTATTCTCTAAAGGCTGTAGTAACTGTTGCAATCTGTTCAATTGATTCAAATAGACCAAATAGGTCTGTGTGGCAACATACAAGCTACACTGTTTCAAGTCCTACTATAAAGTGGCAAAGAAATCTGAATGTATTAGTGTGCTCGAGCTTTCCTTTATATATTGGTTCTAAATGTGTGTGCTAATAAATTTGTTTTTAATTTAATCATACCAGCAAGTTCCATGTGTGTTGAATTTGATTTAAGCAGACACCTGTGTATTTACTTTTTGACCATTTAAATTTCAACAAATATACATCAAGCGCATTACACATTTTGTATATATTTTTTGTTTTTGTTGTTTGGGGGAGCTAGCAAACCCTCAGTGCTTGCAGCTGATGTATAGTTAATTAATTCATTACAAACATTTGCGCCAGGAGTTGGAGTGGTTAAACACTCCTAATATATCTCTGTATCAGATATTTCAAATTACACTTACCTTTGGTACAGAGCCTTTGGTAATGATTTAACTTCAGTCAAACGTCTAAAGTGGAACAAGTATATATACTGAATGCAGCCCTGCGCTACTAAAATGAGCTGCTCGTTGAATTTTAATATGAGTGTCTTTTTAATTATATGGAACCACCTGACCGCTGACTTGGATGAAGTTCCATGTTTCCAAGTTTTTCGTCTGATGTCTTTATCTTTGAAGTTTTAATACTTTTAATAATACAGCGCTAGTTTTTAAACCATTTTTTTGTAAACGTCTAAAGTGGTTCTTAGAGACCTTTCGATAGGTCCTTCCATAGCTTTACCATGACAGGCTTCCTGTTGATAGGCGCAGCCTAACTAGTTCCTGCCACATGCAGGGCCGGATTAAGGGGGGTGCGACAGGGTCGGTCACCCCGGGACCCACACATACACAGAGGAACCCCAGCAGCACCTGTTCCCAGATGGGGGCTACTACAGCTCTGCACCTGCATGCACTGCCTGCATTACAGCTCAGAGTGTCACCTAAGTCCCCTCATCAGCGTCATGTGACACATCATGTGATGAGGGGGAATTGGGAGCTGCTCTGCACTGTATGTAGTCTGTGCATGCAGAATGTAGAGCAAAAACAGAATTATGCTGCCACGGTGAGTACAAGAGGGACACAAAGGAGGGGTACTGTTGCCATCATATTAGGGGGAGGCAAGGGGCTATTTTATTGGAGGGGGCCCCCACAAATTAGTTGCCCTGGGGCCCCTCACAAACCCTATTCTGGCCATGGCCACATGTATACATCTATGAATGTTAGCAGCAACCGTAAAGTTCCACTCTATATTTAATGATAACTTTTATCTGTTTTCCTGCCTGAAGCCAGACTGAACTTCTCCATGCCCCGTCTCTGCCGTCTGTTGGAACCCAAGTGTCCAACACTAAGATTAATTAGCAATTAGGAAAACAAGAGATAGGGTGAGAGCCGTATATTTCACTCGCTTTCCCCCTCCAGACACAAGCACTTGCTGTCCAATATTTTATTGTCGGTGACAGTAAATGGGACTCTATTCTGCAGAGGCCGAGCCATTTGGCAGCGCCGTGGGCCCGCCTGTCCCAGAGGTGAATCTATATGTGAGTTATTCTACATTATCCTCTCGCATACATTATCTGACAACTGTTTTACTTGGCCTCACTCTCTGTGTATGCAGCGCACATTAAATTGATCACGCTCACCGGGTTTTCTTCTGTAGCCCTAGAGGAACGGAGCTGGATCAATATATTGCGATTTAATGATTTATTGATGTGTAGATATTTCCGTATTGACCTTCGGCCAGAGTTATGTTCCACTAGGGAATGGAGCCATATAACAGCGTTCCCAAAACTATCTCTGTAGGTTTATCCATCTGAGGAAGTATATTATTAACATCATCTTCAAACGCCCAAATACCACCTGGTGTCTCTTTAGACGCCACCATCGCTTGCAACATTTCAGAGACTGTGCGCCTGAATCAGTACAGTGCACAAAGATGCATTGGAACAACTTTGCGCCGAGAGTCACTGGCCCTCATTCCGAGTTGATCGCTCGCTGGCTACCACGGGGGAGTGTATTTTCACTTTGCAAGTGTGCGATCGCATGTGCAGCCGAGCGGGACGAAAAAGTTTTTTGCAGTTTCAGTTTCAGAGTAGATTTGAACTTGCTCAGCCGCTGCGATGACTTCAGCCTGTCCAGTCCCGGAATTGACGTCAGACACCCGCCCTGCAAACGCCTGGACACGCCTGCGTTTTCCCTACCACTCCCAGAATACGGTCAGTTGACATCCACAAACGCCCTCTTCCTGTCAATCTCCTTGCGATCACCCGTGCGAATGGAATCGTCGCTAGAAGCATTGCCCAGCAACGATGCTGTTTGTACCCGTACGATGCGCGTGGGCATTGCGGTGCATATGCATTCGCAGTAGTAACCTGATCGCTGCGCTGCGAAAATCAGCAGCGTGCAATCAACTCGGAATGACCCCCACTGTTTGTCCATTTCACTGTGAACTGCAAAGGACTAGAACCCATATTCCACAGTGTCCACCATCTAGGTCAGGTCTAATATAAGATAGAGCACTCCGGGCTTTCCATTCTTTCGCTGGTATTCCGTTATCCGTCATCGGTTACATTACGGATGAGAAACCTGATAATCAGGCTCGGCCTTACACACTGCCCCAGGATGAGAAGCGCCTCCTTCCACAGTAGCTTTTAAAAAAGCGATTGTATAGTTATTTTAGGGCGGTGGTAGATTTTGTCAACATTCATATTGCCGGCATGAGAATGTCAACATGATCGGAATGTCAGCATGACTAGAATATCAACAAATCGCCCTTGTTGGTCTAGTGGTGACCTACCCTGTATGGCGGGTCCGGCAGCAGCAGCCGCAGCAGCAGCAGTGTCTCCCGACTTCGGTGGCGACATCTTGATGATTTCCGGTAGATCCTGTAGAGCTGTTGATGGTGAGTATCCATAACCCTCCCCCTAGTGCCTAACCTCCCTTCCTGTAGCCTAATCCCTTTCCTCCCCCTAGTGCCTAACCTCCCTTCCTGTAGCCTAATCCCTTTCTTCCCCCTAGTGCAGTGGTGGCCAACCAGCGGCTCTCGAGCCGCATGCGGCTCTTTCATCCACCGCATGCGGCTCGGTCGGCTCTTGGCCACCGCTAGCCCCAGACACACGCACGCCTCTCCGGCGGCGGTGTCTCTCTTCACTTCGGCGCCTGCCTGTGAGCCAATCAGAGCTTGCGGACCAACAGCTAAAGCTCCTGATTGGCTGCCGGGCCGCGAGCTTTAATTGGCCTAACCTTCCTCCCTGTAGCCTAATCCATTTCCTCTCTCTAGTGCATAACCTCCCTTCCTGTAGCCTAAGCCCTATCCTCCACCTTGTGCATAACCCGAACCCTGCCCTCCTGTAGCCTTCACCCTAACCCTCTACTCCGTTGTATGCCGAATGGCAGCATTTTCAATATAATTGCCGACATTGTGGCGTCGGCATTATTATTAAGGAGGATATTTATCAAAGCTTGTAGAGAGATTAAGTGGGGAGAGATAACGTACCAACCAATCAGCTTCTGTCATTTTTCAAACACAGCCTGTAACATGGCAGTTAGGAGCTGATTGGCTGATACATTATCTCTCTCCAAGCTTTGATAAATCTCCCCCTATATTCTTTATATCAGGCACCGCAGTAATACAACAGTTGCTGTCAGTCAGGCAGAGGCGATCGCTGGGCTGAGATTCCGATCGCATCTCTGGCACGCGCCGGCGCACTGTGGCGCATGCGCAGTTCAGCCATTTGAGATGAACGCACAGGTTAGTTTCTGGGTTAATTAATAATTATGCCTCTCCGAGTAGTTTCAAAAACACAAAGCCTAATTATGCCTATATTTATATTGCGGTTAACACTTAAACTTGGAGCTAAAATTAAACTGTAAGAGACAGTATGAAAATAATTGTGATGTGCGGAGAGAGGAAGGAACGTGTGAAGCACTTCAGGTGTGAAAGTATCTTTCTGCGCAGGGAATAAATAGACTGTATGCAGAATATGTTACTTATTGGCACAGATCATAAATGAAAGTTGTTTCCTTCCCGAGAGCTGAAGATTTCTGCTGACCGGTATGAAGAGAGTTTTGAAAAATATTAGTTTGGGCTGCCCTGATGGGGGGCAGATGTAACATGTGCAGAGAGAGGTAGATATGGGAGGGTTGTGACAAAATTCAAATTTAAATTGCAGTGTAAACATAAAGCTGTCCAGCATGTGTGGGCTACATGCAGAAGCAGCCAGTATTTACCCTGCATGCAAACATAGGCCCTCATTCCGAGTTGTTCGCTCGCTAGCCGCTTTTCGCAGCAGTGCACACGCTAAGCCGCCACCCTCTGGGAGTGAATCTTAGCTTAGCAGAATTGCGAACAAAGTTTTCGCAATATTGCGAAAAGATTTTTATTTGCCGTTTCTGAGTAGCTCGAGACTTACTCTTCCAGTGCGATCAGTTCAGTGCTTGTCGTTCCTGGTTTGACCTCACAAACACACCCAGCGTTTGCCCAGACACTCCCCCGTTTCTCCAGCCACTCCCGCCTTTTTCCCAGAAACGGCAGCGTTTTTTCACACACTCCCATAAAACGGCCAGTTTCCGCCCAGAAACACCCACTTCCTGTCAATCATACTACGATCAGCAGAACGAAGAAAAAACCTCGTAATGCCGTGAGTAAAATACCTAACTTCTTAGCAAATTTACTTGGCGCAGCCGCAGTGCAAACATTACGCATGCGCAGTTAGCGGAAAATCGCACCGATGCGAAGGAAAAGAACGAGCGAACAACTCGGAATGAGGGCCATAATACATTTGGTCCCCCCTTACATTGCAGAATGGTTTGTTCCATTTGGAAAGCTACATGCTTTTTTTGCTTTTTGCTCCACACCTATCAATGATGGCATGTGTAATGCTATCTGGGCGCGATATTAGCGCCCAGGATCACACTGCAGAAAGCGATCATATCGGGTGAATGTATCACCAGGCAGGGACAGGGGCTTCTGCGCATGTGGGGTCAGCCTGTCCGCCATACACAGTGGCCATTTCCAGTAGAGGGGCTCCTGGGGAACCCTACCGGAACTACATCCCTATTCTGTAGCCCATAGGCTACAATGGGCTACTGACATCTTCAGATGGCGGCAGCTGTGGAGGCCAGTATCGGGAATGCTTCACATTCCGAATATCGGTAAAACGGGAAGCATCACATCCCCTATATAAATCTATGGGGGTTCCTTTATACATTCTGGGGTTACTTAATTTTTGCAGTTAACCCGCAAAAACGGGTGTATTCAGGGATATATACGATATACTGTAGCTGCTAATAGTGTTTGATAAATGGGCCCCTATGTCTCCCCAAAAATACACAGGGATAGACACCTGTTCTCCTGGACGGAGCTGACATCAGGAACCCTCCCTGGAAATGGCCGGGCACGCCTGCGTTTTCCTGGTCACTCCCAGAAAACGGTGAGTTGCCGCCCACGAACGCCTTCTCCCTGTCAATCTTCTTGCGATCGCCGGTGCAATCGCTTTCTACGTTAGATTTGTCGCTGCCCGGCGACCCCCGTGCCGGCCAGCGGCGCGCCTGCGGATTGTGGACTGCACGCATGCGTTGTTCAGACCCGATCGCACGGCTGCAAAAAAAAGGTAGCGTGCGATCGGGTCTGAATGACCCCGAGTGTTTGAGTTTTTGCACTTCTGCTTTAAACCTCACAGCTATATGGGGTGATTCCGAGTTGATCGCTAGCTGCATTTGGTCGCAGGGCAGCGATCAGGCTAAAAATGGTCAATTCTGCACATGCGTATGCGGCGCAAAACTCGGCATAATTATACGGGCACAACGAACAATGCAGTTTTGCACAGGCTCTAGCGATGCATTTCAGTCGCACTGCTGGCCGCAGAGTGATTGACATGAAGGGGGTGTTTCTGGGTGACAACTGACCATTTTCAGGGAGTGTTTCGAAAAACGCAGGTGTGGCTGGGTGAACGCTGGGCGCGTGTGTGACATCAAATCCGGAACTGAATAGTCTGAAGTGATCGCAAGCGCTGAGTAGGTTTTGAGCTACTCAGAAACTGCACAAATTTTTTTTGCAGGCGCTCTGCGATACAACCGGTCGCACTTCTGCAAAGCTAAAATACACTCCCAGTGGGCGGCGGCATAGCGTTTGCACGGCTGCTAAAAACAGCTTGCGAGCGATCAACTCGGAATGACCCCCATTGTTCTACTGTATTTAGTGGATGTTGAATTTTAGAGGAGAATCCAAATCTGCATTTGTCTTTGCAATAGGATTAAATTGCTAGACTGTGGCCCCCAATGTATCCAGCAGCAACTTTCAGGCTCTAGTTATTGGGCAGAAAACACCACTACAATAGCATTATTTTAAGTGAAATCCCCCGGTCCCTCATGGCCTGTAACTGACATGTGCAATCTGTGGAGGCGGGGGGTTGGAGAGGCATTGTGCTGCCCCTCTGTCCCTAATTTAAACATTTGTCAGTCAATCTTCTAAAGCTTCTATTCTACATTGTGCACTGAGAGCGAAAATCTGGCAGCTGGAAAGTGCCTATCCACACCGGGACACAGCTCGCTGCCTCCAACCGCTCGCTATACAATCGTCCCATCAATTCCTGTCTCCTTCCAGCTGTTGGCCAGGAAGAAAGCTCAGGAACCGCAATATCCATGAATAGATTTCAGCACTGGCTCAATAAGGCAATAGAGTAGACCCATCTTGTCTAGGAGGGGAGAACCGCGGCTGCAGACTACCATCTGTTCCTTTATATGAACTTAGGGGGATATACAGACTTTCAGGCTCTGCATATTGAACATATAGGATTTTGGCCAGACAATGTGACACATACACTGTATCTAGTGGCATCTCCCTACACTGTGATGACAATATCCAGCTGGATGTAAGCTGCGGCCAAGCAGCAGAGCTGCGCCCCCTGTTAAATTACCCTCTGAACATCTGTCTCTTGTGAGAGCGGTGAGAGATAACTCGTAGGGAACCTCTCCAGCACTCCTCGTCCGCCATCCGTTACAGGTGACGTAGATGGATGCCGCTGACATTTCAGCCGCTCGCCCTTTATGCTTGTTTTATTTTTTAGCTGTGATCAGCCTAAATGCGCTTTCATTTTTAATTCTTCTGTGGGTGTTTTATGGCTGAATGGAGAAGTCTGTCTGCAAATCCTTCGCTGCCTTGGAAAGTTAGAGCCTGGATTTATATCCTGTGCTGCCTGCGCAGTTAGAGCCTGCTTTATTACTCTCTACTCCTTACTTACACTGTGTTCCCCGCTGTCACACTTAACCTCTGCGGTGCCAGAGAGGAGAGGAGAGGAATGCAGCGGATTCTTCTCTGGTGGCAGAGAGCTTACAGGGCAGATTTTTAATGACCATACGGAGCATTTATACGACTCTGGAATTATCTGGCACTGGGGACAATAACAGCCACTTTTGCAGGTGGAGCAGGGTCTCTTAGGAACGACGATGAGATTTATGCAAAGTCTAATAAAATAGGGTTGTTTCCTATTTATTAACGGATAAAGGGCCTGATTTAGAGAAGCGAATGTATACATAGTGGCTGTGCGAAAATATGGTATTGGAGCTGTGTACTGGATCACTTTCGCAGCCTCAAACCCCCCCCCCCCCCCAAAATGGTCACAACATGCCTGTCAATCTCTTTGCGAGTAAACCCCCTCTGAGACCTCCATCATGAGTCCATTGGTGGACATGCCCAGTGCGACTGCTTAGAAAGATCAGGGTGGCATAAATCACTGTATCAGGGTATTACTGGCAGTGGTCATCGCGGAGGGAAGCCTATTTAACAAGGAAAGTGGTAGTACAAGAACTGCCACTGTTTTATGATCACTATCGCCATCTGAAGGTGGAAAATAGAAGCGCAGTAAGGAAACGATGCTTTATTACTATAATAATATAATCATTTTTTCTTTGATAAATATCTTTTTTTTTTTTTTCATTTACAATATTTACATTTTATTTTCATTTGCTTTGGAATCTGCAGCTGGAAGCCCACGTTCTGTCTTACATACATGTGCAGAGTCCAGAGAGGACCTGGGCAGACTGGCAGCTGTACTCTCTCTGCTGCCAGCCAGTATGCCCGCTGAGCCCCAACAAACCTTTTTTTGGTAGTAATGTTCTATCCCTGTGATAAGCAACATTAGAAAATCTTTCTTTTGGGGCACTATTGCTAAGTAGAACCGTATAAGAGATGGGCCACAGTGGTGCGAGCAGCGCCAAGGAATAAAATGCATCCCGAAAGCCCAAATGACATTTCCTGTTGCTACTTGTACCTGAACGTGTCTGTTTATATGGGTCAAAAATGCTACAACCCCTTCAGATGCAGTGGTCCCAGGATCCAGCTTCTCGCAGCCAGGACTGATCAGGACGGGGCATTACTTGCTTCAGGTCATGTAGAGTACACATTGGGGGTCATTCCGAGTTGTTCGCAGCTGTGCTAAATTTAGCACAGCTACGATCATTCACACTGACATGTGGGGGGACACTCAGCACAGGGCTAGTCCGCCCCGCATGTCAGTGCCCCCCCCCCCCCAGAAGTGCAAAGGCATCGCACAGTGGCGATGTCTTTGCACTTCAAGAGTAACTCCCGGCCAGCGCAGCTTTAGCGTGCTGGCCGGGAGCTACTCATCGCTCCCCGGCCCACAGCGGCTGCGTGTGATGTCACGCAGCCGCTGCGGCCCGTCCCCCGTTCGGTCCAGCCACGCCTGCATTGGCCAGACCGCTCCCAAGAAACGGTGGCAAAACGCCGCCGTTCCGCCCCCTCCCGCCCAGCGGTAAGCTCTACCTGTCAATCAGGCAGAGGCGATCGCAGCCCTGCTACGGCTTTCGGCACCGGCGCAGGTGCAGTAGAGACCCGTTCGCTCGGCTGTGAAAAACAGCAGTGAGGGAACGGGTCAGAATGACCCCATTAAGCAGGACAGTCACAATTTTGAGGTAACCACAAGGCATATTCCTATAGCACAGTGGTTCCCAAACACGGTGCTTAAGGCACCCTAACAGTACATGTTTTCAGGATTTCCATGGCTGAGCACAGATAGTTAAATCAAATGAACTGATGATCTAATTAAGGGGTCTGTGCACTAAAGCCTTGGATGGAGATAAAGTAGCAGCCAATCCACCCCTAACCACCAAGTCACAGGCTGGGTTTGAAAAATTACAGTTAGGAGCCGACTGGCTGGTACTTTGGGGGTCATTCCGACCTGATCATATGCTGCCGTTTTTCGCAGCGCAGCAATCAGGTCACTAATGTACAGGCGCTTTGTACGGGTACAAAGCGGATCGTTGTTGAGCGATGGATTTAACGAAGAATCCATTCGCACAACTGATCGCAAGGAGATTGACAGGAAGAAGGCGTTTGTGGGTGTCAACTGACCGTTTTCAGGGAGTGAAAAACACAGGCGTGTCCAAGCGTTTGCAGGGCGGGTGTCTGACGTCAATTCCGGGCCTGGACAGGCTGAAGTGATCCCAAGGGCTGAGTAAGTTCAGAGCTACTCACAAACTGCACAAAATGTTTTTGCAGAGCTCTGCTGCACATGCGATCGCACACTTGCAAAGCGAAAATGCACTCCCTGGTGGGCGGGGACTATGCGTTTGCATGGCTGCTAAAAACAGCTAGTGAGCGATCAACTCGGAATGACCCCCTTTATCTTCATCCACTTTTATCTCCATTCAAGGCTTAGTAAATAGACCCCTTAGTCGTGTGCTCAACTATGGTTATCCTTTAAACCTGGACCGTTGGGTTGCTTTAAGGACGGAGTTAGGGGACCTCTGCTATAGGGTACCTCTATCTCCCCATCCCCGTGACTCACTGAATGAAATGTTACAGTGAATGAATTGATGACGGCCAGGGCTTGTGTGGTGTGCAGACCTCACGGATAAGGGGCTGGTGTGAGCGGAGGCATTTCCTGGACACGGTAATGGATAATAATATTAATGTGAGAATTACAGGGACTGTCAGGAAGATAAGTTGTCCTCACTTGTACCTGAAGCATGAAAGCAGGACCAGGAACTAATGCGCTGACCTTTAACTGTGTGCTTGAGAGCATTAGAGACAATTCCAGGTTCTATTACTATCCCACATAGACGTCTGTTATCACAGCATTAATTCCGCCTCTCGCTCCCTCCTGAAGTCCGAGAGGATGAATATTTCACAAGGTCACCTGGGGCAACTTCTGGCTGTTTCATATTTAAAGGGGCAACGTGTTCTCACAGCAGTGGCTGCAGCAGTATATGAAGGATTGGAATCGGTAGGCCTGCCCCATATGTGGAAATGCTATGCTTCACAATTAACCCTTTGTATACTGCGGGGAGGGTTATTCCGGCGACTATTTGCTGCCTTTGGTCAGTCTTAGACCACAAGCTGACAGGGAATGCCGGCACTTGTGGTTTAGTAACATCTGTATTATCCTGTCGATGGTACAGTATGCACCACGTATAGGGGATTTCAATTCTGGGCGAAGGGTACGAATTTCAGTAGCCGCAGCATTTAAACTCCGGCAAACGCACACTATCTCGCACCCTTTGCCCGTCCAGCCAAATCCGGAATTTGCACAAAAGGGCTCGCTACAATATGGGGAAGCAAACACTTTGGTGCAAGATCTGGCTGCTGTAAAATGTTACTGCACTGATTCGGCATGGCGAAAGGTTTCACCCGTTATTGAATTTCCCCCTTTATCTGGTAGGGGAGCACGGTTGGTGCAGTGGTTAACATTATTGCCTCACAGCACTGAGGTCTTGGGTTTGATTCTCACCAAAGGCCCTAAGTGTGCAGAGTTTGTATGTTCTCCCCATGTTTGTGTCAATTTCCGGGTACTCCGGTTTCCTACCACATTCCAAAAATATACAAATTATCCCTAGTGTTGTATGTGTGTGCATGTGGTAGGAACATAGGGGGTCATTCAAAGCTGTTAGCAAACCAAAAAAGTTAGCAATTCGGCAAACCCATGCTGCACTGCAGGTGGGGCAGATGTAACATGTGCAGAGAGAGTTAGATTTGGGTGGGGTATGTTCAAACTGAAATCTAAATTGCAGTGTAAAAATTAAGCAGCCAGTATTCAAACTGGCGTGAACGGTGGAATTTGCGATCTGAACTGAATAGGGTCCTTAGTAGTGATGAGCGGGTTCGGTTCCTCGGAAACCGAACCCCCCCGAACTTCACCCATTTTACACGGGTCTGAGGTATACTCGGATTCTCCCGTATGTCTCGGTTAATCCGAGCGCGCCCGAACGTCATCATCCCGCTGTCGGATTCTCGAGAGATTCGGATTCTATATAAGGAGCCGCGCGTCGCCGCCATTTTCACTCGTGCATTGGAAATATTAGGTAGAGGACGTGGCTGGCGTCCTCTCCGTTTGTGCTTATTGCTTAATTGTGGGGACTGGGGACCAGCTGTATTATATAGGAGGAGTACAGTGCAGAGTTTTTCTGACCAGTGACCACCAGTATACGTTGTCTGCCTGAAAAACGCTCCATATCTGTGCTCAGTGTGCTGCATATATCTGTGCTCACACTGTTTTATTGTGGGGACTGGGGACCAGCAGTATTATATAGGAGGAGTACAGTGCAGAGTTTTGCTGACCAGTGACCACCAGTATACGTTGTCTGCCTGAAAAACGCTTCATATCTGTGCTCAGTGTGCTGCATATATCTGTGCTCACACTGCTTTATTGTGGGTACTGGGGACCACCAGTATATTATATAGGAGGAGTACAGTGCAGAGTTTTGCTGACCAGTGACCACCAGTATATATAGCAGTACGGTACGGAAGGCCACTGCTCTACCTACCTCTGTATCGTCAAGTATACTATCCATCTAGGTTCTATACCTGTGGTGCATTTTAGTTTTGCAGTTTGCTGACAGTGACCACCAGTATATATAGCAGTACGGTACGGAAGGCCACTGCTCTACCTATCTCTGTGTCGTCAAGTATACTATCCATCTAGATTCTATACCTGTGGTGCATTTTAGTTTTGCAGTTTGCTGACAGTGACCACCAGTATATATAGCAGTACGGTACGGAAGGCCACTGCTCTACCTACCTCTGTGTCGTCAAGTATACTATCCATCTAGATTCTATACCTGTGGTGCATTTTAGTTTTGCAGTTTGCTGACAGTGACCACCAGTATATATAGCAGTACGGTACGGAAGGCCACTGCTCTACCTACCTCTGTGTCGTCAAGTATACTATCCATCTAGATTCTATACCTGTGGTGCATTTTAGTTTTGCAGTTTGCTGACAGTGACCACCAGTATATATAGCAGTACGGTACGGAAGGCCACTGCTCTACCTACCTCTGTGTCGTCAAGTATACTATCCATCTAGATTCTATACCTGTGGTGCATTTTAGTTTTGCAGTTTGCTGACAGTGACCACCAGTATATATAGCAGTACGGTATGGAAGGCCACTGCTCTACCTACCTCTGTGTCGTCAAGTATACTATCCATCCATACCTGTGGTGCATTTCAGTTGTGCGCAGTATATATAGTAGTAGGCCATTGCTATTGATACTGGCATATAATTCCACACATTAAAAAATGGAGAACAACAATGTGGAGGTTAAAATAGGGAAAGATCAAGATCCACTTCCACCTCGTGCTGAAGCTGCTGCCACTAGTCATGGCCGAGACGATGAAATGCCATCAACGTCGTCTGCCAAGGCCGATGCCCAATGTCATAGTAGAGAGCATGTAAAATCCAAAAAACAAAAGTTCAGTAAAATGACCCAAAAATCAAAATTGAAAGCGTCGGAGGAGAAGCGTAAACTTGCCAATATGCCATTTACGGCACGGAGTGGCAAGGAACGGCTGAGGCCCTGGCCTATGTTCATGGCTTGTGGTTCAGCTTCACATGAGGATGGAAGCACTCATCCTCTCGCTAGAAAATTGCAGTGCCACTCCTAGATGGGCCAGGTGTTTGTGTCGGCCACTTGTGTCGCTTAGCTTAGCCATCCAGCGACCTCAGTGCAAATTTTAGGACTAAAAATAATATTGTGAGGTGTGAGGTGTTCAGAATAGACTGGAAATGAGTGGAAATTATGGTTATTGAGGTTAATAATACTATGGGATCAAAATGACCCCCAAATTCTATGATTTAAGCTGTTTTTGAGGGTTTTTGGTAAAAAAAACACCCGAATCCAAAACACACCCGAATCCGACAAAAAAATTTCAGGGAGGTTTTGGCAAAACGCGTCCGAATCCAAAACACGTCCGCGGAACCGAATCCAAAAACAAAACACAAAACCCGAAAAATTTCCGGTGCACATCTCTAGTCCTTAGACTCTCTTAATTGCCCCATTGTCTTATAAAATGATGCCAGATGAAAAGTCCAGTCCCCCCCTGCAAATCGTTTTGTCAGCTATCAATACAGAGAAAAGGCAGATTCTGCACCTATCTGAATATCAGTTATCACCCAAATCTAACTCCCTCTGCACACGTTACATCTGCCCCACCAGCAGTGCACATGGTTTTGCCCATTAGCTAACAAATTTGCTGCTGAGTTCAGATCTGAATTAGGCACATGATTCGGATTTGTATGTAAACACGATGCGTTACGCATAGAGATGAGCGGGTTCGGATCCCTGAGATCCGAACCCTACCGAACCTCCATACCCGAGTCCGGATCCGAGCCAGGCTCGGGTTTTCCCGCCTGACTCGGAAACCAGAACGAGGCAAAACGTCATCATCCCGCTGTCAGATTCTCGCGGGATTTGGATTACATATAAGGAGCTGCATGTCACGCCCATTTTCACTCCAGTCTCGGAGAGTGTAGTGAGAGGACGAGTCTCCGTCCTCAGTGTCTGTGTGGGGGCGCGAGTCTTGTGCTGTGTTGTGTTGCTCAGTCCAGTCCAGTGTAGTCTGTGTATTGTGCTGCATCAGTCCAGCCAGTCACAGTGTTGGTGTCCTCTGCTGCTATATGTCCCCAGTGCTGCTGTATAAGTCCCTTGCATTTTTGCTGTGTTGTCCTGCATCAGACCAGGGGTAGTGTCTTGTGCAGCATCAGACCAGTGACCAGTCACAGTGGTGGTGTCCTCTGCTGCCATATATCCAGTGTAGCTGTATAAGTCCCTTTCAGTGGTGCTGTGTCGTCCTGCATTAGAAAATTGGTTTACAGAAGACTCTTGTGTGGGTGCACTCTTGTATTGATTTGTTTATATGAGAATATTAAAACATAGCTTTTATTATCTAATTATTTTAAGAAAAGATCCACACTTTCATATTCCACCACAGTTAATCAGTAAAGTATAATGGTATCTGTGTACACACATATGGATCAGCCCACATACGTCTCTGAAAGGTACCGTATCATCAATAGTATGGCTGATTAAATATGAGTAGAAAAACTAGAGCAAGTATAAAAGATAAACCAATCAATAATTGATTGAAAAAAAGTTGGAAATGTTCTGGTTAGTCTATGCTAATAGACTTGTAGGGGAATGCAGACACTGATCCTATCCAACCAGCACAAGCACGGCTTGTGTTAATGAGACCTCAATGGGTCGATGGACTGAACTGTTATTGGGAGTATAGATCCTTGTTAATAAGAAAAAAAATTGTCAATTTTTCAAAGTATCAGGAAAAAACGGTACTTAAGAGAAACATCCAATGTAGAAGTAAGAAGATGAGCTAAAGAGATGATTGAAGAAAAAATGTGGTGATCCTGCTGTTGGTGTATAGTCGAGACAGGTCATGAATTACAACACCGGGTATTCTCTGTTGGTCCCCCTCACAGATACTGACCCAGCCCACCACCGTTTTGGAGCCCACTTTAGCCGACTTACCAATGAGAGTGCACCTAAGGAAGAATTAGAAAGAGGAAAGAAAAGATTGCGGATCTGCTGTCTACGTTAGGCACAGGATTGCCCCGTGGATCATAGATGAGAGTCCGCGGTATCACTGACCTGGTCGAAGGGTGTTGTGGACTCGGGGCTTCTTCCGGTGACAGGGAAGAGGAACCGCTACTGGGTCGCAATAGAGATGGCCGGATGTAGGTCTTCTTCATACAGGATGAAGACGGTAAGCAGGAAGCACGGAGGAATGATGAAGGTCTCCTGAAAAACAAGACTAGTGAAAGTGCTGAGTGCTGAGGTACAGAGATGCTGGTATTATTGAGGTGCTGAAGGCACTGAGGTGCTGAGACACCGAGGTACTGAGGTGTTGGAGTTCTGTGATACTAAGGTGCAGAGGCTCCGAGGTGCTGAGGTTCTATGGTGCTGAGGCACCGGAGTGCTGAGGAACAGAGGCACTGAGGTGCCGAGGTACTGAGGTGCTGATGGCGCTCAGGCGCCTTGGTGGCACGGAGGTGCGTGATAGCGCTCGGGCGCTTGGAGGCACGGAAGTGCGTGATGGCGCTCGGGCGCTTGGAGGCACGGAGGTGCGTGATGGCGCTCGGGCGCTTGGAGGCACGGAGGTGCGTGATGGCGCTCGGGCGCTTGGAGGCACGGAGGTGCGTGATGGCGCTCGGGCGCTTGGAGGCACGGAGGTGCGTGATGGCGCTCGGGCGCTTGGAGGCACGGAAGTGCGTGATGGCGCTCGGGCGCTTGGAGGCACGGAGGTGCGTGATGGCGCTCGGGCGCTTGGAGGCACGGAGGTGCGTGATGGCGCTCGGGCGCTTGGAGGCACGGAGGTGCGTGATGGCGCTCGGGCGCTTGGAGGCACGGAGGTGCGTGATGGCGCTCGGGCGCTTGGAGGCACGGAAGTGCGTGAAGACACTGGAGACACTGGGACACTGGAGACACTGGGACACTGGAGACACTGGAGACACAGCGGAAAATAGGAACAAGGGAGCTCTGGAAATCACTGCTTCAGACAAGCAGAACGATGATACACAGGCGCCGGCTCCCTGCTCGGCGTCTGGCTTTGAACCTCCCGCCTTGGTCTGATTGGCGGAGCGGGCAGATGACGTCAGCCCCGCTCCGCCTACCTAATCTAAAGCAGCATGGCGGCGCCCTCGCTCCGGGAGCCGCCGGAGAGACCCGCCGACCCGACGCCGGACCCCCGAGGCCGCCGGAGGGGAGAGACGCCAGGCCATCCTGGACACCCGCAGCGGTAAGCGCGGCCGCCGCTGCCCGCGGGGTGTGACAGTACCCCCTCCTCCAGGAGTGGCCCCTGGACACTTTCCGGGTTTAGTTGGATGTCTGGAATGGAAGATTCGAACCAGTCGGGGAGCCATTACCTCAGTAGCATTGATCCAACTTCTCTCTTCAGGACCATAACCTTTCCATTCTACCAAGTACTGTAATTTCTTATGAAAATAACGAGAGTCAAGAATAGCTTTGATTTCAAATTCTGTCCCAGCTTCAGACACAGTAGTAGTTGGCCTAGGAGATGCTGAGTGGAACCGATTTAGAATGAGGGGGCGGAGGAGAGAGACGTGGAAGGAGTTTGGAATTCGAAGGTGGGAAGGCAACTCCAATTTGCAAACGACCGGGTTCAAGACTTGCCGCACTGAGAAAGGACCAATGAACCTTGGGGCAAATTTCATGGTGGGTACTTTCAAACGAAGATTGCGGGTAGAGAGCCATACCTTGTCACCAACCTTATATTGAGGAGCTGCTCGTCGTTTCCTATCCGCAAAGAATTTATAGCGACCGGAAACCCTCTTAAGATTGGCATGAACTCGGCTCCAAATTTGAGTGAAATGTCGAAGAGTTGAGGCTGCAGCAGGAACTTCTTCTGGAGGACAAATGGGCAACTCCGGAACTTGGGGATGAAATCCATAATTAATAAAGAATGGAGACTCACCAGTAGAAGAATGATAAAAATGGTTGTGGGCAAACTCAGCCCACGGCAACAACTCCACCCAGTTATCTTGAGAAGGGGAAAGGTAAATGCGGAGAAAAGTCTCTAGATCCTGATTGACGCGTTCAGTTTGCCCATTAGTCTGTGGATGGTAAGCAGAAGAGAATTTGAGCTTAATTTGTAGAGTTGAACAGAGGGCTCTCCAGAATCTCGCTGTAAACTGTACTCCCCGATCTGAGACTATTTCCAGAGGTAACCCGTGCAGGCGGAAATGCTCTTGGATGAATAACAGGGCCAACTTGGAAGCGGAGGGTAATCCGGTCAACGGAATAAAATGTGCCATCTTAGAGAATCGGTCAATGATCACCCAAATGGTGTTATGACCCTTAGAGAGCGGTAATTCAGTAACAAAGTCCATCGAGATATGAGTCCAAGGCTTTTTAGGAATGGACAAAGGATGCAACAAACCCGTAGGCGGCAGACGTGGAGTTTTGTGCTGAGCACATTGAGGACACGAATTGACATACTCTTGAACATCTTTTTTCATAGTGTCCCACCAGTATGATCTTCGCAGAAATTCCCACATTTTCTGAATTCCCGGATGACCAGAAAACTTAGAAGTGTGTGCCCACTGCAACAGTCTCGGTCGAAATTTAACTGGTACCGACATTCTTCCCGGAGGAGGGCCCAACCTAGTGGGAGCTGCAGAAATAGAGATGGGACTGAGGATTAATGCCTTCCCCATAGTATTCTCCTCATCGGAAGCCATCACTGAACGGGATAGGGCATCCGCCTTGGTATTTAGAATTCCAGCCCGATACTTGATGATAAAGGAAAATCTGGTAAAGAAGAGCGCCCATCTCGCCTGACGGGGGTTCAAACATTGGGCCGTCTTTAGATACAGTAAATTCTTGTGGTCCGTAAAAATTGTGATTAAGTGTTTAGCACCCTCCAGAAGATACCTCCATTCTTCCAACGCAGATTTAATTGCCAGTAGCTCTTTGTCTCCGATGGTGTAATTTAGTTCAGCAGGGGAGAACTTGCGAGAATGAAACCCACACGGATGCAACTTCCCATCTGAGGCGTATTGCGAGAGTACAGCACCTATGCCTACCGTGGAAGCATCAACCTCCAAAAAGAATGGTTTTAGGAAATCTGGCTGCTGAAGTACGGGAGCAGATATAAAGGCGGTCTTCAACTGTTTGAACGCTGCTATTGCTTCAGAAGGCCAATTGCTTGGGTCAGCCCCTTTTTTAGTCAGAGCCGTAATAGGTGCCACGATGGTAGAGAAACCTCTTATAAATTTCCGATAATAATTTGCGAATCCTAGAAATCGTTGCACTGCTTTTAAGGAAAGAGGTTGAGTCCAATCCCGGATGGCCGAAAGTTTCTCCGGATCCATACGCAATTCAGTTCCAGAAATAATGTAGCCCAAAAATGAAATAGAAGGAACCTCAAAGGTGCACTTGGAGATCTTGCCATAAAGATGATTCTTGCGCAACCGAAGGAGTACTTCCTTAACTTGTAGTCGGTGCTCAGAAAGATTCTTAGAAAAAATCAAAATGTCATCCAAATAGACTACTACATTCAGATACAACATATCCCGAAAGACTTCATTAATGAATCCTTGAAAGACAGCGGGGGCGTTGCTGAGGCCAAATGGCATTACCAGGTACTCATAATGCCCATCTCTCGTATTGAAAGCCGTCTTCCACTCATCTCCTTGACGAATACGTATCAAGTTGTATGCTCCTCTTAAGTCAAGCTTAGTAAATACTCGAGCTCCACGCACTCTATCAAAAAGCTCTGTGATGAGCGGCAGAGGATACTTGTTTTTAATGGTGACTTCATTTAAACCACGATAGTCGATGCATGGTCTCAGCCCTCCATCTTTTTTTTTTACAAAGAAGAAGCCAGCTCCCGCTGGAGAAGTGGAGGGACGGATGAAGCCCTTCTGCAAATTCGACTTAATGTACTCAGACATAGCTTGTGTCTCTGGAACCGACAAAGGATAAGTGCGACCTCGAGGCGGTATTTTCCCAGGAATGAGCTCAATGGGACAGTCCCAAGCCCTATGCGGAGGTAATTTATCAGCCGCCTGTTCCGAGAAGACATCCAAAAACTCTCGATAAGCCTCAGGAACTAACTCCACGTCCAACTTGGCCGACGCACGGAGTGGAACGACAGGAGTAAGACAATTCAATCGGCAGAAAGGACTCCAAGAAATTATTTGTGTCGACCCCCAGTCGACATGAGGGTTGTGTAGCCTGAGCCAGGGAAAACCCAAAACGAGATCGTGAGACATTTCCTGAATAACTAGAAACTTCAGTTGTTCATGATGTAAAGCTCCCACTTGTAGCTGAATTGACTCAGACTGACTCGTAATCAAGGCGTTAGGAATTTGAACCCCGTTAATGGCTGTAATAGTAATAGGTCGTTCGACCAACTGTAATTTCAAAGCCAAACTCTGGGCGCAGGAAAGAGAAATAAAATTCCCCGCAGCACCTGAATCCAAAAGAGCCATAACGGTCTTGACTTTTGTTTTAGTAGACAAAGATACTGAGAGTAAACAGTCCACTTCTGGAGAAGATTGAGAAACCACACCCAGCTTGACTTCCCCGGAACAGGCTAGGATTGCCCGTTTCCCGGGCGAGCTTTGCAAGACTTGAGGAAGTGATCCGCGGCTCCACAGTAGAGGCAAAGTTTGTTCTCACGTCGACGCTGTCGCTCCTCTGGAGACAGTCGAGACCGATTAATTTGCATGGGTTCGTCTGGAGCTGTCGTAACCGATGGTTTAGACGGAGGAGCCCGGAATCTGCACCGATCAGACCGAGAACGTTCGCCAACTCGTTCCTGCATGCGGAGATCCACTTTCACACAGAGCGAGATCAACTGTTCCAAGGAATCTGGCAAATCTCTTGTAATCAATTCGTCTTTAAGACGGTCGGACAGCCCGTTCCAGAAAGCGGCCCGTAAGGCATCATTATCCCAGCGCAATTCGGAAGCTATGGTCTGAAAATGAATCACATACTGACCCACTGAACGAGAGCCTTGTCGAACTCTAAGAAGATCTGAAGAGGCAGCGGCCGTTCTGCCAGGCTCATCAAAGATCCGGCGGAAAGATGAGATGAAATTAGTGTAGTTGGAAACCAAAGGATCAGATCGCTCCCATAAAGGAGACACCCATTCCAACGCTGAACCCTCAAGCAAGGAAATAATGTATGCTACTTTGGATCGATCCGTGGGAAAATTGTGTGCGAGGAGTTCAAACTGCACCTCGCACTGGTTAAGAAAACCACGGCAATTCTTCGGGTTGCCGTTGTAGCGAGAGGGAGTGGGAAGCTGAAGGCGTGACCTGGTACCGGACACTGCGTGAGCATTAACAGGAACGACTGCCGGAGTGGGTACTGGAGCTGGAACTGGAACTACTGAAGCCAGGGAAACCTGAATTTGATCCAACCTGCCGGATAGCTCTTGGAGATACCGCATCACCTGGTTTTGCGCCGCTTCCTGACTCTGTACACGGGAAACCAGATCTTGGATGGCACTTGCTTCTGGGTTCCGATTCCCCGGGTCCATGTGGCCTGTGTATACTATCACTGACCTGGTCGAAGGGTGTTGTGGACTCGGGGCTTCTTCCGGTGACAGGGAAGAGGAACCGCTACTGGGTCGCAATAGAGATGGCCGGATGTAGGTCTTCTTCATACAGGATGAAGACGGTAAGCAGGAAGCACGGAGGAATGATGAAGGTCTCCTGAAAAACAAGACTAGTGAAAGTGCTGAGTGCTGAGGTACAGAGATGCTGGTATTATTGAGGTGCTGAAGGCACTGAGGTGCTGAGACACCGAGGTACTGAGGTGTTGGAGTTCTGTGATACTAAGGTGCAGAGGCTCCGAGGTGCTGAGGTTCTATGGTGCTGAGGCACCGGAGTGCTGAGGAACAGAGGCACTGAGGTGCCGAGGTACTGAGGTGCTGATGGCGCTCAGGCGCCTTGGTGGCACGGAGGTGCGTGATAGCGCTCGGGCGCTTGGAGGCACGGAAGTGCGTGATGGCGCTCGGGCGCTTGGAGGCACGGAGGTGCGTGATGGCGCTCGGGCGCTTGGAGGCACGGAGGTGCGTGATGGCGCTCGGGCGCTTGGAGGCACGGAGGTGCGTGATGGCGCTCGGGCGCTTGGAGGCACGGAGGTGCGTGATGGCGCTCGGGCGCTTGGAGGCACGGAAGTGCGTGATGGCGCTCGGGCGCTTGGAGGCACGGAGGTGCGTGATGGCGCTCGGGCGCTTGGAGGCACGGAGGTGCGTGATGGCGCTCGGGCGCTTGGAGGCACGGAGGTGCGTGATGGCGCTCGGGCGCTTGGAGGCACGGAGGTGCGTGATGGCGCTCGGGCGCTTGGAGGCACGGAAGTGCGTGAAGACACTGGAGACACTGGGACACTGGAGACACTGGAGACACTGGGACACTGGAGACACTGGAGACACTGGAGACACTGGAGACACAGCGGAAAATAGGAACAAGGGAGCTCTGGAAATCACTGCTTCAGACAAGCAGAACGATGATACACAGGCGCCGGCTCCCTGCTCGGCGTCTGGCTTTGAACCTCCCACCTTGGTCTGATTGGCGGAGCGGGCAGATGACGTCAGCCCCGCTCCGCCTACCTAATCTAAAGCAGCATGGCGGCGCCCTCGCTCCGGGAGCCGCCGGAGAGACCCGCCGACCCGACGCCGGACCCCCGAGGCCGCCGGAGGGGAGAGACGCCAGGCCATCCAGGACACCCGCAGCGGTAAGCGCGGCCGCCGCTGCCCGCGGGGTGTGACACGCGGATATAAATAAATGGGAAATAAAGAAATGGAAAAGCAAAGAAACAAGTAAATTGGGACTGTATCAAGTGTCAGCATATAGTGTTATGCCGGCACTGTGTCGGAATTGGGGTTGTTATGCATAAGACAAAGCGATTACAATATCAAGTATGCTTGGCAATCACCCTCTTTCCAAACATAATAAATCAAAAAAGGGGCACACAGGCCCTAATGAGTGCTGATTGACCCAATTACTCATGCATATATACACATTGAATCCACGTGCAGGACTATCAAGGTTCTATTGGGTAGTTGCTGGAAAAATTATAACCAGAAAAAATCAGTGTCCTTAAACGCTGTTAGTTTGGTATAGGTTCCATTCCAATGATGCCCTATACTGTTGAGTATACCTCGTTATTCACTAGGTATTATCGGCTTAATGCTGACAGTATACTACATAGGATAACTGAAAAATAACACTCCCTGTCCAGATTCCTGGGTCACCCTCAATACAGTCAAATTGGTTTTAATGTAGGGCTGAAGATCTATGTTAGACAGCCTGCTGGAGAAAAAATAATATATATGTCCAGAAAGTGTCCAAATCCCTGAGTTCCTCAGTTACGTGTGAATTAGGAATTAGTATACGTTTATACTGTTGAGGGGTTAATGTATACACCAATACCAATGTTATTGGTGTGTGAAGTCTAATGGCTGGATAAAAAAAGTACCGGTCCCTGCCCAGGTCCCCGGGTCAGTCTGGAGTTAACAGGATCTAGAGAGTGCTCCTCACGTCCTTGGTCCACGCTGGAAAACGCGTTTCACCCGTACTGCGGGCTTGTTCACTTCCAATTGGAATGGAACCTATACCAAACTAACAGCGTTTAAGGACACGTCCTTGGTCCACGCTGGAAAACGCGTTTCACCCGTCTTGCGGGCTTGTTCACTTCCAATTGGACGGGTTAAAATAATTAGATAATAAAAGCTATGGGGGTCATTCCGAGTTGTTCGCTCGGTAAATTTCTTCGCATCGCAGCGATTTTCCGCTTAGTGCGCATGCGCAATGTCCGCACTGCGACTGCGCCAAGTAAATTTGCTATGCAGTTAGGAATTTTACTCACGGTTTTTTCTTCGTTCTGGTGATCATAATGTGATTGACAGGAAGTGGGTGTTTCTGGGCGGAAACTGGCCATTTTATGGGTGTGTGTGAAAAAACGCTACCGTTTCTGGGAAAAACGCGGGAGTGGCTGGAGAAACGGAGGAGTGTCTGGGCGAACGCTGGGTGTGTTTGTGACGTCAAACCAGGAACGACAAGCACTGAACTGATCGCAGATGCCGAGTAAGTCTCGAGTTACTCAGAAACTGCACAGAGATGTATTATCGCAATATTGCGAATCTTTCGTTCGCAATTTTGATAAGCTAAGATTCACTCCCAGTAGGCGGCGGCTTAGCGTGTGCAATGCTGCTAAAAGCAGCTTGCGAGCGAACAACTCGGAATGACCCCCTATGTTTTAATATTCTCATATAAACAAATCAATACAAGAGTGCACCCACACAAGAGTCTTCTGTAAACCAATTTTCTTCCAAGTTTTCTTCTGACTCTGGGTGCACCACCAGGTATAAATATTAGGAATTGTTCCTGTGCATTGTATTTTATTCTGGTACTATACAATTTTGTCTAAACCTTTTGGACTGGTGCGGAATCATACCCTTTTTTCTGAGATATGTTGTCCTGCATTAGACCAGGGAAAGTCTCTTGTGCATCCGTCCAGTGACCAGTCACAGTGGTGGAGTCCTCTGCCGCCATATATCCAGTGTTACTGGCGTATAATTCCCGTGATACTGGCGTATAATTCCTGTGATACTGGCATATAATTCCCGTGATACTGGCGTATAATTCCCGTGATACTGGCATATAATTCCCGTGATACTGGCGTATAATTCCCGTGATACTGGCATATAATTCCAGTGATATTGCTGTATAATTCCTGTGATACTGGCATATAATTCCCGTGATACTGGCGTATAATTCCCGTGATACTGGCATATAATTCCAGTGATATTGCTGTATAATTCCTGTGATACTGGCATATAATTCCCGTGATACTGGCGTATAATTCCAGTGATACTGGCGTAAAATTCCAGTGATCCTGCCGTATAATTGCAGTGATCCTGTCGTATAAATCCAGTGATCCTCTCGTATAAATCCAGTGATACTGCCGTATATATCCATTGATACTGCCGTATATATGTCCAGCGGTACTGTCATATAAATCCAGTAATCCTGCCGTGTAAGTCCAGTGATCCTGCCGTATAATTACAGTGGTACTGGCGTATAAGTTCAGTCCATTGATACTGCCGTATATGTCCAGTGATCCTGCCGTATAATTACAGTGGTACTGGCGTATAAGTTCAGTCCATTGATACTGCCGTATATGTCCAGTGATCCTGACATATAACTACAGTGATACTGACGTATATACAGTATATATACCCTGTTGCAAAGCGGATTACTGAGGCCATAACAACTATGCTGGTGTTAGACGTGCGTCCGGTATCCGCCATTAGTGCAGTGAGACTTCAGTGCCACTCCTAGATGGGCCAGGTGTTTGTGCCGCACACTTGTGTCGCTTAGCTTAGTCATACAGCCAGCCACCTCATTGCACCTCTTTTTTTCTTTGCATCATGTGCTGTTTGGGTACTATTTTTTTTAAGTGCCATCCTGCGTGCCACTGCAGTGCCACTCCTAGATGGGCCAGGTGCACACTTGTGTTGCTTAGCTTAGTCATACAGCCACCTCGGTGCAACCTTTTGGCCTAAAAACAATATTGTGAGGTGTGAGGTGTTCAGAATAGACTGGAAATAAGTGGAAATGAATGTTATTGCGGTTAATAAAACTCTAGAATCAAAATTACCCCCAGATTCTGTGATTTTAGCTGTTTTTATGTTTTTTTCAAAAATCATCCAGATCCAAAACCAAAACACGAAAGGGTGGTTTTGGCAAAACCAACCCAAAAGCAAAACACGAGCGGGGTGAATTAAAACTAAAACACAAAACACGAAAAGTGCCCGCCGCACATCTCTAATTACGCACAGATTCAATGGTGGGTGCAGTGTGCTTGTGCTGGACACGTTTATGCATGCGCAGAACAAGATCTGCATCCTTGCGCTCAGTGCCCCTTATGCCACAGCCTGATTGACAGGCTGTGACCATTTAGGGGCGGGGTGGGGGCAGCACCCGGCAGCATTCTACAAAACAGCGGTGTGTGGTAGCACTCAGATCGCAGATACTGCCAGGAGGCGTCTTTTTCCTACAGGCGCCTCCTGCAGCATTAGTATACTACTACAGATGTAGCCATGATCACCTTGCTGCCATGCAGCATACTCTGTGGTGTACCGGGCTGCAACTGTTCGCAGTCCGAGATCACTCCATTAATGGAATTAATGGAGCGATCGCCGACTGCGAATAGTCACAGCCCGGTGCGTCACAGCAAAGATTAACATAGCTGCATCTGCACCAGGGACGCCACTGATCTGCACAGGCAATATCCTGCAACTGCGCAATACTGTACATATCGCAATCACGCCCATTGTTCTCTCATGAATCATTATGCACTTATATAGAGGAGCATATAGAGTGTGTGGTGTTTACAATATCCAGGGTCACAGCGCGCGCTGAGTGTATATACATCATTGCTGTAAGAGCACTATGCATTAAGCTGTACACTACACAATGCCACATAAGTGGTTTCCTCCTCCCCCATCTTCTTGTTCTGTACAACAGAATATACAATGTATCTTATTTACCCTGAAGACTTCTCTGATTGGTTGGTGTGGCTATTTGTCTGCTTTCAGGTGTAGAATTAAATTCCATACTTGATATATTGCATTCATTTAGATAAGGACTTCCGCTATTTATGGTGTATTATTGCTACAGTAATTCACATGTTCAATGCTTTATCTAGTTCATAGCACTGGACTGGTGTATATAACTAATCCTGCCTTCCTCCTCTGATGGTCCACCGTTATAGCGCAGCCCAGATGCAAATCACGCCCTGAGCTCTAGAAACCAGTTTCCATGTACAGGTGTTGAAGTATAACCGGTGCCTGTGTAGAATGGAAAAGCAGAGTTTGGTGAGATGCCACAAACTTTGTAAAAATTGAGATATGTGCGGTTCGGTTCTCCAGAAATCCGAATCCACTCAGATTATGTGGAGTCTGAACCAAAACCCAGTTCTGATCTTCCTGCGGTTTGGAATTTGGATTTTTAATCTGAATTTCGGGTTTTAGATTGCAAAAATGACATGATTTTAGCTGTTTTATCGCTTTTTATCAATTATTATCTATTTTTAACCAAATCAAAAACTGAATCTGAACCAAAACACTTAAGGTGGTTTTGCCAAAACCAAAACACGATGATGAATTAGAACCAAAATACGGAGGTCCATAAACATCTCTAATGAGAATGCTGCCTGTCAGTTCAGTAGGAAAGAGTGACATCACTGAGGTAGTGATATCAATGAGGTAACTCCCTAGCAACTAGTGACATCACTGATGTAACTCCCCAGAACTAGTAATATCACTGATGTAACTCCCCAGGAACTAGTGACATCATTGAGGTAACTCCCTAGCAACTAGTGACATCACTGATGTAACTCCCCAGAACTAGTGACATCACTGAGGTAACTCCCCAAGAATTAGTGACATCACTGAGGTAACTCCCCATAACTAGTGACATCACAGAGGCAACTCGCTAAGAACTAGTGACATCATGCAGTAACTCCCTAGAAACAAGTGACACCACTGAAGAACCTCCTTAAGAACTAGTGACATCACTGAGGTAACTCCCTAGTAACAAGTGACATCACTGGGGTAACTCCCCAGAAACTAGTGACATCACAGAGGTAACTTCCCAGGAACTAGTGACATCACTGATGTAACGCCCCAGAACTAGTGACATCACTGAGGTAACTCTCCATAACCAGTGACATCACAGAGGTAACTCTACAGAAACTAGTGGCATATCAGAGGCAACTTACTAAGAACTAGTGACATCATTGCAGTAACTCCCTAGAAACAATTGACATCACTGAAGAACATCCTTAAGAACTAGTGATATCACTTAGGTAACTCCACAGGAACCAGTGACATCACTGAGATGACTCCCTATGAAATACTGACATCACTGAGCTAACGCCTTAGCAACTAGTGACATCACTGAGGGAACTCCCCAGGAAATACTGAGATCATGGTGGTAACTCCCCAGAAACTAGTGACATCACAGAGGTAATTCTCCAGGAACTAGTGACATTACTAAAGCAAGGGGACAGCCAAGGTACTAGTGACACCACTGAGACGAGATAACTCCCCAGGAACCAATGACATCACTGAGGTTACTCCAAAGGAACCAGTGACATCACTGAGGTTACACCCAAGGAACTAGTGGCATCATTGAGGTTACTCCCAAAGAACTAGTGACATCACTGAAGTTACTTTTACATTGTGTGACTGATGCAGAGTTGAACGTACACCCGTTTTCGTAGATATCTTGAATGAATTCACGTTGCGTATGCTCATAAAACGAGCGCACAACACGAACACATTCTTATTGCAGCTACACTAATGTCTGGAGAGGCTGATTTGGAATATGTAGAGGCATTATCATCTAGGATTAGATTAGGAAGGGCGTGTTCCAATGCAGCTCAGCATATGTGCAGAAATATTCTATTTTCCAGGCGCGTTTCGTTTGCGTGATGTCTGCCCGTTTTGTTTCCAGTTCTGCATTATCCTCACTGTGTGTATGTGACAGTTACATTCTAAATATACCGCTATATATCCAAGCTTTTGTTTTCCAATTACAGTACAAAATGACCTTAAAATACTTTTCTCTGAAACCCTTCAGCGACTTGTGTATCCTAATTTCTTCTCTGTTTTTTATCCTTTCCAACAGGTCCAGCAACAAAGAAAAAATATGTCAGCTACAACAACCTGGTGATATAGACGGCCTGGACGTGTAAGATGGAAGGAGCAGCTACATTTTCACTCCTGCGTTGTGTGGTGCGGCTTGCTCCCCCTCCACCTGTGCCTCTCCCAAGGCGGCCAATCATGGGAGGAGAAGAGCTTCTGGGACATGGTGGTGCACAGCCCTTGAGTACTGGGGAAAGCTGCTTCATCCAAGCCATCTGAACTATTCCTGGCTTGTATCTCAGGAGCCAGACCAAGGGATGAGCTCCCAGCCCCGCGTGAAGCAAGTTTGTAAGCGGGAGTTACCAGGGCTCTTTTGCCTTTTTTTAGGGGACCATCAGACTCAAAGCATTCTGTACAGTTTCTGAGACCTTTTTACATACCAACTTCTACCCGTTCATGTCTGACTTTTATTTCACCATGTGGGGAGTTCATTTCCACCCCCACCAACAAGCACTTCAATTACCTGGCTTCCATGTTGACCACCATTCCCTATAAGGTCCATTCATCGATCCGGTTGACACCAAGCTCCCTTTTGTTTGTTTATTTCCTTCCATATTTTTCCATCTGTTTCCTTGTTCGCATTGTCCGTTCTTTTTTTAATTCTGTTCTTCATCCCCGAGAAACAAGGGTTCTTTCGTTGTTTTTAAAGACCAAAAACTGTGTGTTAAGCACAGACCACTTCTGAGCGTGATTGGCTGTCAGGATCTGGTATGTGATTGGCTGATGTCCGCGGTTCTTCTGTCTCCGAATGCATGTTCTTTATCTGCATTATTTTCTTTCTTCTGTCGGAGGACTCTGCTGTTTGTGTTTGATTTCTCTCCATTTGCCCGTGGCCCCGGGGGGGGCTCCATTGACAGGAAGTGGGTTGAGACGACCACAACGTTTTAAAAACCCGCCTCTGGGGATTTATTCGAGCCGGGTCGGTGAGGGCCACGCCGTGGACTCAGATTGTGACAAAAAAAAAAAGCATGTATGTTTTCTACTGTTTGTAATGAGTATTTTCTGCTTACGTGCCAACCTCGTGAGACGCCCTCCCCAAATTGCCCTGTGATATTGTCAGAGAATGTATTAAAGATTTTGATTATCTTTTCTAGTATATGTTGTCATCAGAATTTTATGTGTGGCGGATATGCTGAGAAAGGGTCTCTGTATCAGGAAGTGCGACCGCCTGTAGCCCGTTACTGTGTTACACCTCCAAAGATACATCATGGTCATCCACGGTAGACATGGCTTAACAAGGAGCAGAAGTTGAAGTGGTGATTGGATTAGATCAGATTACTGGAGTCAGAACAAGAAATGTACTGTGTGCCACTTATATACACAATATGATATCCAATGGTACCGCGCACCAAGAGGTCCTGGGTACTCCTAAGTACTCTAGGTGAATAACATTAGAGGCCTGGTTCTGAGTCAGAAGGAGATGCCACCACAAAGCTCCTCCCAACCGTGTGTCCAAATGTGCAAGGACTGAGGAGACCACTACCAGCTTTCGTAGATGCTGAAAAACCATTTGGCGCATCTTTAAGATGGATTTACACCAGCCCCACGGCAGGTGCAGTTTCTCGATCTGAGTATGGGCTGCGACAAACCTGCGAAACTCCCGTAAAATGCAACATCTCATTGTGGGCGGGATGTACTAAAGCCTGAAATGCAGTATAAGCTCTGAAAATCCAATTTTCTGGGTTTTTACCGCATTTTCATATGTACCAAGCACTTGGACCAGGTGGGTAACACCATCTTTGGGTGGCGTTACTCTTCTGTGACATCACTCACGCTGCATTACATATCGCTGCTGCGACTGACTCAGACCCTGGGGCTCATTTACTAACAGTGCTATTAGGTGCAAAATTTGCATTTACTCCAGTCCCAACAACCAACCAATTCATTGTATCTATCTGTGGCAGTTACACAATAAAAGCGAGTATCTGATTGGTTGATACATGTAGTGCAAACTTTCACCTAAATGTATTGTTAATCAGTTTAGTTTACTTTGTGAGTGGGATAGTACGGTGTCAGATTCCATTAAATGTAGGGAGATATCTATTATAAAATACTGGAAATTCAGGGGCTGACGCAGAGGTTGGGTGGAACGTACAAACCGATGCAGATGGGCCAAGTGGTTCTTATCTGCCATGACATTCTATGTTTCTATGACCTGGAAAGCCATGGAGATATGTTTGGGAACACAGCATCATTTGTGGGTGGTCAGGTACCGGGAGGTAATAATGGTGGGTTCCGGCACTAGCTGAGCGCCTGTGATTGGCTGTTTGGGTTAGTGTAACACAGGTCTGAGTACAGAGACGCAGTGTGCTGTATTATAGCTGTTATCATCCTAAATGATGCCTAATAGCAAATGCGTTTGCTCCAAATAAAATAAATGGTTTGCCATGTGGTTGCAAGTGGGGTGTTATGCTGGGTACACAAGGGGCCGACTTGACGGCAGTCATGGCATCGCGCCGACAGAGCGGCCAATTCAGGTAAGCATTTACTGATCGACTGCCCGATGTTGGCATCACAGCTGTACGCGAATTTGAATTTGTCCACCCAGCTTTGACTTCAGTCCCTGCAGCAAGTGCACGGGCAGTTGGTGGAGCACTCGTACAGAGTCACGCCGAATGTCTGCAGATTTATCAGGCATCAGCCGTGCTGCCCAGCCGACATGATATGCCTATGAACGGCCGATATAACGCCCAGTGTGTACCCAGCCTTAGTGTCTGCAAAGTGTTCCTAGCCTAAAGCAGTTGTGTCGGCTACTACTGCTGGCTGGGATGCATCTCAGGCGATGCGCGAGCTCTTCTTCACACACCTTTTTTTGGGAGTCATTTACGCCAATTTGCTCCAAGCATGACACCAGCCCCTTAGTCTTCTGCAACTGAATTATTGACACTTTGGAGGCCATACAGTAAGCACAGAATACCTGCCGCAGCATTGAATGGCAGCTTTGTGCCCACTGTGCGCCCAGATTTCCGCCGGGCTGCGAGGACGTGTTTTGCACAGTCGGTGTGGAGGAGTTGGGTGGATTGTACAGAGAATACGCATTGGGCCTAATTCAGAGTTGATTGCAGCAGCAAATTTGTTAGCAGTTGGGCAAAACCATGCTGCGCTGCAGGGGGGGGCAGATGTAACATGTGCAGAGAGAGTTAGATTTGGGTGGGGGGTGTTCAAACTGAAATCTAAATTGCAGTGTAAAAATAAAGCAGCCAGTATTTACCCTGCACAGAAACAAAATAACCCACCCAAATCTAACTCTCTCTGCACATGTTACATCTGCCCCACCTGCAGTGCACATAGGGGGTCATTCCGAGTTGTTCGCTAGCAGATTTCGGTCGCTTCGCAGCGATCAGGCAAAAAATCGGCACTTCGCATGCGTATGCGGCGCAATGCGCACGCGTGTCGTACTATTACAACGAACGATGTAGTTTCACACAAGGTCTAGCAAAGCTTTTCAGCCGCACTGCTGGCTGCAGAGTGATTGACAGGATGAGGGCGTTTCTGGGTGTCAACTGTCCGTTTTCAGGGAGTGTTCGAAAAAACGCAGGCGTGCCAGGAAAAACGCAGGCGTGGCTGGGCGAACGCAGGGCGTGTTCGTGACGTCAAAACAGGAACTGAACAGTCTGAAGTCATTGCAAGCGCTGTGTAGGTCTGGAGCTACTCTGAAACTGCACAAAATAATTTTGTAGCCGCTCTGCAATCCTTTCGTTCGCACTTCTGCTGAGCTAAAATACACTCCCAGTGGGAGGCGGCATAGCGTTTGCACGGCTGCTAAAAACTGATAGAGAGCGAACAACTCGGAATGACCACCACGGTTTTGCCCAACTGCTAACAAATTTGCTGTTACGATCAGTTCTGAATTACCCCCACTGTGCGCATCATTCACAGGGCAGCACAGAAACAAGATATCAAGTCGCAAAATGATTTTATTAAAAGGAGGTAGAGAGGGGCACTGTTTGGGGCAATCCTTGCGTAGCACGGTCTTTGGCTCCATAGTAGTTAAGAGTTTTACAGCTCCGAACTCAGTCTACAATACATCCAGCGTAATAAAATGTTTCACTTACCATGCAGTTGACACATGTAACAAAGGCAGTCCGGATGTGCCCCCACCCTTATGGTTAATACAAGACATAATTCAGGCTAAACTGAGCAGAAGTTTCAGTGATAAATGGAAATGTTTTATTTAACAAGAAGTTTATAAGTCTATTCATGAAGCAGTGAAAAGAGCGGAGAAGTGAGCCAGTGGAGAAGTTGCCCGTGGCAACCAATCAGCTGCTACTTATACTTTTATAGAATGCACTTGATAAAAGCTGATTGGTTGCCATGGGCAAATTCTCCACTGGCTCACTTCTCCGCTCTTTTCACTGCTTCATGAATAGACCCCTTGATACCAATGTTGGAGGCATTAACGTTTAAACTTTTACGGAGTGCGTCTCTTCCGAATATTCCTCTCGGCACAGCTGGGGGCATTGCCAGAATGGTGGGGAGGGTGGCACGCTTGTACCTTTATAAATTCTGAGTATAAAGACATCCATGACCAACGGCAGAGAATCTGAGGGAAGAAGCCGGTTCATGGAATTGTGTTATCCAAACTCCGATAGACTACTGTACCTCTTATCAACCTTCCGGCACCATTTACTGGAGAAGAGCGGGTTCTGAATATTTCCTGACGTACAGCACTCGTCTTCCTTTCTGTAAAACTTCCTCTACCTTACACACAATAATATAACAATAGAAGAGAATTTATATATGAAAAAAAATGATAACAGTGGTTTCGGGTCTTTGATTCCATTGTGTTATATGGAGATGGCTCCTGTCTATATCTGTGTCACAATTTATACTCTTATCTCCCCGTCTGGTATCTCAGCACAGAAGAATGGAGAGACTCTTAATGTAACAGCCCTAAATCTCTAGAGTCAGATGAGATTTTACAGACCTGACCCTGAGCGGCTTAATGTCATTATGGCATTTTATGCAATTTTCTTTCTTTCTTTGCAAAAATGTGAAGAAATTCAGTCGTCACTTTCCCCAATATCTGACAGACTTTGTAATACAGTTTACACAGCCTTCAAGTGCTTTAAGTGCCGATCTGATGGAGACTGTGAATTGCACTTGGTACTTTCTTCTGTTTGTTAGAGAACGCAGTTCTCAGTCACTGTGGGGGAACTGTATCACCACCAACGTCAGACTGGGGCATAAAGGGCCCACCAGGGAATGCAGAGGTAGGGGCCCAAGGTTCAGGGGTGTGGCCAGCCTCCAGAGGGGTTTTGGCCAGCTGCCACAAAGGGACTTGGCCAACAATTATAGAGGACATGCAAAAACAGGGCTCCTTTATAAAGGCGGGGACAGGGATGTGTCAGGATCACGCAATTTGATTGGCAGGCCCACTCGCGGTTTAGTTACCATAGAAATAAATCAAGCACCCAAGTCCATCCACGATCCTGCTTCAATAAGTTCCTGACCCTGAGAAGTGGGGATGGGGCCCTCAGGCAGTGGGGCTAACGGGGGATTCTTGCAGAAAAAGAAGCCCATAGACTTCTGTAGGCAATGCCATCTACTGCTACTAGGCACATGCTCCGAAGAAGTTAAGTTTCCAGACCTTGCTGCATGCAGTAGTATCACGGCTATGCCGTGACGCGGATCCGCATATTTTTTTCTAAATATAGGGATCCATACTGCAGTTTTAGGAGGTGTTTACATTGATGCATACTGCCTAGTATGAAGAGTATGGGCTATACCGGTTTGCAGAGCATATATCGCCCTGAACGTGCTCATAAGGCATATACATGCATATACGCTTATGCAGAGCATCATACATATTGCACTTATCAGGTCTTGTGATCAGAGAGGCGGAACATGGAGCGGCGTTCTCAGCAAGAGCCTGTTTGCACACATGTAGCTCATGCAGAACCGCAAATCTGCCCCTATACACCTGTTCGGAAGCAAATCCTTTACTATAGGGTAGGTGTAAGTGCTCACTGATTATGATGACTTGTAGTAAACCAGGCACTTATGATGTTGATGTGGTGGAGTGTACCTCTCAAGATGTATACACCACAGATCTCATATGGGTGTAAATAAATATGCTTGCTTTTGGGGTAACTAAAGGTCACCTTGCAACTAAATCAGCCCCAAAAGAAAAAGGAACTCTTCCAGCTAAGACTTACAGATCAAGGGCCTGTAAGGGGGTGAGGATTTTCGGCCATGTCCTTCACAAAACTAGGAGATAGAGGAGGCATATACCAACTACCCAGGCATGTTGGTGGGGCCTGGTGGGGAACACATGTCCTTCTTTGGAGCTTTGTGCCACCATGCATAGTACATTTCTGTGGCCAACTCTCCTAGACTTGGCCATGCACCCACCAGTATCACTCAGGTCCCGTTGAGCTCTCAACAACCCTGGCTGAGGGCACATTACCGCTTGGTTCTGCCACAGCTTCGTCCAGGATTCTGGTACTCTTCAGCTCTCCCCAAATCGGGAGTTGGCACCATCTCCCCTGCATCGGACAGGAGGCGTGCATGAGGGTTGGCCTCAAAAGGACAAGAAGCTGCAAGTTACTGTGACTGAAGATGGCGCCTTTGTCGAGAAGGGTTTGGCAACGCAGCACAATCGGTCAACTGCCCCTGTTATTTAATAGAATTCAGATACATTTTCTAAATATAATCCCCTTTTTCTGTATCTGGCCACAAAAGTTTGCCCGTTTCCCCAGCAGGTTCTTAGGGGTCATTCCGAGTTGATTGATCACTAGCTACTTTTTGCAGCGCTGCGATCAGATAGTCGCCGCCTATAGGGGAGTGTATTTTCGCTTTGCAAGTGTGCGATCGCATGTGCAGCCGAGCGGTACAAAAAAGTTTTGTGCAGTTTCTGAGTAGCTCAGAACTTACTCAGCCGCTGCGATCACTTCAGCCTGTTCGTGTCCGGAATTGACGTCAGACACCCGCCCTGCAAACGCTTGGACACGCCTGCGTTTTTCCAACCACTCCCAGAAAACGGTCAGTTGCCACCCACAAACGCCTTCTTCCTGTCAACCTCCTTGCGATCCACTGTGCGAGTGGATTCTTTGTTAAATCCATCACTCAACAACAATCCACTTTGTACCTGTATGACTTGCATGCACATTGCGATGCATACGCATGCGCAGTTTTGACCTGGTCGCACCGCAGCGGAAAAAAATAGCATGCGATCAGGTCGGAATGACCCCCATAGTGTCCCCAGTTCTGCCGCAACCGCCCCACTCAGCTGATTGAATTGACCATTGTCATTCCAGCCGCATTCACACAATGCTGACGCAAATAACTGAACGTGATGGTTGTATTGTCGGGCCTTGGCCCCTCACTGCAACGTCTGCTCTACCATATCCATAACTTTCACAGAGAAATGGACACTTCCTTCCGTGATATATACGGCAGCAGAGTTACTGCAAACGAAACCTGTAGAATATTCCCTGAGCCTCACGGCTCGTTGCAGTTGTTGCCCTGTTTGCTTCTCAACAAGGCGCCAAGGTCAGAAAAATACATGACAGCCTTGTTTGAAGACACGGATAGCGGCTTATGCGTTGTGTTCCTCTGCACAATGAGCAATATACCTGTTGCTGTACCGTCACATGCCCCCGTCCTCACACACTCACAAACCTAACGTGCTACAATATTAATGAATAAACAACAAAGTACGAATTGATTCATTTCTGACGTGACACAGTACAAAGAAGCCGGCGCTCAGCTTGGCGACTGTTTGCCGGCACAAAGAGCTTTGTTCTGTGTCCTTCACTGTATCCCAGCCGCTTCCAGACAATTCCACAGCAGAATTCTATCAGTTCATCTCAGAAGTCTTGTATTCAAATTTGTCACATTTCGCTGCTGTCTATCAGTGAGGGAAATTCAATTTCCGACATTGATGCAATTGGGAAAACTTGCGACGTCGGCACTACTGTAATTGGCTGATATGAACGCAGCTGGGTGTTGTGGCGATGCCGTGTCAGGTTGCCATAGTGAGCGGGGGGGGGGTTTACTGCGTCACCTCTTCCTACGCAGTAAACGGGTCCCGGGTCACATTGATCCAGGCAGCAACCCATTCACACTGCACCTGACCCGGTATTTAACCAGGGAATAACACTGCTTTATTCCCTGGTTGAATTACCAGGTCAGGCGACTCGGAATTTGCCACGGCCCCTTTCACACCACACACCGACCCGTGTCAACCCTGCAATATACCGAGTCGATACTGGGTTATTTTTCCAAATTGGAAGGGGTATCCGTTACCTTGTGGGTAATCCAGTCCCAGTCCTGAGTGCTAGACTAACCCATCTGCTCAGAGTCGCCGTGTTGGGCCAAGCGAACATTGCAGATACCGCATAAGGGTATTTACGCCCATTTGCAGAGCCGCAGTCACCTGGAGACGCACACACCACTGCAGCCGCAGCACGTGTGCGCGGTTTGCTGCCAGGCATTATCCTCAGAGTGTATTGCACCTGTCCTATAGCAGGCACAATTTTCTGATTGGCTACAGATTGGTCTAATCCTATGAGCTCCTGCTCTGATTGGCTCTTTGTTGGTCTAGCCCAGCAAGTGGGTACATGCTAGCCTAGCTCCAACTACTTAAGCACATCTATACAGAGAGACACTCCCACCCCAATAACATAATAATAATTACAAATGTCCGGTTTGGTTCGCCAGAGATCCGAATCCACCCAAATTTTATGAATCCGAACCAAACCAAATCGGATTTTCCCGCAGTTCAGAATTCAGATTTTAAATCCGAATTTTGGGTTTTGGATTGCAAAAATTTAAATTTTATCGATTTTTATCAATGATTATTGATTTTTAAACCAAACCAAAAACTACCATCAAAACCAAAATACGATGATGAATTAGAACCAAAGCCAAAACACGGGGGTCCTTGCACATCTCTGATAATAAATAGACCCCGAGCTTTTGTTTGCTACATATACACTGATTTGCTCAGATAACACTTGTCTTTCTGTTTCGTATACATATTAGGCATTATTATTTCCATGTATAATATGGGTAAAACCAAGCTTGTTTCTTTTCTGTTTGTATCACACTGATATACTATAAATGGAAACATTTCCATGGTTTAGAAGATTGATTGCTTTCCATTAGCTATGCCCCATAGCAGCGTGAGCTGGGTTGCATGTGCAGGCACAGCCACCATCTGGGGGGAACTGCGGGGACTGTGGTCCCGGCCCGTTACAGAAAGGGGGCCACCCCTGTCTCCTACTGCTGTGCCTGGTGGACTAAAGACAGGCAGGGGGTCCTCTTTGGCCAATCTGATTGGGTTTTAAGCACAATCAGAGCAGAATCCTCTCTAGTCCCGGCCTAATTTGTACCCAGGCTACCCCTGGGGAACATTTACATTACTAAGCATGACATACTTTCTTAGAGTCTCCCCACCTGGTGACAGGACAATATACAGTAGTCTCCTTTTAATTCCAGCCCATTACCTTGGAGGGTCCATGTGTATGATTAAATATCAACAGACGTACATCCACATCATTACAATCTAATTAGTGCCCAGCGAGATGAATAGGATCAGCTTAGTTTGTTCATTTTAGCTTCAGGGAAAATATTCAGAACTGAACAGAAAAAAAGAAGCAGAGAAACAAATGAGATTACGGAGGGCGACAGCTTGTAGCGGACTCTCTGTAAGTGGCAGACAGTGGCTGAGGGGTCTTAGAGGGTGGTCCCAGGCCTCTCACGCAGGTTACTGGCAGGCAGATAGCGATGAATGGCTGATACATGTAAATGCAGGGAAGACTGCATAGGACAGATGGAAGCAAAGTTATTTTGTATAATTAACACCTATTTGGGGATTTCTGACATTAATCATTTAACGCATTCGACTTTGCTGAGATAGGAGGTTTTATTCAGCAGAATCATCCATCTTTCATGTTTTGTTGTTATCCTGCGGCAAATCTTCCCACAGTCTCCGTCGTCCTCTTTTCCAGCACCAACAGCTGCTCCATCGCTGCACGCAGTGTGCCGGTGTTAGCCGCCCCTGCTGTGTGCGCCATCTCCGTTTATAATGCTGCATCCCACAGTCTCTGCGGAACGCACAGCGAGTCTTTTCCATGAAGAAAATCTGGAAGCACATCCTATTCCTTTATACTTGTGGGGAGATCTGTTTGAATCGGAGACTCATGGCCTGATTTGGGTTTGTTAGCAAAGCAAAAAAGCACACAACTGTGCAAAACTCTGCTGCACTGCAGGGGAGGCAGATGTAACATGTGCAGAGAGAGTTAGATTTGGGTGGGGTGTGTTCCAACTGAAAACTAAATTTCTGTGTAAAAATAAAGCAGCCAGTATTTACCCTGCACAGAAATAAAATAACCCGCCCAAATCTAACTCTCTCTGCACATGTTACATCTGCCCCACCTGTAGTGCAGCATGGTTTTGCCCACATGTGTGCAATTGCTAAAAAATTTGCTGCTGCGATCAACTCTGAATTACCCCATTAGTCTCCTCTTTTCCAGTGTAAACATGCCTAGCCTTCCAAGCCTGTGCGAAACCCTGCTGCAATCTAAATTGCAGTGTACAAATAAAGCTGTCTAATGTGTGGGCTACATGCAAAAGCAGCCGGTATTTACCCTGCACAGAAACAATAGAACCCGCCCAAATCTATACTCTCTCTGCACGTTACATCTGCCCCACCTGCAGTGCAGCATGGTTTTGCCCACATGTGTGCTTTTTTTGCATTGCTAACAAACCTGAATCAGGCCCTCAGGTTGTTCAAATGCGATAAATATTGCTAAAAATAGCAAAATATTGTTTTTGCATTTTTCTTTTTTATCATATTAGTAAAACTGGATTATTATCAGTAAGGAAGAACATAGGTGAAGATGCTAACATTGCACATATCCAGGGATGTGCATTAGATTAAAGGGGGTAATTCTAAGTTGATCGCAGCAGGAATTTAGTTAGCAACTGGGCAAAACCATGTGCACTGCAGGGGAGGCAGATTTAACATGTGCAGAGAGAGTTAGATTTGGGTGGGGTGTGTTCAAACTGCAATCTAAATTGCAGTGTAAAAATAGAGCAGCCAGTATTTACCCTGCACAGAAATAAAATAACCCACCCAAATTGCCCAATTGCTAACTAAATTCCTGCTGCGATCAACTTGGAATTACCCCCAATATTAGCTATAAAACCTGTAAGGGGGAGTGGCCTGGCATTGTGGGTGTGGCTTCAGCTGTCTGCGCTGGAGGCTGGATAAATTGGTCAGTGTCACAACTGAATATGCAATACAGCTGCAATGCAAAATCCGGCCAATCGTAAGCTGAGCTTTTCAACCTAATGCAATATATACAATATAGGAACATTGAAGAAGTGGTATTTACTGGTCCTTTAAGCTTTGAAAATTTATTCAATCAGGTCAGCGAAATAAAAAACAAACGAGTGGGTGGAATACAGAAGAAGCAGGCCATTAAGCCGTGGGAATGAGTCATGTTTGGCGCTCCGATAGGCACACAGTATTTAGTTGTTTTGCTTTTGTGCCAGATTGTCCCGTAACGCAATGGGTTAAACCACAATGAAACCTGTCGCTTGTTCCTCCTGTAATTAAGCTCTGAATGAAATCCACAGGCAGCTAAAGTTCTAAACACGAACAGGGATAAACTTCTGTGAAATCCCAAAGCTGGAAGCAATGTGCTGATTTCGCTCTCATCTAAAGCCCAGAAGATTAAGTGGAAACGCGTTTCTGGGATTGTAAATACATTTTTTCTTCTGGCCGCAGCTTCCAGGTCTTCTCCTCCACGTAAGCGGCTGAGGAACGATTTTGGGGAGGGAGCTGCTGGTTCAGTTTTGTCCTAACAAGGCGATCAAAGACAATTTGTGTCAAAATCAGACACTCATGAGACAACTAACAGGGATCCCGGGGGGAAAGGACAAGCACCTCACACCTGTACGCAGGAAGCAGCGGAGCACAGAGCAGTCTGGGGTGCGCTGATAAGAGCGACAGCCACCTGGATTCTCAGAGAAGAGCTTTATGTTATCTGCTGCGTCAAAAAGGAGGCAGATAAATAGCCGTAGATGGTGCTGTCAGATCAGTTGTAATCCCCCAACCCCTTCTGTCTGCCTGGTGGGGTTTATACTCTAGGGGGGGACATTTACTAAGCAGTGATAAGAGCGGAGAAGAGAGCCAGTGTAGAAGTTGCCCATGGCAACCAATCAGCACTGAAGTAACATCTATAACTTGCATGCTATAAAATTATACAGAGCTGCTGATTGGTTGATGGGGCAACTTCTCCACTGGCTCACTTCTCCGCTCTTATCACTGCTTAGTAAATGTCCCCTCTAGGTCACCTACCAGGTTCCATCCGCAGTAACACCTACAGGATGAGAACGTGTCTTCTGCAATAGGATCGGCCACAAAAGATCTAACATGTAATATCAGGTTCAGGAATTCAGTTCAGATAAATTCACATTTTTACGGGAGCCCTCTTTACGACAGGGTTATTGCACTACGGGTGAAACCGCACCAGATAGGTCATAGGGGGTCATTCTGACCCGTTCACTCGCTGCTTTTTGTCGCAGCCGAGCAAACGGGTCCCTACTGCGCCGGCGCCGTAGTGCGCTGGCGCATGCCAGATGGCCGAAGGCCGTAGCAGGGATGCGATCGCCTCTGCCTGATTGACAAGCAGAGGCGGTCGCTGGGCATGAGGGGGCGGAACCGTTTCATGGGAGCGCTCCGGCCAACACAGGCGTGGCCGGACCGAACAGGGGGCGGGCCACAGCAGCTGCGTGAAGTCACACGCAGCCGCTGCGGACCTGGGAGCGATGAGCAGCTCCCGGCCAGCACGCTAAAGCTGCGCTGGTCGGGAGCTACTCTTGAAGTGCAAAGGTATCACCGCTGTGTGATGCCTTTGCACTTCTGCGGGGGGGGGGGGGGGCGGCACTGACATGCGGGGCGGACTAGCCCTGTGCTGGGCGTCCCCCCGCATGACAGTGTGAACGATCGTAGCTGTGCTAAATTTAGCACAGCTACGATCAACTCGGAATGACCCCCATAGACAAATTGCTATTCATTCAATCATCTATACCACATATATGCCGGTGGTGGTATATTTATACATGGATACGGGGTACAGTTATCAAAACTGTTTTAGTTTTATTTTTGTATCCTAGCAACAACAAAAATGGCAGATAATAACGACCCTATAGGGAGATGTGCCAAGCTTCCTGATGAGAGGAGAAGTGGACAGGTGGAAAAGTTGCCCGTGGAAACCAATCAGCTTCTAGCCAGCATTTATCAAGTACATTGTATAAAATGATAGGTGGAACTTGGTTGCTATGGGCAACTTCTCAGCGTCTCCACTCTTTAGAAGCCTTGATACATCCCCCCTGCCCCCTTATTACCGATGCCATATTTTGATATGAATATGCCACCGGTATTTAACATAACTTACCTCTCCGGTGAGGTCCGGTAGTTTCCCCTACTCTGCGGCGTCCTCCTCTGTGCAGTTCCGCAGCAGCTGGAGTGCCACACATTGAATAACCCCAGTGTAGTAGACTGACAGAGAAAAAAAAGCCATATAAGTCCATTAATGATAAATACAATACATTATAATAGACGTATAGCATCCCTCAGCATAACAGTGCCCAACAATAAACAGGGGTCTAATGGTTTGAGTAATGAGGACGCCTTAATCCGCTGCTGGTTACATTCAGCAATTATGTGATACCACGCTGAACACATTAATATGTATTTGCAAAGGCATAAAATGTGTTACACACATCTCCAGACAGTTTAGTAATCTACTAATAATGATCAGGATAAGAGCGATGAGATTCTGCGAGCTGTGCGTCCATTGCTGGGCTCTCGGACTGATACTGGGACGCAATAATTCATTTCTCTGTTGTCTTCAACAGTGTTTAACCGTGTTATCAGATTCTCTAACTAGCAGCGGTGGTGGCAGCTGACGAGGCCGACGGTGCAGGGAGGGGGACGTTCGGACTCAGCTCAGATGTATTTATTATGCACTAGCCGACGTCTCCAGCTCACAAGAAGCTGGGCTAGAAACACGCCGTCTGAGTGTCTAGAGAAACAAATCTCGTTACTGACGGCAGATACGTTGTTTATGAATTTGGAGAGAGAGAAAGTAAATAGATGAATGAAATAACAGCACCTGCCTTATTACGCTCCGCACAGCTGCTCTCACTGCCTGCAGCACCGGCACCTGCTTCCTGCAGTAAATGCCGGATAAGGCAGCACTGAGACGTGCCAGCCATTGAGTCAGTCGCCGGGTGGAGGTGTACGGGGTGGAAGCACTAAAAGAGAGTATGATCATTCAGCAGCTCTTAGATTGTGAGACGGGGTTCAGAAATTGCACGCAAAATAAATATCATAAATATCGTAATGCATCATTTCTTTACTAGACATAATGCTAAAATTGCATAATACGCACGGTGGAGTCACATTATTATGACCAGTTGCTAATAGCCAGAGTAACGGACCGCAGCTAGACGGGCTGAACTGTCGTCTTAGACACACGTCTGGTAGCCCCCAGGTTCATTCTGACGGTGAGCTGCTCCACCGTAGCGTGTCGCTCGGCTCTCACGCACCTTTCGTAGCCAACGTTTACCTCTCACATCAATGGAACGTGGTGCTCTGCAGTTTTCACGTCGGTTATTCGCAATTGTGCCATTTGTCCAGTCACAGTACACCTTCACCGCAGCAGCACGCGAACAGTTCACACACTGCGCTGTGTCAGAGATACCGCCGCCTTTGGCCCGAAAGCCGATTATCATTCCTTTTTACGACTCTGATAAATCACCCCTTTTACCCATGACAGCAACGAGTGATATGTGTGCAGACGGACGATCGCACACCTTATATATAACACAGGAAACATTCCCAACAACTCGCTCCCAATGGAACACTGAAAATCTTACACCTGGGTGTGCCAGGGTGTGACATTTTTACATAATTCGCTCCCAACTGAATATGTCCTAAAATGTTGCTGTGGGACCCACAAAGTTCTGACTACGCCGCTGGCAGAGATGGTAATAAGGGGGTCATTCAGATCTGATCGTAGATGTGCTAAATTTCGCACATCTACGATCAGTTGCTCTGAAATGCGTGGGGGACGCCCAGCACGGGGCTAGTCCACCCCGTATGTCAGGCCCTCCCCCCCTCCCCCGCAAGGGTGAAAAAAGCAAAGCCACAGCGGCGATGCTTTTCACCTGCTGAGTAGCTCCCTGCCAGCGCGTCCCCGGTCGCAGCGGCAGCGTGTGATGTCATGCAACTGCTGCGGCCCGCCCCCCACCCCACACACACACCAGAGGCATGTCCAGACCACGCCCCCTCCCGCCCCACAATCAGGCAGAGGCGATTGCAGCCCAGAGATGCTGTTAGCATCTTACTGGGCTCCCGGGGTGCGCACGCTGGTCCGGACGTGGCTCCTGTAAATTCTGTAGAGATGATGCTTACTACACACACAAATGCTTAGTGGTTAAAGCAGACATTTTACTCAGTGCTGTACATTGGGGGTAATTCTGAGTTGATCGCAGCAGCAAGTTTGTTAGCAATTGGGCAAAACCATGTGCACTGCAGGGGGAGCAGATGTAACATGTGCAGAGAGAGTTAGATTTGGGTTGGTTATTTTGTTTCTGTGCAGGCTAAATACTGGCTGCTTTATTTTTACACTGCAATTTAGATTGCAGATTGAACACACCCCACCCAAATCTAAATCTCTCTGCACATGTTACATCTGCCCCACCTGCAGTGCACATGGTTTTGCCCAACTGCTAACAAAATTCCTGCTGCGATCAACTTGGAATTACCCCCAATGTATCACCGCTTTAACCAGAGATGTACAAGGGGAAAAACTACTTGTGAGCCTCCAGGTGCTGTACATTTAGAGGCTGCCCGGGAGGGGAACCCTGCCCTGGACAAGGAAGTAGGCAGTGCCAGGGACTGGGGAGCGCTCACCGTGATACCCCAGGGATGGCTGTTGTGTGTGCGCTCAGTGCTATTGGCAAACAGAGTGTGACAGCCCGACCTGTGTCCGTTCTGAAAGATTCAGGTGACGTGATTAATCAGAGTCCTCTCTTGTTGGAGGAGCGTGCCGGGGAATGCTGGTTAGGCCGATGCTATCACTGCAGCTGACTGGAAAGATCATGGCTGTGTTATACACACTTTCCCGGCATCTGTGCAGACCTTTACACTTCCCATCAGCATTTAGTTTTGTATCTATCTACTTAATGTTCCAGCAGTGAATCAGTTGATGATGAATGCTGGACATTGGGCCTAATTCTGAGTTGATCGCAGCAGCAAATTTGTTAGCAGTTGGGCAAAACTATGTGCAGTGCAAGGGGGGGGGGCAGATATAACATGTGCAGAGAGAGTTAGATTTGGGTGGGGTGTGTCTGAAATTTAAATTGCAAAGTTGAAATAAAGCAACCAGTATTTACCCTTAGAAACAATAGAAACAATATAACCCACCCAAATCTAACTCTCTCTGCACATGTTACATCTGCCCCCCCCCCCCCCCCTGCAGTGCACATGGTTTTGCCCAACTGCTAACAAATGTGCTGCTGCAATCAACTCTGAATTACCCCCACTATATGCCACTGATATTATATATAGAACTACTTCCCTTTTCTCTTTCTCTCTGTGTATATACTGTACACGGTCAGGGCATATTATTATGACCACCTCCTACATACATACCTCCCAACATGACCTCTGCAGGAGGGACAGAATGCTCTGCTCCTGGACTTCCCTCTTAATGTATGATTGCCATCACCTGTGCTGAAACACCTTTCTTATCCATGTACCTGTTCAACACAGGTGCTGACAATCATACATTAAGAGAAAAGTCCAGAAGCAGAGTATTGTGTCCCTCCTGGAGAGGGCCATGTTGGGAGGTATGTACATATGACGTCGGCAGCGCGTAGCCCATGAAGTGCGTCACGCGGCATGCGCTGGCTTGGTGGGTATATAAGGTGTGTGATAGGCCGTCTGCACACATATCACTCGTTGCTGTCCTGGGTAAAAGGGGCGACTTATCCGAGTTGATGAAAGGGATGATTATCGGCTTTCAGGCCAAGGGTGGCGGTATTTCTGACACAGCGCAGTGTGTGACCTGTCCGCGTTCTGCTGCGGTGATGGTGTATCATGACTGGACAAATGGCACCATTGTGAATAACTGACGTGGAAACTACGGAGCACCACGTGCCACTGCTGAGAGAGGTGAACGTCGGCTACGGAGGTGCATGAGGGCCGACCGACACGCTATAGTGGAGCAGCTCACCGTCATAATGTACCTGTGCCAATCTACCAGCACCTTAAGTCACTCCCAGCCCGTCTAGCTGCTGTCCGTGCTGCATGTATAGGGTGTGAACAGACCTCAGGCACTTCTAAGTTGGTAGAAGACATTCATACATATGGAGTCACGCTAATCATGGCTCCGTCTGTGGCGAGCGCGCCCATCGCCGCATATGGGGCGCGCTCGTGTCTGAGATGCGCAAACACCCCGTCTCTGTGCGCTCCCGTAGCAGAGCTAGGCGCCGGATCGCCTAGTGCCGCCGGGAGTACACGCCTACGATGGAGCCACACTGGTTGAGTGCAGCTCCATCTGTATTTCTGCCTAGAAAAACGTTGTTCTGTCTCTTGCAGCGAATGTCCCAGCAACGTGTTGGAATACAGGTGGCAGTGCATCGGCGAGGTGGTATAGGACTCACAAGCCGTTGATTATACGCAGGTGACGGGTAGCGGATCTGCGCCTCTGGAAAGTGGTTGGTAACGCAGCATATCGCAGGTCTCACAGAGATAAGTGGAAAAGAGGTGTCCTCCACTGTGGCACTCTCATAGTGACAAGATGACACTGTGCATTACACAGTAGTAGCTTCAGCGGCCATCTTGGCTAGGGCATGAAGCCTCCCTGTAGGAACCAATACAGAGTATGAGCAGTAGCGCACCCCTACTCCAGCACAATGAGCCTCCTACCCACCGTTATATAATCTCATCTTGCAAAATTAAACCTCATTTTTGCATGCTGGTGGTAACGTAGGAGCGCACGTGTGTAATACATAGGTAGCGACTACTTCTGCACCCGAGCTACATCTTCCCACAAACCCATGTGTTTTCCTGTAACACCAGGTTCACTTGTGCAAAAGTGACTGCATAACACCACAACAGGGCTTTTGCTTTTCCCTTTTACGATTCCCAGATGGCCCTTACTGTGGTGAATCGCAATAGAGAAGGATGTATGTATGGTGCCAGCGTAATAACTGTAAATCTCCTATATATTTGCCTTAATCTGTGACTCTGTGCTCGTAACGCTGGGCGGAGTCACAGAGCTGGGCGGAGTCAACTGCATCTGCTGCAGGGAGCTACTCCATACCCAGTGCCAGCAGCAGTCAGGTGCAAGACCCTACCTTACAGTATAGGAGGTGAGGATGGCCACTAGCTGCCGGCTGCTGTGCCTGTCCTCCCCCCCCCAATCACCTGTGACAGCGGGCTGTGTGCTGTGCAGAGCGGGACCCGACAAGGGGGCGGAGCTACGGCGTCACGAGGGGGCGGGGCTGCACGGAACAGAGGGGCGGAGCTACACGGGACCAGACAGCTGAACAGTGGTGGAATCAGCATTGCAGTGACGGCCAGCCAGACTTGGTAAGTGGAGGGTGAGAGAGAAATGTGTGTGTGTGTGTGTGTGTGTGTGTGTGTGTGTGTGTGTGTGTGTGAGGTATGCCTGTGTGTGCGCACTTTATGGACGCCACTGCTGGGGGGGGCATTACATGCAAGGACGCTACTAATATAGGGGGGGCATTACGTATAAGGACGCTACTACAATAGGGGGGGCATTACGTATAAGGACGCTACTACTATGGGGGGGCATTACGTATAAGGACGCTACTACAATAGGGGGGGCATTACGTATAAGGACGCTACTACTATAGGGTGGGCATTACGTATAAGGACGCTAATACTATGGGGGGCATTACGTATAAGGACGCTACTACTATAGGGGGGGCATTACGTATAAGGACGCTACTACTATAGGGGGGGCATTACGTATAAGGAAGCTACTACTATAGGGGGGGCATTACGTATAAGGAAGCTACTACTATAGGGGGGGCATTACGTATAAGGACGCTACTACTATGGGGGGGCATTACGTATAAGGACGCTACTACTATAGGGGGGGCATTACGTATAAGGACGCTACTACTATAGGGGGGGCATTACGTATAAGGAAGCTACTACTATAGGGGGGGCATTACGTATAAGGAAGCTACTACTATAGGGGGGGCATTACGTATAAGGACGCTACTACTATGGGGGGGCATTACGTATAAGGACGCTACTACTATAGGGGGACATTACGTATAAGGACGCTACTACTATGGGGGGGCATTACGTATAAGGACGCTACTACTATAGGGGGGCATTACGTATAAGGAGGCTACTAATACTGGGAGGGCATTACATGTAAGGATGCTACTACTATGGGGGGGCATTATGTATAAGGATGCTACTACTACAGGGGTGGCATTACGTATAAGGACGCTACTACTACGGGTGGGGCATTACGTATAAGGATGCTACTATTACTGTTGTGGGGCATTACATATAACTGCTACTACTACTGGGGGGCATTATGTATAAGGACACTACTACTATTGGGGGGGCATTACGTATAAGGACACTACTACTATTGGGGGGGCATTATGTATAAGGACACTACTACTACTGGGGGGGCATTATGTATAAGGACGCTACTACTACTGGGGGGGCATTATGTATAAGGATGCTACTACTACTGGGGGGGCATTATGTATAAGGACGCTACTATTGCTGTTAGGGAGCATTACATATAACGGCTACTACTACTGGGGGGGCATTATGTATAAGGACGCTACTACTACTGGGGGGCATTACGTATAAGGACACTACTACTACGGGTGGGGCATTACGTATAAGGACGCTACTACTACTGGGAGGCATTACGTATAAGGACACTACTACTACGGGTGGGGCATTACGTATAAGGACGCTACTATTACTGTTGTGGGGCATTACATATAACTGCTACTACTACTGGGGGGCATTATGTATAAGGACGCTACTACTACTGGGGGGCATTACGTATAAGGACGCTACTACTACTGGGGGGGGCATTACGTATAAGGATGCTACTACTACTGGGGGGGCATTACGTATAAGGATGCTATAACTACTGGGGGGGCATTATGTATAAGGATGCTACTACTACTGGGGGGGCATTATGTATAAGGATGCTACTACTACTGGGGGGGCATTATGTATAAGGACGCTACTATTACTGTTGGGGAGCATTACATATAACTGCTACTACTACTGGGGGGGCATTATGTATAAGGACACTACTACTATTGGGGGGGCATTATGTATTAGGACGCTACTACTACTGGGGGGGCATTATGTATAAGGACGCTACTATTACTGTTGGGGGGCATTACATATAACTGCTACTACTACTGGGGGGCATTATGTATAAGGACGCTACTACTACTGGGGGGCATTACGTATAAGGACGCTACTACTACTGGGGGGGGCATTACGTATAAGGATGCTACTACTACTGGGGGGGCATTACGTATAAGGATGCTATAACTACTGGGGGGGCATTATGTATAAGGATGCTACTACTACTGGGGGGGCATTATGTATAAGGATGCTACTACTACTGGGGGGGCATTATGTATAAGGACGCTACTATTACTGTTGGGGAGCATTACATATAACTGCTACTACTACTGGGGGGGCATTATGTATAAGGACACTACTACTATTGGGGGGGCATTATGTATTAGGACGCTACTACTACTGGGGGGGCATTATGTATAAGGACGCTACTATTACTGTTGGGGGGGCATTACATATAACTGCTACTACTACTGGGGGGCATTACGTATAAGGACGCTACTACTACGGGTGGGGCATTACGTATAAGGATGCTACTATTACTGTTGGGGGGCATTACATATAACTGCTACTACTACTGGGGGGCATTACGTATAAGGACGCTACTACTACGGGTGGGGCATTACGTATAAGGATGCTACTATTACTGTTGTGGGGCATTACATATAACTGCTACTACTACTGGGGGGCATTATGTATAAGGACGCTACTACTACTGGGGGGCATTACGTATAAGGACGCTACTACTACTGGGGGGGGGCATTACGTATAAGGATGCTACTACTACTGGGGGGGCATTACGTATAAGGATGCTATAACTACTGGGGGGGCATTATGTATAAGGATGCTACTACTACTGGGGGGGCATTATGTATAAGGATGCTACTACTACTGGGGGGGCATTATGTATAAGGACGCTACTATTACTGTTGGGGAGCATTACATATAACTGCTACTACTACTGGGGGGGCATTATGTATAAGGACACTACTACTATTGGGGGGGCATTACGTATATGGACGCTACTACTACGGGTGGGGCATTACGTATAAGGACGCTACTACTACGGGTGGGGCATTACGTATAAGATGAATAAGATTGTGCTACATTGTGGCGTAATTTTAAATGGGGGTACTATTGTGTGGCCATGCCCCTTAGTTGTGAGACCACACCACTTTTCCCGATGCACAACAAAGGAATATGGGAGGGCGCAAAATTCATAGTTTGCAGGGGGGCGCCGAACACCCTAGCACCGGCCCTGGCCACCAGTAGCAAAAGTACACCACGGCCACTGACACTATCTGCAGGGAGGGGAACAGCGCTGATATGGAGGGTACTTGCAGGCAGCGAGTCGCCGCCCGCAGCTCCTCTCCCACCTACACACCATACCTGCCGCCTGACACCCACACCCCAGGGAGAGGGCGCTAGCTCAGGCACCGCTAGATCAGCATCTGCAGCATACACACAAGGGCTGCCATGCTCAGCGGCAAGCGGTGCGGAGCATGTGCAGCGGGACAGCGCCAGGACGGGACACGCACTAATCAACATTGCTGCTGGGCCGGAGCTCCCTCCGTCTGCAGCCTAAGGACGCGTGCCGCACCTCTCCAGGGAAACACCATGCCTGCCCGCCCACAGGGCTCCGGACGCTTACCTATGCTCCGCGATCACAGCAGCTGACGCTGCCATGCAGGATGGAGGAATGACGCCCGTCAGACGGGGCGGACAGTGTGCGGCGGAACGGGGCCAGGAAGGAATGCTGACCATGACCCATTGCTGCTGGGTCTGAGCTCCCTCCCTCTGCAGTCACCATCTCACAGCAGCAGCCTGGAGGTTAGTGGCCACCACGACCCGCACATCCTTACCTCACACATACCTCACACATACCTCACATATACCTCACATATACCTCACATACCTCACACATGAGAGCAAAGGTACACACACTGTGACATCACACCTGTAGCCCACCCCTATATCTGCTAAGTACTCCCCGTCACTATGCCCTGTCACCCTCATCCTGCTCTCTAACTGCCTGTCTGTGTACTGGCCTTCACCCCTCTTACACCATCACCAACCCTCACTAACTACCACAGAGACTATGTGCACTGATATCTGCCCCTCCACCACCTGCAGCGCCCCTGGACCCCTCCCCATCCCCCGCAAACCCCCGCACCTGCCCCTCCACCACCCGTGGCACCCCCACCCACTGCGCCTTCGGACCCCCTACCCCACCCGCAGTGTCTTCCAAACCCCTCCCCCATCTGCAGCAGCCCCTCCCCCATCCGCTGCACCCCCGGACCCATCCCCTGTACCCCCACCCCTCCAGCAACCGCAACACTTTCGGTCCCACTACCCCACCCGCAGCACTCACCCCACCACCAACCACTCCACCTGCGGACCCCCTACACCACCTGCTCCTCCACCACCTACAGCCCCTCCCGATCCACCGCACCCTCACCCCCCTCCCTCCCTCCCCCACCCGCAGCGCCTCCAGGCCCCCTACCTCACCCGCAACACCTGCACCCTTCTCCACCAGCAGCGCCTCCGGAACCCCTCCCCCATCCGCAACAGCCCCTCCCCCGCCTCCCCCACCCACAGCACCCCCACCCCTCCCGCATCCCCTGACCCCCTCCCCATCCGCTGAACTCCCGCACTCACCCCTCCCCCATCCGCTGCACCCACTGACCCATCCCCTACACCCCCACCTCTCCAGCAACCGCAACACCTTCGGACCCACTACCCCACCCTCAGCACCCACCCCTCCACCACCCACTGCACCTCCGGACCTCCTACACCACCCGCTCCTCCACCACCTGCAGCCCCTCCCCATCCACCGCACCCCCACCCGCAGCGCCTCCAGGCCCCCTACCTCACCCGCAACACCTGCACCCTTCCACCCTGCAGCGCCTCCGGAACCCCTCCCTCATCCGCAACAGCCCCTCACCCGCCTCTCCTCCACCCACAGCACCTCACCTCTCCCACACTCCCGGACCACCTCCACCATCCGCTGCACCCCCGCACCCACCCCCTATCCCACCCGCGCACACACCCCTCCACCACCTGCAGCACCTCCCTCCCCCATCCACCGCAAATCCACACACCTGTCCCTCCACCACCCGTGGCACCCCCACCCACAGCGCCTACGGACCCCACACCTCAACACACACGGACCCTCCCTCCTCCGGACCCCTAACCCCATTCACTGCACCCCCCCCTCTCCCACCCGCAACGCCTCCACACCTCCTACCCACCCGCCACACCCTTTCCCACCCGCAGTACCTCTGGAACCCCTCCCCCATCCAGCCCAGCATCTGCCCCTCCCCCACCTGCCCCTCCCCCACACACAACGCCCCCCCGGCCCCCTCCCCCGGTACCCACCCGCGGCGCCTCCAGACCCCCTATGCCACCCGCCCCTCCACCACCTACATCACCTCCGGACCCCCTCCCCCATCCGCCACACCCCGCATCTGGCTCTCCCCCGCCCGCTGCACCTTTGGATCCCCTACCCCACCCACGCAGCAGGCCCTTCCCAATCCGCATCGCCTACACCATTCGCAACAGCACCGCACCCGCCACTTCCCCACCCACGTTACCCCCGCATCCACCCCTCCCCCACCCACCGCGCCCCCTGGACACCTCCCCCATCCACTGCACACCCGCACCCACCCCTTCCCCATCTGCAGCGCCTTCGGAACCCCTCCTCCATCCGCAACAGCCCTGCAGCTGCCATCCCCCACCTTCGACACCACTGCTCCTACCCCACCCACAGCGCCTTCATACCCCCTCCCCCATCCGCGGTCCCCACTCCCCAAACCCCTTCCTGTTGTAAGGGACTACGCCCCCTTCACCATCGGAAGGCCTTTCATTGTGCAATATTCAAACACTAACAAAACTAGGAATGCAGGGAATACTCCATATATTGAACCCCAGAAAGGCGTGCAGGGGTTAAAGGGGCGTAGCCCCTTCCGACGGTGTAAAGAGCGCCCGTAGGGCGCGATGAAGCACCTAGTATAACATATGTATCCATCTGTGATAACTGCAGTGGAATGATGCATGTGGGTCATTTCTTCCATATCTGGTTTATAAACGTCTGATCCAGTAATCATTTGATTGAGAGCCCCATAAACGTAATCACTTGTTTTACAGGGAACATGACAACGTGCTGCATTATTGCATTCGCGCTTATGTAACACTTTGGGGGTCATTCTGACCCGATCGCACGCTGCAGTTTTTCGCAGTGTAGCGATCGGGTCAGAACTGCACATGCACCGGCGCCGCAGTGTGCCGGCGCATGGCCGCCCGTCGCTGCACTACGATCGCCTCTGCCTGATTGACAGGCAGAGGCGGTCGATGGGTGGGAGGGGGCGAAACGCCGGCGTTTGGCTGCCGTTTTGTGGGCGCAGTCCGGCCAACGCAGGCGTGGCCGGACCGTGCGGGGAGTGGCCCGCAGCGGCTGCGTGACGTCACACGCAGCTGCTGCGGGCCGGGGAGCGATGAGTAGCTCCCGGCCAGCACGCTAAAGCTGCGCTGGCCGAGAGCTACTCTTGAAGTGCAAAGGCATCACCGCTGTGTGATGCTTTTGCACTTCTGCAGGGGGGGGGGGAGGGGGCGGCACTGACATGCGGGGCGGACTAGCCCTGTGCTGTGCGTCCCCCCACATGTCAGTGTGACTGATCGTAGCTGTGCTAAATTTAGCACAGCTACGATCAACTCGGAATGACCCCCTTTGGCCCAATGTATATAAGTATACAGTAACCATAGCAACTCATTCATCCTATTTGTAGCTATTGGTTACCGTCAGGGGCAGATTGGCCCACGGGGTAATGCCATGGGGAAATCCCACTGTCTGAGAGCCCCACCCCCTCCTTTAATGTCAGGTTCTAGACTGTGTACTCATATTATACATTGTTACTCTATTACAGGGTCAGTTACTGTGTCTGGTAGAGCAGGAAAAGGGATGAACATGGGGACAAAGGGGCTTGGTTTGTTTCTATAGAAACTGCACAAAGGTTCGCCCTCCTGCCAATCAAAATTAGGCATTGGGTAACAGATCTTGTATGAAAATAACATTTAAAATAAAGCATTTTGCAAACTCAGGCCCAGATTTATCAAGTCTTGTAGAGTGAGAAATAGTACGATGATAAAGTACCAACCAATCAGCTCATGACTGTCATGTTACCGGCTGTGTTTGAAAAATGACAGTTAGGAGCTGATTGGCTGGTACTTTTTCACCGTGCAATTTATCACTCTCCAAGGCTTGATAAATCTGGGCAAGAATGGAAAAATATAAAATAACCCAATACTTATGTTATCCCTGTGGTGATAACTTAGAGAATTATTTTTACAATGACATGTACTGTATGTTGCCTTTACTAAACCTAATGCAGTTATCATTGAATTTTGGACATGTACTGGTATGTAAGGGGATTCTCTATCTCATGTACAGTGCATTATCGTGGCATTTATAGACAGGCCCACCATCATGTGCTTTATTATTATACTGTATGTTACGTTATACTGTATTCCCAGGACTATGGGGTATTCCCCACAGTAAGGAATATACACAGAACAGAAGGGGTACCAGCAATAAGATTTCAGCACTCCATGGTAGCAGATAATCAGAGATCTCAGTTACATATATTTGCCAGGGTATGGTTAAGCCTCCAGGCCAACGTCCAGGCTTCTCTGACGCTGGCGGTCCCTAAAACTGCAGCACATGATCTGGTAGATTATACTGCATGGACTATTTATCAGTATTTAGTATATATATGTATAAAGGGGCCCAAATCGTGTACTTTAGTATGCATCTTGTCTGCAGGGGAATACATACGATATTCCGGAGCCCAGGGTGCCGGCTGTCAAAATACCGACAGCGGCATCCCGGAGGGTAAAATACTGACAGGGACCTAAAACCCAAGCTAACCCTCATATGTAACCCCTAACCCTAACACACCCTACCCACAGCCTATCCACCCCCCCCCCCCCTGCAGCCTAACCCTCTTTATTGGTGCCTATCCCCCCTCCCCACAGCCCTGACCTAACCCTCCCTTCCCCATAGCCTAACCCTAACACTCCCTGGGGGTGCCTAACCCTTCCCCCCCCCCCTCCCCACAGCCTAACCCTAACCCTCCCTTCCCCATAGCCTAACCCTAACACTCCCTGGGGGTGCCTAACCCTCCCCCCCCCCCTCCCCACAGCCTAACCCTAACCTTCCCTCCTCCATAGCCTAACCCTAACACTCCCTGGGGGTGCCTAACCCTTCCCCCCCACCCCCCCAGCCTAACTCTAACCCTAACCTTCCCTCCTCCATAGCCTAATCCTAATACTCCCTGGGGATGCCTAACCCTTCCCCCCCTCCCCACAGCCTAACCCTAACCTTCCCTCCCCCATAGCCTAACCATAACCCTCCCCGGGGATGCCTAACCCTTTCCCCCTCCCCATAGCCTAACCCTAACCCTCCCTTCCCCATAGCCTAACCCTAACACTCCCTGGGGGTGCCTAACCCTTCCCCCCCCCCCCCCACCCCCCCAGCCTAACTCTAACCCTAACCTTCCCTCCTCCATAGCCTAATCCTAATACTCCCTGGGGATGCCTAACCCTCCCCCCCCCTCCCCACAGCCTAACCCTAACCTTCCCTCCTCCATAGCCTAACCCTAACCCTCCCGGGGATGCCTAACCCTTTCCCCCTCCCCATAGCCTAACCCTATTCCTCCCTCACCCATAGCCTAACCCTAATACTCCCTGGGGATGCCTAACCCTCCCCCCCCCCCTCCTCCCCACAGCCTAACCCTAACCTTCCCTCCTCCATAGCCTAACCTTAACCCTCCCCATAGCCTAACCTTAACCCTCCCCATAGCTTAACCCTAACCCTCCCTCCCCCATAGCCTAACCCTAACACTCCCTGGGGGTGCCTAACCCTTCCCCCCCTCCCCATTGCCTAACCCTAACCTTCCCTCCTCCATAGCCTAACCCTCCCCGGGGATGCCTAACCCTTCCCCCCTTCCCAACAGCCTAACCCTAACCATCCCTCACCCATAGCCTAACCCTCCCCGGGGATGCATAACCCTTCCCCCCCCTCCCCACAGCCTAACCCTAACCTTTCCTCCTCCATAGCCTAACCCTCCCTGGGGATGCCTAACCCTCCCCCCCCCTCCCCACAGCCTAACCCTCCCTCCTCCATAGCCTAACCCTCCCCGGGGGTGCTTAACCCTTCCCCCCCTCCCCACAGCCTAACCCTCCTTCACCCATAGCCTAACCCTAACCCTCCCTGGGGGTGCTTAAGCCTACCCCCCCTCCCCACAGCCTAAACCTAACCCACCCTCACCCATAGCCTAACCCTCCCCCCCCATAGCCTAACCCTAACACTCCCCAGGGGTGCCTAACCCTTCCCCCCCTCCCCACAGCCTAACCCTAACCCTCCCACCCCCATAGCCTAACCCTAACCCTCCCCGGGGGTGCCTAACCTTTACCTCCCACCCCACAGCCTAACCCTAACCCTCCCACCCTGCAGTAACCCAAGCCACGGCTTACCAGTGATGAAGTACGGCGCCGGCTCGATCGGGATCCCAGCGTTCAGCATCCCGGCACCACTATTTCAATTGATGTTGGGATGCCGGCGTCGGCATTCCAACTGCTGGGATGCCGAACTCCGGTATCTTAACCGCATCCCGTCTGCAGGCTATGTCCTGTCTAAAAGTTGTCCGAGCCTCTGTGGTGGCTGGCCACACCCCCTGTCCTGGCTGGCCACTCCCCTTAAGCATGCTCTTCATGCCCCAGTCCAACACTGGTTACACTGCATTTGTGCACACAGCACCGTGAGATTCTCCCCCATGGTTATAAATGATCAGATCTGCATCTCAGGCACAGTTCAGGCTATTGGTGTAATAATGTGACGAGTCTAACCAGCTCTATAGTAAGATTATTATTATTTCCAGGCTCTTTATAAGGAACCTGCTGAAGGTTTTATTCCACTATCATTATCGTATTAACTTACCTGTTTTGCGACCCGCAGCACCAGCCTAAAGCCGCAGAATGTACCGGCACAATGACAAATGTAACCGGTTTCCAAAACACTTTGGAGCTTCTCCAGGGCCCCCCCGGAGTGAGGAACAGTGCAAGTTATTTTCATTAAGGGATTATTAGTAATAGCAGTCACAGATGAATACAGCAGAGCGGTAATATCTTCCTTAAAGCCAATTTGTTAAATGCACACGCCGTGCTGCTCCTTTCTCTCTGCCTGCCATCATTTCCTTAGCTCCCACCAGTTTTATCTGTTCTAATATAATATAAATACTCTCCTGTTGGGAGACAAATAGCGGCACTGCGGCACTGCTCGGAATAATCCTCTCAGGTCAGGTCACCAAAATCCCTCACGTTGGGCCGTGTTAACTGAGCAGCCGGCAAGTGGTGTGAGCTTTTCAGAGAGACCAAGTGGTAAATTTACTAAGATGGGAGTTCTATTTAAGATGGGATGTTGCCCATAGCAACCAATCAGATTCTACTTCTCATTTATCTAGCACCTTGTAGGAGATAATACCTGGAATCTGATTGGTTGCTATGTGCAACATCCCATCTTAAATAGAACTCCCATCTTACTAAATTTACCCCCAGGAACCATTCATACCTTGAGCCCCAATATACCGACAGCTAAATGAGCGGGTCATAGTGCATCTCCCCCATAGAATGTCAGGCCCTAATTAAGTTGCGTTGCTGGAAACTAACTCAAACCTCTTGAGCCCTGTGGCCTTAGCAGATGAGAACTGCTGGAGTATATGATGAATGCAATGACCTGCACTGTATGGGTCCCCAGACCTTCTCCATGCCAGTCTGATGGAGCAAATACTGCATGCCCTGTACAAGGGATATCATGAACTATGAAGGAAGAGAAGTCATAGGTATTCTGAGGAACAGTTCATTGCTGCAACATACTTGGTCATGGTTTTTCCAGTTTCAATGACGTTGAGTTGAGCCGTGGTGAGTATTGTTACAGGTGAGGGTTCACAAGGAGGACAGAGGGACAATTGTCCCACGGACCACTCAGATAAAGGTTGCCACTGAGAGGAGTGCTTGTTTGCACTTTGTACATATGTTAGTTACATGAGTGTCAGTGCCTACTGCATTTCATCTGGAAGAGGATGTCTGGGCTCTCCTAATGTAATTCTGATGGGTTCTGCAGGACTGAGGGGTCTGTTTACGAAGCCTTGGATGGAGATACAGCGTTTGGAGATAAAGTCCCAGCCAATCAGCTCCTAACTGTTATTTTTCAAACACAGCCTGTGACATGACAGCTAGGAGCTGATTGGCTGGAACTTTTTCTCCATCCACATTATTTCCATCCAAGACTTAGTAAATAGACCCCGTAGGAGGAGATGTATCAAGTAGTGAAAACAGAGGAGAGGTGGTGGAGCAGTGGAGAAGTTGTCCATGGCAATTAATCAGCTTCTATCTATCATTATATAGAACCTACTTGATAAATGCCACCTTACTGCCGATTGGTTGCTATGGGCAACTTCTCCACTGGCTCTCTTCTCCATTCTTTTCAATGCTTGATACATCACCCCTTAATCCTGTTCAGCAATTGGAATCCCACTCAGCACATATGAGAAGACTTGTGCTGCCCTCATCAGACCATTCATTTCAGTCTTGCTGAATGTGTCACTTTCGCATGTGATGTGTGTAAAGTGGTGCACACAGGGGGGGGGGGGGGTCCGAGTTCCTAGAAACCCCACCTACCCGATGCGCTGAATATTTTTTTTTTAGACAGGTACAGCTGTGTCTCCATCTCAGGACAAATCGTGACGTCAATCTCAATTGCTGAGTTGATGCTACAGGGAGATCTGAACAGCAGAGCTCTGTGCAACATACAGAATGTCTGGGGGAAGCTGCTGCAGCCGCAGATGCTCTCTCCATCCTCACACAGTGGCCACCAGTGTACTTTTAGTCTCTTATACCCCTTTTACACCTACGAGCACGGGTCGCAGCCGGGAGCCTGACACGGGAGCTGCCCCCTGCTGCGACCCGTGCTCGGTCCCTTTCCCATCAGCAGTCACAACCCGGCATATGCCGGGTTGGTGACGCTTCTAGCTACACGGCAGGGGCGGCGCAGGGAGATCACATGATCTCCCAGCGCCGCCCATCCATACAGTGTAAACGGTAGCCGTGTCGCATCGACACGGCTCCCGTTTACACTACACCCTACCCGGATCATTCCCGTGTCCTACCCAGGTAAATAGCCGGGTAGGATTCACGGGTCACTTGATCCGGGTTGACCCTTTTCCACTTGCCAAAAACACGGGTAAATGCGCGCCCCCGTGCATTTACCCGTGTTTTTTGAGCTAGTGGAAAAGGGGTATTAGTGCATGGTTAGTATATGAACCCTAAATTGACCTAGGTGTTTCCAATAGTGCTCTCACAGAAAGAGAGAGAGAGATGAGATGAGTGAGAGTGAGAGAGACAAGTGAGAAAGAAGAGACATAGGGGGTCATTCCGAGTTGATCGCTAGCTGCTTTCGTTCACTGTGCAGCGTTCAGGCAAAAAAACGGCACTTCTGCGCATACGTATGCGGCGCAATGCACACGCGCGTCGTACTGTTACAACGAACGATGTCGTTTCACACAGGGTCTAGCGAAGCTTTTCAGTCGCACTGCTGGCCGCAGAGTGATTGACATGAAGTGGGCGTTTCTGGGTGTCAACTGACCGTTTTCAGGGAGTGTTCGAAAAAAACGCAGGCGTGCCAGGAAAAACGCAGGTGTGGCTGGGCGAACGCAGGGCGTTTTTGTGACGTCAAAACAGGAACTGAATAGTATGAAGTCATCGCAAGAGCTGAGTAGGTCTGAAGCTACTCTAAAACTGCACAAAATTATTTTGTAGCCGCTCTGCGATCCTTTCGTTCGCACTTCTGCTAAGCTAAAATACACTCCCAATGGGAGGCGGCATAGCGTTTGAACGGCTGCTAAAAACTTCTAGCGAGCGATCAACTCGGAATGACCCCCCTAGGGTAGGAGATTAAGTAGATAAAGGGGGTGACAGTAAAAGATAGCGGGTAGCTTGGGACTGGCATGGATTGTCGATTTTCTGCCAAGTCTGTCTGATTTTTTAAAGGGGCAATAATTAAAAGGAAAATCCACCTGGCTTTGCCTTTTTAAATGACTGCCCCTTTAAAACATTGGGCAGGCTCGCTGGGAACTCCCTGATGTCTCTAAATCTCAGGCTGTTGCATTTACCCCGGAGAGTCACTTTGAATAATCACACTGAGAGCTTATTTAAAGCAAATAATCTATTAAAGATCCCCAACTCATAGCAGTGATTTCATGTTCCATTGCATTTCATGTTCCATTACAAAGAATAAAGTGATGGTTTTAACTCTTGTCTAGCAGATTTTCAGACACGTGGCACCTTGTTCATACTGTGGCCAATTAAACCCAGCCAGTGCTTAGGGGTACAACATATGCTTCTGATTTATAACAGATTTCAAGAGCAAAGCTGGAGCTTGGACCATGTATCTCTTTAATCCAGCAATTCTGAACCACAGCTTCTCAACAGCTATACATCTGTCACCTCAAAGATAAACAATTTGCAGACTCTGGTATCACTTCATGTAGACTTGTGTTACATTGCACGCTTGCAGCATTTTGCAATTCTTTGTGTTTGTGTAACCCATATACATCTGATCTCCTGGGGTGAGAAACATGAAGTCCTCCTGTTCCTACTCTTCCCTTTGGGCTTGGCGGCTTGGCATGGCCTTCGGAGCCCTTGCTGAATGGCGTTGTAGGCCGTGCTTGAGACTTTGCTTCTATTTGCACTGAGGATTAGCGATGCTGTAGCCAGTCTTCCCATCTCAGCTCCAGGTCTCAGAGGGCTTTGCTCAAAGACAAAAGACTCATCCAGAAAAGCCAGGGGAGGGATCATTCCAGGCTCCATTGTTAAAGCTGCATATTCAGACTTGGCCTTTATCTTACAGAAAAAGCTTTGATGTGGTTTCATAAATATTCATATCCACAGAGTATATACAGCAGAAACATAATTACTGAAAGCGTGTAACCCTCGCTAATTTACCCTGAAGCCTGTTCTGCATGCGCCGATATCTGCAAAGGCTGACTGACTGATAGGAAGGCAGGATTCGTGGCACAATGTGGGAATCACAAGAGAGTTTCGCTTCCAAGACAACTGGGCCTGGCTCACTGACTCATACGGCACCTCCGGGAGATTCTAATCTCCAACATGAGTGGAACCACAAGGAGGAATTTGTGGAGGCTGACACTTTACGGTCTACGTTTGAAATATCTCTGTCCTCAAACTATCACAAAGAATCTTATACTTCAGCGTGCTCGCTATAAAACTCCTCATCTCCAAATCTTCTCCTCTCATAGGAAGCATTTGCGAGGATTACACCGTGTTCTACGTGTGAATATTAAGTACAACGCTAAATCGGTAGCCAAGTGCCCTATTGCCCTGCCCTCCACACCTGGCAGTGATACATTTCACATTTCCATTATTGATGCTAACAGCTATGGAGCCTTTTTGCTCTTGTATTGATCCAGTTTATCTTAGTTACAGCTTTTAAATGTGCCTGATTACAAGTATCGACCCCGTGCAATGAAAGTTTATGACTTTTCAGGATGCAGAATAATTCATAAAAATAATAATAACATTTCATGGCTTATATTGATAATAGCATATCTTAAGTATGGAAGACACAAACTATTTTTTTTTTTTTTTGTTTCAAGATAGCGGCAGCTCATGGGCCCTCCAGTAAAACCGACTCTGAGTTTGACATTAAGGTCCCTATGGAGTCATGGAAATCTTCCACAGATTTAACAGGAAACTTGGTTGTACAAAGCAATTCTATGTCTTAATCTAATAAACCGTAGGGCCAGAGATATGGGGCCGCAGAAATGTATCATTCTGTACTGAAATCCAGGATCTGGGCCAGGGTGCAATAATGTGCGAGTTTAGTGGCCATGTGGCATGCTGGACATTTTTTTTAAAGGAGCAATCATTTACAGGACATGGTTTAGCCTTATAAATGATTGCCCCTTTAAAAAAAAAAGGCCCGTATTCTGTACTTGTGTGTTAAAATAAGGTATTATTGTGAATATTGACTAGACAAGGAATGCCCATATCAGCGGAAATATAACTCTTTGGATATTTTCATGCTGCAATTGTTTTTCATTACACTGGGATGAACATTGAGTATGTTAATCTTGCTTGGTTCTGCATATTATTAGCACGTAAGCCTCAACCTTGGTGAAGGCGGGTACCCTTCCCCTATCATACTGTGGGTATGGCTAGCACCAGTGCACATCCCTATGCTCTATGCACACAAATCCCATTACTATGCGTGTTCTAGAATACCCCCAGCTGCCACAAATGGCTAGCCTCAGAGTATGTCCATTCCTGCCAAGCATATGCCATGATTAAACCGTCCCCCCAAAAAGTCGACAAGTAAACTGTAATTATATATCACAAATCAACCAGGTCACTATAGCACAGGGGTGGGCAATTATTTCAGCTGGGGGGCCGCTTGTCATTGCACACTGGTCGGAGACAGCGGGCCAGGCAGGATCGGTTCGCGGGCCGCTTCCGGCCCGTGGGCCGCGTGTTGCCCACCCCTGCTATAGCATCATCAACTGGCCAGAGAAAATATTGTGCTAGCTTTTCCAGTGGTAACTGTCATTTTTCTCTAACACACAGAATGTGATGGCAAAAAAAGACCCTATTAGGCTGCATAGGGCACCCCGTTATGGGTTGGGATTGTTTTGCTGGCGGCCGGGATCCTGGAAGTCAGCATACCGACCTCGGGATCCCATTGTCAGCGGGGGTAATGAGAGGGGGGGTGAGCCCCACGGAGCCCTTTGCGGGCTCAGTGGCTCGCTGTGCACACCACTGGTTCTATTCTCATTCTATGGGTGTCGTAGGAATAGCCCCTGTGTGGCGGCATGCCAACCATCAGCTTAGAAAGTGATCAGGATCCTGGCATCGGCATCTTAACCACCAGGATCCCGACCGCCGGTCATGTGACCGCACCCCTTTATACACTATGGGGCTAATTCCAAGTTGATCGCAGCAGGACATTTTTTAGCAGTTGGGCAAAACCATGTGCACTGCAGGGGAGGCAGATATAACATTTGCAGAGAGAGTTAGATTTGGTTGGGTTCTTTTGTTTCTGTGCAGGGTAAATACTGGCTGCTTTATTTTTACACTGCAATTTAGATTGCAGATTGAACACACCACACCCAAATCTAACTCTCTCTGCACATGATATATCTGCCTCCCCTGCAGTGCACATGGTTTTGCCCAACTGCTAAAAAATTTCCTGCTGCGATCAACTTGGAATTACCCCCTATATACGAGCACTTTGGTTGACTTTGTTTTCAGTGAGGCTGTTTTATTAATATTTTCCATTTCTAAATCATAACAACTTTACTTCTGCTGGTGCCGCGGATCTATCATGCGCTCTGCAAAAAAGTCCATCACCATTTGGTCTTCCTCATCAAAATATCGCTGTGTTCCTTTGCTCTAGAAAACACCAAATGAAAGCAAAAAAACCTACTGTACTGACTGATCAGTTATTACCTCTGCTATCTATTAATATGTCTGTCGTATCAGCTCTGATCCATCCCTCCTCAATGTTGGGCATGTCCAGCTCTTCAGAAGGGATGCGGTCAAGATCCCTGGATGGAATCCCAGCGGTCGGAATACCGACACACCGGAATCCCGACCGACACAATCCCGACATATTCTCCCTCTGTGGGTGTCCACGACACCCAGAGAGGGAGGATAAATTAGTGTGACGAGTGTAGCGAGGCACCGTGCCTCCAGCGTTGCGAGCGCAGCGAGCCCGCAAGGGGCTGCGTTGCGCTTGCCCCCCTGTCGGGATTGTGCCAGACGGGATTCCGGTGTCAGTATTCCGACCGCCGAGATTCCGTCCGGCGGGATTACGTACTGATCCCCTTCAGAACTGGGAGTCTTTCTGTATTAGAGGCAGATGTTCTAAGCTTTGGAGAGTGATAAGTGGCGAGAGTTAAAGTACCAGCCAATCAGCATCTAACTGTCATGTTACAGGCTGTGTTTGAAAAATGTCAGATAGGAGCTAATTGGCTGGCACTTTATCTCTACACTGTATCAAGCTCCAAGGCTTAGGAAATCTGCCCCTTAGTATCTTATAAATCTGTACATGGGGGGGTCATTCCGAGTTGATCATAGCTGTGCTAAATTTAGCACAGCTACGATCATTCACACTGACATGCGGGGGGACGCCCAGCACAGGGCTATCCTGCCCGGCATGTCAGTGCCGGCCCCCCCACAGAAGTGCAAAGGCATCGCACAGCGGCGATGCCTTTGCACTTCAATAGTAGCTCACGGCCAGCGCAGCTTTAGCGCGCTGGCCGGGAGCTACTCATCGCTCCCCGGCCCGCAGCCGCTGCATGTGACATCACGCAGCTGCTGCGGACCGCCCCCCCCCCCCCACCGTTCGGTCTGGCCACTCCTGCATTGGCCGGATCGCTCCCACGAAATGGCGGCCTAACACCGCCGTTCTGCCCGCTCCCACACAGCTATCGCCTCTGCCTGTCAATCAGGCAGAGGCGATCGCTGCCCTATGGCCTTCGGCCGTCTGGCAGGTGCACTACCGCGCCGGCGCATGCGCAGTAGGGACCCGTTTGCTCGGCTGCGACAAAAAGCAGCGAGCGAACGGGTCAGAATGACCCCCATGGTACTTGAGGCGAGGTCTTGACATTGACATTTGAAGTGGTAGAATAAGCTCCTTTTTCTGCTGCGGATGCCTCTTCCAATCTTACATAATATTCTATTAGCTTCTCCTGCTGGTGACTATCATGTGAGAATACAACTTCAGGTTCCCTTCTTCTGCTGGTGTTGAAATTACATCAACATCCATTCTGTATTCTGCTTTCAGACTTTTATTCTCCATGCATTATTTTACCTTTGATGTAACAAACTTAAGATTCCGCACTTTAGTTCATACCTTATTATTTCCAAACCACTTTGCATTTGTTTTGTGTCTACGCTGTTGCAAAAAATTGTATTATCTGCAGAAGACACCTTCTCTTGTAATATCACTAATGAATGCGCTGTATAAAACAGGAGCTAGGTTTCATTCCTAACTTGCCAGCCTTTCTTTTTACATTACACCACTGACTACAACACTTATATAACTTCCTCCATGTGTACATTGGGATATATATATATAGCATCGTATGCAAATCATAGAGTGTAATATTTAAGCCAGGTGTACCAATGTACAGTATGTATGTACAAGTTACAGAAGCTTAGGACACACAAGTGGATACACAAGTTGTCTACCTTATTTGTACATAACATAATATGGTAATAAAGAAGAAATACATGGTGTGCACTATGCTCATTGCTAAACTGCTATCAATAATATATATGTATATATATATATATATATATATACAGTATGTATACATGCTGGGATATGTAGTTTCACAACAGCTGGAGGGCCGCAGTTTGGACATGCCTGCACTATATTGTACTTTGGGGTACTTATCTGTAGATTTTTAACTTAAGGGCAGTGTTCCTTTTATGTGCCAAATTTGTTACAGTATATGTCGTCTCCTCCTCCTCCTCCTCCTTCTTCTGCGCCTTCTTCATTATTTTTATTTATATAGTTGTACAAATTAACAGTCTGATGTCAATTATTCATTGTTTTGATATCTATATATATAAATGCGGAAGCCCTCACTCACTCACTCACTCACTCACTCACTCACTCACTCACTCACTGACTCATCACTAATTCTCTTACTTTCCGATATGTTAGGAAGATGAAATGTAACATCGGTATTCTTCAGGTGGGAAATAGGAAAACTACATAATTAGAATATTAATAAACCTCCCCTAAGGGGATGAAAAGGGGGGTGACATAATGATGCCATTACCGATGCATGGCTTGTGTTGTGTGAATGATAACGCCCAAACGGACAATCGGATCAAAATTTGGATTACACCTCCAGTGTGTAGGATTTAATAAACTACAAAAATGGTCCTGTCGCTTTTTACCGTATCTGCTACGGGTGCTCCTTGGGCAACGCCAAGAACCATGGATTAATATATACTTACATTAAGATGTCTCAAATTTACATCTCTATAGATTTACCACATTATTAACACTCATTTATATGTACAGTTGTGAAAATAAGAAACCTCTGTATGGGTAGAACAGCTAGTTTTTAATATAGTCAACAATGAAGGTTACATAAATTTTCAGACCTATAGCACCACCATTTTTTACATATAAACATAAAAAACGTAATTGTTCTCCAATTACTTGGCTCAAATCACCTGTCCAGGACTAAACCACTAGGGACATATATGTACATATTGTGTGTATGCACTGTATGAAAATAGGTGTTTCATGTAAAACCAGACATATGTACAAATTTCCGAGTACCTCTATCGCTTGTCCTTTAGCTAAACCTTTATCCACTCTACTACCTGTGAGTCCAGTTCAGGGAAATACAGTGTGAATTGATTTATTGTTGATTACTGTGTCAGTACCTTGTTAAAATCAAAATCATTTTTCATTGATGTGAAAGTTGCAGGCTGAATGCTGTTATGTTAACACACTGCAAATAGTTCTGCAAACAAAATCAAAAGATTGGCTGGAGATGATGTCAACAAGCAGATGTTCTATAGTTTATAAATGTACACAAAAATGTCATATTGTGACAGAACTTCATACATGCAGAATGACATTTCCATATCCGAGTTGCAGCCTAACACGAGGAGCCATTAATGTTTGCACGTTATCCCTAGAGCTTGTCGCAAGCACTGCTGATTTTACATGTTTTGTGCAGTAGATTTCCATGTACTGCATTTAGGGGGTCATTCCGAATTGATCGTAGCTGTGCTAAATTTAGCACAGCTACGATCATTCACACTGACATGCGGGGGGGGACGCCCAGCACAGGGCTAGTCCTCCCCGCATGTCAGTGCCGCCCCTCCCCCCCTGCAGAAGTGCAAAGGCATTGCACAGTGGCGATGCCTTTGCATTTCAAAAGTAGCTTCTGACCAGCGCAGCATTAGCATGCTGGCCGGGAGCTACTCGTCAGTCCCTGGCCCGCAGCGGATGCGTGTGATGTCACACAGCCGCCGTGGCCTGCCCCCAACGGTCCGGCCCCTAAATGGCGGCTTAATGCCACCGTCCAGCCCCCTCCCACCCAGCGACCGCCTCTGCCTCAGAGGCGATTGCTAAGCAACGACGACTGCCATGCGCCGCGCACTGTGGTGTCGGCGCATGCACAGTTCCATCTCGATCGCCGCGCTGCGACAAACTGCAGAGAGCGATCGGGTCGGAATGACCCCCTTAATAAGGAGACGTAACAAAGTGCACCATCAATGGAAAGTGTTTTTTAAAACAAAACAACCCTAATTATTGATTTATGCTTTGTGTACAATTGCATCAGGTGTATGGTGAGCATGACAAACTGCAGGCGGTTTGTAAAAAAACATTTGCTTCTGAATTAACACATCGTGATAAATCGGATTTTCATGTACATTTATCTTTAAGATATGACTTTTAGGGGAGGTAACTTTGTTCATCCCATAGATAAACCAGAGGTAAGTTTACTTGTCGGTGATGAAGACGGCTGTCACATATGTGAGCTAGGTGCATCACTTCAGTGTAATTAAAGCGGTAAGATCATATGATAATAAATTGCACACTTTGAGGCCTGCACAAATAAAAACATTTCAAATTGTCTTTTGGAAAAAAACTGTACTTTGAAACTTCTGATGATTCTTAACATAGAATACAATGAGACAGTGATATATTTACTCTCTTAAATGACACTTTTTTTAATTTAAAAATAAATCACTCAAATTAGTAATTTGCCAAGTTCCTATTTAATTTTTTCATGCGTTCATCCATTTATTCACAATTTAATTAATTTAAGTAGGCTGTATTTTCACATATCCAAGAAGCCTGAAGAGAAGGTGGAGAGAGAGAGAGAGAGAGAGAGGAGGGGGGGGGGGGGGGGGGGTTATACACTTTGTGCCAGTAGGATAAGCTCATTCTTATGCTTCTGATGGTGTCATCCAGCTGGCATGAAATCAGATCTATATTAATGAACCCTTCAGCCCTTGTCAAAGGTGTATGAATAGATTGTATTAGTCCCTATCTCTCTGTCTTTTTCCTCCCTATCCATGTACAGCTGACATTTCCCAATAAAACAGCTGTCACTGACACTGCCACACAATGTACATGTTTGAGGTCTCTTCAGCTTGATAGACTGTGCGGACACAGAGTACTAGTCACATAACACCCTGAAGTTTAGCCTTACTTAGTGACTGCATTCCAAGTCACCAGTCTGTGAGATTATTCTGAGGTTACTCCACTCTCACATGTGTCCATTACACATAACACTAACGTAGGTGGGACTATCCCAATATTCCCAGTTTCAGGATCATGGACAGCAGCATAACACAATGTATGCACTGATAAATGACCAAGATACTCTACAAAATCAGTAATCATTTCGGGTCCGCGGACAGCAAACTCATCAATGTCAACAGTGACTCCATCATCATGGACACAACATCATCCAAGTCAGCAGCAGCTTCAGCACCTCGGACAGCAACATCATTCAATGCTAGCAACATCTTCAGAACTGCGGACAGCAGCAGCTTCAGCACCTCGGACAGCAACATCATTCAATGCTAGCAACATCTTCAGAACTGCGGACAGCAGCAGCTTCAGAACCACGGAGAGCATCATCCAATTGCAGCACCTGCTTCAGGGCAGTGGACAGCAGCTTCATCCAATATCAGTAGCAGCTTCAGAACCACGGAGAGCATCATCCAATTGCAGCACCTGCTTCAGGGTAGTGGACAGCAGCTTCATCCAATATCAGTAGCAGCTTCAGAACCATGGACAGCATCATCCAATTGCAGCACCTGCTTCAGGGCAGTGGACAGCAGGAGCATCCAATATCAGTAGCAGCTTCAGAACCATGGACAGCATTATCCAATTGCAGCACCTGCTTCAGGGCAGTGGACAGCAGCATCATCCAATATCAGTAGCAGCTTCAGAACCATGGACAGCATCATCCAATTGTAGCACCTTCAGGGTTGTGTCTGTGTTATCTTCGTGCTCAGGACCTGAAAGTGACAAAAGGAGAGGGCAGGAGAGAACTTTCCGTCCTTACAGCACCTAAATGTTTTCTTCGTTCTCCGTTAGTTTGGGGTATTTTTTTTTTTTCTATGTAGCATTGGACCCTCGCGGGCTCGATTTGGGCTTGGTGTCTCGCTCCGCTTCGCTACCCCTGCTTCAGGGCAGTGGACAGCAGCATCATCCAATATCAGCAGCAGCTTCAGAACCATGGACAGCATCATCCATGTCAGAAGATCAGAATCAGCTTCAGGACAACAGACAGCAACATAGGGCCTAATTCAGACCTGAGCGCTCGCTAGGTTTTTTTGCACTCCTGCGAACAGATAGTCGCCGCCCATAGGGAGTGTATTTTCGCTTTGCAGTGTGCGAACGCATGTGTAGCGGAGCTGTACAAACAGATGTTGTGCAGTCTCTGCACAGCCCAGGACTTACTCAGTCGCTGCGATCACATCAGCCTGTCCAGGGCCGGAATTGACGTCAGGAACCCACCCTGCAAATGCTTGGACACGCCTGCGTTTTTCCGACCACTTCCTGAAAATGGTCAGTTGCCACCCGCAAACGCCTTCTTCCTGTCAATCTCCTTGCGAACGCCCATGCGAATGGATTATTTGCACAAACCCAACACTGAGCGACGATCTGCTTTGCACCTGTGCAACACGCCTGCGCATTACGGTGCATACGCATGCACAGTTTTGACCTGATCGCAGCACTGCAAAAAACATTAGCGAGCGGTCAGGTCTGAATTATCCCCCACAGTCTAATATCAGCAGCAGCTTCAGGACCGTCGATAGCAGCATATTCCAATTTCAGCATCAGCAGCATCGTCCAATGTCAGCAGCTGCTTCAGGGCAGCAAACAGCAGCATCACCCAATTTCAGATTTAGTATTACGGAGAGTGTCACATTTCTTTGTGGCACCATTTAAAAAAACACAATTTAAATTTAATTTTAAGATTCTAAAGGGTCAGGGGTTTTGCCATTCCCTTAACAGTAGTTCCATTAATTAAAAAAAAAATGGAATTACTGTATTTATATGTATAGTTATTGGAAATGTCATAAGTTAAAACAGTGTTTCTCAAATTCTCAAACCATAATGCAGGTGCCCTAGGGCGATCTCAAGGAGGACAGAAACCTCCCATGGAGCAGATTAGCAAAAGCTACCCTAACAGTCCAGGTTTTAAGGATATCCATGTTTAACTACTGATTATTTAATAACTATCTTAGTTAGTCTGATTATACCATCTGTATACAAACATGGAGATCTTTAAAACCTGGACTGATAGTGATTCTCAAATGTGGACTTCAAGGTTCCCTATCTTAAAAGATAGTTGTGACTAGGAAACAGTGGGAAAATACTAAACTTTTCTATATGAGAAATTGAAACAAGAGAGAGAGAAAGGATCTGTCTTGGTGCACTTAGAATTAAAATATAAAGTTTATTTGTTGATTTTTTATAGTGAATAATATAGCATACTAAACAGGTAAACATCTATGCGAAATATTGGTTATTGGGTTAAGTGTAAACCAATGTGACCACTAGAGAAAAATGGTGAATAAAGTGATTTAAATAAATATATGAGAAATGGAAGCTTGTCTTGAAAGTTGCTTGATAGCAACAAAACGTGTGAACTAATGGTAATACTTAATTGAAAGGGGTCATAAAAAGCTGGATATCAGTCGCTTTATATAAATAGTGGGTGACAGAGTTGGGGTACATGGTTGGGACAAAAGAGTCTGTAGATAGTGCAATAGTTATGGAAGCCACAAACAAACACACCTGCTCTTATTTACATACACTCCGTGACTGAAGAATCCCACATAAATATATATAATGCAGAATGGTTGGGGCTGTGTTCCATTTCTAAAATGACTGCCTCATTGGCTTTACCTTTATATTGGCAGTTCACTGCCCATCACAGACAAAAATAATAGGCCCACATCTTATATTGTGGAAATAACAGAAAATATTTTTTTTAAATCCTAAATTCCATTATAATGAAACATAAAATGACGAAAGTTGTAATAAAAGCGATTAGATGAAGGAAAAGTTTGGTCTCAGTGTTTGTACTACAACCCAACAACCAGATTTGCTGCAAGAAATATTAGATTTATGTCAAACCTTTATTGAAATAAAACATGTCATCTTGCACATATGATCCGTAATGATCGCAAATATCATTGTGAATCCTGGTTCAAACAAATGTTAAAGATCTGAAAAGCACAAATCTGATTGAAGTAAGTTGAATAACTTTTGATGCATTTTCACTGTATTTCAACCTATAACTCCGAGATATATGAAGACAGTTCCACTGTTTAATGAGTCAAATGGAATACAATTTAAATTCAGACGTGTTTCATGTAGATTTCGAATACGTGGCTGCATTCAGCTAACTGTATTTGCTTGCCATCCGTGTAGGACACCAACAACTGCTAGGTCTACAGGAAAGAGATATAATTAAAGTGTATCTGTCATCATAAACTAACATAGCAGGATTCAGTGGTATGTATGTCATGCTAGCAAGCTGATCCAGAAATGTTCTCATATACAGTATGTTTCTCTTTCATATATCTATACGCAGCTTGCTGCCTGATGCCACTGGTTGCAGAGGGAAAATGAGAGGAAGGAGAAAAAGAAGGTTGACATGTAATGGGCCGTGTTTTTTTAAAGGGCAGGAAAGATAATTAAACCTGTTACTTTTCCTTGAAACACTCAATACTTATACAGGTCCACTTTAAAGGGTTAGATAACTCTTTTTAGTCTATTTTAGTGCTTCAGTAAAATATTTTCAAGAACATAGAATTATAAAAGTTGTATCACAGCACTAGTAGTAGAGTAAATGATGGCTACCTATCTCCAGTTACGCACAAATACATAGTTTCTCACATAATACTATCCATATTTCCTCATTTATTTTTTATTTCAATAACCAGATTAATTAGAATATATAAAGGATAACTGCACCCAAAAGTAAAAAATGTGATTGTGGGTGTAACCTATGTTACAATTAATAGGTAAGTTGGCTCCGGCATCTGCCCCATTTCTGAAGACCATGGATGGCTGTAAAATGGTTTATTTCCTTTATTTCTTGCAAAAGTAGGCTTCTCCCAAACATACAGTATGAACCGCATGGATGAAGATACATCTTCCCTGCGAGAAGTGGCAACTACAATGTGCCTAGTCCTATAAATTGTAAGCTTGCGAGCAGGGCCCTCCTACCTCTATGTCTGTCTGTTTTTGCCCAGTTTTGTTCTATAACTGTTGTTCTAATTGTAAAGTGCAACGGAATATGCTGCGCTGTATAAGAAACTGTTAATAAATAAATAATAGGCCATTACTAGGAATTTCTATCATGGTCACAAAAGCTTCTTTGGCATTACTTGTTGAGTTCTTACCAAAACATTGTTTTTTTGGATGGAGTTTTTATCAGTATATGCACCCAGAATATTCTTTACTATTGGACACCCTCCTAAACTATGCACATACTGTCCCTTTACCTGCTGTAACAGAAATATTAAATGGATTATTATCTTTTGGACATTATCCTTTCTAAGATCTTTCATATGGCTTTATATAACCAATTGTCACATTGGTAGCAATTTGCTCCAAGTTGGCAGTCCAATGTCCTCACTTTACATAGCCGAATAAGCCATTCATTTAAGGCACTGCTGTTAGCACCATGCTGGGATATGTATGAGTAACTATTGGAAAAAATGATGTAAAAGTATTTCTGTCAGGTTTTCCCTGGATAATGGATATAACATGAAAAGCTATTTCAATAAGTTAACAAGAGAACCTCTATAAATGCCAAAAAATTCAATTTGTAAGAAGTTTAACAGTCTTTTTTCCCAATGAAATCTACACAATGCAAAATATGAAAGTGGCCCATGTCATAGAGGTGTTCTGCAGTGTACAGTACTGGTATAAAAGCATTTACCTCAGGTACCGTCTTTGGCAGCAGGACAGCTGTTTTGGGGGCTCCATCCTGTCTCTAACTCCCAACCACTTGGGTTACTACTAAGCTGTGATTTTTATTATGCAAATGAATGTTTTTATATGTTAAAAGAGGGAAAACATTTCTGGAATAAATAATAATTGTAGAAAAATCTAGAAAAAAAAAACTGAAAGCAAAAACCAGTCTTCTGGAAGAAATATCTCTGGTGCGGGCAAGTATACAGATGGTATAACATTACATGGCAGTGTAAATATAATTTCTGATGACTGGGAAATTTGGAGATCCAGTGCTCACATTGCCTAATGTAGCTGAAATGGGTCACAATGCAAGTTCCTTGCCTCTCTGTTCTCACTTATTACAATGAAAGGCAGCAGCATGGAACATGCTCTGATATAAGTTTAAACAGCTGTGTACACAGCAAACAACAAGCCATAGATTTGTACAATTACAGGCATTTAAGAAGTGCTGAGATCAGCACAAACCTTTACAATGATCTCAAGAACAGATGGTTAATAAAACAAGTGTTCTACTCATAAAAGGGGAGGTGGATCAAGCTTTGGAGAGAGATAAAGTGTTGCAGTTGCACAAAGCAACTAAATACAGTATCTGTCATTTTATAAACTGTGGCAGATAAATAACAGAAGCTAAGTATTCTCTTTGGGAAACTTCTTTCTTGAAGTTTTGATGCATCTCTCCCATAGTGTGGAAATTTAATTTCAGATTTGCTAGTTTGTTAACAGAAGAGAGAAGATAACAAAACATACATACAAGCAATACCATCCTAATTCCCACAGGGCCATTCCGTGCTTCCACAGATCGCAGCAAGTATCCCAAGCTACTAAAGGTGTGCTAGACTACAACGCATGAAAATGAAAACACAACATGCTTGGGGAGATTTTCAGTTTCATCTCCAGAGACTATGGGAGTCATTCCGAGTTGATCGCTCGCTAGCTAGTTTTAGCAGCCGTAAAAACGCTATGTCGCCGGCCACTGGGAGTGTATTTTAGCTTAGCAGAAGTGCGAACGGTTGTATCACAGAGCGGCTACAAAAAATGTTTGTGTAGTTTCAGAGTAGCTCAAAACCTACTCAGCACTTGCGATCCCTTCAGACTATTCAGTTCCGGATTTGACGTCACACACCCGCCCAGCCACGCCTGCGTTTTCTCTGGCACGCCGGCGTTTTTCCGAACATTCCCCGAAAACGGTCAGTTGCCACCCAGAAACACCAACTTGTCAATCACTCTGCGGCAACCAGTGTGACTGAAATGCATCGCTAGACCCTGCGCAAAACTGCATCGATCGTTGTGCCCGTACGTTGCATGTGCGCATTGCGCCGCATATGCATGCGCAGAACTGCCATTTTTTAGCCTGACCGCTGCGCTGCGAACAAATGCAGCTAGCGATCAACTCGGAATGACCACCAAAGTACCAGCCAATCGGTTCCTAACTGCCATTTTTCAAACACAGCCTGTGGCACGTCATTTAGGAGCCGACAGGTTGGTACTTTATCTCCGTCGACTTTATCTCCATCTGAGGCTTAGTAAATAGACCCCATAGAAGGAAGAACTGGGGGTGAAAGTGCTCATGAAAATGAAAGTTTAGAGCACAGGGACTGCTGTAAAGTAAGAGAGAGAGAGCTTGGCAAAGAGAGTACTGGTCGGCTGGGTGATAAAGAGAGTGTTGGTATAGAGTGTAGTGGTCAGGAAACTGTGCTGGAGAAAATGCTGGGAGACAAAACTCAACAAGAAGACTTGGGGCATAGAGAGTTCTGAGTGAGTCAGATGTTTGGAGAGGAGACTGCTGATGAGTGTGAGAGTTGGCGACTGAGTAAGAGAAATGAGGATATAGTCAACCAACTTTATCACATGTTCTTGTGGTTGTTGCAGCTGACCGGAGTATATCTGGTGGCATGTGACCCTACTGTATATGAAGGTATAGTGGATATATTAGGTTTCTGAAACTGTTAGTTATAATTTGTGTCTATACTGTACATCACATTTTGTTACTGTAACTTTAAGAGATGTGTAGGAGACATGACAAGTGAGATACAGATGGAGTCATCTTTATCTTGGCCTTTAATAGGATTAATTGAGCCAGGGCAGTTGGAATTAATCCCCTGCTGTAATGACTTAATCCCCTGCTGTATTGTTCTCTCTGTATTGTATTGCAGCTGAGAACAATAGATGAAGGGTTTATGCTAATAAGCCTTGGTGCACCTAGGTGCAGCAGAGAAGCCAAGATGATATTTGCTCCATCTGTAAGCAGTATTTCTATTACACTTGTTATATCCGGGCTCATTGCCAACACTGTTATAACAGAAGCCACATGTCCTATATCATACATGCGATATACACTTTCGATGACGCTTTACTAAAAACCCTCTTACCTGCCCTAAGGTAGAACTGGACAGAAGTTGACACACATCAGAAATTATGATGTTAGATTCTAGAAAATCTTTGTGCATATACTAAGGAGGGTGTGAAATGAGTTTGTACACAGCAGTTGTTACGTTTGTACCTACAAGTAACAAGTACCAAAGGCTTAACCAAAACATTTGACAAGTGTTCCTATCTGTAAAGAAAAAGCACAGACGGATCATTGAAAATTCACGTGCACTGTACATATAATACGCTTTGGCCTTCGTGTTAGTCTCTCTTTTGTAAGCTGTTTCTTTGCTTTGTTAAATTTTATTAAGTGATGTATTGACTGAGCTGCATAGAGTACTGTAGGTATAACAATGAAGAAGAGCCCTGAAGCCACTACAGTACTCGTTGCACCTTACCATGGATAACGTTCTTCTCTTCCAGCTCGGTTGAATAAAATTTATCCTACGTGTTGAGCTGCAACATTTGCACAACAACCTCACAATTTTTTTAATTATTTTTTTAAATTTGCCTCTAAATATTTAGCAAAATAAAAAAATGTATTGTATTACCTTTTAAAACATGTTTTCCTTCAGTACACGCAATAGAATGCTTTGCATCTTGTATGCCCAAACCAAAACACTTTATCACTGCAAAACGGGCAACATTCTGTTCTTTTGTGGATTCTGCCTGGGAAAGACAAAGAAAACAAACAGTTGAAGGTTTGAACAGTTATAAGGAACATCTAAATAAACTGAAGCTGAAGACCAGGTGGATGAGCGCAATAAATCTGGAACCTTATAATGATAAACACATCAGCTGGAGTCAAACCGTTGTGTTCAAAGCTGTCTTTTTAACATGGCAGTCACATTACACAGACTTACACATCTCAGGGGAAGTCAGATGAATCCATAAATCCAATTGCACTTTATTGATTTTTAAATCTTATTTCTTGAGGGGATTATGTCATAAAGCAAAACAGAAGCAGCACCATTGGGACCTGGGCATATGCTGCGCTGTAATTCCACTCAGCGCTTTGTTCTCATAATATTGAAATATGAATTGTCCTTTTCCACTCGTTCTAATATTTTTTTAATGCTCATAATTAGAGGAATTGTAACGTACAGACAATACAAGTCTTCTTGGCGTGTTGGTACAAATTGCAATACTCGCCTCGCTGGGGACTGCACATTATAGCGAGATAACAGAGGCACTTTCTTGAATATGTTTATCGCCGTCGTACAATGCAGACTTCACACCAGAGATTAAATAGTGTTTTTGTGAATCAAACAATATTAATGTTTCATTGTATATAGGAACAATAAACAAGCAAGTGTGTGAAATCGTAGATTAGAACAGTAATGACTTATGAGTTTCAAGGATGTAAAGAGGGATTGACGCCACCGCTATTCTTTGACTTTAGGGAACCACCATCAATTTAATACTGTATTTTGCACAATGAATCTCTGCTTCTACCAATACATTTACAGGATTTTTTACATATAATATTATTTACAGGAGTTAATACATATAATAGCACTACTTTTTTTTATAAAGACAATACAAGTATCAGATAAATGTAATTCCTATAACACACTCATGAGAGGCCCATTCATTGATCATTGAATATTTGCAGCTTAATCCCAGAAAACACCTACCTTGCATCCCCTGAATGTATCAGAGGCAGGAGCTGTTCTTGGTGCGGGCAAGCAGTGGCCTGGGGGCGCGGCCGCAAGTCACCCCGCAGGCACCGCCACCTACCCACACCCCGCTCCCCGGCTGCAGCAGACGCCGTGTACTGTGTGGGCGTCCGCTGCAGCCGGCTCCAGTGACAGACACTAGAGGTCATTATTGACCTCTAGTGTCTGTGCAGCGATGCTATGGGAAAGACGTCATGACGTCTCTCCCATAGAGAGGAGCCGTGGGAAGCCAGACGGAGCAGCAGCAGCAGCGGTCGGGAAGCAGGAGCGGGGCAGTGGTAAGTATTGTTTTTTTTTGTGTGTGTGAGTGTTTGTAAGCAGCAACTAAGGGGCACAGTGACAGGGGGCACAACTACTGGGGGCACAGCGACAGGGGGCACAACTACAAGGGGCACAGCAACAGGGGGCACAACTACTGGGGAAAATCTACTGGGGGCATAGCTACAGGGGGCACAACTACTGGGGGCACAGCGACAAGGGGCACAACTTCTGGGGGCAAAGCAACAGAGGGCACAACTACTGGTGCAAATCTACTGGGGGCATAGCTATAGGGGGCACAACTACTGGGGCAAATCTACTGGGGCATAGCTACAGGGGGCACAGCTACAGGGGACAAATCTACTGGGGGCAAATCAACTGGGGGGCAGAACTACTTGGGGCAAATCTGGGGGCACAGCTACTGGGGACATAACTGTGGCCACGCCCCTCCCCTATGAAACCACGCCCCTATTTTTTTACGCGCGCCTCTGCCGCGCACTAACTGTTCCTGTTGCTTGTTTATTGTTCATTGTCATATTTACCAACTTCCAGAATGCGAAGCATTCCGGAGATTGGCCCCCGCAGCTACCGCCCTTAGCCCGCTGTACCTTATGGGCTGCACATCATGAGGGTTCCCCGGGACCGGGCATACGTAGGAGCCCTGGCAGCAGACGGAGCACATCACAAGGACGGGTTCTTTGCAGAGTGCCCTGTCCCTGTGGTGTTCATTAATACATTCACCCGGTATAATCGCATATTGCAATGTTATTCCGGGCACTATTATTGTGCCCAGACCGATGCGATTATTAATAAATGAGCCCCTCAGTCTGGGATCTCTCTGGAAGGAGGACCATGTAATGGAAAGCCCAAGTTTTGTCACTAGGAATTATAACCACTGGCGGCACCAGAGGCGGGGCTGCAGGTCAGTTCAAATTTCAAATACGGGAGCCGCACCAACTGCCACCAACTGTCATTTCCAACTGACTCACTGGCAGTGGGTGTGGCTCCTCTTTTTGAATTCTGAGCTGAGTCGCCATTGGTTCTAACGATAAATTATAAGTTGTGCACCACGTCCTAGCTTCAGTTCTGTGTTCTGAATCAATCCAGCGCTTGATTTAAGTATTTGGTTTAGGCTGAATCCATTTGAATCACAGAGTTGAACCCGAGGGAGCAGTGATGTCACAGGATACAGGTGCCGCACAAATATGGGAGCCTGGCATGAGTTACTTGTAGATACCAGGGAAAGGCAAACAATGGAGATAGGCAAAATGCTGGTCCTATCTGCCTAGGGGATGCTGCCCCTTCTCTTAACAAATATGCGTTAATAAGTAAAGATACAGCAAAGAGATTGCTTTAGCAATCACTTGACTTCTAGCACATCATAGGGAGCCTCTGTCCCTGCATGTGATCCGAAATGTTCTTATTGCCACAACAGACAGCGATAAATGATAACTATCAGGTCTAACGCCCTCATATCTCGCCCGTGGGTGCCCAGGCATTCATAGAGCGGAATCTGTGGGAGACCAACGTAACTACAATGACAAGGTTGAGAAGAGGACAAATGATGGCAACAATATATTAACAAATGTGAGAAGAGGACAAGAAGTACAGGAGAGGAGGGAGAACAGTAGCAACAATAATCAAACACCAGCAGAGAAGGAGAATGGTGGCAACAAGAGGAAGATGAAGATATATGCTGACAACAATGAACAGTTACTGGGGGAAACGAAGACAAATGGTGACTGACAAGAAACCTATTATAGGGTAAGAGGAAGGAGAATTAGAGGCAAAGGCAGCATGAAGTGAGGACCAGAACCAAAGTTGTGGTGACCATGCGGCGGGGGGGATGTATCAAGCCACCTAAAGAATGGAGACGTGGACAAGTGCAGAAGTTGCTCAACCTATCAACATCTACCTATCATTTCCTAAAATATACTTGTTATAATGCTAGCTAGAAGCTGATTGGGCGACGGCTCCACTTGTCCACTCTTTAGAAGGCCTCATACATCATCTCCCATATCCTGCAGTGGGCTGGACAGAGTGGACATAAAGGCCTGACTACTCAATTAGACCAATAAATTAATAAGGTCATATATTCAAATGTTTGGGTTGTGCAGAAAGGAAATGAGTATTGTCAAAGTCGAAAAATATCATGCTGCACGTTGCCATATATTAACCCCATGCGCTTGCCCGCTGCACGTGCACATTCTCTCCCGTGCGTACGCATATTCGCAGTTACGTGACGGCGCCTCCACGGTCGTGCGCTCAGGCACGTGGTATGTGCATTTACGGTAGAGTTTGTGTGCGTCTGGCGGGCGACTCAATCGTTACATAGTTAATCCAAATAGTATATTTTATAGGTTATGGTCCCCTTAATAATAACTGTAAGTTTGTTTAGTGTAACTGGTTCATGAACAAAGGAATTCCTCTTTGCATGATACGAAGGGTCAGACAGGGTCTGAGCGGTGGTGTTTGGTACCTAACTGAAGAGTATTTTATTAGAAACAATCCGGTGCTGGTTAGGTAGAGATTAATCGCTCCTGCATATAGTTATGTCTATAAGTAGTTTCTGGACATTTACTGTATTTGCGGTTCATTATCCATGTGGTGGGAATCCTGAGATTCCCTCCCACCTGAGCAGTCTGGAATAGTCACAGCCCACCTGTTCAAACAAACCTATGACCTTTTGTTGTAATGTGAAGACAGATTCCTGTGTCCAATGAACAATGAGATTATAGGCCCCTTTGTAGTGTACTGTATGCAGTGTATATAAGAAACAGCCAGTCTGGACCAGCTCAGTCTACTCTCCACAAAAGGTTTTCATCACTGACTAACTTGAGAGCTGGTGACCAGGACTGTGCAGCGATCATTCCCCAGTGTGTAAGTTTTTCTCTGTAACCAACTTGTTCTCTGTTTGTATTTGCCATACTCTCTCTCTCTCTGTTATTGTTACGCTGTTGTATATTGTATATGTGTAGTTATTCTGTTAGATATTGATGTTAGTTTGTAGTGTATAAACTGTTAACTGTATTTTCCCTTTTTACATAACTAAATCTCGTTAGTAAAGGTTTTGGAACCTTAGCAAGGTATTGTGTGTTTATTACATTGCTGAGAGTATTCAGAGCGTCTCAATCGCTCAAGAGGCTTTTATATAATAGAGGTTAATTAGCATTGCATGCATTGTGTTCACATTACAAAACCAAGGTTTACAGTATAGGCTCAGCCTTTCATTGTGTTGCATACAAGGTTTACTGTGTGTCATCCTGTGAGCGTCTGCGCCGCTCGTGTTCCTCTTGTGGGCACAGCGTCCGCTACGCTAGTAGCGTAGCATTACGGTACTCGGACCACCTATAGCGTGCTCGATACCCAGCGTAAGCCGTGAGCGAACGTGCCGCTCGTGCGTCTCGACCACGGCCTAGCGTCTGCTACGCTAAGTGCGTACCCTTACGGTACCCCGTACGCCCATTGCGTACTGAGTCTCTTACCAATATATAGTGAATGTTATAAGATAAACATTTAGCTTTATCAGTATATAATTTAATAAATTACCATAACAATAACTACTCACTCCTTTGCATGACAATATACAGTATATACAGATGCATTTGGGTTGTAGTCGGCTCTTTCAGTGCCAGAGGCCTACAAGTGCCTCGCGGCTGTGGCTCTAGGGAACAAACAGTATTTTGTGCCCGCTGTTCATTACACACAGCACTAATTACCAGCACAAAGTTCCACCAGTGAATTATGTAAAGCATCTGGGACACCGTAATTTTGCGCAGAGTAATTAAGCCACTGTGAGTCGGGTGCTCCCTGCACGCTTGGATATAGACACAGAACGCTAGGTAGTGAGAGATAAGCAGGGTGGAACTACAGCGCTCATCCACACACCGGTGTCTCATGCTGACTGCACCCAGGACAATGTGTGACACTGAGGGGAGAGAAGAGCAGACAGGATAAAACAGCGTCTGCTCCATGATGAATGAGGGATAGATGAGACATGCTCCCCAGAATGAGAAAATATCACATGCCCCCGCACACCGCCACTGACAGGAGAAACACGCATCCAAAAAATTCATCTGGTGTGACAAGAACGTGACTGCTAAGGGTGGAGTGTTCCCGTCCAATGAATCCCATGAAATTATATACCCTATAGATATACTGTTTATATACTATATGTTCTCCTGGCATTGCCTATGGTTTTATCTTCTCATTCCTCCTCTCTCTTTAGCACCCCCTCTTTTTCTCCTCCTCCAACTCCCCCTCTTACTCCATCTCTCTCTTTAGTATCACCTCTCTATTTCTCATATCAGCATATTATTTCATTTTGAAGGATTATCTGTAGCATGACCTTTTTCTGTTCACATTTAGAAGTGCACTTTGTGGAACTGTAAAGTGGTCTGTGTGCAAATTCCCACACTGGAGAACTGCAGAAGTGTATCTTTTCAATTTGTGATCAATCATGGCTGCAGATGCACTTCCTATGCAACAAACACTTCCTGTATAACAAACACTTCCTGTATAACCAATTGGATGGCAATGATGCAACTTCCACATCCACAAACAACATACATCTAGATGTCCTCACCATGTCTCCTCTACAGAATGTTTTCTCTCTCTGTATGTGGCCTGTGCATCCCCGTGGCCATTTGGAGATATTAACGAGGAGTTTTGGGGAGTGGTTGGAGAAACGCAGTTTCTGATGGAGACTTTTAAAACGCTTTGAGTCTGATTTATCAATGACAGAAATTCTATTGCGGACAAAAAAACTGGAATTTTTTTTTTATGTGAAACTGCTTTAAACATTCTGAAAAGATTTTTTTGCAATTTTGTTGACTTTTTCCGTACATCAGCGGAACTGAGAGCGCAAAACATGTTAACATTTAACTCTATGGATCATGTGGTGTTTGGAATATGCCCCAGTTAATTGTTTTTATTTGCTGCAAATTATTTTTTGCTAACTTGCTGCAATAAGGGATTCTTCTTATATAAAAACATTTATGAATTACCGGGGAAGTAGCCTAATGATATACAGGCCACGTGATTTACTGAAATGATGAACAAAAAGTTGTGGCACACGCATTTCCCAAACAGATAATGGGGGTAATTCCAAGTTGATCGCAGCAGGAAATTTTTTTGCAGTTCGGCAAACCATGGCACTCATTCTGAGTTGTTCGCTCATTATTTTTCTTCGCATCGGAGCAATTAATCGCAAACTGCGCATGTGCAATGTTCGCAGTGCGCCTGCGCCAAGTAAATTTGCAAAAAAGTTTGGTATTTTACTCACGGCCTAACAAAGTTTTTTCATCGTTCTGTTGATTGGAGTGTGATTGACAGGAAGTGGGTGTTTCTGGGCGGAAACTGGACGTTTTATGGGAGTGTGTGAAAAAACGCAGGCATTTCAGGGATAAATGCGGGAGTGGCTGGAGAAAATGGGGGAGTGTCTGGGCGAACGCTGGGAGTGTTTGTGACGTCAAAACAGGAACGAAAAGGACTGAACTGATCGCAGTGTAGGAGTAAGTCTCGAGCTACTCAGAAACTGCAAAGAAATTTCTATTCGCAATTCTGCTAATCTTTTGTTCGCAATTCTGCAAAGCTAAGATTCACTCCCAGTAGGCGGCGGCTTAGAGTGTGCATTTCTGCAAAAAGTAGCTAGCGAGCGAACAACTCGGAATGAGGGCCCATGTGCACTGCAGGGGAGGCAGATATAACATGTGCAGAAAGTTAGATCTGGGTGGGTTATTTTGTTTCTGTGCAGGGTAAATACTGGCTGCTTTATTTTTACACTGAAAATCAGATTGCAGATTGAACACACCACGCCCAAATCTAACTCTCTCTGCACATGTTAAATCTGCCTCCCCTGCAGTGCACATGGTTTTGCCCAACTGCTAACAAAATTCCTGCTGCGATCAACTTGGAATTACCCCCAATATGTCACCGCTCTGTGCAGTGGCAGCGCATTGACGCGCTCTGCTACAAAAGCCATTCCGGTGATCAGTAGATATGGCGGTTCATAATGTATCTCGGGCCGGCAGTAAATAAGAAGAAGATCTCACAGAGGAGAGGCTGCGCTCGTATTCTCTAGCTGTAGGTTTATGCTGCGCATTGTGCAATAGATTGAATAACACTACATTAATTTTAATGATAATTTCCCTTTAAGGCATGAAGATGATCTACGTATTATCTATTTTTACTGTCACTATGTATACACGTGTGCATGCTCTGTAGTTATGACAAGGAGGGAATGAAAACAGTTAGCTAAAGGGCAAATATTGGAGTCTTTTTTTCCTATAATCCTATAGAGAACCATGGGAATATGTTATTTGCGCAAATCAAAATGTATTTCTCTTTTTCTTAGTATTTATTAGCGGGGGGAAAGTAAGGTAATAATGGGGGTCATTCCGACCCGATCGCTCGCTGCAGTTTCTCGCAGCGATCGGGTTGGAACTGCGCATGCACCGGTGCCGCAGTGCGCCGGCGCATAGCAGCCGTCGTTGCCTAGCGATCGCCTCTGAGGCAGAGTCGGTCGCTGGGCGGGAGAGGGCTGCATGGCGGCGTTAAGCCGCCGTTTAGGGGGGCGCGTTCCGGCCAACGCAGGTGTGGCTGGACCGTTGGGGGAGGCGGGCTGCGGCGGCTGCGTGATGTCACACGCAGACGCTGCGGCCTGGGGAGCGACGAGTAGTTCTCGGCCAGCACGCTAAAGCTGCGCTGGTCGGGAGCTACTCTTGAAGTGCAAAGGCATTGCCGCTGTGGGATGCCTTTGCACTTCTTCGGGCGGGGGGGGGGGGGGGCGGACTGACATGCGGGGCAGACTAGCCCTGTGCTGGGCGTCCCCCCGCATGTCAGTGTGAATGATCGTAGCTGTGCTAAATTTAGCACAGCTACGATCAACTTGGAATGACCCCCAATGAGCAGTGCTTTCTTTGTAGGGAAAACAGCAAACAAAAAATGAGGAAGCGCTATTCACTTAGTATTGAAATTATTTTCTTTACTGATAAAAAATACAATGCTATAAATACAAACATATACCGGCCAGTATAACAATTATAAAACAATTATTGACATGATTCCTAAAACATCACACATGATATACTTCTATTGTCACCCTTAATTAATAACCTATCACTGCTTTTACCTGATACACTTTCCTATGCATTAGTATTGTACTATTATCACGATATGCATAAACTAGTCTGCACCTCCAATCAGATAATAAAAATATATATAAGAAAAAATCAGATAGGTTTCACAATGAATTAATCAATAATTAGTAGGTTAGGCATGCATGCATTCCATTAAAAGACTGAAGAATATGTTAGTATGTTTCCAATTCCAACTGCACAATGGGTTAATTTGTACCCAGTAAGTCCCTTATGTATACATTTGTTAAATAGAGGCAGTGTGCAGAAAAACCTCCAACCACTTTCCTTTTTGTGGGAGGTATAAATCAGAGTTAGTCGACAATGTTAGATCCAGTCCAGAAAGAACTGCATTAGGCAAATGCTCTCTATTAAGCTACAACCTTTAGGCAGCCACTTCTCACACGGTTAGTTTGGGTAATTAGGTGAGGCACATATAATCATGTGATTTGTTATGATGTGATGCGTTTCCACAAGGACTAGAGTGCGTTTAGCAGAAGCACCCACTAGCAGCTTTATCCTTGATGGCTGTTACAAGAATCAGCCTGCTAATAAAAACATTCCTTCCCCTGTGCACTGGGGTAAGGAAAAAACAGTTCACCAGCCGGTAATGAGGGTTTAAGAGCCACCCGAATGCTAGTAGCAGATGATGGAGAGTACTCTCCTGACTCACAACTCCTCTGGTATGCCCACAAACGCGTTTCTCCGCCTCAGGGTCCGTTTCAGCGGCTTCATCAGTGTGTAATCGGTACTGTAAAAATGGAACCAGCACTCACCTACCTTACTAATGGGGACCCGTTGGCCAGTTAGTGTCTCCCAGTCTGTAAATAGAAGAGTCTAATTAGCTGGGCCCGGGTTGTTGAAGGGGCCTGGGTCTGCTGCCCCCCCCACCCCCATCCCCGCCCCTTCCTCGAGTATCCCTATACCTAAGGCCGGTGTCAGCTTCCCAGTGATATCTTCAGGAAGATGGCGTCTGCACATTGAAACCACAGACTCTGCCAGAGTCTTTGCTCTTTAATGCACAAAATATCACTGGGAGGATGGCACCGGCTGAAAAGGAGGGACCCACATCCCAGAGGCAAGGTAGGAAGCGGGGGCCACAATTATTCATTTTTAACAGTCTCTATTTTTTTTTTCCAGGGGTGTGGACATGCCCCCTTTTAGGCCACACGCCCCCATTCGTTATCGTGGCTCTCTACATCCCTGGATACAAGTTCCAGACAAGAGTGTTAAATATACCAGTGATAGTGGTAGCCGAGTGTCCTTTTTTGGAGATAACGCACAGGTGTCAGTACTGGGTCACACTGGGCACTGACAGTATTCTGCTGAGATACCGTTCCCTGCATGGGTGTAGTATGGTATGCCGGCGGTCGGGCTTCCGGCAACCAGCATACCGGCGCCGGGAGCCCGACCGCCGGCATACCAACAGTGTGGCGAGCGCAAATGAGCCCCTTGCGGGCTCTCTACACGCGCCACGCTATTTTATTCTCCCTCCAGGGGGGGCGTGGACCCCCACGAGGGAGAATAAGTGTCGGCATGCCGGCTGTCGGGATCCCGGCGCCGGTATACTGTGTGCCGGGATCCCGACAGCCGGCATACTGAAGACCACCCCCCTGCATAGATAGCTGTAACAATATAATCCACTACAGAGACCATCACAACAAATCAGGGGCGAATTAAGGGGGGACAGCACCTCTAGGCACAACAGTAAAGGCCGGAATCCTGAACTATCACAATCCCGCCGACGGAATGCCGACCCATAGAGTGGGAATAGAACCTGTAGCGAGCACAGACAGCGGACATCTGCAAATCCGTTCACAACTCCCTCACCATGGAATGATGTTTCCAGTCTGTGCAGTGTGTGTGTAGCCCAGGACTTACTCCTACAGCGCCATACAAACAGGCTGATCGGGGCCGGAGCTGACGTCACACACCCGCCCTGAAAACGCTTGGGAACGCCTGTGTTTTTCCTGACACTCCCAGAAAACGCTCAGTTACCACCCCCAAACGCCGGCTTCCTGTCAATCACCTTGCGTACGCCTAGCGATCAAAATTTTCGCAATATTCTGTCGCTGTTTGGCAATGCACATGCGCATTGCGGTGTATATGCATGCGCAGTCGTTCGTTAATCGCCCGCTGTGCGATTTTGCACAACATTGATCAGGTCTGAATTAGGCCCAAGGTTTGGAACAGATGTGACAGATGTAGTTACGATAAAGCAAACTGCCTTATAAACTTTTATATTGGAACAAGGGGGGGGGGGGGGCTGGACTGTTGGACTGCACACCCTAATACTAAAGATATCAAGAGGTGCTATCATGCTGAGGCTTCTAATACTATGCTGGAGGAAGAGAGTTGCAGATGCACACTCCTAGCACTAAGAACACTGGGGGTAATTCCAAGTTGATCGCAGCAGGAAATTTTTTAGCAGTTGGGCAAAACCATGTGCACTGCAGGTGGGGCAGATATAACATGTGCAGAGAGAGTTAGATTTGGGTGGGTTATTTTGTTTCTGTGCAGGGTAAATACTGGCTGCTTTATTTTTACACTGCAATTTAGATTGCAGATTGAACACACCCCACCCACATCTAACTCTCTCAGCACATGTTACATCTGCCTCCCCTGCAGTGCACATGGTTTTACCCAGTTGCTAACAGAATTCCTGCTGCGATCAACTTGGAATTACCCCCACTGATAGTAAGAATCATTTCAATAAACCCTCACATTTATATTGTACAGCAATGACATTAAGCCAATATTTTCATTCACAGACCTTCCCCCATATACAGACATGAATATTTCAGTGTTTGCTCATGAAATATTACCCATCTTCCTGAAATAAAGATACCACATGGTCAGTATATTGCATACCTTCCAACATTTATAGCCCATGCGCTTGCTGAAGACACACGTGCCTGAAAATAGGGTGTGGCCTAGAGTGTAGGGGGTGTGGCCCCCATTTTCCATCACTTTGGTAGTGTTCTCAGTGCTCTCCGAGCAGCTGGGCTGCCCCCAGCCTCTCTTCCCTGCGCTATTTAGATGCCGCGCTCACGCAATGTGAATTATCTGGTGTAAAAGCGATGTTATACTGTATGTGCAAAGTCTGATTCAGTTATGGGGTCAAGAAACAAAGGAAGAAATTCATTCTAGAGATTAGATTTACTAGTGCTAGTGCTGTTGCCCGTAGCAACCAGTCAGATTCTAGCTATCATTGTATTATTGCATTCTAGAGAACGACACCATCACCCCTTTTCATTTTTAGACGCTTTAGTAAATCTACCCTTAGTAGTTTACTGTCTCTTGATATATTATGCATGGGCAGCGGTGGCTCCTGACTTCATGTAGGTGGGGACTGCCGCTGGCCGTGCTGCCGTCTCCCTTATCCCTGCCGCCGGGTCCCTGTTCCTTTGTACCCGCTGCTGCCGCCAACCAGCCAGGTCCCGGCATTTGTAGTGTACAATGCTGTTCTCAGATACCCGGACTGGCGCATGTGCAGTCGCGGCTACGGTACTGCGCATGCATAAACTCCCGGCTTCCATGGACTGCCTCAGTTGCAGCCCACAGAAGCCGCCTAGAGCTACCCGAAAGGGGGTGGCCTCTTACAGGAAGCCAGCTCTGCTATTCTCAGCCCTGTCTGGCAGTCCCAGAGGGAGGGAACACCTCCCAATGGGACGGCCTGCTTTGTCTGTGACTGGCGGGTAGGACTTCCAATAGGAAGTTGCTGCCAGTCACAGTGAAGTCAGTGCAGTGTCGTGGACTACATCTGGCTTCACAGACTCTGTGCTGAAGTAGCGGATTTTACCTGGGAGGGCTGCAGTCCTGCATCTATAGGTGGCCAAAAGGTAGATCGCGAGGTAAGTTATGCAAAGGGTTTCTTCACAAGGGGAGGGACTATCAGCAAAGGGGGGTTCTGCATAGAGCGTGGTATCTTCACGTGGTAAAGGGGTTTTATTTTACACAAGGGGGGATCTGCACAGAGGGGATTATTGTACGGGGCCTATTATGCAGGGGACTGGAAGAGGGGGTATCTGCACAAAGGGGGGAATCTGCAAAGAGGGGGGTTATTTGATGTTGTCATTATTAATTCTATTTTTAAATGTGAGCGTTATTATTGGTGTTATTTGACGTCGGTAGATCACCAAAAAAGTAAGTGAACAAAAGGTAGATCCCAGGTCCGGTCACCCCTGGTATAGGTAAACACCGCCATGCATGAGTGTCACAGAGAATGAGGGACCTAGGTTTTGTGTGCTGGAAATGGATTGGGAGAAGACACAAAACATATTATACCCCAGGTCACTATAGCAAGTGACATATTGCTGCATATATGCCGGAGAGACCTGGACCAGTTCAGCGCAGGTGAACGCCAGTGAAGGACTTTGCAGCAGCAATTTGCATAAAGTGCCAGATGAGCGAACCGGCAAAAGACGCAGACATGGACCCAACTATTGCCGACTCAGAATCAGTTCCTATGTCGGCAAGCTAGCCCCAACATATATGATTAACAAAGGATAATGCCCCTATGATATAGACACGAGGAGCAATGATGGGGCTAATTCAGACCTGATCACTGCTGTGTGTTTTCGTACACCGGGCGATCAGGTCTGAACTGCGCAGGTGCCGCAGTGCGCCGGCGCATGCCAGAGATGTGATCGGCATCTAAGCCCAGCGATCGCCTCTGCTTGATTGACAGGCAGAGGCGTTCGCTGGGCGGGAGGGGGCGGGATGGCGGCGTCAGGCCGCCATTTTGGGGGCACGGTCCAGGCAACGCAGGCTTGCATGGACCATGCAGGGAGCGACCCGGAGAGCGACGGGTAGCTCCCTGCCAGCGTGCAGGAGCTGCGCTGGCTGGGAGCTACTCTTCAGGTGCAAAAGCGTTGCCGCCGTGCGATGCTTTGTACCTGTGCGTCGGGGCAGAGCCAGACATGCGGGGCGGAGCCAGACATTACATGCCTGTGGAAGTGATTGTAGATGTGCTAAATTTATCACATCTACGATCAAGTCTGAATTACCCCCGATGTGCAGAGCACAGTACAGAGGTTCACACCTGACCCCCGGCTGAGTAAGAGCTTCTCCTTATCTCGCAGCTTGTGGGCGGAGCTGCGCACGACGCCGGGTCACAGGTTGGGTAGGTCTTATAATCAGACATTATCTGCCCTGATTGTTGATACAGGAAGCACAAAGCGTATGTAGTCCCGTCTAGGATAATGCTTTAATTGGGCAGGAATTAGACTTTATTTAACAAAGGATAAACCCTAATGAGTTCTCACGTTTAATTTTAATGAGTTCCAAACTGCAGTCCTGAATAAAACAGGCAGCATAAGATCCGCATTGTTCTTTGTACTCTGGTAAAGATCTAGGTTACACGTGGGAATGATATGAAAGAGAAGTTCTGTAACATCCATAAATATATATGCAGTGATTTGTATAATTGGGAATTATTTATAACTGTCTGCTCATCTGGAGGTTACATCCTCCAAAATCACAGAGACCGTCTGTGAATTAACCAAAGCAGGATGACACGTACAGATTCCTGTCTACGTCTCAAACAGCATTTACCGTCATTGTATACAGACACGCTAAGGGCCTGTGTTTGCGCAGTTCTGTGGTGGCAGGACCTGGATGCACGCGTTGTAAAGGTGAGATGTTTATTTTCTCCAAAAAGTCTTAAAGACGACTCGTCCCTTTTTCAAGGAGATACAACATACAAGATGTATACAGCAGTTCCACACTTCAAGACGTCACAGAAGATGTACACTCTGAGGCTCGCAGACCTCCTATTTACCTCAATATAACACACGGGGGGGGGGGGGGGGGGGGTAGTTCCACCCTGGGTCTTTCTAACCAATCAGGTTATCTCACAAAATAGAAATTAATACAGATTACATTTCAAAAGCGTTAATTAACTGGATAAAGCAATTTCCTGCTCTCTTTCATATATAGACCAAACCAGTGGCTTTCCCAAGTGCAACCTGATTACCATATACCTGTCACTTTCACAAATGTAAATATAACTCGAATTTCAATTGCCTTCTTCCTTCCATAGAACTTCTCAAATACAGAAAATTCAGAAAAAAACAACAAACAGTCTCTTATCTTGTTTGGCTCTGTAAATTTTTATTATAGACGCAAAAATACTCCCCTGGACTGCGTCTCAAAGAAATTGCTGGTGCCAGGGTCATTAACATATGAACTCTTAGGTGAGAATGTCCCAAGGCAATTTGTTCCCAAATGTCAAAGCCTCTTGGAAACAAAGGGGGTCATTCCGAGTTGATCGCTAGCTGAAAATGTTCGCTGCGATGATGCAAAAAAATGGCACTTCTGCGCATGCGTATGCGCACGCACGACGTACTTTCACAATGGCCAAAGTAGTTTCACACAAGGTCTAGCGAAGCTTTTCAGTCGCAGAGTGATTGACAGGAAGAGGGCGTTTCTGGGTGTCAACTGGGCGTTTTCAGGGAGTGATAGAAAAAACGCAAGCATGCCCGGAAAAACACAGGCGTGGCTGGGCGAACGCTGGGCGTGTTTGTGATGTCAAATTCGGAACTAAACAGTCTGAAGTCATCGCAAGCGCTGAGTAGGTCTGAAGTTACTCTGAAACTGCACAAAAAAATATTGTCGCCGCTCTGCGATCCTTTCGTTCGCACTTCTGCTAAGCTAAGATACACTCCCAGAGGGCGGCGGCATAGCATTTGCGCAGCTGCTAAAAACAGCTAGCGAGCAAACAACTCGGAATGACCCCCATAATACCTTGTACATGTATAATAAGTGCATGGTCTATACATTTTAAACGTGCAATTCTACAACTGCATACGTATAACATGTTAAAATACATTAACTCCTGTACATTTACAGTATAGGGTACCTAGCGCTGATTCGTCCATATAATGGCGAGCGCGCCGTGAGTTTATCATGTGCGACAGGTCTCCAGACACACTAACATTAGCATAAAGTCGCAGATGTGACTATGGGAAAAGGCGCTAAAGCGGTCTTAGCAGAGTATGACTCAGAATCAGCCCCTGAGTGCGAGACACGTTCATCTGTATCAGTTCATGACTTCCAGCCTCTGGGTGGTATTCAGTATGACGGCTGTCGGGGTCCCGGCGCTCAGTATACCGGCGCCAGAAACCCCACACCCGGCATACTGACAACTATTCTCCCTCTTGGGGGTCCACGACCCCCCTGGATGGAGAATAAATAGTGTGGCGCACGTAGCATGCCACCGTGCATGCAGCGTGCCCGCAAGGGGCTCATTTGCACTCGCCCAACTGCCGGAATGCCGACTGTTGGGATCCCGGCCACCAGCATAACATACTACACCCCCAGCCTCTTATATAGGGCATTCCACAAAACACAGCTGCTTTTGGGGTCTACCCGCATATAAATTCCCAGATGTCTATATCCAACTTCCAAAGCAGCCCTATGCAGCCTAAGCTTTAAGATAGCTAACACCATCTCCAGGTGGCAACAGCCAATAGTGGCCTATGGGCTTCTTTTTCACAAATTCTAATGGAGGAATCCTCCAGATCTTCCAGGGGTCCGCGGGAGTCAGCAGCGGGTCCTGGTAGTCAGTGGTGGGTCTGCGGGAGTCAGCAGCGGGTCCTGGTAGTCAGTGGTGGGTCTGCGGGAGTCAGCAACGGGTCCTGGTAGTCAGTGGTGGGTCTGCGGGAGTCAGCGGCGGGTCCTGGTAGTCAGTGGTGGGTCTGCGGGAGTCAGCGGCGGGTCCTGGTAGTCAGTGGTGGGTCTGCGGGAATCAGCACCGGTCCTGGTAGTCAGTGGTGGGTCTACGGGAGTCAGCAGCGGGTCCTGGTAGTCAGTGGTGGGTCTGCGGGAGTCAGCGGCGGGTCCTGGTAGTCAGTGGTGGGTCTGCGGGACTCGGCAGCGGGTCCTGGTAGTCAGTGGTGGGTCTGCGGGAGTCAGCGGCGGGTCCTGGTAGTCAGTGGTGGGTCTGCGGGAGTCAGCAACGGGTCCTGGTAGTCAGTGGTGGGTCTGCGGGAGTCAGCACCGGTCCTGGTAGTCAGTGGTGGGTCTGCGGGACTCGGCAGCGGGTCCTGGTAGTCAGTGGTGGGTCTGCGGGAGTCAGTGGCGGGTCCTGGTAGTCAGTGGTGGGTCTGCGGGAGTCAGCAACGGGTCCTGGTAGTCAGTGGTGGGTCTGCGGGAGTCAGCAGTGGGTCCTGGTAGTCAGTGGTGGGTCCTGGTAGTCAGTGGTGGGTCTGCGGGAATCAGCACCGGTCCTGGTAGTCAGTGGTGGGTCTGCAGGAGTCAGCAGCGGGTCCTGGTAGTCAGTGGTGGGTCCTGGTAGTCAGTGGTGGGTCTGCGGGAATCAGCACCGGTCCTGGTAGTCAGTGGTGGGTCTGCAGGAGTCAGCAGTGGGTCCTGGTAGTCAGTGGTGGGTCCTGGTAGTCAGTGGTGGGTCTGCGGGAATCAGCACCGGTCCTGGTAGTCAGTGGTGGGTCTGCGGGAGTCAGCAGCGGGTCCTGGTAGTCAGTGGTGGGTCTGCGGGAGTCAGCAGCGGGTCCTGGTAGTCAGTGGTGGGTCTGCGGGAGTCAGCGGCGGGTCCTGGTAGTCAGTGGTGGGTCTGCAGGAGTCAGCGGTAGGTCCTGGTAGTCAGTGGTGGGTCTGCGGGAGTCAGCGGCGGGTCCTGGCAGTCAGCGGCGGGTCTGCAGGAGTCAGTGATGGGTCCTGGCAGTCAGCGGCGGGCCTGCTGGAGTCAGCTGTGGGTCCTGGTAGTCAGCAATGGGTCCGCGGGAGTCAGCGGCCGGTCCTGAGGGTCAGCAGCGTGTCCTGGGAGTCAGCAGCGGTCAGGGAATGGCTGCAAAGTCACTCCCCCACCTGTCTGTGATTGGCCATGGACTCCAGTGACGTCTTGACACCGGCCGCAGAAATATTGGTTTAAATTTCAGAACAGACTAAGGGGTCTATTCATGAAGCAGTGAAAACTATGGAGAAGTGAGCCAGTGGAGAAGAGCCAATCAGCACTGAAGTAATATTTATAATTTGCATACTATAAAATTATACAGAGAAGCTGATTGGTTGCCATGGGCAACTTCTCCAGTGGCTCACTTCTTCACTCTTTTAACTGCTTCATGAATAAACCCCTAATAAGCAGTTAGCCTGGCTTTGGGTCACTGGGCCCCCTGTACTTCCCCGGGCAGTCATGATGGGAAATAACAATTTGTATCATATCGCAGGCCGAGGTTCTCATATCTGCTGCATACAGAGAGTTGTCTATGTATTAAGCAGCCACACTTGTCCCTAGCAACGCGGTGATCTGCAGGCAGCGCGGGGGGGTCTCAGGCGGCCTGATTAGATGTACACATCTGCTGGAAGTCATTTGCAGCACGTTTGTAATCAAGGAGATGACAGGAATTATGAGGCCCGGTACCTGCAGAGACAGTGTCTTTAATCTTTGTCGCGTATTAATTGCCCAACCATAATGTAATAAAGATGCCTCCATTATGCTGAGAGTCATTATAAATGTCTGTAATTAGAGGTGTTTTTCTTCTTCTTCTGAGAACACAGCTAAGGTTGTGGGGAAGTGTGAGGCAACAGGAGTGGGAACATGTCGTCCTCCTCGCCCCAATCTGAAGAGAAAATGGCAAACACACAGCGTCCAGCGCTTATTATTGTGACAGGAGAATACCTCAGCAGCTGCACTGGGGTCCAGCCATATTTATCATTGTCATACTGTACTTCATATATTGTATTTATATGTTTATATATATCTATATGTAACAGGAGTCTTGCTAGAATGTGCTCTGCTACAAAAATCCACCAACGGCCGACTCCAGGCTTGTGCAAAAACAACAAATACCTTTTATTCAGGTAGCTCAAAAACAAAGATACACATAAAAGAAAGATCACTGTCTTTAGTATAAACTACCAGGGAGGTTAGGCCCTGCCTCTCTCCCTCTTACTTAATAAGGAACCCTTCAGGTCCCGGCATCCTGACACTAGTGCCCCAGCCCTCCGGATCCCACTGTCCCTAGCAGGCCTATCACCTGGACACTAACTGCCTTCAGGAGCCCTGACTCATGGGAGAGACTCTGCTTGAGACAGGTGCTGGCTGATGAAGCAGCTTCTTGGGCTAAGAAGCCTTTAAGACCTGGTCTGGGCCAAATGGATGGCAACCCGGTCCATCCACACTTCCCATCCACCCCCAGGACCCTGTGTGTAGCTTACAGGTGGCAAAGTACCTCTCCTGCTACAACATATATAAATATATATATATATATATATATATATATAGTTATATAGTGTGTGTGTGTGTGTGTGTGTGTGTGTGTGTGTGTGTGTGTGTGTGTGTGTGTGTGTATATATATATATCTTTAACTGTTGAGCAATCCAACAGAGCAGATTTCTGCGCTGATCCGAGTCTGTTTCCGATGTGTCATCCTTTTGTCCTATGAAAACTCTTGGGAAGAAAAAGCAAAGAGTAAATACAATGTAAAATCTGGCATTCAGTAATGATAAGATGACTACAGAGGGGCCCTTCTGTGTATGGTGCGATGGTCACCTCCCGCCCCGCTGGGTGTGGATCGTTGGGTCGACAGTAACTAGGTCGACAGTCATTAGGTCGACCATTATTCGTTGACAGCGACTAGGTTGACACATGAAATAGGTCGACGCGGTCATTAGGTCGACGGGCGAGGATAAGCTGGACTTTGAAAAAGGTCGATATGAGTTTAAAAAAAAAATTGGTGTCGTTTTCTTCGTAAAAGCGACCGGGAACCCCAATTAGTGCACCGTGTCCCCTCGCGTCGGGCAGGTTACTATTCCCAATCGTAGTCCACGTGGATCGAAAATTCTGAAAACGTTTTTTAAAAAATAAATAAAAGTGAAAAACTCATGTCGACCTCTTCATGTATCGACCTTTGCCATGTCGACCAATAGTGGTCGACCTAAGTGTTGTCGGCCTAAAGAGCGATACCGCCTCGCTAGCTGCACCCAGATGGCGGGGATTGTGCTGTAGTGCGGTGAGATTAGGGGTGGGTGGCACGATAGCACCCGGTGACAGGTGATCAGTCATACTGTAAGTACACCATCTGGATCCCAAATACCGCAGCTTCATACACTGGAGATAGAGAGAAAGGAGTTTAAGGTGAGATGAACAGAAATATATTGCGCAGCGTTATTTATCAGGGTCAGCGTACCGGACAAAGCGGAAACAACATGGGGCAGCGAGATTGTCTTGTGGACTAGATTCAAGAGACAGCAACTTGTGCATCCTGTACATCCCTATGTGACAGTGCCAAGGAAGGGGAGACACTTACGTCTGGACCGTACCCTATATTACATCAGGAAAGACCCTGAATCATGTGATGACTTGCGGCATGGTTAGGTTAGCTTCTGTCATTTGTCAGTCTATAAAATGACAGTTATAAGCTGATTGGGCAACGTCTCCACTTTATCTCTCTCCAATATTTGTTTAATTACCTGAGGTGACACGTATTAGTCAGCAATGTTTCATATGATTGCCCATATATGACACTGACAACCTGTGTTATTCCCATACTTGCCTACTCTCCCGGAATGGCCGGGAGGCTCACGAAAATCGGGTGACCCTCCCGGCCCCCCGGAAGAGCTGGCAAGTCTCCCGATTTCAGGGGTCACCCCCTGCCTGGCCGCCCACTTAGCGAGTAAAGTGGGCGGTCCAGGCAGGCGATGACACCATTCTTGTTGAATTGCGTCATCATAGCCACGCCCCCTGCTGTATAATGCCGGTAATAGCGGCATTACACAGCAGGGGGCGTGGCTTACATGACGTGATCCAGCAGCCACGCCCCCATTCCGCCTCTGGCCTGCCCCGTTCCGCCTCTGGCCCGCCCCCCTCTGCACGTCACCTCACTGCCCGCCCCCCCTGCTGAGCCGACCGGCTGCTCTCTCCCGGAGATAAACTGCAGCGTGCGATCGGGTCAGAGTGACCCCCTTATGGATAAGACTTGAGAGCTAATTAAGACTGAATCGCTGCAGTGGCAGCAATCGAAGTCTAAAGCTCTTGCTGGAGTGCGCACGCGCCTTGGCCACACTGCGCATATTCACCTGGGTGCCCAATGAGATGCTAAAAGCATCCCAGGGCTGCGATCGCCTCAGCCTGATTTTCAGGCAGAGGCGATCGCGGGGTGGGAGGGGGCGTGCCAATGACGTTAGAATGCCGTTGGTGGGGCGTGGTCTGGACAATGTAGGCATGTCTGGACAGTTGCGGGGGTGGGCCGCAGCGGCTGCGTGACGTCACACGCAGCCACTGAGATGCGGCGAGTAGTGGCCAGCCAGCGCGCAGGAGCTGCACTGGCAGGGAGCTACACAGTGAGTGCGGCGACGCTTTTGCACCTGTGCGGGGGTAGGGTCAGACATGTGGGGCGGACTAGCCCTGTGCTGGGTGTCCCCCCCGCATGTCTGAGAAACTGATCGTAGATGTGCTAAATTTAGCACATCTACGATCAGACCTGAATCACCCCCTCAGTCCGTCTAGCAACGGACGTTTTAATTTTTGGCCCTGCAAGTTACTGGCATATTGAAGGAGTCTGGCACTGCATATGCGCACAGATACAGATTCGGAAGCTGGGCGGAGGCTTTGGGAGAGGGATCATTAGATCACTCTCCTGCGAGATTGCCTCCATAGGCTTAAAGCCGTTTACGTCATCTGAGGAAGATGTGATCCTGTAGGGCCAAACTATTCTTTAATTCTAGGGGTCAGATGTTAGTCTCTGTTGATAATAATGGGGACTGTGTCTGCAGCACTAATTAGTCTTCTTGCAGGCTTCTTACTCAGACTGTACACTGAAGTATACAATATGTTCCATGGGATGAAACCACCTGCACCTTTTCCACCTGTCCGAGACCTAAGTGGGACTATCGCCTCCTGTCAGGCTGCAGCGCAGACCGGGGGAAACAAATCAGTGGCAAATGACTCCGCACAACATTTTATACCTAGGATTATTTTTCTGACAGGTACTGAGGGAACGACGTGCAACAAGAACATAGTGCCCTGTGACCTAACCTGCTGAGAGACTGGCTGGCAGGCGGACAGCTGGGGTCAGCTGGGAATTGCACTGGCATGCATGGGAATGACCAGCAGGGGTGACGAGTGAGCAGGTCTAATAGTAAATATTGTTTGGCAGGAGAGATGTGACTGGCAGTGGAAGGGACTGACTACAAGCAGCAGTGAGAGGGTCTGGCAGGGGCTGCGGTGACATCAAACCTGGCTTAGCCGCTGTTGTTCATGCAGATATAATGAGATTTGTTTGGTTCTGCTAATGAGGGGCACGTCTGAAACAATCCCTTTGTTACTTCAGGTCAAAATGAAATGTCTTGTGTCGAATTTCACGGGGATTTAAGCGTCTTTTGTAATTAAGGAAAGACGGAGCTGAACGCTACAAAGGAATTGGCAGCCGAAAAACATCATTTTTATATCTAAACCCGGGAGACGGAGAGTTTTATGATGGAACAATCTCTGCTCCACAAGGTGTGAAAGAGACGCAACCTATGCAGCGCTCCTCCAGGTGCCAAAGATGACTTCATCTATTGTGCCGGAAGACATCACTGCATATAGGGGCTGGATTATCGTAATTACTAAGTATTGTGGCGTTACCTGCTCTGCCGCAATAGCATGAAAGCCCAAATCTGGCTCATATAGTCGCACACCTGCGCAGACCGGTTTGGTATAAGTCTTTAGGGAGTCATTCAGATCTGATCGTAGCATTTAAATTTAGTACATCTACGATCAGGGATACCTTACACGATTCTTGGAGACCAGGGAAGTCGAGAGCCGGGCTGGGCCCAGATTCTTTTCAAAGGGTGTGGCCTAATCACAGGAGGTGTGGTCATGTACCCTTAGAAAAAAAATACTAAAAAAAATAGTATTTTAAACACCTCTATGGCCACACTGTGCCCAGTACACAGCAGAGTGTGCTGGGCTGAGGAGAAGATCTGCAGCTGCTGCTGCCAGGTAAGGGGGAGGAGGCCTGGGCCCCTCCATCAGACCTGGGTCCGGATAATTTGTACCCTCTCCCCCCCCATCTCTCGGCACCACTGTGCGAGACTGACTGTGCACGAAGTAGCTCCTTAGCGGCAGCTGTTAATGAACAGCCGAGCCGCCGTAGGGAGACTACTCAGAGTGAATAATGCACTATGCTGGGGCCCCTAGTATGTGAGGGCCCCGTGTTGACCGCCCCTGTCGCCCCTCCCTTAATCCGGTGCTGCCCAAATGTAGTAGCCTGTGATTTGCGGGCACCGGCGCAATTTCAGCAGCCGATAGGTTGAAAGCATTTGTTTAAGGTGCTGCTTTAGATTTCTGGGACATGCTTATGTGCCCCTATGCACTATTCTATATGTTAATGTGGGTCATATAAACATGTAATTAAATAATGGTTGGTGTCAGGATTCTCTGATGCATCTAATAAGTTATTTCATGTTGACAGTGGTGAAACAGCAGTAGTACTGATATTTACTTAGTGTTTCTCTAAATACTACTCATTTCCTATATCCAGGTCTTATTTCTAGGCTTGTACAGCAAGACTCAAATATTTGTGCTGGTAATTATAGTTTCCGCACCTGCGAGAGGGCCAAGAAGGCAGCCAAACGCTACAAAGCTCTGGATGGGTTCTAAAAATAAAGCATTTTGAGGCGCATTCATTTCTGTCCGTGGGCTCACCCCATTAACCCCCTAACTAAACAAACTTCTCCTTTTTTAAAGTGAAATAAGGTCTAAAAAGATCAGAGTAAAAAATCTACGTAAGACAAGTTTAAAGCAGTTAAAACATTTTAATTCGAGTCACATAATTATGAGAAGCTGAAGCTATAGATTCCCAACAATTGTTTCCTCTTATACAATCACAACTGTCAATATAAACCTGGAAACCAAATTATCCGGATGCTGAATCTCCAACTATCAGTCCAAGATAATCCTGAGAGCTGCCTTGTGCCACCACTGGCCAATTTTCATTTACAAAGAGAACTTAACCTCTCTGGATACCTAGAAAATTCTCCAGGCACCAAAACCCAAGAACCCCCAATGTGTCTGCAACAGGGGCAGAACAAAGGATGGGTGAACCCAAAGCAAAATTAGGGGAAGGGCCGGCAATTCCGATTTACCGATCCGCTTGCTGTGCTTCTTTGGGGGGGGGGTTCACCGTACAGCTCCGGTGCATGCCTAGAGCAACAGACCGGGGCATCAGGAGGGTGACCTGGCATTGCCTTGCCCACCTTACCAGGGTCACCAAGAGCTTGGGCAGTCCAAGGAATGGGTGATGCTAATCAGCATGCATCTCACCATCAGTGGTGAGAAAACATTGGCAACTCACCATCGATGGCACAAACATTAAATATTGTAGTCAAACAATTGATGGTTCCAATATTCCATCATAGGCTTCCCATTCCTAATTTAATGAACCAAAACACTATTTGGGGAGATACACCAGGATATGGTGAAGAAGACTCTTAACTATATGGACTATTTGTTTTTTACTTGTTGATGTATCTGAGTTATGAGACACTGATGGAATAACTGCTTGTTAGTTACATGGTTAATCATAGTTCCAGACTAGCTGCAGTGGTACATTCGCCTTACTGGAGATCCTGACTAAGGATTCATCATCATTACACCGGCTTTCACCACTCAATACAGTTGGGTCTATCAGAAATTACTGTATTACTGTGGACCAGCCACACACACTAAGCCCGATTATGTGCACTTGAGCAAACCATGCTACAATGCAAGGGGGCAAATACATAAATTGTTTGCATACTGGGTAAAAACTGTCTGCTTTTGCATGTAGCCCACACATGCTGGGCAGCTTTATTCCTACACTGCGGTTTTGATCTGAGCTAGGACACGCCCCTCCCACATCTAACGTTATCTGTACCTGTTGAATCTGCCCCACCTGCAGCGCAGCACGGTGTAACCCAGGTGTACAGTTACTTGCTTTTTCTTAGGGCGGGTACACATCAGAACGATGTGTATTCCAGCTGACATGACGCCCAATGGAAAGATATAACAAACGGCCGTACACACTGCATGATCCAGTGTACTATGACCATGTGATGTATACTTTCAACCCGCATTCACGTGCATGCTGTTGTCAGTTGGATTCTCCCATCGGACGTGCAGCACATCAGATGGGTTGACCCCGCTGATGACGCATATGAACGCACGATTGAGGGTACATACTAGATGATATGGACAATGCATTGCTCCAATCCACATCATAACGATATATCGTTAGATATATCATCTGTGTACCCAACCATTCTTTATTGCCAAATCAGAATCAGGCCCTGTGTCACCTGCTCTCCCAGAGAGATCCTAAGCATTGCCCCATTGGACACTTTCATTAACATAAACGTGTTCAGGTACCTCCCTATGTGTGAGATTACTTTGCCAAGTCCACAATGGCAACAGGCTGTAGGTGACCTGGAAAGTGCTGATGTGGTTCGGAAGTTGGCCCTGTTTCACTATGGATACATTCTCTGCTGTTGGTGTAGGTATATAGCCAGTACAGTAGGTGCCTTGGTGTTGTGACACTTACCTGGCAATATCAAAGGATAGATGTTAGTTAAAAAAGACCTTCCCATGTTGAGAACCCTACTTGTAAAATTAGGTTTTTCCAACACAGGCTGTGGCTGAATCGAAAGCACCTTCACACATCACTAGCCTGCAGTATACAAACCAGTACACCTGTCACCCATCATGGGGTAACGTACATCAGAGTCAGCTTGATCCCTAGGAATTTCAGAACTATTTGTTGACATGTAGTTAAATGGTTAAACATTGCAAGCTGTCTCTTAACTGTTAATGTGCATGCCTCATCAACCACAATAACATCACATGTCTGAGTTACCAAACCTAAAGGTTAAGCTGATTAGACTGCAGGTGCATGTTGTTTACTTGGCTCTATAAAAGAGTCTGCATATGCCTAAGCCTGTCACTGTGTTGCTGTAGCATCCCAGTGCTGTAAGGCTGTAAAGTCAACATGTGAACTAACCTCCTTGCTCGCATCTGCTATGCACCTACCTACTTGTAGGAATCTGCCTATACTATTGTGGGGCCTTCACCTTCTCATCACCAAGCGTAGCCAAGTCTGCCATAACACCGCACTATGGTTTTCACATAAGATGGTGTATAGCTATAAATCAGAAGGAGCCGCATAACATAAATCATCCACAAAAAATGTATGACCACCCTGGACTGAGGCAACGACCTCTCGCCCTATTCCAGGAACTTGCTGAATGTTTTAAAGTAAACAAAATTGAGCATCCCCTAGGGAGACTCCAGTCCTTGCACCTCCCACCTCAAAGCTGGCACAGCAGCAGATACAGGGGACATGACACCTAAATGATGGGAGGGTGGTAATTTCTTCCAGACATTATCAAAAATTGCAGTGTGACCCCCCCCAGATGCCTTCTCACTTGTGTCAAATCCTCCCTGCAATGACAGCATCCTCCTGAGGAACAAGTACCCCTAAATCTTCCTTCTCCACCCTTCAAGCTGACTTTCAAAGTCTCCTCTTGGAAAACAAAGGCTCGTTGTTTGCATGTCAGCACATAATGAATTGAATTAATTCACCTAGTCTCAGAGATAAGCACCCTCAATCTACTGTTTATCTCAGTGGGATAAGTAAATGAAGGTTACATGGTTACGCATCCCTAGGGTGTAATCGTGCATCACAATCAATGGGCCTAAACGTTCCTTAAATGCCACACACACACACAGTGGCGAATGCTATGCAGAGCCGCAGTGACCAGGGCATACCTCCGACCCTTTAGGCTGGACCAGGGTGTAGTTGTCCCAGGGCGTATGAGGTACAGAGACTTCAATTAAGGACTGTTCTATCTAAATTGGGACAGTTGGGAGGTATGTTCAAATTAACAAGTTGCTCCAATCAGACGATGAAAGATTTTGCATCCAATAGAAGCTGCCATCTCAGTCCTCACACCCAGCTGCTTCCACATATAAAGGAACATAATCACGCAAAAATATCATATGACATACATTACAATCCAAAATTTGCAGCAAGTTACAGCCCAGTTACACCCCCTCAGTCACTAGTGGAGATACATTTGCCCGTAGGTGTGTACCCTTGGTCCCCAATATGTTTAGTTGTAGCAGTAGGAGGAACAGGTTGCTGTAAAACCGTGAGTTTGGGCAGGAGAACTTGCTATCTACATTCAGCCGTGCTCTGCAGGGTCATTTGGCATTTGAAAGTTTCTGTCTGAGCAGTTCCAGCGAGATGCTTGTGTCCCATGGTGGGGGAAGCTGTGACAGTGAATTAATCACAGCTGACATTTCAAGACTCAGAATGTCAGCAGCACAAAGTAATTCTTTCAGATTACGTTTTTCCTGAGTTATCCTAAGCAAGAGACAGAGAGAGGGGATTAATGAGAGAGGCACCACATCTTAGCAAAGGGAAATGCAGATGATGGCATCAACACACATCAAAGACTAGCACAGGGAGTGGGACCACAGGGAAAGGAGTGCAGGAGTGTTTGGGAAGAGAGGAATGCACAATAGGGTATGCAAACTTGGCCAAAAGAGTCTATCGCCCCATAGCTAAATTTGGGCAATGGCCTAGCAATGTCTCTCCAGATTCAGACTACCCGCTCTGCTCTCAGAAGAAATCAGCAGGAGCCTCAGAGGGGAGTAGAGGCCAGGTGTGTGCTTCCCATCATCCGCACACCACCTGCGCTAACACCACCTGCATTCCTGGGTGGACCTGTTATATCTATTATATGCCTCTATTGTGTACCTCTGGTACATACCAGCATTGAACCTCTGTTACTCTGCAACCTGTTCCGCATGGTTAATAAACCGAAGCCTGGTAAAGTTGTTCATCATGTGGACTGACCTCCATGACACGCGGCTAGCACCTATATCATCTCCTATAGGATCTACCAATAGTTATCATTTACTGAGGCCATAGTACAGCACGGTACCCGGTCTATAGATCTACACTAAAAAGGTCTACAGTCCATAGGTCGACCACTAATGGTCGATATGCATTAGGTCAACAAGGTCAAAATGTCGACAGGATCAAAAGGTCGACAAGACAATGGTCGACGCATAATGGTCAACACAAGATTTAAAAAAAAAAAACAATTGAATTTTCTTCAACTTTTTTATACTTTACCATCCACGTGGACTGTGATTGGGAATAGTAACCTTGCCCGAAGCTTCACTGGGCATGCTTGTAGACACGGTACACGAATGGGGCTTCTTTGTGGCAAAAAAGTGGCAAAACACCCCCCCCCCCCAAAAAAAATAAAAAAATTGTATCTACCTATTTTGTGTTGACCATTTCCATGTCCACTTTTTGACCCTGTCAACCGTTTGACCCTAATGCATGTCAACCATTAGTGGTAGACCTATTGACTGTAGACCTTTTTAGTGTAGAGCTAATAATCCACAACCGTACAGTATACAATACTCTACCTCTTGGAGTTATGCAGAAGAGGAAGGAGATATATTTGGAGTCCATCCATGGCCAGTGCAAATCATTTGAGGGCCCATTAGAGATGTTCATAGTCTATTCGGGGACAGTGAAACATAACAGCAGGTTATTGAATTTGGGCTGGGTAAGGGCTATTGGCTTGAGATTAGATATGTGAGGGGAATGCAGTCAGGGTACCGATGGACGGGATCCCGGCGCTCGAATTACCGATGCTGGAATCCCGTCCACAGCAGGAACACCGGCGTCAAAATTAGTGATGAGCGGGTTCGGTTTCTCGGAAACCGAACCCCCCCGAACTTCACCCTTCTTACACGGGTCCGAGCCATACTCGGATTCTCCCGTATGGCTCGGGTAACCCGAGCGCGCCCGAACGTCATCATCCCGCTGTCGGATTCTCGTGAGATTCGGATTCTATATAAGCAGCCGCGCGTCGCCGCCATTTTCACTCGTGCATTGGAAATGTTAGGGAGAGGACGTGGCTGGCGTCCTCTCCGTTATTGTTGAACTTGATTTTGCACTATTGCTTTATTGTGGGGAGGGCTGGGGAGCAGCTGTATACTATAGGAGGAGTACAGTGCAGACTTTTGCTGATCAGTGACCACCAGTTATCCATTCTCTGCCTGAAAAAAATGCTCCATATCTGTGCTCAGTGTGCTGCATATATCTGTGCTCACACTGCTTAATTGTGGGGACTGGGGAGCAGCTGTATTATATAGCAGGAGTACAGTGCAGAGTTTTGCTGACAGTGACCACCAGTATACGTTGTCTGCCTGAAAAACACTCCATATCTGTGCTCAGTGTGCTGCTTTATTGTGGGGACTGGGGACCACCAGTATAATATTATATAGGAGGAGTACAGTGCAGAGTTTTGCTGACCAGTGACCACCAGTATATAATATATAGCATTACGGTACAGTAGGCCACTGCTGTACCTACCTCTGTGTCGTCATTCTATCCATCCAGAGGCGGATTGGCCATAGGGTTTACAGGGAAGATTCCCGGTGGGCCGACGCACCCGTGGGGCCTGTTTTGTTTAAGGACATGTGGTCCTTTTTATAGACATAATGAATAAGATGCAAAATAATTTTCATATATGAAAATTACTTTGCCACTTAGCCTGTGATTGCAGATGATCTAGTGTTTGCTCTGTCTGCCTGCTTGGCTGACATATAAGATTGAGTGAATAGTGATTGGGATACGGTTGGTGTAATAAGCAAGAAAATATATCTTTCTAAAGAATTATATAGTTTCCTAAATTCTGAAGGTGTATCATATAATGTGCTCATAATATTTAATTTTATTTCTTTTTAACTTCCCCCTTGATGCTGGACAAGCCACTATCTGGAAAGTCTTGGCGGGAGGGTGCTGCTGCCATGGCCCATGGCTAGACCTTACACCTCTGGTGCTGCCCACGTGGGGCCACTAGTACAAATTTTTCCAGGGCCACTTTTTGTTCCCAATCCGTCCCTGTATCCATCTAGATTCTATACCTGTGGTGCATTTCAGTTTTGCAGTTTGCTGACACAGTGACCACCAGTATACTATATATAGCAGTACGGTACGGAAGGCCACTGCTGTACCTACCTCTGTGTCGTCATTAAGTATACTATCCATCTACATTCTATACCTGTGGTGCATTTTAGTTTTGCAGTTTACTAACACAGTGACCACCAGTATACTATATATAGCAGTACGGTACAGAAGGCCACTGCTGTACCTACCTCTGTGTCGTCATTAAGTATACTATCCATCTACATTCTATACCTGTGGTGCATTTTAGTTTTGCAGTTTGCTGACACAGTGACCACCAGTATACTATATATAGCAGTACGGTACGGAAGGCCACTGCTGTACCTACCTCTGTGTCGTCATTAAGTATACTATCCATCTACATTCTATACCTGTGGTGCATTTCAGTTTTGCAGTTTGCTGACACAGTGACCACCAGTATACTATATATAGCAGTACGGTACGGAAGGCCACTGCTGTACCTACCTCTGTGTCGTCATTAAGTATACTATCCATCTACATTCTATACCTGTGGTGCATTTTAGTTTTGCAGTTTGCTGACACAGTGACCACCAGTATACTATATATAGCAGTATGGTACGGAAGGCCACTGCTGTACCTACCTCTGTGTCGTCATTAAGTATACTATCCATCTACATTCTATACCTGTGGTGCATTTTAGTTTTGCAGTTTGCTGACACAGTGACCACCAGTATACTATATGTAGCAGTATGGTACGGAAGGCCACTGCTGTACCTACCTCTGTGTCATCATTAAGTATACTATCCATCTACATTCTATACCTGTGGTGCATTTTAGTTTTGCAGTTTGCTGACACAGTGACCACCAGTATACTATATATAGCAGTACGGTACGGAAGGCCACTGCTGTACCTACCTCTGTGTCGTCATTAAGTATACTATCCATCTACATTCTATACATGTGGTGCATTTTAGTTTTGCAGTTTGCTGACAGTGACCACCAGTATATATAGCAGTACGGTACGGAAGGCCACTGCTCTACCTACCTCTGTGTCGTCAAGTATACTATCCATCCATACCTGTGGTGCATTTCAGTTGTGCGCAGTATATATAGTAGTAGGCCATTGCTATTGATAGTTACTGGCATATAATTCCACACATTAAAAAATGGAGAACAAAAATGTGGAGGTTAAAATAGGGAAAGATCAAGATCCGCTTCCACCTCGTGCTGAAGCTGCTGCCACTAGTCATGGCCGAGACAATGAAATGCCATCAACGTCGTCTGCCAAGGCCGATGCCCAATGTCATAGTAGAGAGCATGTAAAATCCAAAAAACAAAAGTTCAGTAAAATGACCCAAAAATCAAAATTAAAAGCGTCTGAGGAGAAGCGTAAACTTGCCAATATGCCATTTACGACACGGAGTGGGAAGGAACGGCTGAGGCCCTGGCCTATGTTCATGGCTAGTGGTTCAGCTTCACATGAGGATGGAAGCACTCATCCTCTCGCTAGAAAAATGAAAAGACTTAAGCTGGCAAAAGCACAGCAAAGAACTGTGCGTTCTTCTAAATCACAAATACCCAAGGAGAGTCCAATTGTGTCGGTTGCGATGCCTGACCTTCCCAACACTGGACGGGAAGAGCTTGCGCCTTCCACCATTTGCACGCCCCCTGCAAGTGCTGGAAGGAGCACCCGCAGTCCAGTTTCTGATAGTCAAATTGAAGATGTCACTGTTGAAGTACACCAGGATGAGGATATGGGTGTTGCTGGCGCTGGGGAGGAAATTGACAAGGAGGATTCTGATGGTGAGGTGGTTTGTTTAAGTCAGGCACCCGGGGAGATACCTATTGTCCGTGGGACGAATATGGCCATTGACATGCCTGGTCAAAATACAAAAAAAATCAGCTCTTCGGTGTGGAATTATTTCAACACAAATGCGGACAACAGGTGTCAAGCCGTGTGTTGCCTTTGTCAAGCTGTAATAAGTAGGGGTAAGGACGTTAACCACCTCGGAACATCCTCCCTTATACGTCACCTGCAGCGCATTCATCATAAGTCAGTGACAAGTTCAAAAACTTTGGGTGACAGCGGAAGCAGTCCACTGACCAGTAAATCCCTTCCTCTTGTAACCAAGCTCCTACAAACCACACCACCAACTCCCTCAGTGTCAATTTCCTCCTTACCCAGGAAAGCCAATAGTCCTGCAGGCCATGTCACTGGCAAGTCTGACGAGTCCTCTCCTGCCTGGGATTCCTCCGATGCATCCTTGAGTGTAACGCCTACTGCTGCTGGCGCTGCTGTTGTAGCTGCTGGGAGTCGATCGTCATCCCAGAGGGGAAGTTGGAAGACCACTTGTACTACTTCCAGTAAGCAATTGACTGTCCAACAGTCCTTTGCGAGCAAGATGAAATATCACAGCAGTCATCCTGCTGCAAAGCAGATAACTCAGGCCTTGGCAGCCTGGGCGGTGAGAAACGTGGTTCCGGTATCCACCGTTAATTCAGAGGCAACTAGAGACTTGATTGAGGTACTGTGTCCCCGGTACCAAATACCATCTAGGTTCCATTTCTCTAGGCAGGCGATACCGAAAATGTACACAGACCTCAGAAAAAGACTCACCAGTGTCCTAAAAAATGCAGTTGTACCCAATGTCCACTTAACCACGGACATGTGGACAAGTGGAGCAGGGCAGACTCAGGACTATATGACTGTGACAGCCCACTGGGTAGATGTATTGCCTCCCGCAGCAAGAACAGCAGTGGCGGCACCAGTAGCAGCATCTCGCAAACGCCAACTCGTTCCTAGGCAGGCTACGCTTTGTATCACCGCTTTCCAGAAGAGGCACACAGCTGACAACCTCCTACGGAAACTGAGGAAGATCATCGCAGAATGGCTTACCCCAATTGGACTCTCCTGGGGATTTGTGACATCGGACAACGCCAGCAATATTGTGCGTGCATTACATCTGGGCAAATTCCAGCACGTCCCATGTTTTGCACATACATTGAATTTGGTGGTGCAGAATTATTTAAAAAACGACAGGGGCGTGCAAGAGATGCTGTCGGTGGCCCGAAGAATTGAGGGCCACTTTCGGCATTCAGCCACCGCGTACAGAAGACTGGGGCACCACCAAACAGTCCTGAACCTGCCCTGCCATCATCTGAAGCAAGAGGTGGTAACGAGGTGGAATTCAACCCTCTATATGCTTCAGAGGATGGAGGAGCAGCAAAAGATCATTCAAGCCTATACATCTGCCCACAATATAGGCAAAGGAGGGGGAATGCACCTGACTCAAGCGCAGTGGAGAATGATTTCAACGTTGTGCAAGGTTCTGCAACCCTTTGAACTTGCCACACGTGAAGTCAGTTCAGACACTGCCAGCCTGAGTCAGGTCATTCCCCTCATCAGGCTTTTGCAGAAGAAGCTGGAGACATTGAAGGAGGAGCTAAAACAGAGCGATTCCGCTAGGCATGTGGGACTTGTGGATGGAGCCCTTAATTCGCTTAACCTGGATTCACGGGTGGTCAATCTGTTGAAATCAGAGCACTACATTTTGGCCACCGTGCTCGATCCTAGATTTAAAACCTACGTTGTATCTCTCTTTCCGGCAGACACAAGTCTGCAGAGGTTCAAAGACCTGCTGGTGAGAAAATTGTCAAGTCAAGCGGAACGTGACCCGTCAACATCTCCTCCTTCACATTCTCCCGCAACTGGGGGTGTGAGGAAAAGGCTAAGAATTCCGAGCCCAACCACTGGCGGTGATGCAGGGCAGTCTGGAGCGAGTGCTGACATCTGGTCCGGACTGAAGGACCTGCCAACGATTACTGACATGTCGTCTACTGTCACTTCATATGATTCTCTCTCCATTGAAAGAATGGTGGAGGATTATATGAGTGACCGCATCCAAGTAGGCACGTCAGACAGTCCGTACGTATACTGGCAGGAAAAAGAGGCAATTTGGAGGCCCTTGCACAAACTGGCTTTATTCTACCTAAGTTGCCCTCCCTCCAGTGTGTACTCCGAAAGAGTGTTTAGTGCAGCCGCTCACCTTGTCAGCAATCGGCATACGAGGTTACTTCCAGAAAATGTGGAAAAGATGATGTTCATCAAAATTAATTATAATCAATTCCTCCGTGGAGACATTCACCAGCAGCAATTGCCTCCACAAAGTACACAGGGACCTGAGATGGTGGATTCCAGTGGGGATGAATTAATAATCTGTGAGGAGGGGGATGTACACAGTGAAAGGGGTCAGGAATCGGAGGATGATGATGAGGTGGACATCTTGCCTCTGTAGAGCCAGTTTTTGCAAGGAGAGATTGATTGCTTCTTTTTTTGGTGGGGGCCCAAACCAACCAGTCATTTCAGTCACAGTCGTGTGGCAGACCCTGTCGCTGAAATGATGGGTTCGTTAAAGTGTGCATGTCCTGTTTATACAACATAAGGGTGGGTGGGAGGGCCCAAGGACAATTCCATCTTGCACCTCTTTTTTCTTTCATTTTTCTTTGCATCATGTGCTGTTTGGGGACTATTTTTTTGAAGTGCCATCCTGTCTGACACTGCAGTGCCACTCCTAGATGGGCCAGGTGTTTGTGTCGGCCACTTGGGTCGCTTAGCTTAGTCACACAGCTACCTCATTGCGCCTCTTTTTTTCTTTGCATCATGTGCTGTTTGGGGACAATTTTTTTGAAGTGCCATCCTGCCTGACACTGCAGTGCCACTCCTAGATGGGCCAGGTGTTTGTGTCGGCCACTTGTGTCGCTTAGCTTAGTCACACAGCGACCTTGGTGCGCCTCTTTTTTTCTTTGCATCATGTGCTGTTTGGGGACTATTTTTTTGAAGTGCCATCCTGCCTGACATTGCAGTGCCACTCCTAGATGGGCCAGGTGTTTGTGTCGGCCACTTGTGTCGCTTAGCTTAGCCATCCAGCGACCTCGGTGTAAATTTTAGGACTAAAAATAATATTGTGAGGTGTGAGGTGTTCAGAATAGACTGGAAATGAGTGGAAATTATGGTTATTGAGGTTAATAATACTATGGGATCAAAATGACCCCCAAATTCTATGATTTAAGCTGTATTTTAGGGTTTTTTGTAAAAAACACCCGAATCCAAAACACACCCGAATCCGACAAAAAATTTTCGGTGAGGTTTTGCCAAAACGCGTCCGAATCCAAAACACGGCCGCAGAACCGAATCCAAAACCAAAACACAAAACCCGAAAAATGTCCGGTGCACATCACTACAGACAGGACTCAGGATCCCGGCATCTAAATACCGATGCCCGGAATCTCGATCCTTCTTTCAGCAAGACGTGATTGCGTCCCACCGCATGGGGGGAGGGGGTGTAGGGGGGGTTTAGCCATTAGAAGGGGGATTAGGGTTTAGGGATTGGAAGGTTAGGGTTAGGTACCGGGGAGGGAGGGTTAGTTACTTAGCAGGGGAGGTTAGGCACCTAGTGGGGAGGGTTAGGTTGCAGCAGTGGGGAAGGGAGCATTAGGGTTAGGCACCAAGCGGGAAGAGTTAGGGTTAGGCACCCACAAGGCAGGGTTAGGGTTAGGCACCTAGTGGGGAGGGTTAGGCTTTGGCAGCGGGGAAGGGAGGGTTAGGGTATGGCACCAAGCGGGAAGGGTTAGGGTTAGGCACTCACAAGGCAGGGTTAGGGTTAGGCACCTAGTGGGGAGGGTTAGGTTGTGGCAGCGGGGAAGGGAGGGTTAGGGTTAGGCCCCAAGCGGGAAGAGTTAGGGTTAGGCACCCACAAGGCAGGGTTAGGGTTAGGCACCTAGTGGGGAGGGTTAGGCTTTGGCAGCGGGGAAGGGAGGGTTAGGGTATGGCACCCAGCGGGAAGGGTTAGGGTTAGGCACCCACAAGGCAGCGTTAGGGTTAGGCACCTAGTGGAGAGGGTTAGGTTGTGGCAGCGGGGAAGGGAGGGTTAGGGTTAGGCACCAAGCGGGAAGAGTTAGGGTTAGGCTCCCACAAGGCAGGGTTAAGGTTGGGCACCTAGTGGGGAGGGTTAGGTTTAGGTAGCGGGGAAGGGAGGCTTAGGGTTAGGTACCAAGCGGGAAGGGTAAAGCACCCACAAGGCAGGGTTAGGCACTTAGTGGGGTGGGTTAGGTTTAGGCAGCAGGGAAGGGTGGCTTAGGGTTAGGCACCTAGTGGAAAGGGTTAAGGTTAGGCACCCACAAGGCAGAGTTAGGGTTAGGCACCTAGTGGGGAGGGTTAGGTTTAGGCAGCAGGGAAGGGAGCCTTAGGCTTAGGCACCTTACGGGAAGGGTTAGGCACCCACAAGGCAGGGTTAGGGTTTGGCACTTAGTAGGGAGGGTTAGGTTTAGGCAGCAGTGAAGGGATGGTTAGGGTTAGGCACTTAGTGGGGAGGGTTAGGGTTAGGCAGTGGGGGAGGGAGGGTTAGGGTTAGGCACTTAGTGAGGAGGGTTAGGGTTAGGCAGTGGGGAAGGGAGGGTTAGGCACCCACAAGGCAGGGTTAGGGTAGGGAAAAGGTGAGGGTTAGAGGGCTTAATGGGGGGCTGCCGGCATTCTGATGGACAGGATGCCGCTGTCGGTATACTCACAGCCGGCATCCCGTCCATCAGGAAATCATACTGAACCCATGTGAGGACTGTAAGGGGGTCTTCATGGAAGACACGTATCATGTAGGGAACACTATCGCATACGCATGCTGCCGCACATCTTGTCCAATCAATGGCCATCTTCTGCCAGGTCCATGTGCGGGGTCAGGTAGGAATATCTAGATCTGTGTGTTCTGTTCCAGAGCTGATTTTATTTTCCATCCTGTGGATCAATAAGAGAATTATGCACCAGCCTAAAGGGGACTGAACTCAATTATACATCTAGTTTGCTGTCAGTCTCCATTTACACAGACAGCCAGAGGAGGAAGGAAGATAAAAGACGGTAGATAAGAGAACCAAACCTCGTGAGCCTGGCACCCTTTCCTCGCTTCCATGGCTGGAGGATAAGATTAGAACACGCGTGTAGCACGGCTGGTTGGTTTAATACAGTGACACTGTCACTGATACAGAAATGCCAGGTCCACTAAGCAGGTACGAAGACTTCATTAGGGAGCAGCTAGGCGGAGAGGAACACGAAGCCTGGGCCATCCCTGGCTTTCCTAAGACAGAACCAATCAATCTGTAACAGTCTGATACTAACGCACAAACAGCCGCAGCGGGTGAAACGTGGCGGTGTGCACCGTATCGGTGCATTGATGGCAGAAGGGACAGCTCAGACCGTGCTTCGTACATTGGTCATAATTCAGACCTGATCGCTAGGGTGCGTTCCTTGCATCCCTGGGATCAGGTATTCGCCGCCTACAGGGGGAGAGGGAAATCGCTGCGCAGGGGTGCGATCGCATGTGTGGGAGAGCTGCACAAACAGAGTCTCTGCACAGCCCAGGACTTACTCTTCCAGTGCGATGATCGGGGCCGTAGCTGACATCAGACACCCACCCTGCAAACGCCTGTACACGCCTGCGTTTTTCCAGACACTCCCTGAAAACAGTCAGTTGCCACCCACAAACATCCGCTTCCTGTCAGTCACGTTGCGAGCGCCCGTGCGAACGCTTTTCTCGTACATCCCGTTGCTGGCCGCCGATCCCCGTCGCTACGGACCAACGCGCCTGCGCATTGCGGTGCATACGCATGCGCAGTTCAGACCTGATCGCAGGCTGTACGAAAACGCAGTCTAGGTCAGGTCTGAATTAGGCCTGTGGACACAGGACAGAGGGAGAAACAGAGCGGCTGGGATGATGGCTTTGCTGCAGCGGTTTATGATCTAATTACTGCTTAGTAGAAAACAGACACAAGAAAAGTCACAGAGAGCCAAAGTATTAGGCGGTATTCACTAAACATATGCTCTTTTTATAATTAGATTCTGTTCTCCTTTAAATAGGCAGCAGCGTACACCAGCACTTACTGCATTGTGCGGAGAACGTTTATTGTAATGCTGTGTATAATTGTGCACAATCCTTCACCATTGCAGCAACGCTTTTATCTCATTCTGTTTTATATAAATATACAGGTGTATACAGTGAGGCTATGCAGGTGACAGGACTGTCCTGGATAACAGTGTCCTAACATTTTCTCCTCCAACCGGATTTCTTGAGAAAAATTGGGGTCTATGTAATAGGGTACGAGTTTGCCAGAGGTACAAGATTCCGGCCGATCTCGGAGGTTTTGTTTTTAAAGCGGCAATCAGTTACAGGCAAAACCATGCTCACCCCTCCAGAGTCCCACGACGACACCACTGGTGCTGTTAAAACCCGTGAAAATGGCACAGTGGCCATTTTCACGGAGTTCTGCGCACGCGCAGCAGAGAATTCACTGGGAAAATGGCCGCCGCGGGGGCAGCCAGTCAATGTAGTGTGTCAGTGAGCACAGGGAAGCTGCCTTCTGGGGTTACCACTGACAGTGTCAGGACCCCGCCGGAGCGATAGAGGGGGTCATTCCGAATTGATCGTAGCTGTGCTAAATTTAGCACAGCTACAATCATTCACACTGACATGTGGGGGGACGCCCAGCACAGGGCTAGCCCGCCCCTCATGTCAGTGCCGGCCTTTCCCCCTCCCCGCAGAAGTGCAAAGGCATCGCACAGCGATGGTGTGGTGGGAAACTCCAGCTGCCCCTGAGGGGGCGTCATTCAGCGGTTTAGAGGCGCCCAAATGAAATATCTTCCCTTATCCCAACCTAAAAATGTTGTGGCGGCCCTGCATGTACCGTATGGTTAAAAAAAGAGATAACTGTCCACAATACACCTGGAAAAAATGCCACTTTAAGTGTGCAAATGGACATTTAGTAAGCAGTGATAAGAGCGGAGAAGTGAGCCAGTGGAGAAGTTGCCCATCAACCAATCAGCTGTTTTGTATCATTTTACAATATGCAAATTATAGCTGTTGCATATTATACTATTGCTGATTGGTTGCTGTAACAGGCCCGGACAATGATATAGTGCCTGCTGCCGTGCAGGTGTCGTCACTCCACCCACCTGTGGCAACTCCCGTCACAGACGATACCCAGAAGCGTCAGGGAGCTCCGCCTTCCGGATCAATCACCAGCACGAACACCTCCCTGCAGTGGTCGATGAAGAACCTAGAAGGAAGGAACGTACCGGTTGAGACGTGCGTGTCGACCTCCGTCAGAGGTACAGGGTGCGTCAGGGGTAGCAGCGACCTTCACCGGCTGGGCGGAAGGTCATCACTGGCCGAAAGGCCTCAGCTACCCAGTTCTCACACACTCGCACTCTCGCACGTTGTGTGGTGAGAGGGGTTCCTCACGTCCGTGAGCGAACCCCCGACCGGTATACGGGGACGATGACAAAACAGACACAGAGTAATACTCACTCCCAACTTGCTAGTCACCTTGATGGTCGCACCTCTCCGCTCCTGTTGGGGCAAGAAGAGCAGCCTCCCTAACTGCAGGCTACACTAACGGCTAACATCAACTTACAGCCAACTACGCCTGCCTGAGCAAACTATCTTCAGCAACTGAGGCCACTGGTTCTATTCCGAACTAGCAGAGACCGGACTAACTAAACACATTCGCTAACCAACAAGTCAGTAGAACAATTCCCCGGTCCAACAGGTTAACCCCGAATAACCAATTCCACTTACCGGGTGCTGGTCACTAGCTACTTCCTTCCGCTCTTAATAGAGGACGTGAACGGGAGTCCAGAGCGGACGGCTGTCCACTCCAGACTACCGGGAACTAGTGGCGTGTGGGACGGGAACATTACTCCACACTCTCTAATCCCCTATAGTGTACACCGCGTGGGGCCAGCCGGCTCCTCACGCCCGACCACGAACCCCTCGGAAGCTACCACGCGGCCCACTTCCAACCAATCCTGTCCGGGACGGTCGTACAAAATCACCCCGAGTCCTGTAAGATGCAGCAGGCCTGGAAGCCTGGGTGAGGGCACAGGCCGAGAGGCCTGAACTGTGGGCACAGGCCGAGAGGCCTGAACTGTGGGCACAGGCCGGAGGCCTGACTATCGGGGGCACAGGCCGGAGGCCTGACTATCGGGGGCACAGGCCGGAGGCCTGACTCGGGGCACAGGCCGAGAGGGCCTGACTATCGTGGGCACAGGCCGAGAGGACCTGACTATCGTGGGCACAGGCCGAGAGGGCCTGGTTATCCCCGCAGGCCTAGTGCCTGTCCCTGGTGCTCTAGGGTGGTTAAATATAGGTGCAGGTGGCCCAGGGCTGCCTACCTGTCTCGGTGGGAGAGGCTGCAGCGGGGAGCTTCGTTGGCTCTTTTGCTTCCCACACGCTGCAGCACTCTCCGCCGGACTTCCGCTGCTGGGCGCCTTCCTCCGCCGACGTCTTCCTCTTCTTCGTCCTCGCCGCCGGCTCCGTAGGCTCCGCTGCCGCCGCCCGGTCTTCAGTCTTCTGCAGGGGATCTTCTTTCTTCTCCAGGAGCTCTTCTTCCTTCCTCGTCCGGCGTCCGACTGAGCTCTCCCGCTCCGCAGCGTCTCTTATATGACGCTGGGAACGGACGGAGCAATGACGCGGCGAGCTCCGATTGGCTCGCCGCGGCGTCTTCTCATTGGCGGCCAAGGCGCGAGCTCTGATTGGCTCGCGCTTGGCGCGCCATTCAAAATGCGGCGACGTGATTGGAGGGGCTTGAATCCCTACGGATGCAAGTCCCTCCAAGCTGGGGCCTACCCGCCGCCGCGCCGAAGCCCGCCGTGCTGACGCCCGCCACGACGAACGGTGGAGGGGGACATCCCCCTTCACATTGCCATGGGCAACTTCTCACTGGCTCACGTCTCCGCTCTTATCATTGCTTAGTAAATGTCCCCCTAAGTGTGCAAACTATTGCCAGAAGTAAATATATCTGAACCCTTCTATCATATCCATATCCAATGTACAGTAGCCCATCCCTACTGTACCTCAGTCCCATATCATGCCACTACAGGCCCTTTTAGCGCCTCCATATAGCCTCATAATGCCTCCATCTAGCTTCCATTATACCTCTTTATAGGTCTAAGCCTACTATTCTCTATTCAAGGTCCCGCATGATGCCGCTATGGTTCCCACAAACAGCGGAGAGCGTAGGAAGCGATGTATGACTGTCACTGGGAACACAGCCATGAGGTGTCATTGAGGGATGCTTAGTCTGATTAATGTGTGTGTACAGCGCCGTGCATATGACAGGTCCCAGCCGTGTTACACACTGGGACCAGGACTTGGCAGGTCTGCTGCAATGTTACATTAGAACATCCTGCAGGACCATTAAGCCTAAAATGCCTGTTACTTTATGAAGAGGAATTATAAATATAAAAGTAACTCTGGTGTCTCCCATCAGAAAGACCCAATGACGATAGCTGCAGGAAGCAGCGTAGAACTAGGAGGATCTGATAGCAGTGATAGTTATCAGTGATGTACGGTAGATTTGGTAATTACATATATATATATATATATATATATATATAGGTATAGATCTGTGAGTGTTACAAGATTGCTTTTACGTTAGATCGGCTTCCCTCGTATACTGTCGGGGGTCATTACTGTATACTGAAAAAAGCGACTTGTGTTGAACGTGTGAATTTTTTTTCTCCCTATTGTAGTAGAGCTGTGGCTGACTATTGCCAAATGAGCCCCTGGCTATTATAGTACAATATGGGCAGTAAGTGATTAAGAGCATAATTCAGACCTGATTGCTCCTCTGTGAATTTGCACGGGTCTGCGATCGGATAGTCTTCGCCCAGACAGAGTAAAAATCCGCCCTGTGCAAGTCTGCGTACGCCGTGCAAAAAGCTTTGCAAACGCCGGTCAGCTGCAAATCTGTTCGCAACTCACTCACCATCAAATGATGTTTCCAGTCTGTGCAGTCTGTGCGTAGCCCAGGACTTACTCCCACACTGCGATACACACAGGGTGATCGGGGCCGGAGCTGACGTCACACACCCGCCCTGAAAACGCTTGGGAACGCCTGCGTTTTTCCTGACACTCCCAGAAAACAGGCAGTTACCACCGCCAAACGTCTGCTTTCTGTCAATCAACCTGCGTTCACCTAGCGATCAAAAAAGACGCAGATGTTTCTTGCAGTTGGCCTGCGCATTACGATCTGTACTCATGCGCAGTCATTTCATAATTGGCCGCTGTGCGATTTCGCACAACAGCGTTCAGGTCTGAATTAGGCCCTATGTTGCAGTATGCACAAGATAGCGCTCCCCTTGCTGTATAATATATGGCTATTACAAGTCACTGAGCAGCTTCTGTGGCTGTTTATAAAGAGATAGATAAAAAGTTTGGTTAAGCGCAACATCTAGTGAGGGTAGGTTGGGGGCTTGGTGACGGATGATCTCCAACACCTTAAGTGACCATACAGTACCATATGCTCCAGATTAGTTCCATATCCATGAATAAAATAAATAAATCTCAGAGATACTGTAGATGTACTAAGCCTTTAAAAGTCATAAAGCACCAGCCAATCAGCTCCTGTCATGTTACAGTGTGTTTGAAAAATGACAGGAGCTGGTTGGTTGGTAGTTTATCACTCTACACTTTATCACTTTTCAAGGCTTAGTACGTCTGGCCCCCAGTCTCCTTTATTGCTTTGATAAAGGCTCCTTGAAGCAAAAACGCTACTTGGAGCCTTGGGAGTGTTTTCAGGCGATCGTCAGGTTTATAGCTGCCCCTCGTTTGAAGCGCGTTACTTATATTGTTGTCTAATACTGTTTGTAAAGAGATGTCTGAGTACTTCTATAACGGGTCTCAGTACTGCTCATCGATTCATAATATCCCTATAGCTTAAGTGGTGGGTGCATTATTCTTTATACCCACTGTATGTCAAAGTGATGACATAAGAACTCACTGATTATAAGCAATGACATCACAATCACTTGTGCATAATATGGACCATGCTGCTTCACCTTATGTGGAATTCAGAAAAAACCTCAGTATAGTCAGAGCACTGCCAATGTCGGCCGTAGTAGAGCGAGGGTTTTCTATTGCGTGTGCGTCTAAAAATTGCACCGCGCATGCGTCTCGTTTGTTAATGTACAGCGTTGCAGTACTGCTTCAGACACACGGCCTGTGAAATGTATTAGAAATGTTCGGTTTGTTCCTCTGCGATAACTGGGAGGTGGCTCATCACTGATCATACGCACGGATATGCTGTATCTTATGGGTGTGCCACTGAAGGTGACTGCATACAAAGACGTTTCATCGCTTACATTGGAGGCTGTACTCAAACGGAGAATCTGTACCTACAGTAGCAAAGGGCCAGAGCAAGTTTCCATGGTGCGATCGACGGTGGCGTCTAAAGATGCTCAAATTGGGCGTGTCAGTCCCTGCACATTTGGATGCACGGATGTAGTACACCAGGGAAGGGCTTTTAAGAGTCATTGGCATTAAGTCACAGACGCAACTGTGGCTAAAACATGTGCCCGCTGCCAGGGTAGCCCTCAGGGGGGGACTTTGGGGACTGGTGTCCAGGGCCCTTAGAGAAAGTGGGACCCACCCCTTGCTCCTACTGCCAATATCTGTAGAGCTGCACCAGTCTGTGAATCATCAGCTCTCTATAAACCGTTCCTGTAGGTCTGCAACACTCCACCTACAGTATATGTAACGTCACAGTCTATGACATCACATAGGGGTGGAGCAGTGTGACAGAATCTTTCTTTTGGTAGGGAGGTGCTCTGTCTATTATGTCAGTCCCGGGCCCCACAATTTCTGACGGCAGCCATGGCCCTAGGTCAGCTACCGCTATCTCTGATTTACTGACGTGTCATTTGAAATCATGAAGTGAAATAAAGAGGACAAATATTAAGTATGCGATCTCTAAGTTCTATATATTTTGGCATGAGTAAATGACCACCATTTATTCTCTATATGTAGAAGAATCAAGTAGACTGTCTCGGTTCCTCTGTCCTCCCATGGTACATAACGAGGTATGCCCATAGAATCATGCCTCTGGGGGGGTCCAGTGCTTCCTGCAACAGGAAGGTTTGCGTGAATATTAATTACTCATATTAGCGCAGGAATTGTCACGCTGAGTGAACACTATGGAGGCCTGGCTAATTAGGCACCCGCAGATCCCGGAGCAGCAGTGGCCTTTTCTGCTTTTAGGTTTAATTAACTTTTTAAGAGGAAGATACAGGTGAATGAAATGAAAAGCCATTCATCAAACATTGTCCCTATCACAGAGACAGTGGCACCAGCATATAGCCCGTCAGAAGCCGGTCAGGCACTATGGGAATAATACATCAGGAGTTTGTTGATGGACTAGGAATCAGAAGAGTCTATTCTCTGGGCTCCTTTCCATTAGGGGTGATGGGGGCAACTGTTTGGAAAGCTTCTTCACCCTGGCGGCCCAATCTTGCCCTCCTCCCACCCCCACCCCCCCACTCGCTGATTTTTGTACACAGCCCTATAGGGTGGCAGTTTAATAAACTATACAAATGTTAGTCGTCTACAGAAGAAGACAGTCAGCAATGCTCAAAACAGCGCAAAATGCAAAGAAAAGAGGAGCAAGATGGAATTGCCCTTGAGCCCTCCCACCCACCTTTATGTTGTAGTTTAACAAACCAATCACTTCAGTGACAGAGACTGCCACTTGTGGCTGAAATGATTGGTTTGTTTGGGCCCTCACAAAACAAGCAGCCAATAGTTTGTGGACATTGCTAGCAGTGAGCTCTACATATGCAAACTGGCTCTACATAGGCCAGATTTCGCCACCATCATCATCATCTGATTCCTCACCCCCATCAATGTGTACATCCTCTCCTTCACACAATATTAATTTGTCCCCGCTGGAATCCACTGTATTAGGTTCCTCTGTATTTTTTGGACGCAATTGCCGGTAAAGGTCTTCCTCATGGAATTTGTAATTCATTTTGATGAACACCATCTTTTCCACATTTTGGGAAAGTAACCTCCTACGCCGATCGCTGACAAGGTTCCCGGCTGCACTGAATACTCTTTCTGAGTATACACTGGAGGGGGGGGCAACGTTAGTAAAGTAAAGCCAGTTTGTGCAAGGGCCACCGAGTTGCCTGTTTTTCCTGCCAGAAGTGAAATGGACTATCTGACATCCTCTTTGGATGCTATCACTAAATTAATCATCAACCATGAATATTACACTGTTGTACGGCCTGCAGCATCACAGCAATTATATGACTTTTACACTGCAGTACGGCCTACAGTGTCACAGTAATTGTATGAAATATTACACTGCGGTATGGCATGCAGCATCACTGTATTTATATGAATATTACAGTGGGGTTCGGCCTGCAGCGTCACAGTACTTGTATGACTATTACACTGTGGTGTGGCCTACAGTGTCACGATACTTGTATGAAATTGGGGTAAGACCTACACTGTCACTATATGTGTATGAATATTACACTGCGGTCTGACCTGCAGCATCACAATATGTGTATAAATAATACACTGCGGTACTGCCAGCAGTGTCACAGAACTTGTATGAATATTACACTGGGATACAGCACAAAAACACTGGAGCAGAGCCCTTGAATGGACACAGCAGAGCCCCTGGAACGACACAGCAGAGCCACTGGATAGACACAGCCAGAATCCCCTGGATGGACATAGCCAACAGCACTTGGATGGACACAGCAGCCCCTGGATGGACACAGCAGCTCCTGGATTGACACAGCAGCTCCTGGAGAACACAGCAATGCCTGGATGGACACAGCAGCCACTGGAGAACACAACAGCCACTGGAGAACACAGGAGCCCTGGATGTACTGTTGAAGCTCCACAGCCAAAGTGAAGTTGTTCTCCGATCACCAGGGACCTTTCTCCTGTGTTGCTCCAATAACACAGTGAGAGGCTTGAGCATATGCAGACCCTTTATAAAGCTAAGTAAACAACATTCACCTGCGGTCTAATCAGCCTGACATTTATGTTTGGTGACTAAGACATGTGATGTTATTGTGGCTGATGATTTATACACAATAATACTCAGTTAAGAGACAGTTTGTAGTGTTTAACCATTTAACTACATGTCAAAACACAATCACGTCATATATACACCCGCCCACACTTAAACACAAGCAGGTCATAAAAACACCCAGCCACGCTTACACACAACCAGGTCTTACATACACCCAGCCACGCTTACACACAACCAGGTATTACATACACCCAGCCACGCTTATACACAACCAGGTCATACATACACCCAGCTACGCTTACACACAACCAGGTCTTACATACACCCAGCCACGCTTACACACAACCAGGTCTTACATACACCCAGCCACGCTTACACAGAACCAGGTCATACATACACCCAGCCATGCTTATACACAACCAGGTCATACATACACGCAGCCACGCTTACACACAATCAGGTCATACATACACCCAGCCACGCATACACACAACCAGGTCATACATACACCCAGCCACACTTACACACAACCAGGTCATACATACACCCAGCCATGCTTATACACAATCAGGTCATACATACACCCAGCCACGCTTACACACAACCAGGTATTACATACACCCAGCCACGCTTACACACAACCAAGTCATACATACACCCAGCCACGCTTACAAACAACCAGGTCAAACATACACCCAGCCACGCTTATACACAACAAGGTCTTACATTACACTGCAATTACAGAGACACGCCCTTACTGTACTCACCCTACGTTACACAGCAATTAAAGGAAAAACGCCCTTACTGTACCCACCCTACGTTACACTGCAGTTAAAGGAGAAACGCCCTTACAATACTCACCCTACGTTACACTGCAATTACAAAGAGACGCCCTTACTGTACCCACTCTATGTTACACTGCGGTTACAGTGACACACCCTTACTGTACTCACCCTACGTTACACTGCAATTACAGGGACACGCCCTTACTGTACTCACCCTATGTTACCGTGCAGTTACAGGGACACACCCTTACTGTAGACCTTATTGTACCCATCCTACATTACACTTCAATTACAGAAACACGCCCTTACTGTACTTACCCTACGTTATACTGCAATTACAGATATACGTCTTTACTGTACCCACCCTATCTTACACTGCGGTAACATCCTTACTGTACTCACCCTATGTTACACTGCAATTACAGTGACACGCTGTTACTGTACTTACCCTACATTACACTGCTGTTACAGAGACACGCCATTACTTTACCCACCCTATGTTACACTGCGGTAACAAGGACACACCCTTACTGTACTCGCCCTACATTACACTGCAATTACAGAGACACGCCCATCCTGTACTCACCTTACATTACACTGTGGGTACAGGTACAGGCCCTTACTGTAGTCACCCTACATTACACTGCACTTATAATGACACGCCCTTACTGTACTCACCCTACGTTACACTGTAGTTACAGTGACCCGCCCTTACTGTACTCTCCCTAGGTTACACTGCAATTACAGTGACACGCCTTTACTGTACTCACCCTACGTTACACTGCAGTTACAGATATACGCCCTTACTGTGCTCACCCTATGTTACACTGCAGTTAAAGGAGAAACGCCCTTACAATACTCACCCTACGTTACACTGCAATTACAGTGACATGCCCTTACTGTACTCACCCTACGTTACACTGCAGTTACAGTGACATGCCCTTACTGTACTCACCCTACATAATACTGCAGTTACAGAGACACGCCCTTACTGTACTCACCCTACGTTACACTGCAATTACAGAGACACGCCCTTACTGTACTCACCCTACGTTACACTGCAATTACAGGGACACGCCCAGAGGTAGAACTCTGGGAGGCAACGGAGTCATCTGCCGCCGGGCTCCTGCTCTGTAGGGGGGCACCTCTCCTCCCATTCTGTGACACCATTGAATTAAGTTAATTGATAGCTGTCGCTGTCTTTTCAGTGGCCGACTTCCTCACTGTTCCCCGCACCTTACAAATCACACCCTCTTTATTATACGGAATATACCATACCTCCCAACTTTCGAATTACTGTAAGAGGGATTACATGCGCACAGCGTCTATTCACCGCTGCTTTGCTCTGAACTGAGCAGAGCAGCGAGTGATAGGGAGCCTCCCAACTGCCCCCCCCCCCCACCGCGGGACCCCAAAAAATGGTACTGTCCCGCGAAAATCGGGAGGTATGATATACTCATTTTACAGGTATCACACCAAGTATTAGAAACCACAACCTATTACACTGGAAGCAGACACCTTACTGATGAAGCTATTTGCTCCTGTATAGGAAATATGAGAATTTTAACTATATGAAGATACTTCTCTGACAATTACACGTAACTTCATATAGTTAGAATTCTCATGCTTCCTCTACAGGAGCAAATAGCTCCATCAGTAAAGTGTCTGTTGTTAGTGTAACAGGTCATGGGTTCTAATCCTGGGTATGACTGCTAAGAAATGTGTGATTTAAAATAAAAGACAATTAAATGTATAAATACAGTATATACATTTTTTGAGAACACTCCACACACACACACACGCACGCACACATACATACATACATACATACATACATACATATATTTATCTTAATATAGGAAATAAAGGGGCACCAATATTTATCTTGCCTCCGGGCGACTGTGACGAACTTACGCCACTGGACACGCCTTTACTGTACCCACCCTATGTTACACTGCGGTAACAAGGACACACCCTTACTGTACTCACCCTACGTTACACTGCAATTACAGTGACACCCTGTTACTGTACTTACCCTTCATTACACTGCAATTACAGAAACACGCCCTTACTGTACTTACCCTACGTTACACTGCAATTACAGAGACACGCCTTTACTGTACCCACCCTATGTTACACTGCGGTAACAAGGACACACCCTTACTGTATTCACCCTATGTTACACTGCAATTACAGTGCACGCTGTTACTGTACTTACTGTAGCTTAATTACACTGCAATTACAGAGACACGCCCTTACTGTACCCTCCCTATGTTACACTGCGGTAACAAGGATACATCCTTACTGTACTCACCCTACATTACACTGCAATTACAGAGACACGCCCATCCTGTACTCACCCTACGTTACACTGTGGGTACAGGTACACGCCCTTACTGTACTCACCCTACGTTACACTGCACTTATAATGACACGCCCTTACTGTACTCTCCCTACGTTACACTGCAATTACAGTGACACACCCTACCTGTACTCACCCTACGTTACACTGTAGTTACAGGGACACGCCCTTACTGTACTCACCCTACGTTACACTGCACTTATAATGACACGCCCTTACTGTACTCACCCTACGGTACACTGCAGTTACAGGGACACATCCTTACTGTACTCACCCTACGTTACACTGCACTTATAATGACACACCTTTACTGTACTCACCCTACGTTACACTGCAGTTACAGGGACACGCCCTTACTGTACTCACCCTACGTTACACTGCACTTATAATGACACGCCCTTACTGTACTCACCCTACGGTACACTGCAGTTACAGGGACACGCCCTTACTGTACTCACCCTACGTTACACTGCAGTTACAGAGACACACCCTTACTGTACTCACCCTATATTACACTGCAATTATAGGGACACGCCCTTACTGTACTCACCCTACGTTACACTGCACTTATAATGACACGCCCTTACTGTACTCACCCTACGTTACACTGCAGTTACAGAGACACACCCTTACTGTACTCACCCTATATTACACTGCAATTATAGTGACACGCCCTTACTGTACTCACCCTACGTTACACTGCAGTTACAGAGACACACCCTTACTGTACTCACCCTACATTACACTGCAATTACAGAGACACGCCCTTCCTGTACTCACCTTACATTACACTGTGGGTACAGGTACACGCCCTTACTGTAGTCACCCTACATTACACTGCACTTATAATGACACGCCCTTACTGTGCTCACCCTAGGTTACACTGCAATTACAGTGACACGCCTTTACTGTACTCACCCTACATTATACTGCAGTTACAGAGACACGCCCTTACTGTACTCACCCTACGTTACACTGCAGTTACAGATATACGCCCTTACTGTGCTCACCCTATGTTACACTGCACTTAAAGGAGAAACGCCCTTACAATACTCACCCTACGTTACACTGCAGTTACAGTGACACGCCCTTACTGTAATCACCCTACGTTACACTGCAGTTACAGAGACACGCCCTTACTGTAATCACCCTACGTTACACTGCAATTACAGAGACACACCCTTACTGTACTCACCCTACGTTACACTGCAGTTACAGAGACACGCCCTTACTGTACTCACCCTACGTTACACTGCAGTTACAGAGACACACCCTTACTGTACTTACCCTACATTATACTGCAGTTACAGAGACACGCCCTTACTGTACTCACCCTACATTATACTGCAGTTACAGAGACACGCCCTTACTGTACTCACCCTACATTATACTGCAGTTACAGAGACACGCCCTTACTGTACTCACCCTACGTTACACTGCAGTTACAGAGACACGCCCTTACTGTACTCACCCTACATTATACTGCAGTTACAGAGACACGCCCTTACTGTACTCACCCTACATAATGCTGCAGTTACAGAGACACGCCCTTACTGTACTCACCCTACGTTACACTGCAGTTACAGAGACACGCCCTTACTGTACTCACCCTACATTATACTGCAGTTACAGAGACACGCCCTTACTGTACTCACCCTACATTACACTGCAATTACAGGGACACGCCCATACTGTACTCACCCTATGTTACCGTGCAGTTACAGGGACACACCCTTACTGTACCCACCCTACGTTACACTTCAATTACAGAAACACACCCTTACTGTACTTACCCTACGTTACACTGCAATTACAGAGACACTCCTTTACTGTACCCACCCTATGTCACACTTCAATTACAGAAACACACCCTTACTGTAATCACCCTACGTTACACTGCAGTTAGTGACACACCCTTACTGTACTCACCCTACATTATACTGCAGTTACAGAGACACGCCCTTACTGTACTCACCCTACGTTACACTGCAATTACAGGGACACACCCTTACTGTACCCACCCTACGTTACACTGCAGTTACAGAGACACACCCTTACTGTACTTACCCTACATTATACTGCAGTTACAGAGACACGCCCTTACTGTACTCACCCTACATTATACTGCAGTTACAGAGACACGCCCTTACTGTACTCACCCTACGTTACACTTCAATTACAGAAACACGCCCTTACTGTACTCACCCTACGTTACACTGCAATTACAGAGACACGCCTTTACTGTACCCACCCTATGTCACACTTCGGTAACAAGGACACACCCTTACTGTACTCACCCTACGTTACACTGCAATTACAGTGACACCCTGTGTAATAGTGTTCTTTTATTTATTTTATGGACTATAAAGATGACGGGTCTTTGGAATTATACCTGGTTTTCTCTTATTCACAAGTTTCGTTTTCTCCCTTTCGTCCGCTTCGGTCTGCAGATTTCTGACTCCTCAGTTAGCAGAAATACATGCGCCAATAATTGCACATTTAACTAAATAAACTTTTTCAAAATACAATAAGATGCAGTAAAAGAGTTTTATTTCACTGGAACAATGCAACCTCGTCCTCCTTATTTCACATCAGTCAATAGGACAACCTAAAACAAACGGTTAGCGAGACGACATACTTCAAATGAATCTAAATACACTTATACCAATAATAATGACTGTAACCATACATATAGGATCAGTTAACGGTACCTTAAGGGAAGGGGTTCCCCTAACACTTCAGTATTTCAGTCTGAGTACTCTTACTACCTCGTTGGTGCACATAGGATGACAACATTGTGGTGCCAGCGGAGTGGAAATCATTCAAATTATAGAGCTCTATGGTGTTCCAAGTTTCTACTTCAGATATGAGTCGTTAAGAGTCATACGCTGTAGCGTTTAAGGTTAAATCTAAACTCCTGTCTCCCTTCGGTAACTTGTGAAGAGTAATAGTATTTTTCGGTGGCCACGAAGTAGCTAATTTGTATTCCTGCGCTAGTTCTACTAGTCTTCTGGTACAGTGAAAGGGGCGAATATACCGCTGTTATCTCCCTAGCTAGTAGGGACGTGGTTAGTGGAATCCTCGCTGGCAGCTAAGCATTAAGTATAGTCCTGGCTGATACTAGAACACTGCAGATTTCCCTGTTTAATACTGTATATACAGGCGATGTTTGGTTATTTATACGGACATCAGGCATTAGTAAGGTATTAGTCAATATAGCGGTACTATCCTCTCTGATGAACTCCTGATGAGACTTACTAAGTGTTATCACTGTGGAGTTCACTGAGCTTGGAGACTTTCTCATGATATGAGAGTTCAGAGGTGTAATGTATGTATGATCAACTGGTTACAAAAACTGGTAACTGTGTATTAACAGTATTTCTCTTTCTCTTAGGCTATTAATTCAACTAAGAGAAGTCACTGACTGAACTGCTGCTGTGCTGTACCTTACATGAGGCTGTCACTCACGATTTCAGGCCTCCTTTTGTCCGCCCCGAGGGAGGTACAGATGTCAATGCCACTGCCCAGCCGGACTATCCACTGTTGCCAGCCGCATCCTCCGTTCCGCCTTGGGGAAGGCACAGATGCTGCTACCGCCGCCCCAGCCAGACTAGGTACTATCCTGGGCCGCCTCCTTTGTTCCGCCTTGCGGGAAGTACCAACGATACTGCTGCCGCCCCAGCCGGATGACGAGGTCCCGCTGCCGCCGCCCACTGTTGAGCCGCACTGTGTTTGACGTCTCTGCGGGTCTCACTGCACCGGAGCTGCCGGGAATCTCCGTCAGTCTCTCCACGGTTGAGTCGGGTACTCGGGTGTGACGCACCTCTTCTTAGCAGACTCCTTGGCCGTGCGCAGCTCTTTCCCAGTCTCCTCGCCTCCAGTCACGAACCAACAACGTTTTTTTTCAGCCCTCTTATATCACCTCCCTCCAGGGTACCCGGATCAGTCCCGCCACACGTAACTGCCACGAGCTGGCCCCCACAAACCCAGTCTCATGCCATCACCCCTTTTTAAAGCGAGATAGTGGAACAGTCTCTTAAGTTTGGATAGGGGCTGACAGATTCAACTCCCCTCTGTGAGGGGGGGATATTACCCAACATAATGCTTTAAATGAGAGCAATTTATAGAAATCTTCTCATATCTCTCTATGAGGGCATTTGTACATATATTAACTTTTATTATCTATACTGACACCACATATTTTTAATAATAACATACTAATCATTATATATATATATATATATATATATATATATATATATATATATATAGCACACATGTACACAACGCATAAAGGAACCTGAGCAGGGCATTACACCTGTTACTATACTTACCCTACGTTACACTGCAATTACAGAGACACGCCTTTACTGTACCCACCCTATGTTACACTGCGGTAACAAGGATACACCCTTACTGTACTCACCCTACATTACACTGCAATTACAGTGACACGCCCTTCCTGTACTCACCCTACATTACACTGCAATTACAGTGACACGCCCTTACTGTACTCACCCTACATTACACTGCAATTACAGAGACACGCCCTTCCTGTACTCACCCTACGTTACACTGCACTTATAATGACACGCCCTTACTGTACTCTCCCTACGTTACACTGCAATTACAGTGACACACCCTACCTGTACTCACCCTACGTTACACTGTAGTTACAGTGACACACCCTTACTGTACTCACCCTACGTTACACTGCAGTTACAGGGACACACCCTTACTGTACTCACCCTACGTTACACTGCAGTTACAGGGACACGCCCTTACTGTACTCACCCTACATTACACTGCAGTTACAGGGACACGCCCTTACTGTACTCACCCTACATTACACTGCAGTTACAGAGACACGCCCTTACTGTACTCACCCTATGTTACACTGCAATTACAGGGACACGCCCTTACTGTACTCGCCCTACGTTTTACTGCAATTACAGTGACACACCCATACTGTACTCACCCTATGTTACACTGCAATTACAGTGGCACGCCCTTGCTGTACTCACCCTACGTTACACTGCAATTACAGTGACACACCCTACCTGTACTCACCCTACGTTACACTGTAGTTACAGTGACACACCCTTACTGTACTCACCCTACGTTACACTGCAGTTACAGGGACACACCCTTACTGTACTCACCCTACGTTACACTGCAGTTACAGGGACACGCCCTTACTGTACTCACCCTACATTACACTGCAGTTACAGGGACACGCCCTTACTGTACTCACCCTACATTACACTGCAGTTACAGAGACACGCCCTTACTGTACTCACCCTATGTTACACTGCAATTACAGGGACACGCCCTTACTGTACTCGCCCTACGTTTTACTGCAATTACAGTGACACACCCATACTGTACTCACCCTATGTTACACTGCAATTACAGTGGCACGCCCTTGCTGTACTCACCCTACGTTACACTGCAATTACAGAGACACGCCCTTACTGTACTCATCCTATGTTACACTGCAATTACAGTGACACACCCTTCCTGTATTCACCCTACGTTACACTGCAATTACAGAGACACGCCCTTACTGTACCCACCCTACATTACACTGCAATTACAGAGACACGCCCTTACTGTACCCACCCTACGTTACACTGCAATTACAGAGACACACCCTTCCTGTATTCACCCTACGTTACACTGCAATTACAGTGATACACCCTTCCTATATTCACCCTACGTTATACTGCAATTACAGTGACACGCCCATACTGTACTCACCCTATGTTACACTGCAATTACAGTGACACACCCTTATTGTACTCGCCCTATATTACACTGCAATTACAGTGGCACGCCCTTGCTGTACTCACCCTACGTTACACTGCAATTACAGTGACACACCCTTACTGTATTCACCCTACGTTACACTGCAATTACAGAGACACGCCCTTACTGTACCCACCCTACGTTACACTGCAATTACAGTGACACACCCTTACTGTATTCACCCTACGTTACACTGCAATTACAGAGACACGCCCTTACTGTACTCACCCTACGTTACACTGCAATTACAGAGACACACCCTACCTGTACTCACCCTACGTTACACTGCAATTACAGTGACACACCCTTCCTATATTCACCCTACGTTACACTGCAATTACTGAGACACGCCCTTACTGTACCCACCCTACGTTACACTGCAATTACAGAGACACACCCTTCCTGTATTCACCCTACGTTACACTGCAATTACAGTGATACACCCTTCCTATATTCACCCTACGTTACACTGCAATTACTGAGACACGCCCTTACTGTACCCACCCTACGTTACACTGTAATTACAGTGACACGCCCTTACTGTACCCACCCTACATTACACTGCAATTACAGTGACACGCCCATACTGTACTCACCCTATGTTACACTGCAATTACAGTGACATGCCCTTACTGTACTCGCCCTATGTTACACTGCAATTACAGATATACGCCCTTACTGTACTTGCCCTACGTTATACTGCAATTACAGTGCTACGTTATACTGCAAGTACAGTGACACGCCCATACTGTACTCACCCTATCTTACACTGCAATTACAGTGACACACCCTTATTGTACTCGCCCTATATTACACTGCAATTATAGTGGCACGCCCTTGCTGTACTCACCCTACGTTACACTGCAATTACAGAGACACACCCTTACTGTACTCACTCTACGTTACACTGCAATTACAGAGATACACCCTTACTGTATTCACCCTACGTTACACTGCAATTACAGAGACACACCCTTACTGTACTCACCCTACGTTACACTGCAATTACAGAGACACACCCTTACTGTATTCACCCTACGTTACACTGCAATTACAGAGACACACCCTTACTGTACTCACCCTACGTTACACTGCAATTACAGAGACACACCCTTACTGTACTCACTCTACGTTACACTGCAATTACAGAGACACACCCTTACTGTATTCACCCTACGTTACACTGCAATTACAGAGACACACCCTTACTGTACTCACCCAACGTTACACTGCAATTACAGAGACACACCCTTACTGTACTCACCCTACGTTACACTGCAATTACAGAGATACACCCTTACTGTACTCACCCTACGTTACACTGCAATTACAGAGACACACCCTTACTGTACTCACCCAACGTTACACTGCAATTACAGACACACACCCTTACTGTACTCACCCTACCTTACACTGCAATTACAGAGATACACCCTTACTGTATTCACCCTACGTTACACTGCAATTACAGAGACACACCCTTACTGTATTCACCCTACGTTACACTGCAATTACAGAGATACACCCTTACTGTATTCACCCAACGTTACACTGCAATTACAGAGACACACCCTTACTGTACTCACCCTACGTTACACTGCAATTACAGAGACACGCTCTTACTGTACTCACCCTACGTTACACTGCAATTACAGAGACACACCCTTACTGTATTCACCCTACGTTACACTGCAATTACAGAGACACACCCTTACTGTACTCACCCAACGTTACACTGCAATTACAGAGACACACCCTTACTGTACTCACCCTACGTTACACTGCAATTACAGAGATACACCCTTACTGTACTCACCCTACGTTACACTGCAATTACAGAGACACACCCTTACTGTACTCACCCAACGTTACACTGCAATTACAGACACACACCCTTACTGTATTCACCCAACGTTACACTGCAATTACAGAGACACACCCTTACTGTACTCACCCTACGTTACACTGCAATTACAGAGACACGCTCTTACTGTATTCACCCTACGTTACACTGCAATTACAGAGACACACCCTTACTGTATTCACCCTACGTTACACTGCAATTACAGAGACACATCCTTACTGTACTCACCCTACGTTACACTGCAATTACAGAGACACACCCTTACTGTACTCACCCTACGTTACACTGCAATTACAGAGATACACCCTTACTGTATTCACCCTACGTTACACTGCAATTACAGAGACACACCCTTACTGTACTCACCCTACGTTACACTGCAATTACAGAGACACACCCTTACTGTACTCACCCTACGTTACACTGCAATTACAGAGATACACCGTTACTGTATTCACCCTACGTTACACTGCAATTACAGAGACACACCCTTACTGTACTCACCCTACGTTACACTGCAATTACAGAGACACACCCTTACTGTACTCACCCTACGTTACACTGCAATTACAGAGATACACCCTTACTGTATTCACCCTACGTTACACTGCAATTACAGAGACACACCCTTACTGTACTCACCCTACGTTACACTGCAATTACAGAGACACACCCTTACTGTATTCACCCAACGTTACACTGCATTTACAGAGACACGCTCTTACTGTACTCACCCTACGTTACACTGCAATTACAGAGACACACCCTTACTGTACTCACCCTACGTTACACTGCAATTACAGAGATATACCCTTACTGTATTCACCCTACGTTACACTGCAATTACAGAGACACACCCTTACTGTACCCACCCTACATTACACTGCAATTACAGAGACACACCCTTACTGTATTCACCCAACGTTACACTGCATTTACAGAGACACGCTCTTACTGTACTCACCCTACGTTACACTGCAATTACAGAGACACACCCTTACTGTACTCACTCTACGTTACACTGCAATTACAGAGACACACCCTTACTGTATTCACCCTACGTTACACTGCAATTACAGAGACACACCCTTACTGTACCCACCCTACATTACACTGCAATTACAGAGACACACCCTTACTGTATTCACCCAACGTTACACTGCATTTACAGAGACACGCTCTTACTGTACTCACCCTACGTTACACTGCAATTACAGAGACACACCCTTACTGTACTCACTCTACGTTACACTGCAATTACAGAGACACACCCTTACTGTATTCACCCTACGTTACACTGCAATTACAGAGACACACCCTTACTGTACTCACCCTACGTTACACTGCAATTACAGAGACACACCCTTACTGTATTCACCCTACGTTACACTGCAATTACAGAGACACACCCTTACTGTACTCACCCTACGTTACACTGCAATTACAGAGACACACCCTTACTGTACTCACTCTACGTTACACTGCAATTACAGAGACACACCCTTACTGTATTCACCCTACGTTACACTGCAATTACAGAGACACACCCTTACTGTACTCACCCAACGTTACACTGCAATTACAGAGACACACCCTTACTGTACTCACCCTACGTTACACTGCAATTACAGAGATACACCCTTACTGTACTCACCCTACGTTACACTGCAATTACAGAGACACACCCTTACTGTACTCACCCAACGTTACACTGCAATTACAGACACACACCCTTACTGTACTCACCCTACCTTACATTGCAATTACAGAGATACACCCTTACTGTATTCACCCTACGTTACACTGCAATTACAGAGACACACCCTTACTGTATTCACCCTACGTTACACTGCAATTACAGAGATACACCCTTACTGTATTCACCCAACGTTACACTGCAATTACAGAGACACACCCTTACTGTACTCACCCTACGTTACACTGCAATTACAGAGACACGCTCTTACTGTACTCACCCTACGTTACACTGCAATTACAGAGACACACCCTTACTGTATTCACCCTACGTTACACTGCAATTACAGAGACACACCCTTACTGTACTCACCCAACGTTACACTGCAATTACAGAGACACACCCTTACTGTACTCACCCTACGTTACACTGCAATTACAGAGATACACCCTTACTGTACTCACCCTACGTTACACTGCAATTACAGAGACACACCCTTACTGTACTCACCCAACGTTACACTGCAATTACAGACACACACCCTTACTGTATTCACCCAACGTTACACTGCAATTACAGAGACACACCCTTACTGTACTCACCCTACGTTACACTGCAATTACAGAGACACGCTCTTACTGTATTCACCCTACGTTACACTGCAATTACAGAGACACACCCTTACTGTATTCACCCTACGTTACACTGCAATTACAGAGACACATCCTTACTGTACTCACCCTACGTTACACTGCAATTACAGAGACACACCCTTACTGTACTCACCCTACGTTACACTGCAATTACAGAGATACACCCTTACTGTATTCACCCTACGTTACACTGCAATTACAGAGACACACCCTTACTGTACTCACCCTACGTTACACTGCAATTACAGAGACACACCCTTACTGTACTCACCCTACGTTACACTGCAATTACAGAGATACACCCTTACTGTATTCACCCTACGTTACACTGCAATTACAGAGACACACCCTTACTGTACTCACCCTACGTTACACTGCAATTACAGAGACACACCCTTACTGTACTCACCCTACGTTACACTGCAATTACAGAGATACACCCTTACTGTATTCACCCTACGTTACACTGCAATTACAGAGACACACCCTTACTGTACTCACCCTACGTTACACTGCAATTACAGAGACACACCCTTACTGTATTCACCCAACGTTACACTGCATTTACAGAGACACGCTCTTACTGTACTCACCCTACGTTACACTGCAATTACAGAGACACACCCTTACTGTACTCACCCTACGTTACACTGCAATTACAGAGATACACCCTTACTGTATTCACCCTACGTTACACTGCAATTACAGAGACACACCCTTACTGTACCCACCCTACATTACACTGCAATTACAGAGACACACCCTTACTGTATTCACCCAACGTTACACTGCATTTACAGAGACACGCTCTTACTGTACTCACCCTACGTTACACTGCAATTACAGAGACACACCCTTACTGTACTCACCCTACGTTACACTGCAATTACAGAGACACACCCTTACTGTATTCACCCAACGTTACACTGCAATTACAGAGACACACCCTTACTGTACTCACCCTACGTTACACTGCAATTACAGAGACACACCCTTACTGTATTCACCCAACGTTACACTGCAATTACAGAGACACGCTCTTACTGTACCCACCCTACATTACACTGCAATTACAGTGACACACCCTTACTGTACTCACCCTACGTTACACTGCAGTTACAGAGACACGCCCTTACTGTACTCACCCTATGTTACACTGCAATTACAGAGACACGCTCTTACTGTACTCACCCTACGTTACACTGCAATTACAGTGACACACCCTTCCTGTACTCACCCTACGTTACACTGCAGTTACAGAGACACGCCCTTACTGTACTCACCCTACGTTACACTGCAGTTACAGAGACACGCCCTACCTGTACTCACCCTACGTTACACTACAGTTACAGAGACACGCCCTTACTGTACTCACCCTATGTTACACTGCAATTACAGAGACACGCCCTCACTGTACTCACCCTATGTTACACTGCAATTACAGTGACACGCCCTTACTGTACTCACCCTACGTTACACTGCAGTTACAGAGACACGCCCTTACTGTACTCACCCTACGTTACACTGCAATTACAGAGACACACCCTACCTGTACTCACCCTATGTTACACTGCAATTACAGTGACACACCCTTACTGTACTCACCCTACGTTACACTGCAATTACAGTGACACGCTCTTACTGTACTCACCCTACGTTACACTGCAGTTACAGAGACACGCCCTACCTGTACTCACCCTACGTTACACTACAGTTACAGAGACACGCCCTTACTGTACTCACCCTATGTTACACTGCAATTACAGAGACACGCCCTCACTGTACTCACCCTATGTTACACTGCAATTACAGTGACACGCCCTTACTGTACTCACCCTACGTTACACTACAGTTACAGAGACACGCCCTTACTGTACTCACCCTATGTTACACTGCAATTACAGAGACACGCCCTCACTGTACTCACCCTATGTTACACTGCAATTACAGTGACACGCCCTTACTGTACTCACCCTACGTTACACTGCAGTTACAGAGAGAGACACGCCCTTACTGTACTCACCCTACGTTACACTGCAATTACAGAGACACACCCTACCTGTACTCACCCTATGTTACACTGCAATTACAGTGACACACCCTTACTGTACTCACCCTACGTTACACTGCAATTACAGAGACACGCTCTTACTGTACTCACCCTACGTTACACTGCAGTTACAGAGACACGCCCTTACTGTACTCACCCTACGTTACACTGCAGTTACCGAGACATGCCCTTACTGTACTCACCCTATGTTACACTGCAATTACAGGGACACGCCCTTACTGTACTCACCCTACGTTACACTGCAATTACAGACACACACCCTTACTGTATTCACCCAACGTTACACTGCAATTACAGAGACACACCCTTACTGTACTCACCCTACGTTACACTGCAATTACAGAGACACGCTCTTACTGTACTCACCCTACGTTACACTGCAATTACAGAGACACACCCTTACTGTATTCACCCTACGTTACACTGCAATTACAGAGACACACCCTTACTGTACTCACCCTACGTTACACTGCAATTACAGAGACACACCCTTACTGTACTCACCCTACGTTACACTGCAATTACAGGGATACACCCTTACTGTATTCACCCTACGTTACACTGCAATTACAGAGACACACCCTTACTGTACTCACCCTACGTTACACTGCAGTTACAGAGACACGCCCTTACTGTACTCACCCTATGTTACACTGCAATTACAGTGACACGCCCTTACTGTACTCACCCTACGTTACACTGCAGTTACAGAGACACGCCCTTACTGTACTCACCCTACGTTACACTGCAATTACAGAGACACACCCTACCTGTACTCACCCTATGTTACACTGCAATTACAGTGACACACCCTTACTGTACTCACCCTACGTTACACTGCAATTACAGTGACACGCTCTTACTGTACTCACCCTACGTTACACTGCAGTTACAGAGACACGCCCTACCTGTACTCACCCTACGTTACACTACAGTTACAGAGACACGCCCTTACTGTACTCACCCTATGTTTCACTGCAATTACAGAGACACGCCCTCACTGTACTCACCCTATGTTACACTGCAATTACAGTGACACGCCCTTACTGTACTCACCCTACGTTACACTACAGTTACAGAGACACGCCCTTACTGTACTCACCCTATGTTACACTGCAATTACAGAGACACGCCCTCACTGTACTCACCCTATGTTACACTGCAATTACAGTGACACGCCCTTACTGTACTCACCCTACGTTACACTGCAGTTACAGAGACACGCCCTTACTGTACTCACCCTACGTTACACTGCAATTAGAGACACACCCTACCTGTACTCACCCTATGTTACACTGCAATTACAGTGACACACCCTTACTGTACTCACCCTACGTTACACTGCAATTACAGAGACACGCTCTTACTGTACTCACCCTACGTTACACTGCAGTTACCGAGACATGTCCTTACTGTACTCACCCTACGTTACACTGCAATTACAGGGACACGCCCTTACTGTACTCACCCTACGTTACACTGCAATTACAGAGACACGCTCTTACTGTACTCACCCTACGTTACACTGCAATTACAGTGACACGCTCTTACTGTACTCACCCTACGTTACACTGCAGTTACAGAGACACGCCCTTACTGTACTCACCCTACGTTACACTGCAGTTACAGAGACACGCCCTTACTGTACTCACCCTACGTTACACTGCAATTACAGGGACACACCCTTTCTGTATTCACCTTGTGTTACACCACCAATCCCCTATCTTGCCTCGCCAGTCACAAGCAGGCACAAGTAGGCACAAGCAGGCACAAGCAGGCACAAGTGTGCATGGTTTGGTTTGGTGAAATTGCACAGTTTATATTTGTGGATTTGATCCTACATTAACAGTTGTACGTCCAACTCAGCATCCGGCCCATAGTGCAAAATGGGCTGATTCAGATGCAGTCGCAATGCACTATTGTACGCAAATCAGCCATTGTTTTCCTTGCGCATGTGTCTAAACCGCAGTGCACATGAATCTGAGCAGCGAGTGATTTGCTATTGCGGTCGCACAGAGGAATTAGTGAAACAGTGAGTGACAGGTAGACAGCATATCGCTGTGGTAACGGGGAGTGGTCGAGTAAATGCAGGTGTGTCATGGCCGTTCAGATGGCGTTGTCTGGGCGTACATATATTACCAGTTGTGATCTTACTTGCTACTGGAGAGTCCTCAGTGTCCTGGGAGAGCAGCTCAGCCTGTGCGTCTACAGAGGCACTCAGGCTCTGCTACACGACCCGATGTGTGACGATGGTACCGATGTGTCAGCAGTTGTACGCCATCGGACAGAAATGATGCAACAGCAGTGGGCGTCCCTATGCTCAGATTAACTTCAGCCCATATTTGCATATAATCGCAACGGAGTATGGCAAAATACAGCAACAGCAGCAGCCAGATCACCCACACCAGAATCCGGCCCAATGAACACAGAAGACATACAGCAATATAATCATATGACTATTCACATGTATTAGAATCCATGCAGTGTACACGGTCAGTTAGTTACATGCTAGGTTTATATAACTCATCAGCCATTATGCAACCTACAGTATAGGAACCGGCCAGATCTCCATAATACTTTTCCTATGCAATCAGTTGGCTGGAAGTACAGTGCCCTCTGGTGGTCAGAGTATGTATGTATCCAACAAGCAGTCAGTACTGTGAGTCCTGTATTACAGGATACTAGGTTACTGTCTGTGTCAGTTAGTGCTGTTGCTTATTAATACATCTAGTGTATATACCAGAGATACACTGTTGGTCTTTATCCCATGGGAGGCCAAGGGCCAGGTGTATTGATCCTACAGCAAATGAGAATACATATGTGCCCAATGTACTAAGAACTAGTTATGCCTCTCGTTTCATTCCCCGGGCCCCCTTTAGATAATAAGCCGTGGTGACCCTCTCACCTTCTGTCGCTGCGTATGTTCCTGTATCATTTATTGTATCATTCATTTGTTCCTACTTGTACAGAACTGCAAAATATCTGGATACAATATAACGTAAATAGTAGTAATAATAATAATAATAATAATAATAATAACAACAACAATAACAACAGATATAAACACATGAAACACTATAAATATATATATATACTAGGTGATTCATCGCGCCCTACGGGCGCTCTACACACCGTCGTAAGGGGCTACGCCCCCTTAATCCTTGCACACCCTTGTGGCGTGCAATATTTTTATTATATGGGAGTATTACCTCCACTCATACTTGTGTGAGTGGTTAAATATTGCATGGACAAAGGGCGTGCAATGGTTAAGGGGTGGAAGCCCCTTGCAATGGGGTGAACAGCGCACGCAGGGCCTGGTGAATCACCTAGTAGGTGCTTTGGTTGGGGGAGTGGCGGGTGCGGGGAAGAGGCGGATGGGATCCTGGGGTGCCGCGGGAGGGGGGGGGGGGCGGTTGCGGTGGTGCCGCAGGTGGTGGAGGGGCTGGTGCCGCAGGTGGGGGTCCGGAGCCACCGCAGGTTTGGGAGGAGCAGTTGTGGGGGTGCCCCAGGTGGGGGAGGTGCGAATGCGGTGGTGCAGCAGGTGGGGCGGGTGCGGGGTTGCTGCGGGTGGAGGAGCGGGTATGGAGCTACCGTGGATGCTGGAGGGGGGGTGCCGCGGATGGGGCCCGGAAGTACTGCAAGTGGGGGAGGGGCGGGTAATGCTTCTCCTGCTTCTCCTCCTGTCAGCAGCTAAGCTGCTGTCCTCCCTTTGGCAGTGGCTCTCCCAGAGACTCGCACAGCAGGCAGTCACTATTGTTAGCGCCGGTGTCCCAACACGCCGCATTACAGGGAAGCAGATGTACGCAATAAACTACAGCTCCCAGCAGCCCTAAGGGCCGGAATGCTTCAGTGCTAAGGGCTGCTGGGAGCTGTAGTTTATTGAGTGCATCTACTTCCCTGTAATGCGGCGTGTTGGGACACCGGCGCTAACAATAGTGACTGGCTGGCAGAACTGAGTGACTGACTGAATCAATGTAAAAGGTGAGAGTGCTGTGCAGTGTCAGTGACACTGCACACAGGTCCGGCGCTAGCCGCTCAGCAAAGGGATGCAGTGCAGGGAGGCACCAGGAAGGAGAGGCGTTCTCCCTGCTCTGCATCCCTGTGCTGAGCTGCTGCTGCTATCCCTGCTGCTGCCGGCTGCTGGCTGCTGTCACACATGCCGGCAGCACAAAACCTCCTCTCCCCCTCGGCGCCGGCAGCACAAAGCCTCCTCTCCCCCTCCCCTGTGTGACATTCAGTGGCCGGGCAGGAGCCAAAGGGGGCGTAGCTAGATGGGAATAAGGGGCGGCGCTAGACGGGACCATGCTGCAGCAGGAGGATGAGCTGCTACAGCTTTGGCCAGCCAGACTTCATTATGTAAGTGTCTGGAAAGAGAGTGAGTGTGTGTGTATACAGTGTCTGTGTATACTGTATATACTGTATGTGTGACTGTGTATGTGTGTAATGTATGTACAGTATGTATGTGTGTGTGTGTGTGTTTATATATATATATATATACAGGGCCGGTTCCGGGGCTTCTGGCGCCCTGGGCGGCATTAGGGGGCGTGGCTTTGTACAGGGGGCGTGGTCATTTACGCCCCCTGTACAGACTGAAATGATGTGCGGTGCGCGATGACGTCATCGCGCACCGCACAGTAAAGGACCTCTCCACGAAGGGAAACTAGACGCGTACGCGTCTAGTTTCCCTTCCCAGCGGCAGCGGGGGGGCAGCGGCCAGCGGCAGCAGGGGGGCAGCGGGCAGCGGGGGGCACACAGCAGCAGTGTATCTTGCCCTCGTGCGGTGCCCTCCGGATGGCGCCCTGTGCCCTCCGGAAGGCGGCGCCCCGGGCAAAAGTCCTGCTTGCCCGTGGCAAGATCCGCTACTGTATATATATATATATATATATAATGTGTCTGTTGTGTGTGTATGTGTGACTGTGGCATAATGTGTGTAAGCGTCACTGGTACAGGGGGCGTTACGTGTGTAAGCGGCACAGGTACAGGGCGCATTACGTGTGTAAGCGGCACTGGTACAGGGGGCATTACGTGTGTAAGTGGCATTGCTACAGGGGGCGTTACATGTGTAAGCGGCACTGGTACAGGGGGCGTTACGTGTGTAAGCGGCACTGGTACAGGGGGCGTTACGTGTGTAAGTGTCTCTTCTACAGGGGGCATTATGTGCGCTGTGCCGGGTAAAACCGAATCCGCTCATCACTGCTTTTGTACAGTATGCGAGGGTGCAAATTTATAGTTTGCAGGGGGCGCTGAACACCCTAGCACCGGCCCTGACTGCACACCCACTGCACTGCACTGCACTGTCACCTTTTACATTGCTTCAGCGTCCAGACATTACCCTCCGCGATATCACCCACTCTATCCGTTACATTAGCCATCTCGGGGCTTCCAGGCCGGCAGCCCAGGTGCTGTGTTGCGGAGTCAGGGCCTCTGGGGATCTGGGTGCGGCTGTGGCTGGGAGGCACTTCTGTGACATCATGCGCAGAGGAGGCTCCGGGGCTCAGAGAGTATCCGGCGCAGGGAGGGCTATGAAAGCCTTCTGCTGCGCGGCTTTCATACACATGCACCCGCGCCGCGGCTAGGGAGTGGGGATTGTTGATGCTGGAGGGGGCAGGCGGACTGGCAGCAGGACATAAGACGCTGCAGTAAAAGGTTTTTTTTCTCCCCTATCTGCAGCGCAGAGACTTGCTGCAGATGCAGTGGCATACCCTCCAGCTGCACCTTTTTGGGAGGTACTGTCCCTTTTTTTTATGGTCTGTACCGTTTTTAGAGTCTCCAAGCTTCCATTGAAACTAAGTAATGGAAAAGGGGCGTGGCCACGCGGCTGTACCCGTAGCCACGCCCCTTTTCGAATTTGTATCAATTTTTATGTGTAGATTGTTGGAGGGTATGATGCTGCAGATGCAGGGGGCTTATTTTGGGGTGTGGGCCTGGAGCTGCAGCTCCATCAGTCCCATTGCTAATCCTACTCTGTGAATACACAGCAGGCAAAGGGCAGAGCCTCCCATTGGATATAACCTGTGTGGGAGGGCGTTTCTTGCCCAATCAGCTGTGGACTGGGTGTGATAGACCTGCCACTAACCCAAATGAGAGATGCATTATACACACAGGCACAAAGTCACAGATCTGGGCTATTATATAGGAGATATAGTATTTAGGGCATACCTCCCAACTTTGGCCGCCTTGAAAGAGGGACACACGCGCGACGAAGCTGCGCGCGCTCCCGAAAAAGGGGTGTGGCCTATGAAAAGGGGCGTGGCTTCGTGGGAAGACCCGCGACCGCGCGCCACGCCCCCAATTTCGTCACTGAGAGGGCATGCCCAGCGCTCCGTGAGCCGCTGGCATGCCCCCTCTCCCTCTGTCTACAATGAATAGACGCTGTGCGCATGCGCACAGCGTCTATTCACCGCTGCTCTGCTAAGCAGGGCAGCGAGGACTGAGCCTCCCAACTGCTCCCCCCCACCGCGGGACACTACGGCCCGCGGGTTGGACAGCGGGACAGACCCCAAAAAACGGGACTGTCCCGCGAAAATTGGGACAGTTGGGAGGTATGATTTAGGGGTCTATTCATGAAGCAGTGAAAACTGTGGAGAAGTGAGCCAGTGGAGAACCAATCAGCATTAAAGTAACATATAATTTGCATACTATACAATTGTACGGAGCAGCTGATTGGTTGCTATGGGCAACTTCTCCAGAGGCTCACTTCTACACACTTATCACTGCTTCAGGAATAGACCTCTTAGTGGTATTTACATATTTCATGTCAGTAAATCTACTGGCAGTTCTGCACAAAATCATTTTCTACTGGGTTGCTTTCTTAATGTATTTAAAGCATCAATTCCACACGCACGCACGCACGCACGCATGCACGCGCTCCGGTGCCCTCCAGTAACAAATGCATAAAAAGCAGAAGAAGGCGGCACTCAGAGACGACATGAAGAAAAAAAGTTTCTTCATTTAATCTGCTCATAAAGCCGACGCTTCGGGGCCAAACATGCCCCTTTGTCAAGGTGAGGTGTGAGTGGTAACAAGGACAGACATGAAAGTGACTTACTTAAATAGGACACAAGATAGCCCAGGCACCTGTGCATCCTGACGCGCACGCACCCGCTTACCTCCAGGTGCGCAGAGAAGTGACGTCACCGGCGGCAGGGAGATCCGTTGCTATAGCAGCGTCAGACGCTCTCTCGGCTTCCTCCGCTGTAACTGTGGGACGCAGGGCTGGCACACTAAAAAATGAATGATGAGGAATAATTATAGTGAAAAGACACCACTAGTGACTACAATATGAAGAAGTAGGAATACGTACGAGTGAGAGAAAGTCTATGACACTATGATACATCACATAAAGCACTGACTATAAATGGAGGGGAATATAGCAATAGTACAGATATATATAACGCATTAAAGTAGCACTATAATGAGGGTTAATATTGTGGGGAATGTGATAACCACAGACGTGTACTCGAAACCCACAGATAAAAATACATTGCTTAGATCTAACAGCCATCATCCTCAAGCCTTGAAAGCAGGCCTCCCCAAATCGCAGATGATGAGGGTTGCAAGAATTAACAGCAATCCCTCAAATCTGGATAAGGAACTGGACATTGTAATTAAAAAATGTACTGAAAGAGGTTACAACCCTACACTGCTCAATACACAAAAAACTTTGGTGAAAGGGATGTCTTGTGCTTCTTTATTGCAACCTACCGCAAGGGAACAAGAAGAAGTTATTCCATGGACCACGACATTTAATAGGTGGTCATTCCGAGTTGTTCGCTCGCTGCCGATTTTCGCAGTTCAGCGATCAAGTGAAAAAAATGGCAAAACTTTGTAGATTTACACAAGCTTGAGCGACGTTTTTTCATCGCTCGAGTGATCGTAGTGTGATTGACAGGAAGTGGGCGTTTCTGGGCAGAAACTGGACGTTTTCAGGAAATGTGCTAAAAAAAGCAGGCGTGCCAGGTAAAAACGCAGGAGTGGCAGGAGAAACGGGGGAGTGGCTGGCCGAACGCAGTGTTTGTGATGTCAAACCAGGAACTAAACGGACTGAGGTGATCGCAATCTAGGAGTAGGTCCGGAGCTACTCAGAAACTGCTAAGAATTATGTAGTAGCAATTCTGCTAATCTTTCGTTCGCTATTCCGCTAAGCTAAGATACACTCCCAGAGCGCGGCGGCTTAGCGTGTGCAATGCTGCTAAAAGCAGCTAGCGAGCGAACAACTCGGAATGAGGGCCCTAGTCCGGACCTTGCACGAGCTTCTAAGGCGCTTTGGCCAATTATCACATCTGACGCTAAACTACCATTCTTTAAAAACAAACGTCCAATGACCTGTTACACACGGGGACGATATATTAGAGACATGGTTGTTAAAACGGATATTACGGGATGGTCCAACCAAAGAGTCAAAGCGACTTCCTTTCTCAGCTGCTACCGTTGTTTAGGTTGCACAACCTGCAAACACACGTTAATCGGCTCCGAATTTAAGCATCCACATTAGGAGAAAAACATACCAATAAACCATGCATTATTTATCCACTTTAAGGAAGCAGGACACACTCTACAAGACCATGCTGCACTGCAGGTGGGGCAGATGTAACATGTGCAGAGAGAGTTAGATTTAGATGGGTTATATTGTTTCTGTGCAGGGTAAATACTGGCTGCTTTATTCTTACACTGCAATTTAGATTTCAGTTTGAACACACCCCACCCAAATCTAACTCTCTCTGCACATGTTACACCTGCCCCACCTGCAGTGCAGCATGGTTTTGCACAATTGCTAACTTTTTTGGTTTGCTAACAACTCTGAATAACCCCCACAGACAATAGGCAAGTAATGCCCCAACTAAATTTTATGTAACTCAAGTTTGCGGCGGAGGGGGTGCGATGTTCCAGCGACGCCATGTTCTGGACTCTAGCAATGACTGTAAATGGGTACATCAGACAGTTATCTCTTATCAGGAGCTTCAGCCTCCTTCCATAAGGAACCACTCAGAATTATTTGTGATGCCTCGCCCATCTATGGTCAAAAATGGTGTCTGCTGGGAGGACACATTGGCGAGCTCGCACTTAGGGGGTAATTCCAAGTTGATCGCAGCAGGATATTTTTTAGCAGTTGGGCAAAACCATGTGCACTGCAGGGGAGGCAGATATAACATTTGCAGAGAGAGTTAGATTTGGGTGGGTTATTTTGTTTCTGTGCAGTGTAAATACTGGCTGCTTTATTTTTACACTGCAATTTAGATTGCAGATTGTACTCACCACACCCAAATCTAACTCTCTCTGCACATGTTATATCTGCCTCCCCTGCAGTGCACATGGTTTTGCCCAACTGCTAAAAAATTTCCTGCTGCGATCAACTTAGAATTACCCCCTTAGAACGCTTTAGAGAAACGTGTGTATTGTCACAGCTACGGGTTCATGCAGAAAAATTGTGAAACTTTTTTAAATTTTTGCAGCAGTAAAACAACATATATGTGTGTGTGTGTGTGTGTGTGTGTGTGTGTGTGTGTGTGTGTGTGTGTGTGTGTGTGTCCAGTAGTCATTATTTATTCATATGTGGAGTTTTATTATGGCAGTAAAATGCTACAAAAAAAAACAAAAACTTTTTATTCCGATCTGAAAACTATTTCCCCACATTCGTCTCTTTATACACCACCTTCCTCATCATATACTGCTGGCTGGTGTGATTTGCGCAGCAGATGCTAATTTGGAGCTTAGTGTTTGATTCATAGTCCGATATTACAGCGTAGTCACATAGAATCTGTGATTTTCGGGATGGCTGATGAGTTTCATGCAACGATCACATTTTATCTTCGCCATCATATATCATATCCCCATAGCCACCCGTAGATCGCACATCTCCATTGTGAATCTGCAAGAGTGTTTAGTCTGCGAGCGCAGGTCACCGCGTGCTTTGATTACCTATCACTGGCTGAGTGTGGGAATAACTCGCCGTCATCAGAGAAGATAAATAAGTGCTGGTTTCTGAGCGTCGGTATAAAGAGAAGGTAATGTTGAGGTTGTTCCTAAACCAGGTGATCTACTGTGGCCTAAGCAGCTTTTTCTGAACAATCTACATATAGGCCCTCATTCCGAGTTGTTCGCTCGCTAGCAGATTTTAGCAGCATTGCACACGCTAGGCCGCCGCCCTCTGGGAGTGTATCTTAGCTTAGCAGAATTGCGAACGAAAGATTGGCAGAATTGCGAATAGAAAATTCTTAGCAGTTTCTGAGTAGCTCGAGACTTACTCCTACACTGCGATCAGCTCAGCCCGTTTCGTTCCTGGTTTGACGTCACAAACACGCCCTGCGTTCGGCCAGCCACTCCCCCGTTTCTCCAGACACTCCCGCGTTTTATGCAGGCACGCCTGCGTTTTTCCGCACACTCCCAGAAAACGGTCAGTTTCCGCCCAGAAACACCCACTTCCTGTCAATCACACTCCGATCACTTCAACGATGAAAATTCTTCGTTCGGACGTGAGTAAATCTACTAAGTTTTGTGCTAAAATACTCAGCGCATGCGCACTGCGTACCATGCGCATGCGCATTTTTGCCTTAATAGCTCCATTGCGAAAATCGGCAACGAGCGATCAACTCGGAATGACCCCCATAGGGCGGGGAGAGAACAATCATGTAGCCAGACAATAGAAATGCCCAGTTACTCGAAAGTGTTAAAATATGCAATTGCCTGTTTGAGCAATCCCCTTGTGCACTACAATGAGACTGACTTAGCAAACCCTGCGACTCTGCATATCTGAGCAATGCTCAAGTGCTGAGGTGGATCCGATCTCTCCACCCATAGGCTAACCCTAACCCCCCTCCTCTTGGCAAGTGGCTCAAATGATGACAACAATAGTGATGGTATATAATACAATTATGAAAGCTGCCGCCACATCATGCAGTTTAAGGGGCAAAGCAGAGCTGCTGCACATGCCCAGTGGTAGCAACTTCCACCACGTTTGCTGTGTGTGGGGATCTGAATCCTCAATCAGTGCTCTGGACCAGAGTAGCTACCAGGAAGAAGAGACAGGAGCCTTACCATGAGGTGGGAGAATGTGTGCTCAGAAAGTACAGTACTGGTTCTATTATGCTTGTCTATTTATTGTGGTATGTTTAACCTTTTCCTGACCACTTAATTATGTTATTTAAATGTTTGATACAGCCTAAACTAGAGACCATCTACAGTGTTAACTATTAATACTGTATTCCATACAGTAACCAGTATATAAAAAGACCAATGTTTACATTAATGTCCAGGGTCGTTACTAGGTTCTTCTACTGCTCCCCCAGCCTCCCGCACTTGCTCCAATGTTCCTCAGAGCGAGAGACTGTGGACTGCATTTGGAAACCCCCCTCAAGAAATCCTGCGTTTGCCACTGCCACCATCTATGCTGCTGAAGTGCAGAGGTTACATAGTTACATAGTTAATGAGGTTGAAAAGAGGCAAAATGCCCATCGGGTTCAACCTGTATTCTGTCTTAAGCCAAGTTCATTATAATGTCCCAATTGAAATAATGATTTATGTTTAGTTATCAACTGAAAATCATGTTCCTCCCAGATTAAAAATGACAATATTTTAAATGTTATAACCTTGGCTATCTTTTTCAGTCAGGAATTCATCCAATCCGTCTTTAAATGCATATATAGTGTCCGCCATTATCACCTTCACTGGCAGGGAATTCCAGATCCTTATTGCCCTAACAGTGAAGAACCCTTTCCTACGTAGCGTATGGAATTTTCTCTCCTCCAGCCTCAGCGAGTGACCTTGCGTCTTATACAGAGTTCCTTTAATAAACAATTCCTCTGATAACTCTTTGTAATTTCCCTTTATATATTTGAAGATATTGATAATGTCTCCTCTTAGACGCCTCTTTTCCAGTGTATACATATTTAACCTAGTAAGCCTTTCCTCGTAGTCCAGTCCCTCTAGCCCTTTAATCAATTTAGTAGCACGCCTTTGAATCCTTTCGAGTTCACAGATATCTTTTTTATAATGTGGTGCCCAAAACTGAACACAATATTCCAGGTGCGGACATACCAATGATTTGTACAGCGGCATCATTACATCCGAGTCCCTTGTCTCAATTCCCCGTTTTATGCACGCTAGCACCTTACTTGCCTTCTTTACTGCACTTTGACATTGTGTACGGTTGTCTAGCCTATTATCAATCAGTACCCCCAAATCTTTTTCCAATACTGTTACACCTAGATTTTCCCCATTTCATATGTAGGTTGCAAGTTTGTTTTTGGTCCCGAAGTGCATAACTTTGCATTTTTCTATATTGAATCCCATTTTCCATTTAGACGCCCAGGTTTCAAGTTTAGATAAGTCGTTCTGTAGAGACTCCACATCTATTCCGATTAATTACCTTACACAAGGTATCCGATCTCTCCACCATCTATGCTGCTCAAGTGCTGAGGTGGATCCGATCTCTCCATCGATGCACCATTGGTCACAACATTGACTACTCGAGCTGCCCCGGCCTGGTGCAAAGCATTCTTGACTTTGCTGCCCCGGTTGGTGCATATTGGGCGTTGCAGCTGGAAAGCTGGGCTGTGTAGGGGCATGGTGGCACGATCGTGTCACCGTGGCTCCGCTCCATACTATACAGTGTCGAGAAAACAGGCATTGCATAGTTGGGGGCAGAGCTACAATGATGCGCCATCAGGCCCCCCTCGGACCACCAACTTGTGCTTTGTAAGTGGGAAGCCACCTGTGTCTGCAGCTATTTCTGCCCCTCCACTACTGTATGTGTCTGCCTCATCCCTTGTGTATACAGTTTTATACATATATATATATATATATATACTAGGTGCTTCATCGCGCCCTACGGGCGCTCTTCACACCGTCGCAAGGGGCTACGCCCCCTTAACCCTTGCATGCCTTTCTGGGGTTTAATATTTGTATTATATGGAGTATTACCTGCATTCCTTTGTTAGTGGTTAAATATTGCACAATGAAAGGGCGTGCGATGGTGAAGGAGGCGCAGCCCCTTGCGACGGCGTGAACAGCACCTGCAGGGCACGATGTACAGAATGTAGCGGGTGCGGGGGGGACTGCGGATGGTGTCTGTAGATGCTGCGGGTGGAGGGGAGGCAGAAGTGGGGGTGGGGCCCGGGTGGGGAAGGTTCGGGAGGTGCTGCGCGTGGGGGAGGGGCAGAGGAGTGGGGGATGCAGATGGGGTAGGGGTCCGGAGGCACCGCAGGTGGGGGAGGGGCAGGGGTGCCACGGGTGGGAGAGGGGCAGGTGTGGGGATGTTGTGGATGGGTGAAGGGTTCCGGAGGTGCTGTGGGATGGGAAGGGACGGGTGTGCCGGGAGTTGGGTAGGGGACCGCAGGCACCATGGGTAGGGTAGGGGCAGGTACGGGTGTTGCGGCGGATGGGAAAGGAGGTCCGGAGGTGCTGCAGGTGGTGGAGGGGCAGGTGCAGGGGTGCCATTGGTGGGGGAGGGGTGGGGGAGGAGGGGACCGCTGATGGAGGAGGGTGTCTGCAGATGCTGCGGGTGGAGGGGGGCAGGTGTGGGGGGGGGACGTATAAGGGGGGTGAATGGTGGAAGGGGCCTGGAGGTGCTGTGGGTGGTGAAGGGGTGGAGGAGTGGGAGCCACGGGTGGTGTAGGGGGTCTGGAGGCACAGCATGTGGGGGAGGGGTGGAGTGCCGCATGTGGTGGAGGGGAAGGTGCGGAGGTGTGGTGCATTGGGGAGAGGTCTGGAGGCGCTGCGGGTACTGTACATGCCATAAAAGGTAGTTGGAGGGTATGCAGTAACAGGGCCAGGACAGGGGTGACAGGGTCAGTACAGGGTTGACGGGGCCAGGACAGGGGTGACGGTGCCAGGATAGGGGTGAAGGGGCCAGGACAGGGGTGACGGGGCCAGGACAGGGGTGACGGGGCCAGGACAGAAATGATAGGGACAGGATAGGGGTGACAGGGCCAGGGTAGGGGCGGCAGGACCAGGACAGGGGTGACGGGGCCAGTATAGGGTTCACAGGGCAAGCACAGGGGTGACAGGGCCAGGATAGGGGTAACAGGGCCAGCATAAGGGTGACAGGGCCAGGATAAGGGTGAAAGGGCCAGAATAAGGGTGGCAGGGCAAGGCCAGGGACATGACAGAACACAGGGCATGGGAGAGATTGGTATTAGGGACAAAACAGTGGTGACAGACAGATGTGTCTTAGCGGAGTCACTGCTGCTGGCTGCTGCTGTTCCATTCCAACCTGTTGGGATCTGCTGCTGCTGGTGACTTGGCATGGCTGACTCTCTCAGGCTGGAGTCCTGCTTTCTCTGCCAGTCCGCATCCCTCCCCCCCCCCTCCTCAGTCACACACCGCAGACCTCGCGCAGCTGCCGGGCACTGTGGTAAGGTGAGATTGGAAATGACTGGTTAGCCCCCAGGAGATGCTGCGGCTGGAGGGAGGAGGGGGTCATAGCATGCACGTGGCGCGGACCTCACGGCTTCCGGGCACTGTGGTAAGGGGAGACTGGGAGTGACTGGTTAGCTCCCAGGAGACGCTGCGGCTGGAGGGAGGAGTGGGTCAGAGCCTGCAAGCAGCTCGGATTTCTGCAGCGCTACCCGCCAGCTAAAGTGTGTGAATGAGCTGGGCGCACTCCACTGCGGGTGGCAGCGCTGCAGCTAGCGGTGGGGTTGCCGGGGCTGGAGATAACAGAGGCAGTATGGAACCTGCACAGCGGCAGGTGCCTCACTAAACTGCAGCTAAGAAGCGTGGAGTGTGTCAGAAAGTGACGCTCCTCCGCACCAGAGAGACCCTGCTGAGTATGCCGATGTGGGGGGTCAAGCACACAGTGAGCCGGTGCCAGTCTGTCTGTATGACATACCCCTCACACACCCCCATACCTCCCAAATGTCCCGATTTTCGCGGGGCAGTCCCATTTTTTGGGGTCTGTCCCGCTGTCCCACCCGCGGGTCGCAGTGTCCTGCGGTGGGGGGGGGGGCAGTTGGAAAGCTCCTGTACTCGCTGTTCTGCTTAGCAGAGCAGCGGTGAATAGTGGAGACAGAGGGAGAGGGGGCATCAGGGGGTACGGATTAATGGGGGGGTTCCAGCAGCAGAGCCGGATTAAGGGGGGGGGGGGGCGGGGGATACGTACCGTTAGCCCCACAGTTTTAGAGGCCCCCCGGCTGGAGTAGCTCTGTCCCAGCTCAGAAGCTCCCCCCCCCCGTCCTGCCAGCAACAGTGGCAGCATTGTGCTACAGTCAGCACACGCTGCTGCATATTGGCAGGTCTGTGGTGTTGCAGGGAGGCAGCAGTCTCCCTGCTTTCTTCTCCCTGTGCGGGTGTGTAGGGGGGGAGCGACCACCTCCTCTGGATTTAGCCCTAGCTGAGGGGCCAAAAATCCCATAAAAAAAATAAAAACAAAAATCGGAATTTGCATAAGGGGGCGTGGCCGCGCGGGCCGCGATTAGGCCACGCCCCCAACCCCCAGCAGGCACAGCAATGAGATAGGGCTCCCCTGTCTCAAGTGCCCTGGGCCCCCCGGACTCATAATCAGCCCCTGGGGGCATGCCAGCAGCTCACAGAGCGCTGGGCATGCCCCCTCACTGACGAAAACGGGGACCCTCCCGTGAAGCCACGCCCCCTTTTCGCCGAGTGTTTCCCTCCTTCTGCCTGGAGAAAGCTCCTGCAGAAAGCTGGGAGGTCTGCACCCCTGCCTGTGACATGCCCAATGTCCATGCTATCTGCTTCTGCTCCTAGTCTCCTGTAGATTTGGCCAGATCTCTGTGACTCATTTGAATAACTCCGCCCACTGTTGTGACTCCGCCCAGCGTTAGCAAATGAATCACAAGGTCACAGAATAGGGCTATTATATAGGAGATATATATATATATATATATATATATGTTTCTGCCTCAGTCCCCATGTGTGCCTATGTCCCTAAGTCCCCATGTGTGCCTCCGCCACCCCCTCCGGGTGCCTCTGAAACCCCTCCATATGTGTGACTCTGCCTCAAACTGATGTTAGACACTGCACCATCCCAATGTGTGCCTCTGCCCCCTCTTACCATGTGTGCCTCTGCTCTCCTCCCCATGAGTGCCTCAGCCCCAGTCACATATGGGGTGGGTTGCAGCGGTTCTCATGGTACCTCTGAAACTGTCCTCATGTGTGCCTCTGCCCCACTCCCCATCTTTCCTCTGCCTCAGCCTGATGTTAGCCTCTGACTCCTAGTGCGTGCCTCTTACTCCTCCACATGTGTTACTCTCCCCCCACTAGTGTGCCTCTGCCCCCTCCCAATATATGCCTCTGAAACTACTCACCATGTGTGCCTCTTGCCTCCCTCCCATTGTGCCCCTACTCCTCTACTCATGTGTCACTCTTTAAACTCTCTCCATGTGTGCCTCTGAAACCCCCCCATGTGAACCTTCCGTCTCCCCCCAATCTGTGCCTCTGCATCCCTACCCATTTGTGCCTCTCCCCCCTTCCCTACATGTGCCTCTGCCCCTCTCCCATTGTGTGCTTAGGAAACCACTTCTCATTTATGCCTCTGCCCTCCTTCCATATGTGTGCCTCTAATCCCCTATCTATGTGTGCCTCCCCCCAGTGTATGCTTCTGAAACTCCTCCCCATGTGTGTCTCTGCCCTCCTTCCATATGTGTGCCTCTAATCCCCTATCTATGTGTGCCTCCCCCCAGTGTATGCTTCTGAAACTCCTCCCCATGTGTGCCTCTGCCCTCCTTCCCCATTTGTGCCTCTGCTCCCTGCTCCATGTGTGCCTCTGAAACTCCTCCCCATGTGTGCCTCAACCCCGCCTTTCCATTCTACACCAACTTAGCCTTTGGGGGTGTGGGGTTGTTGGGGGGATGGATACAATTTCTGATGGCAGCCATGACTGTAAGACAAAAGCATTATCAGCCACCAGTCATTTTTATATTTTATTTTGAATCCCGAAGTGCATGTCTTCATCACCCAATGAACAGTGCAAAACCCGTGCTGTGGGCTGGGCATGGAACTTTGGATCATCTCCAAAAGGCCTACTGAGAAAAAGGGACAATGGGTCCCCCCTTGCCGGAGCTTAGAAGGACCCCTTGATTCCCCAACCCCTGGAGCCAAAAGGCCCCTCAGTGGGCAAGGGTCTTCAGGCTTTCCTCTGCCTCACAGCTCAGGGTCACCCCTTTCTCCCCCCCATGGTTGGCCTCTGCCCAAAAGGAGAAAGCCTCAGCAACTTGGGGAAAAGGCTGACCAAAAGGGTCACACCAAAACCCCGACAAAGACGTGACACCACACACGAAAAACATAAAAAGGTGAAGGTGTAGGTGCAAAAAAAGTGCAAACGTGAAAAAGGTAAATAAATAGGCCCCAGCCAGAAGGCATGGGGAACTAAAAAAATTATCCTTGTCCATGCATTATAAGGCACCCCTGGCTCTGCCAGCACCAGGGGCACATTGCTCTTCAGGCTTTGGGCTGCCCTGGCCCTCCGGCCAGACCAAGCTTTTCACCATTCTCCACCAGGGGCTTGCCAGACCCCCGGCCTAAAAACAGATACTACACGTGATCTTAGCCAAAAGGCAGATTATATGGGCAGCAGGCACAGAGTTGATGTAAAGTACAACCATCTCGCACTGCCATGTCATTTATGAGCAAAATGGCTGCCGCAGATCAGGAGTAGGCGTTGGCATAGTGGAAAGCAAGGCATGGTTGACTCTGAGACACAAATGGTCGCTGACAAGAACAACGTGTGAGAGATATGTCAAAATATGTTGTGATGAACGGCAAGGCTTCTCCGTACTGTTACTGACACCATGCAACGCTGCCATATTGCGCTTCTTCCCTCAGCCGGGACACAACATTCTGTGGGAAGGAGAGGAGGAGAAATTGATGAATTGATGACATTTCAGAACTTCTCAAGTTGAGTTTTCAGCTCATGCAAAGAATAAGCTCTTTCACAGACACATGAAACGTATTTATTAGCACTTAACAGCCATCTAAGCCGTTGTCAAGGATACGGGGGAAAACTTCTTTGTTTGAAGAGAGGGTAATGTGAAATTAGAGGATGTTAACTCTCTCTCTGCTGGACTCCTGCAGACCTCACTGTCATTTTCCTTTGGGGGTGGTGGACGTATTAGGAAGTACGAGGATGAAATTCTTCTCCTTGTGAGTGGAGGTTTTGATGGTGTGATCGACAGTTGGTTCTGAAGACGCACCAAGCAGTATTGTAGCCATTGCACATGCAGGCACAAACATTTTTTAATGTCCGCATGCAGGGTAAATACTGGCTGCTTTTGCATGAAGTCCACAGATGCTGGACACTGCAACTTAGATTTGAGTTTGGACACGTCCCTCCCACATTTTACCAATGTCGCTGACATTATTGTTATTATTTTCCTTTATTTATATGGCGCCACAAGGGTTCCGCAGCGCCCAATTACAGAGTACATAAACAAATAATCAAAACAGGAAAACAGTGATTTACAGTGGAAGACAATATAGGACAAGTACAGGGTAACTAAGCATAACTACATCAGTAGACGACACTGAGATAAGTATCAAGGTGGCAGAAAACCACAGGATTTGGTGCAGTTGAAGATTATTAAAGTGAGAAAAGGATAAGCACATGAGGGAAGAGGGCCCTGCTCGTGAGAGCTTACATTCTAAAGGGGAGGGGCAGACAGACAGGGGTGACACAGATGGGGTAGACCGAGCGTGGGACAGAGGGTTAGGATGAGATTTGGCTGGGTTTGGTGAAGAAGTGGGTCTTAAGAGCCCGTTTGAAGTTCTGTAGAGTGGTGGAGCGTCTGAGGGGGAGAGGTAGGGAATTCCAGAGAAATGGAGCAGCACGTGAGAAGTCTTGGAGGTAGGAGTGGGAGGAGGTAATCAGAAGGCAGGAGAGTCAGTATGCATTAGCAGGGTGGGAGAGTAAAGGGAGATAAGGTCAGAGATGTAGATGGGAGAGGAGTGGGTGAGGGCTTTGTAAGCGAGTGTGAGAAGCTTGAAATGGATTCTGAAAGGGAAGGGGAGCCAGTGAAGGTCTAGTAAGAGAGGAGAGGTGGACGTAGTGCGTTTGGTGAGAAAGATGAGCCGGGCAGCAGCATTGAGGATAGATTGGAGTGGAGAGAGGTATTTGTCAGGAATGCCAGTCAGGAGGAGATTACAGTAGTCCAGTCTGGAGATGACCAGTGAGTGGATAAGAGTCTTAGTAGCATCCTGGGTCAGAAAGGGTCTGAACCTGGAAATATTTTTGAGATGGAAACTGCAGGTTTGTGAGAGGTGCTGAATGTGTGGTGTGAAGGAGAGAGAGACGAGTCAAGGATTACTCCAAGACAGCGCAATTGGGGGCTAGAGGAGACAGTAGTGCCATCTATAGATAATGAGATTGTAGGAGGTGAGGTTATGCGGGGGGGGGGGGGGGGAGATGATCAGCTCGGTCTTAGACATGTTACATCTGCCCCCTGCAGCGCAGCATGGTGTCACCCAGGTGCACAGTTATTTGCTCTTTTTGTTTTACTCCCACCTCAGAATCAGCCCATTGTACCGTATTGTAAGTGTTACAACAAAGCAGAGCCGGCGTTCTAGAAACACCGGTCTTTCCAACAAGCAAATACTAAAACTGCAGGTTAGGGGGCCTATGAAAGTAGCGTAATAACCTGCATTGTAATTGTGACAGGAAATTGTTTGTTTCTGTTGGAATAACATGGTGGGCGAGCATGAAAATATTGAGATATTATACTTAATTGTTATTGTGACTGCAGATTTTGGCATTTGACAAATCCCATTATGATTTCAAATGGGGTGTGTTACAAAGCAGCGTAATACATGGTATTATAATAGCAACAGGAAATTGAAGGTCTTATAATTGCCTTTTGTTTGCTCAACAGAGTAGTCAGGGTGGTGCAAGTATTGTGATATTGTAACGTAGCAAAGGGTGCACGCTAGAAACAGGGCTTATTTGTTCATTAAATACTGTAACAGGGGCGGTTGAACAATGTATTTAAATGCTAAAAATACCTAAAAACATTTCAAATAATGAACAATAAAAATATTTAAATTAATAGACTCAGGAGTAAGAAAACCCTCCCTAGCTCCCATGTGTGGCTGTTCCCATTTCCATTAAAGCCGTGGGGCTTAGAAGACGCTTTCCAACTCTGCAAATCAAAAAAACACGGCATGCAGGTGCACACACACAAAGGGGGGCTACACACACATTCATTCCAGGGGGGCTACATTCTCCAGGGGGTGTACCTAACTCTTCTGAAGCACTTGGCCATCCCCTCATTCCTTTTGCTAAAAGGCCAAATCAGGATACATAGGTGGCAAATGTAGAACCAAAGTTTCATTGCGGGTTTAACTATTATGAATGAGGCCTCATCCCTCTGCCCCAAGTAAAACACCAAATGTCACTAAATACAGGTTGACTTTTCTATATGCAAAGTTCCAAAAACGTTATGTTTTAGACCGGCGTCATGACACATGACACTGACCTCATGCACACATTTTCCTGCTTACTGACCCGCCCAGCTCGCTCCGGGGGTATCTGGTGCTCATCTGGCGCCTCACCAGTGCACGGGAGCTGGTTTTTGTCACGTGGCACTTGCTGCCATCCTAGAGCCCTACAGCTGATGGGTGAGCTCTCTGGGACCCTCCTCCACCCCACGCGGACCCTGGCGGTGCTGCAGATGGCAGTTCTGGTGCCCACAAGCTTCCTCAGGGTCTCTGGAGTCTGGAAATGCCACGCAGGTGCTCAACATTGAGCTGATTAAGTCACTGCCAGAGACTTGCTCTCCCGTAGTGGGGGGGCTTGTTCCCTCACCGCTGCAAGGGTCCTGCCCATACTTGTCTCTCCAGCGGGCTTGGGCTATACTTCACCCTGCTTGCCTCTCTCAATACCGCCTCCGCTGTGACCTGCCTAGGCTGCAGCACCACTCTCACACTCTCCTTCAGCAGCAGCTGGCCCACTCCTTGCTGTCACGATCCGGACTACTGGACATTATTTTTTACCCTTCAGGTGTCTTCTGAGGCTAGCTCAGCGTTCCAGTGCCGTGTCTCAATCATGTTGCTAAATGTCCTTACTTCATATTTCCTCTCTGTCAGTCTGCAGGTGCTGTTACAGGGAACTCTTAAATGGAATGGCGTTTCTAGTTCATCGCGGCCTTCGCCGCCATTACTGTACTCTCAGCAGTTGGACGGCTCTGCATAGCGTCTCCTGTCAGTAGCGGCCTCCGCCGCCATTGCTGCGCTCTCAGCGCATGGACGGATCTGTGTGGCGTCTCCTGTCAGCTGCGGCCTTTGCCGCGATTACTACAGTAAAGCACTACAGGTCTGTGCAGAGCCTCTCACCCGATGTAGCTTCCGCCGCTGGCTCTGGGAGGTTGCTGTGCAGTTTAACATTCACTGATTCCTGCGGCCGCTGCCGCCATTACTGTGAAAGCTCAACATGGAATTGCAAACCAGGTTTCCCTCCTAGAACCAGTATGGGAGTAGCCATGTTGGTTCTGATCACATGATGATAATTCCACCAATCTACAGTCTCACTGAGCTCTGCCTAATTGCTGATCCAATCCCTGCACTGCTGAGGGTATAAAGGGACTGACCCGAGGCCAGGAAGTTGTCAGTGCTTTGGTTGTCATTACCAGTGTATCCTGTCTCTGCTTTCTGTGATTCTAACTGTGTTCCAGGTATTCCAGCTCCTGAAGTCTCCAGTTCTGCAGAGACCTGCACCAATCACCACCCTGCGGTGCCTGCCTGACTCCATAGTATCCTCATTGCCTTCTGCTATTGGCAGTGCTCCAAAAACACCAGCTTCCAGCATTGGGCTTCCAGTGGTGTTCGGCTATCTATTGTCATCGGTGCTCCGCCATCGGTGTTCCTGCTATCTACAGTATTCAAGTCATCTGTTTTCCTAATTCATCGATCTCTAGCATCACCAGTGTCATTCAACCCCGCTGCTAACACTGGTCCATCCGCACTTCATTCACAGTTCTTCATTATCCGTTCTATCCGGCAAAACCGGCAGTCTACAAGTATCACTCACTCTGCAGTACGCTCAGCCTCTGTACTACACCTGCTGACCAGTTCCAGCTTTCATCTACTCTACAGCATCTAGGTGTTGGTAAAAGGACTTTCCATCTCCTAACCTCCCAAGCTAGCCTTGTGCGGATACCACACCTAAGGGAATACTACAACTGCTATTTCTTGTGGAACTATGTACTGTTTTTAATCATTTCTCTTATCATAACTGTGCAACTGCCGGTGTACCGCCAGAACTGTGTTCAATAAACTAACATTCATTTTATCTTTGTTGTCGTGGTCACATCTTCGGCATTGGTGGTAGGAGTCATCTATGTCTAGGAGTTCTATTCTGCCACCTAGATTTACCTTTACACCAGCCCTTACAACTGAGGCTGTCCCAGACCAACACCAGCCCTCAGTTGTGACACTTGCAAAGTTCCGGCTAGCATACTTCGAGACTTGGCTGAAGCACGTTCGGTATATGTGACCAGCGGTCAGGAGACCACCAGTCACAATATCAATGCCTGGATCCCGGCAGTTAGATGGCCTGCGTGGGGCAGCGAGGCGAGCGCGACGAAGCACCTTGTGGGCACGGTGGCTCGCTGTGACTGCCACAGGTTATATTCTTACTTTATGGGTGTCGTGGACACACATGAGTGGGAACAGTCCCTGTTGGTCGGCAGGCATGCCAACCAGCGGGATTGTCAGGTGATGGGATCCCAGCGACGGGATTGTGACCAGTGGCATCCCGGCTGAAACTCTCAGCTTGCCCTGTGTGAAAATATTCCACAATAAGAAAATATCCTGAATCGAAAATGCCTCATCAGCCACAATAACATCACATGTCTGTGTTATTGTGCAAGACTAATCAGTCACAATAACATCACATGTCTCAGTCACCAGACATAAAGGTCAGGCTATTTAGCCTGCAGGTGAATGTTGTTTATTTAACTCTATAAAAGGTTCTAAATATGCCCAAGCCTGTTGCTGTGTTGTTGGAGCGTCACAGTGCTGTAAGGCTGTACAGTACTTAGCCCAGGAGAGTTTCATACCTTGTTATATTTACTGCTGTTTATCTTCTATAACCTGTAGCCTATTATTTTCAATAAAACCTACTCTGGTTTGGAATCAACATGTGAACTAACCTCCATACTCACATTCGCTACGCACGTACCAACTTGTAGGCATCTGCCATTAATCCTGAGCAATTTCGCAAGGCTGAAATGTGCCAGACACAGCCAAAAGCTTATTTTTCTCTGAATCAGGTGTAGCATGATGTTAGTGGTGAAATCTCCATGTTAGTAAGTGGCACATTCCTGTCAATTTCTGAAGGAGAATTGTTCTTGCTCACCGAGTCTCCACATTATACACAAGGGCAAAAGTTCTAACGCTTCCTTATTGTGTCCAAATAAATCCTCCTATCTCCAGTAACGAGAAATGCTTTCTTTACCCAAAAAGTAATCAGTCTGCAGATTGTTCCTTCTGAGGAAGCGATGACAGCACATTCATCAAGGGAATTAGAGATGAAATTGGAGAGGTTCTGGAGGGGACAGACCATGGGCGCTCCAGGGAGTGTTTTCTTAGCCATAGGTTGTGTACAAAAGAGAAATATTACCTTTAATTACAGATATGAGCCGTGTGTTCTCCTGCTCATGTTTCCATCTGCAGATACTATTGATCATTCTCAAGTTACATGGCAAGCAGATAGTGTTTTTATACGTGCGATGTCTTCAGTACGCGCGGATCATCCCAGGTGATTCAAATACACAGAAGCCTGACGCCAGCCTGCACAAATGTGTCCACTTCAATACAGAGCAGCACCGGGTCATTTTATTTCATTTAGTGCAAAGGGAATTTTTTTTTACACGCTATATCTAATATAATATTATATATATATATATATATATATATATATATATTGATTCGATCAGGAGTCATGCCAGCATAGCAGTGCGCATATTAGGCTCAGCAATGAGCCCCTATATGGCGGATTTTACTACACACTCCTATGGGGCTGAAAAGTAACATGCACAGTTCAGAGGCACAATAGGAGGGACATTGGGTGCCATAGCCGCTGTTAAACTCATTTGGAACTGTGACATTTGTGGACTTGGAAGGCATAGCGCCACCTGTAGTGCCATCTAAAGGGCATCCTTACCTGCTGTCCTTTAATAGCAGACTGTTATAGTAATACATTGGTGGACATGATTAATGTTTGGCTGTAATGGTCTTACCACATAAAACATTCTGTCTGGCATTGCGATGGCGCCATCATTACAGTATTACAGCGTATCTCTGTGTCACGTACATACCTGCATCCCTAATCAATCACCTAGTATCCAGGGTATATCTCCAGATGTATTTAGATTGTTCCCTCTGGAAAATGTTTGTACATTCGCAAAATTATTTATTAAGGGTAAAAAAAAAAAGGCAAAAAGTAGAAAAGGTGGAATCTGTTCTCTCATCACCTTCATTTATACAGGTATATTATATAATGGAACCGGAATTTACCAGTCTGGGGGGGGTGGAGATGCACTAGAGTGGAGAGAGATAAAGTACCAGCCAATCAGCTCCCAACTGCCATGTTACAGGCCGGTTTTGAAAAATGACAGTTAGGAGCTGATTGGTTGGTACTTTATCTCTCTCCACTTTATCACTCTCCAAGATTTGATAAATCTCCCCCCAGTATAAATATGTTTATTGAGACATTTGAACATTTTGGTCCTGATTCAGATGTATCGCCTGTTACAGATGCAGTTAGCGAGTTTTACCACACGGCGCATGCGCAAAAGTGAGTTTGTGCATTTTTGTGTAACTGCGATTTCTACTGATTTATCTGTGCCAGATCTCGCTTTGCATGAAACGTGTGACAGCTGTGTGGCAACATGCCAGAGGTCTGTATTGTGGGCGTGCAGCTAGCGCTCCGTGACGTATCCGCTGCAGCCAGCATGGGGCTAGTGTAACTGCCAATTGTAATGATGACCATTCAGGCGGTTGGTGTAAAATCAGTGGGTGGCGCAGGCTTCCCGCTCACAGCCTCACGGATCCTCGCATTAGCTGCACGGAAACCCGCATTAGCGTAAGGTAGCGTAACTCACAACCACTCACTCATTACAAGGAGCTAGTAGGGTCATTACAAGGAGTTAGCAGGGGAACTGTTTGTTAAAAGAACTGTGTATCGGACACGTGGGCACTCGCTGAGGCTAGAGGAGAGGAAATTCCATACACAACATAGGAAAGGGTTCTTCACGGTAAGGGCAATAAAGATTTGGAACTCCCTGCTGGAGAAGGTAGCAATGGCGGACTCTGTAAATGCATTTAAAAACCAATTGGACGAATTTCTAACTGGAAAAAGTATCCAGGGGTATAGCATTTAACATAGTTACATTAATATCTGCGAGTGGTAGAATCATAGTTGGCAATTGGTATTAAACCATTACTTCAGCAGGTGCTTTATAATATCAACAGCTTAACACAGAATACAGGTTAAACCCGATGGGCATTTTGCCTCTTTTCAACCTCACTAACTATGTAACTTATCTCCACATACGTATAACCATGCATAGTCCACAATTTCACCCGCACACCCCATTAAACTTATCCAACGTATGAACGCCCCATTGCAACTCAGTTATGTCCTATCAGCCACAAGTGGAGATGTAAGCACAGGCGCCGATTCCGTGGATGCTCCCAGGCCCGAGCACCCACAGACAATCAGGAGCACCCGCGAAACCAGCCGCTGCCCCAGTTACCGGCCGCTAGCCGCCACAGCCCCTGCAGTGAATTTAGAAGCTTACTTACCTTACGTGCTCTGTTTGCTGGTACGTGACTCCCCCTATATGTGACGCTCACAGAGGAAGCGTAACACCAGCCCTACTGGGAAGCGGTTTGAGACCTTTAGCGGAAGCTTTAACCCCGAGTAGGGAAACTTTCTACAAATTACTTTTTGTGTTATCTCATCAATCTTATCCTATTTCAAATGTTCTGCTGCACTTTGGCTACATATTCTGTATTATCTTCCGGGCCAAAGTCTTTATACCATCCATTAAAAGTATCTTCACTTTCATTCCTTGGATACTACGCAGATCGGCTTTCTACGTGTTGTAAACAAGACAGTTCTGTGTTGTGTGCAAGGGCTAAGCTACTGTTAGTAATTCGTCAAATGGGACCTAAGTAGTTGAGCTGGGTGTAGAATATTAGTATCATGCTATTTGTTGTTACCTGGCGGGACCCAACTTGCTCCATGTACAGATAGAAAATGATTTTTGGCACCCGGTCAAGCCTTGATCAAAATCGCTAGAAGCTTGTGTGGGTGGTAATCCAGTCATCTGGGATCACATGTACGTGTGAGTATGGGGTGGAAATCCAGCCATCTGGGATCACATGTACGTGTGAGTATGGGGTGGAAATCCAGTCATCTGGGATCACATGTACGTGTGAGTATGGGGTGGAAATCCAGCCATCTGGGATCACATGTACGTGTGAGTATGGGATGGAAATCCAGTCATCTGGGATCACATGTACGTGTGAGTATGGGGTGGAAATCCAGCCATCTGGGATCACATGTACGTGTGAGTATGGGGTGGAAATCCAGCCATCTGGGATAGCATGTACGTGTGAGTATGGGGTGGAAATCCAGCCATCTGGGATCACATGTACGTGTGAGTATGGGGTGGAAATCCAGTCATCTGGGATCACATGTACGTGTGAGTATGGGATGGAAATCCAGTCATCTGGGATCACATGTACGTGTGAGTATGGGATGGAAATCAAGTCATCTGGGATCACATGTACGTGTGAGTATGGGGTGGAAATCCAGTCATCTGGGATCACATGTACATGTGAGTATGGGGTGGAAATCCAGCCATCTGGGATCACATGTACGTGTGAGTATGGGGTGGAAATCCAGTCATCTGGGATCACATGTACGTGTGAGTATTAGTGATGAGCACCGGAAATTTTTCTGATTTTGTGTTTTGGTTTTGGGTTCGGTTCCGCGGCCGTGTTTTGGGTTCGAACGCGTTTTGGCAAAACCTCACCGAATTTTTTTTGTCGGATTCGGGTGTGTTTTGGATTCGGGTGTTTTTTTCAAAAAAACCTAAAAAACAGCTTAAATCATAGAATTTGGGGGTCATTTTGATCCCAAAGTATTATTAACCTCAATAACCATAATTTCCACTCATTTTCAGTCTATTCTGAACACCTCACACCTCACAATATTATTTTTAGTCCTAAAATTTGCACCGAGGTCGCTGGATGGCTAAGCTAAGCGACCCAAGTGGCCGACACAAACACCTGGCCCATCTAGGAGTGTCACTGCAGTGTCACGCAGGATGGCCCTTCCAAAAAACACTCCCCAAACAGCACATGACGCAAAGAAAAAAAGAGGCGCAATGAGGTAGCTGTGTGAGTAAGCTAAGCGACCCTAGTGGCCGACACAAACACCTGGCCCATCTAGGAGTGGCACTGCAGTGTCACGCAGGATGGCCCTTCCAAATAACACTCCCCAAACAGCACATGACGCAAAGAAAAAAAGAGGCGCAATGAGGTAGCTGTGTGAGTAAGCTAAGCGACCCTAGTGGCCGACACAAACACCTGGCCCTTCTAGGAGTGGCACTGCAGTGTCACGCAGGATGGCCCTTCCAAAAAACACCCCCCAAACAGCACATGACGCAAAGAAAAATGAAAGAAAAAAGAGGTGCAAGATGGAATTGTCCTTGGGCCCTCCCACCCACCCTTATGTTGTATAAACAGGACATGCACACTTTAACCAACCCATCATTTCAGTGACAAAGTCTGCCACACGACTGTGACTGAAATGACGGGTTGGTTTGGACCCCCACCAAAAAAGAAGCAATTAATCTCTCCTTGCACAAACTGGCTCTACAGAGGCAAGATGTCCACCTCATCATCATCCTCCGATATATCACCGTGTACATCCTCCTCCTCACAGATTATCAATTCGTCCCCACTGGAATCCACCATCTCAGCTCCCTGTGTACTACTTTGTGGAGGCAATTGCTGCTGGTCAATGTCTCCACGGAGGAATTGATTATAACTCATTTTAATGAACATCATCTTCTCCACATTTTCTGGATGTAACCTCGTACGCCGATTGCTGACAAGGTGAGCGGCGGCACTAAACACTCTTTCGGAGTACACACTTGTGGGAGGGCAACTTAGGTAGAATAAAGCCAGTTTGTGCAAGGGCCTCCAAATTGCCTCTTTTTCCTGCCAGTATAAGTACGGACTGTCTGACGTGCCTACTTTGATGCGGTCACTCATATAATCCTCCACCATTCTTTCAATGGGGAGAGAATCATATGCAGTGACAGTAGACGACATGTCCGTAATCGTTGTCAGGTCCTTCAGTCCGGACCAGATGTCAGCATCAGCAGTCGCTCCAGACTGCCCTGCATCACCGCCAGCGGGTGGGCTCGGAATTCTGAGCCTTTTCCTCGCACCCCCAGTTGCGGGAGAATGTGAAGGAGGAGATGTTGACAGGTCGCGTTCCGCTTGACTTGACAATTTTGTCACCAGCAGTTCTTTGAACCCCAGCAGACTTGTGTCTGCCGGAAAGAGAGATCCAAGGTTGGTTTTAAATCTAGGATCGAGCACGGTGGCCAAAATGTAGTGCTCTGATTTCAACAGATTGACCACCCGTGAATCCTTGTTAAGCGAATTAAGGGCTCCATCCACAAGTCCCACATGCCTAGCGGAATCGCTCTGTGTTAGCTCCTCCTTCAATGTCTCCAGCTTCTTCTGCAAAAGCCTGATGAGGGGAATGACCTGACTCAGGCTGGCAGTGTCTGAACTGACTTCACGTGTGGCAAGTTCAAAAGGTTGCAGAACCTTGCACAACGTTGAAATCATTCTCCACTGCGCTTGAGACAGGTGCATTCCACCTCCTATATCGTGCTCAGTTGTATAGGCTTGAATGGCCTTTTGCTGCTCCTCCAACCTCTGAAGCATATAGAGGGTTGAATTCCACCTCGTTACCACTTCTTGCTTCAGATGATGGCAGGGCAGGTTCAGGCGTTTTTGGTGGTGCTCCAGTCTTCTGTACGTGGTGCCTGTACGCCGAAAGTGTCCCGCAATTCTTCTGGCCACCGACAGCATCTCTTGCACGCCCCTCTCGTTTTTTAAATAATTCTGCACCACCAAATTCAAGGTATGTGCAAAACATGGGACGTGCTGGAATTTGCCCAGATTTAATGCACACACAATATTGCTGGCGTTGTCCGATGCCACAAATCCTCAGGAGAGTCCAATTGGGGTAAGCCATTCTGCGATGATCTTCCTCAGTTGCCGTAAGAGGTTTTTAGCTGTGTGCGTATTCTGGAAAGCGGTGATACAAAGCGTAGCCTGCCTAGGAAAGAGTTGGCGTTTGCGAGATGCTGCTACTGGTGCCGCCGCTGCTGTTCTTGCGGCGGGAGTCCATACATCTACCCAGTGGGCTGTCACAGTCATATAGTCCTGAGCCTGCCCTGCTCCACTTGTCCACATGTCCGTGGTTAAGTGGACATTGGGTACAACTGCATTTTTTAGGACACTGGTGAGTCTTTTTCTGAGGTCTGTGTAAATTTTCGGTATCGCCTGCCTAGAGAAATGGAACCTAGATGGTATTTGGTACCGGGGACACAGTACATCCAACAAGTCTCTAGTTGCCTCTGCAGTAATGATGGATACCGGAACCACGTTTCTCACCGCCCAGGATGCCAAGGCCTCAGTTATCCGCTAGTTTGCAGCAGGATGACTGCTGTGATATTTCATCTTCCTCGCAAAGGACTGTTGGACAGTCAATTGCTTGGTGGAAGTAGTAAAAGTGGTCTTACGAGTACGACTTCCCCTCTGGGATGACCATCGACTCCCAGCAGCAACAACAGCAGCGCCAGCAGCAGTAGGCGTTACACGCAAGGATGCATCGGAGGAATCCCAGGCAGGAGAGGACTCGTCATAATTGCCAGTGACATGGCCTGCAGGACTATTGGCATTCCTGGGGAAGGAGGAAATTGACACTGAGGGAGTTGGTGGGGTGGTTTGCGTGAGCTTGGTTACAAGAGGAAGGGATTTACTGGTCAGTGGACTGCTTCCGCTGTCGCCCAAAGTTTTTGAACTTGTCACTGACTTATGATGAATGCGCTGCAGGTGACGTATAAGGGAGGATGTTCCGAGGTGGTTAACGTCCTTACCCCTACTTATTACAGCTTGACAAAGGCAACACACGGCTTGACAAATGTTGTCCGCATTTCTGTTGAAATACTTCCACACCAAAGAGCTGATTTTTTTGGTATTTTCACCAGGCATGTCAATGGCCCTATTCCTCCCACGGACAACAGGTGTCTCCCCAGGTGCCTGACTTAAACAAACCACCTCACCATCAGAATCCTCCTGGTCAATTTCCTCCCCAGCGCCAGCAACACCCATATCCTCCTCATCCTGGTGTACTTCAACACTGACATCTTCAATCTGACTATCAGGAACTGGACTGCGGGTGCTCCTTCCAGCACTTGCAGGGGGCGTGCAAATGGTGGAAGGCGCATGCTCTTCACGTCCAGTGTTGGGAAGGTCAGGCATCGCAAACGACACAATTGGACTCTCCTTGTGGATTTGTGATTTCGAAGAACGCACAGTTCTTTGCTGTGCTTTTGCCAGCTTGAGTCTTTTCATTTTTCTAGCGAGAGGCTGAGTGCTTCCATCCTCATGAGAAGCTGAACCACTAGCCATGAACATAGGCCAGGGCCTCAGCTGTTCCTTGCCACTCCGTGTGGTAAATGGCATATTGGCAGGTTTACGCTTCTCCTCCGACAATTTTATTTTAGATTTTTGAGTCCTTTTTTTACTGATATTTTGTGTTTTGGATTTTACATGCTCTGTACTATGACATTGGGCATCGGCCTTGGCAGACGACGTTGCTGGCATTTCATCGTCTCGGCCATGACTAGTGGCAGCAGCTTCAGCACGAGGTGGAAGTCGATCTTGATCTTTCCCTATTTTTGGAACCTCAACATTTTTGTTCTCCATATTTTAATAGGCACAACTAAAAGGCACCTCAGGTAAACAATGGAGATGGATGGATACTAGTATACTTATGGATTGACGAGCGACTGCCGACACAGAGGTAGCTACAGCCGTGGACTACCGTACTGCGTCTGCTGCTAATATAGACTGGATGATAATGATATAAAAATATATATATATATATATATATCACTACTGCAGCCGGACAGGTATATATTATATAATGACGGACCTGCTGGACACTGTCAGCTAAGCACTGCAGACTCCTAAAGTAAGCTACTAGTAGTATCAAGAAGATAGAAAAAAAAAAACACCACAGGTAGGTGGTATACAATTATGGATGGACTAGCGACTGCCGACACAGAGGTAGCTACAGCCGTGGACTACTGTACTGCGTCTGCTGCTAATATAGACTGGATGATAATGAGATATAAAATATATATATATCACTACTGCAGCCGGACAGGTATATATTATATAATGACGGACCTGCTGGACACTGTCAGCTCAGCACTGCAGACTCCTAAAGTAAGCTACTAGTATCAAGAAGATAGAAAAAAAAAAAAAAACACCACGGGTAGGTGGTATACAATTATGGATGGACGAGCGACTGCCGACACAGAGGTAGCTACAGCCGTGGATTACCGTACTGCGTCTGCTGCTAATATAGACTGGATAATAATGATATAAAAAATATATATATATATCACTACTGCAGCCGGACAGGTATATATTATATAATGACGGACCTGCTGGACACTGTCAGCTCAGCACTGCAGACTCCTAAAGTAAGCTACTAGTAGTATCAAGAAGATAGAAAAAAAAAAACACCACAGGTAGGTGGTATACAATTATGGATGGACTAGCGACTGCCGATACAGAGGTAGCTACAGCCGTGGACTACCGTACTGCGTCTGCTGCTAATATAGACTGGATGATAATGATATAAAAAATATATATATATATCACTACTGCAGCCGGACAGGTATATATTATATAATGGCGGACCTGCTGGACACTGTCAGCTCAGCACTGCAGACTCCTAAAGTAAGCTACTAGTAGTATCAAGAAGATTGAAAAAAAAAAAACACCACAGGTAGGTGGTATACAATTATGGATGGACTAGCGACTGCCGACACAGAGGTAGCTACAGCCGTGGACTACCGTACTGCGTCTGCTGCTAATATAGACTGGATGATAATGAGATATAAAATATATATATATCACTACTGCAGCCGGACAGGTATATATTATATAATGACGGACCTGCTGGACACTGTCAGCTCAGCACTGCAGACTCCTAAAGTAAGCTACTAGTATCAAGAAGATAGAAAAAAGAAAAAAAAACACCACGGGTAGGTGGTATACAATTATGGATGGACGAGCGACTGCCGACACAGAGGTAGCTACAGCCGTGGACTACCGTACTGCGTCTGCTGCTAATATAGACTGGATGATAATGATATAAAAAATATATATATGTATCACTACTGCAGCCGGACAGGTATATATTATATAATGACGGACCTGCTGGACACTGTCAGCTCAGCACTGCAGACTCCTAAAGTAAGCTACTAGTAGTATCAAGAAGATAGAAAAAAAAAAAACACCACAGGTAGGTGGTATACAATTATGGATGGACTAGCGACTGCCGACACAGAGGTAGCTACAGCCGTGGACTACCGTACTGCGTCTGCTGCTAATATAGACTGGATGATAATGATATAAAAAATATATACAGTATATATATCACTACTGCAGCCGGACAGGTATATATTATATAACTAGGTGCTTCATCGCGCCCTACGGGCGCTCTTCACACCGTCGCAAGGGGCTACGCCCCCTTAACCCTTGCATGCCTTTCTGGGGTTTAATATTTGTATTATATGGAGTATTACCTGCATTCCTTTGTTAGTGGTTAAATATTGCACAATGAAAGGGCGTGCGATGGTGAAGGAGGCGCAGCCCCTTGCGACGGCGTGAACAGCACCTGCAGGGCACGATGTACAGAATGTAGCGGGTGCGGGGGGACTGCGGATGGTGTCTGTAGATGCTGCGAGTGGAGGGGAGGCAGAAGTGGGGGTGGGGCCCGGATGGGGAAGGTTCGGGAGGTGCTGCGCGTGGGGGAGGGGCAGAGGAGTGGGGGATGCAGATGGGGGAGGGGTCCGGAGGCACCGCAGGTGGGGGAGGGGCAGGGGTGCCACGGGTGGGAGAGGGGCAGGTGTGGGGATGTTGTGGATGGGTGAAGGGTTCCGGAGGTGCTGTGGGATGGGAAGGGACGGGTGTGCCGGGGGTTGGGTAGGGGACCGCAGGCACCATGGGTAGGGTAGGGGCAGGTACGGGTGTTGCGGCGGATAGGAAAGGAGGTCCGGAGGTGCTGCAGGTGGTGGAGGGACAGGTGCAGGGGTGCCATTGGTGGGGGAGGGGTGGGTGAGGGGGGGACCGCTGATGGAGGAGGGTGTCTGCAGATGCTGCGGGTGGAGGGGGGCAGGTGTGGGGGGAGACGTATAAGGGGGGTGAATGGTGGAAGGGGCCTGGAGGTGCTGTGGGTGGTGAAGGGGTGGAGGAGTGGGAGCCACAGGTGGTGTAGGGGGTCTGGAGGCACAGCATGTGGGGGAGGGGTGGAGTGCCGCATGTGGTGGAGGGGAAGGTGCGGAGGTGTGGTGCATTGGGGAGAGGTCTGGAGGCGCTGCGGGTACTGTACATGCCATAAAAGGTAGTTGGAGGGTATGCAGTAACAGGGCCAGGACAGGGGTGACAGGGTCAGTACAGGGTTGACGGGGCCAGGACAGGGGTGACGGTGCCAGGATAGGGGTGACGGGGCCAGGACAGGGGTGACGGGGCCAGGACAGAAATGATAGGGACAGGATAGGGGTGACAGGGCCAGGGTAGGGGCGGCAGGACCAGGACAGGGGTGACGGGGCCAGTATAGGGTTCACAGGGCAAGCACAGGGGTGACAGGGCCAAGATAGGGGTAACAGGGCCAGCATAAGGGTGACAGGGCCAGGATAAGGGTGAAAGGGCCAGAATAAGAGTGGCAGGGCAAGGCCAGGGACATGACAGAACACAGGGCACGGGAGAGATTGGTATTAGGGACAAAACAGTGGTGACAGACAGATGTGTCTTACCGGAGTCACTGCTGCTGGCTGCTGCTGTTCCATTCCAACCTGTTGGGATCTGCTGCTGCTGGAGACTTGGCATGGCTGACTCTCTCAGGCTGGAGTCCTGCTTTCTCTGCCAGTCCGCATCCCTCCCCCCCTCCTCAGTCACACACCGCAGACCTCGCGCAGCTGCCGGGCACTGTGGTAAGGTGAGACTGGAAATGACTGGTTAGCCCCCAGGAGATGCTGCGGCTGGAGGGAGGAGGGGGTCATAGCATGCACGTGGCGCGGACCTCACGGCTTCCGGGCACTGTGGTAAGGGGTGACTGGGAGTGACTGGTTAGCCCCCAGGAGACGCTGCGGCTGGAGGGAGGAGTGGGTCAGAGCCTGCAAGCAGCTCGGATTTCTGCAGCGCTACCCGCCAGCTAAAGTGTGTGAATGAGCTGGGCGCACTCCACTGCGGGTGGCAGCGCTGCAGCTAGCGGTGGGGTTGCCGGGGCTGGAGATAACAGAGGCAGTATGGAACCTGCACAGCGGCAGGTGCCTCACTAAACTGCAGCTAAGAAGCGTGGAGTGTGTCAGAAAGTGACGCTCCTCCGCACCAGAGAGACCCTGCTGAGTATGCCGATGTGGGGGGTCAAGCACACAGTGAGCCGGTGCCCGTCTGTCTGTATGACATACCCCTCACACACCCCCATACCTCCCAAATGTCCCGATTTTCGCGGGACAGTCCCATTTTTTGGGGTCTGTCCCGCTGTCCCACCCGCGGGTCGCAGTGTCCTGCGGTGAGGGGGGGCAGTTGGAAAGCTCCTGTACTCGATGTTCTGCTTAGCAGAGCAGCGGTGAATAGTGGAGACAGAGGGAGAGGGGGCATCAGGGGGTACGGATTAATGGGGGGGTTCCAGCAGCAGAGCCGGATTAAGGGGGGGGGGGGGGCGGGGGATACGTACCGTTGGCCCCACAGTTTTAGAGGCCCCCCCGGCTGAAGTAGTTCTGTCCCAGCTCAGAAGCTCCCCCCCCCGTCCTGCCAGCAACAGTGGCAGCATTGTGCTACAGTCAGCACACGCTGCTGCATATTGGCAGGTCTGTGGTGTTGCAGGGAGGCAGCAGTCTCCCTGCTTTCTTCTCCCTGTGCGGGTGTGTAGGGGGGAGCGACCACCTCCTCTGGATTTAGCCCTAGCTGAGGGGTCAAAATCCCATAAAAAAAATAAAAACAAAAATCGGAATTTGCATAAGGGGGCGTGGCCGCGCGGTCCGCGATTAGGCCACGCCCCCGACCCCCAGCAGGCACAGCAATGAGATAGGGCTCCCCTGTCTCAAGTGCCCTGGGCCCGCCGGACTCATAATCAGCCCCTGGGGGCATGCCAGCAGCTCACAGAGCGCTGGGCAAGCCCCCTCACTGACGAAAACGGGGGCCCTCCCGTGAAGCCACGCCCCCTTTTCGCCGAGTGTTTCCCTCCTTCTGCCTGGAGAAAGCTCCTGCAGAAAGCTGGGAGGTATGCAGCCCTGCCTGTGACATGCCCAATGTCCATGCTATCTGCTTCTGCTCCTAGTCTCCTGTAGATTTGGCCAGATCTCTGTGACTCATTTGAATAACTCCGCCCACTGTTGTGACTCCGCCCAGCGTTAGCAAATGAATCACAAGGTCACAGAATAGGGCTATTATATAGGAGATGACGGACCTGCTGGACACTGTCAGCTCAGCACTGCAGACTCCTAAAGTAAGCTACTAGTATCAAGAAGATAGAAAAAAAAAAAACCCCACAGGTAGGTGGTATACAATTATGGATGGACGAGCGACTGCCGACACAGAGGTAGCTACAGCCGTGGACTACCGTACTGCATCTGCTGCAGTGCTAATATAGACTGGATGATAATGATATAAAAAATATATATATATCACTACTGCAGCCGGACAGGTATATATTATATAATGACGGACCTGCTGGACACTGTCAGCAGAATGCGTTTATAGAATAAAAACACCACACGACGAGTGTTTAACTTTTTCAGGCAGACAATCACAATATACTGGTGGTCAGTGGTCACTGGTCAGTCACACTGGCAGTGGCACTCTGGCAGCAAAAGTGTGCACTGTTAAATATGTATGTACTCCTGCTATAACTGCTCCCCAGTCTCCCCCACAATTAAGCTGTGTGAGCAGTGAGCACTCAGCACAGTCAGATATACAGTATTACATAGATGATGCAGCACACTGAGGGCACACTGAGGCTGAGCACAGATATGGTATGTGACTGTGTCACACTGTGTATCATTTTTTTTCAGGCAGAGAACGGATTAATTAAACTGGTGGTCACTGGTCACACTATCAGCAAGTAGTACTCCGTCCTAATATGCTCCCCAAAATTAGTAAATCAAGTGTCTCTACTCTCTACTACTCTCTAGTCTACTCTAAACGGAGAGGACGCCAGCCACGTCCTCTCCCTATCAATCTCAATGCACGTGTGAAAATGGCGGCGACGCGCGGCTCCTTATATAGAATCCGAGTCTCGCGATAGAATACGAGCCTCGCGAGAATCCGACAGCGGGATGATGACGTTCGGGCGCGCTCGGGTTAGCCGAGCAAGGCGGGAAGATCCGAGTCTGCCTCGGACCCGTGTAAAAAGCGTGAAGTTCGGGGGGGTTCGGTTTCCGAGAAACCGAACCCGCTCATCACTAGTGAGTATGGGATGGAAATCCAGTCATCTGGGATCACATGTACGTGTGAGTATGGGGTGGAAATCCAGCCATCTGGGATCACATGTACGTGTGAGTATGGGGTGGAAATTCAGTCATCTGGGATCACATGTACGTGTGAGTATGGGATGGAAATCCAGTCATCTGGGATCACATGTACGTGTGAGTATGGGGTGGAAATCCAGCCATCTGGGATCACATGTACGTGTGAGTATGGGGTGGAAATCCAGTCATCTGGGATCACATGTACGTGTGAGTATGGGGTGGAAATCCAGTCATCTGGGATCACATGTACGTGTGAGTATGGGGTGGAAATCCAGTCATCTGGGATCACATGTACGTGTGAGTATGGGGTGGAAATCCAGTCATCTGGGATCACATGTACGTGTGAGTATGGGGTGGAAATCCAGTCATCTGGGATCACATGTACGTGTGAGTATGGGGTGGAAATCCAGTCATCTGGGATCACATGTACGTGTGAGTATGGGGTGGAAATCCAGCCATCTGGGATCACATGTACGTGTGAGTATGGGGTGGAAATCCAGTCATCTGGGATCACATGTACGTGTGAGTATGGGGTGGAAATCCAGTCATCTGGGATCACATGTACGTGTGAGTATGTGATGGAAATCAAGTCATCTGGGATCACATGTACGTGTGAGTATGGGATGGAAATCCAGTCATCTGGGATCACATCAGTGGCGCACCCAGGGGGGGTTTCCGAGTACCCAGAAACCCCCCTCCACTAAAAAAAAAAAAAAATTTTTTTTTTTTTTTTTTAGCTGCATGAGTATTATTAATGACTGTCTAGCGTCCTCTGCAGCCTGCTGTCTTCCTGGTGGCACTTGCAAGTGCAGTAAAAGTTTACTTTATTTTAATTATAGTACATATATATCCATGTGCCTGCATATATACACATGTATATACATACATACATATAAACACACACACACATATGATATATATATATATATACATGTGTATATATATGTGTACTGTATGTGTGTGTATATATATATATATATATATATATATATATATGCATGTTTAATATGCTATGTATATGTGTATATGGGTTCACTACGATCTCCCGGCGACCAGCATACCGGCGCCGGGAGGCCAGCCGCCGGCTTACCAACAGTGTGGCGAGCGCAAATGAGCCCCTTGCGGGCTCGCTGCACTTGCCACGCTACGCGCGCCACACTATTCTATTCTCCCTCCAGGGGGGTCGTGGACCCCCACGAGGTAGAATAAGTGTCGGTATGCCGGCGGTCAGGCTCCCGGCGCCGGTATGCTGGTCGCCGGGAGCCCGACCGCCAGCATACTGAAGACCACCCGTGTATATGTATGTGTATGTATATATATATATATATATATATATATATGTGTGTGTGTGTAGATATATGTATATATATATATATATATATATATATATGTAGAAGAGTCAGAACAAACAAATGTCCAAGACAGGACATGGCACTCCAGGACTTTAGTATAAATGATTTTAATGCATCCACTTAATCAACGACCTGCATCACTCAAACAGCCAGTGGTGCAGTGTAAACTGTGGCATAATGGCACAAGCATATATATGTGTAGATATATATATATATATATATATACACACACACACACACACACACTAGTTTTACGGACCCAGCATATACTGGGTCACCTCAGTCCCCACCCCCGTGACTGGCTCCGCCCAGTTCTGGAAACCCCCCCATGCAAATCCTGCGTTTGCCACTGCACATGTACGTGTGAGTATGGGATGGAAATCCAGTCATCTGGGATCACATGTACGTGTGAGTATGGGGTGGAAATCCAGTCATCTGGGATCACATGTACGTGTGAGTATGGTCAGGGGCGGTTCTACACCTTGTGGCGCCCAGTGCGAAAGTTTCCACTGGTGCCCCCACAGCAAAACAATTAGTGCGCGCCAGAGGCGTACACCAATAAATAGGGGCGTGGCTTCATAGGGGAGGGGAGGGGCCAAAGTTATGCCCCCAGATATGCCCCAAGTAGTTGTGCCCCCCAGTTGATTTGCCCCCAGTAACTGTGCTCCCTGTAGCTATGCCCCCAGTAGTTGTGCCCCCTGTTGCTTTGCCTCCAATAATTGTGACCTCTGCTGCTGTGCCCCCTGTTGTGTCCTCAGTTGCTGTGCCCCCTGTTGTGTCCTCTGCTGCTGTGCCCCCTGTTGCTGTGCCCCCTGTTGTGTCCTCTGCTGCTGTGCCTCCTGTTGTGCCCTCTGCTGCTGTGCCCCCTGTTGTGCCCTCTGCTGCTGTGCCCCCTGTTGTGCCCTCTGCTGCTGTGCCCCCTGTTGTGCCCTCTGCTGCTGTGCCTCCTGTTGTGCCCTCTGCTGCTGTGCCCCCTGTTGTGCCCTCTGCTGCTGTGCCCCCTGTTGTGCCCTCTGCTGCTGTGCCCCCTATTGTGCCCTCTGCTGCTGTGCCTCCTGTTGTGCCCTCTGCTGCTGTGCCCCCTGTTGTGTCTTCTGCTGCTGTGCCTCCTGTTGTGCCCTCTGCTGCTGTGCCCCCTGTTGTGCCCTCTGCTGCTGTGCCCCCTGTTGTGTCTTCTGCTGCTGTGCCTCCTGTTGTGCCCTCTGCTGCTGTGCCCCCTGTTGTGCCCTCTGCTGCTGTGCCCCCTGTTGTGCCCTCTGCTGCTGTGCCCCCTGTTGTGCCCTCTGCTGCTGTGCCCCCCTCTGCTGCTCATAACGTCTCTCCCATAGCAGCGCCGCAATACTGACCTCTAGTGTCTGTCGCTGGAGCCAGCTGCAGCGGACTCCCACACAGCCCACGGCGTCTGCTGCAGCCGGGGAGCCGGGTGCGGGCAGGCGGTGGTGCCTGCGGGGTGACTGCGGACGCGCCACTAGGCCGAAGCGCCCCGGGCGCAGGCACTGCTTGTCCACAGCAAGAACCGCTCCTGAGTATGGTCACCTGTGGGCTTGGCTGTGGATCACCTAGGGACCCGAGAGCCTACATAGAGCGGATCCATCTTTCTGAATATATTACTGAAAATGAGTACAGGGGGTGCCACACGGGCAACCACAGTGCTCCATTCTGGGTGCACAGGATGTGTGGCACGGGGCACCCTAAACCAATGGGCCCTTTGGCCATGTCACAGAATGAATTGTGTGGGTTTAATGACCTCATTGAGTGACATGTGCCCTGTTCAGAGGCGTAACTCTGGGAGGCAACGGAGTCATCTGACGCCGGGCGCCTGCTTTGAAGCGGGGCATCTCTCCTCCCATTCTGTGACACCAATCAGTTAAGTTAATTGATGGCCTCCGCTATCTCTTCAGTGGCCGACTTCCTCAGTGCTCCCTGCACCCTAAGTCACTCATTTTACAAGTGTCACACCCAGGATTAGAACCCACGACCTATTACACTGGAAGCAGACACCTTACTGATGGAGATATCTGCTCCTATAAAGGAAGCATGAGAATTCTTTCTAACTATATGAAGTTACATCTCTGACAATCACACGTAACTTCATATAGGGGGTCATTCCGAGTTGATCGCTCGCTACCGTTTTTCGCAGTGCAGCGATCAGGTAACTACTGCGCATGCGTATGCATCGCAATGTGTAGACGGTCGTACGTGAACAAAGCGGTTCGTTACTGAGCGATGGATTTAACGAAGAATCCGTTCGGACAGCCGATCGCAAGAAGATTGTCAACTGGGAGTGTTTGGAAAAACGCAGGCGTGTCCATGCGTTTGCAGGACGGGTGTCAGACGTCATTTCCGGCACCAAAAAGAAGTGATCGCAAGGGCTGAGTAAGTCCAAACCTACTAAGAAACTGCACAAAACGTGTTTGCACAGCTCGGCTGCACAGGCGTTCGCACACTTGCAAAGCTAAACTACACTCCCCCGTGGGCGGCGACTATGCGTTTGCACGGCTGCTAAAAGTAGCGAGCGAGCGATCAACTCGGAGTGAGGGCCATAGTTGCTTCCTATACAGGAGCAAATATCAGTAAGGTGTCTGTCGTCAGTGTAACAGGTCATAGGTTCTAATCTTGGGTATGACTGCTAAGAAATGTGTGATTTAAAATAAAAAACAATGAAATGTATATATACAGTGTATAAATTGTTTTTTTTTCAGAACACTCCATACACACACACACACACACACACACACACACACACACACACACACACACACACACACACACACACACACACACACACACATATATAGGGGGGCACCAATGTTTATCTTGCCTCCGGGCAACAGAGACGCAGTTCACTGTATCACTGTCCTGGGATTATAGCATGAAGATAATTCCATCTCCATCTTCCACCAGCCATGGGTCATTAAGGTTATATAGGCCCTCATTCCGAGTTGATCGCTCGGTAATTTTCTTCGCATCGCAGTGAAATTCCGCTTAGTACGCATGCGCAATATTCGCACTGCGACTGCGCCAAGTAATTTTACAATGAAGATAGTATTTTTACTCACGGCTTTTTCTTCGCTCTGGCGAACGTAGTGTGATTGACAGGAAATGGGTGTTACTGGGCGGAAACACAGCGTTTTCGGGGCGTGTGGATAAAAACGCTACCGTTTCCGGAAAAAACGCAGGAGTGGCCGGAGAAACGGGGGAGTGTCTGGGCGAACACTGGGTGTGTTTATGACGTCAAACCAGGAACGACAAGCACTGAACTGAACGCAGATGCCGAGTAAGTCTGAAGCTACTCTGAAACTGCTAAGTAGTTTGTAATCGCAATATTGCGAATACATCGGTCGCAATTTTAAGAAGCTAAGATACACTCCCAGTAGGCGTAGGCTTAGCGTGAGCAACTCTGCTAAATTCGCCTTGCGAGCGATCAACTCGGAATGAGGGCCCAAGTACACAGGGTGACATGTCCTTAGAGACACCTTTTCTGAGGTATCATTACATGTCTTCCCAGCCAATACCAGCGACAGGAGCGGATGAAGTTCTGACCAAGAGAGGACTTATCTGCAAAAGCTGCAAACTGACAATTCTGCATATCAATACGTTCCTAATAAATGTATTCTGACTCTCCCGTATCCGGCTGCGCAGGAACACTCTATTCTCCTCACGTTTGTAGAAGTTCAAACACAGCATTTTTTTTCTCGCCTGGTTCACGGTCTCCCTTAGCCTGTGCGTGTGCGGCTCGGGCCTCCAGAGTGATCACTGCATTAACGCTGCCTGAATAACAGATTTAAATGTTCCTGTTGTAAATCTGCACTTCGCTCCCTCTCTAGTGCAGGGAGGGGGCCGTCCTGTAAATCATTGTGCATGGGCCCTCATTCCGAGTTGTTCGCTAGTTCTTTTTCATCGCATCGCAGTGAAAATCCGCTTAGTACGCATGCGCAAAGTTCGCACTGCGACTGCGCCAAGTAACTTTACTATGAAGAAAGTATTTTTACTCACGGCTTTTTCTTCGCTCCGGCGATCGTAATGTGATTGACAGGAAATGGGTGTTACTGGGCGGAAACACGGCGTTTCAGGGGCGTGTGGCTGAAAACGCTACCGTTTCCGGAAAAAACGCAGGAGTGGCCGGAGAAACGGTGGGAGTGCCTGGGCGAACGCTGGGTGTGTTTGTGACGTCAACCAGGAACGACAAGCACTGAACTGATCGCACAGGCAGAGTAAGTCTGAAGCTACTCAGAAACTGCTAAGTAGTTAGTAATCGCAATATTGCGAATACATCGGTCGCAATTTTAAGAAGCTAAGATTCACTCCCAGTAGGCGGCGGCTTAGCGTGTGTAACTCTGCTAAATTCGCCTTGCGACCGATCAACTCGGAATGAGGGCCATGGTTCAAATAATAGATTACTGCTGAATGATCTAGAAAAATCTGCTTTATTTCTAATACAATTTACAGCATCTGTTTCCAACAAAGGGAAGTCGCCTACGCGGTATCTTCTTTGTGCCTAAATGTTAGATTTTATTTAAATGTGACTGGTTATTTTTTTTTCATTCTATCCAGGTTTACTTTAAATATTTCATTCTGCATATACTGTAACGTGTTGCTGGTTTCCAATAGTTTAAAAAATAAATATCAGGACATAGAAAGGCGGATAATATTTCCCCCCCCCAATTCATCCAAGTATTGTGACACTGTAGGTGGTACCGCAGTGTAACATTCATACACATATTATGACACTGTAGGTGGTACCCCAATTTCATCCAAGTATTGTGACACTGTAGGTGCTACCGCAGTGTAACATTCATACACATATTATGACACTGTAGGTGGTACCCCAATTTCATCCAAGTATTGTGACACTGTAGGGGGTACTGCAGTGTAATATTCATACACATATTGTGACACTGTAGGTGGTACCCCAATTTCATCCAAGTATTGTAACACTGTAGGTGGTACCACAGTGTAACATTCATACACGTATTGTGACACTGTAAGTTGTACCCAATTTCATCCAAGTATTGTAACACTGTAGCTGGTACCACAGTGTAACATTCATACACGTATTGTGACACGGTAAGTTGTACCCAATTTCATCCAAGTATTGTAACACTGTAGGAGGTACCACAGTGTAACATTCATACACGTATTGTGACACTGTAAGTTGTACCCAATTTCATCCAACTATTGTAACACTGTAGGTGGTACCGCAGTGTAACATTCATACACGTATTGTGATACTGTAGGTGGTACACCAATTTCATCCAAGTATTGTGACACTGTAGGTGGTACCGCAGTGTAACATTCATACACGTATTGTGACACTGTAAGTTGTACCCAATTTCATCCAAGTATTGTAACACTGTAGGTGGTACCACAGTGTAACATTCATACACGTATTGTGACACTGTAAGTTGTACCCAATTTCATCCAAGTATTGTGACACTGTAGGGGGTACCGCAGTGTAACATTCATACACGTATTGTGATACTGTAGGTGGTACCCCAATTTCATCCAAGTATTGTGACACTGTAGGGGGTACTGCAGTGTAATATTCATACACATATTGTGACACTGTAGGTGGTACCCCAATTTCATCCAAGTATTGTAACACTTTAGGTGGTACCACAGTGTAACATTCATACACGTATTGTGACACTGTAAGTTGTACCCCATTTCATCCAAGTATTGTAACACTGTAGGAGGTACCACAGTGTAACATTCATACACGTATTGTGACACTGTAAGTTGTACCCAATTTCATCCAACTATTGTAACACTGTAGGTGGTACCGCAGTGTAGCATTCATACAAGTATTGTGATGCTGTAGGTGGTACCCCAATTTCATCCAAGTATTGTGACACTGTAGGTGGTACCGCAGTGTAACATTCATACACGTATTGTGACACTGTAAGTTGTACCCAATTTCATCCAAGTATTGTGACACTGTAGGTGGTACCACAGTGTAACATTCATACACGTATTGTGACACTGTAAGTTGTACCCAATTTCATCCAAGTATTGTGACACTGTAGCTGGTACCACAGTGTAACATTCATACACGTATTGTGATACTGTAGGTGGTACCCCAATTTCATCCAAGTATTGTGACACTGTAGGTGGTACCGCAGTGTAACATTCATACACGTATTGTGACACTGTAAGTTGTACCCAATTTCATCCAAGTATTGTGACACTGTAGCTGTTACCACAGTGTAACATTCATACACGTATTGTGATACTGTAGGTGGTACCCCAATTTCATCCAAGTATTGTGACACTGTAGGTGGTACCGCAGTGTAACATTCATACACGTATTGTGACACTGTAAGTTGTACCCAATTTCATCCAAGTATTGTGACACTGTAGCTGGTACCACAGTGTAACATTCATACACGTATTGTGATACTGTAGGTGGTACCCCAATTTCATCCAAGTATTGTAACACTGTAGGTGGTACCACAGTGTAACATTCATACACGTATTGTGACACTGTAAGTTGTACCCAATTTCATCCAAGTATTGTAACACTGTAGGAGGTACCACAGTGTAACATTCATACACTTATTGTGACACTGTAAGTTGTACCCAATTTCATCCAACTATTGTAACACTGTAGGTGGTACCACAGTGTAACATTCATACACGTATTGTGATACTGTAGGTGGTACACCAATTTCATCCAAGTATTGTGACACTGTAGGTGGTACCGCAGTGTAACATTCATACACGTATTGTGACACTGTAAGTTGTACCCAATTTCATCCAAGTATTGTAACACTGTAGGTGGTACCACAGTGTAACATTCATACACGTATTGTGACACTGTAAGTAGTACCCAATTTCATCCAAGTATTGTGACACTGTAGGTGGTACCGCAGTGTAACATTCATACACGTATTGTGATACTGTAGGTGGTACCCCAATTTCATCCAAGTATTGTGACACTGTAGGGGGTACTGCAGTGTAATATTCATACACATATTGTGACACTGTAGGTGGTACCCCAATTTCATCCAAGTATTGTAACACTGTAGGTGGTACCACAGTGTAACATTCATACACGTATTGTGACACTGTAAGTTGTACCCAATTTCATCCAAGTATTGTAACACTGTAGGAGGTACCACAGTGTAACATTCATACACGTATTGTGACACTGTAAGTTGTACCCAATTTCATCCAACTATTGTAACACTGTAGGTGGTACCGCAGTGTAGCATTCATACAAGTATTGTGATACTGTAGGTGGTACCCAATTTCATCCAAGTATTGTGACACTGTAGGTGGTACCACAGTGTAACATTCATACACGTATTGTGACACTGTAAGTTGTACCCCATTTCATCCAAGTATTGTAACACTGTAGGAGGTACCACAGTGTAACATTCATACACGTATTGTGACACTGTAAGTTGTACCCAATTTCATCCAACTATTGTAACACTGTAGGTGGTACCGCAGTGTAGCATTCATACAAGTATTGTGATACTGTAGGTGGTACCCCAATTTCATCCAAGTATTGTGACACTGTAGGTGGTACCGCAGTGTAACATTCATACACGTATTGTGACACTGTAAGTTGTACCCAATTTCATCCAAGTATTTTAACACTGTAGGTGGTACCACAGTGTAACATTCATAGACGTATTGTGACACTGTAAGTTGTACCCAATTTCATCCAAGTATTGTGACACTGTAGCTGGTACCACAGTGTAACATTCATACACGTATTGTGATACTGTAGGTGGTACCCCAATTTCATCCAAGTATTGTGACACTGTAGGTGGTACCGCAGTGTAACATTCATACACGTATTGTGACACTGTAAGTTGTACCCAATTTCATCCAAGTATTGTGACACTGTAGCTGTTACCACAGTGTAACATTCATACACGTATTGTGATACTGTAGGTGGTACCCCAATTTCATCCAAGTATTGTGACACTGTAGGTGGTACCGCAGTGTAACATTCATACACGTATTGTGACACTGTAAGTTGTACCCAATTTCATCCAAGTATTGTGACACTGTAGCTGGTACCACAGTGTAACATTCATACACGTATTGTGATACTGTAGGTGGTACCCCAATTTCATCCAAGTATTGTAACACTGTAGGTGGTACCACAGTGTAACATTCATACACATATTGTGACACTGTAAGTTGTACCCAATTTCATCCAAGTATTGTAACACTGTAGGAGGTACCACAGTGTAACATTCATACACTTATTGTGACACTGTAAGTTGTACCCAATTTCATCCAACTATTGTAACACTGTAGGTGGTACCGCAGTGTAACATTCATACACGTATTGTGATACTGTAGGTGGTACACCAATTTCATCCAAGTATTGTGACACTGTAGGTGGTACCGCAGTGTAACATTCATACACGTATTGTGACACTGTAAGTTGTACCCAATTTCATCCAAGTATTGTAACACTGTAGGTGGTACCACAGTGTAACATTCATACACGTATTGTGACACTGTAAGTTGTACCCAATTTCATCCAAGTATTGTGATACTGTAGGTGGTACCCCAATTTCATCCAAGTATTGTGACACTGTAGGTGGTACCGCAGTGTAACATTCATACACGTATTGTGACACTGTAAGTTGTACCCAATTTCATCCAAGTATTTTAACACTGTAGGTGGTACCACAGTGTAACATTCATACACGTATTGTGACACTGTAAGTTGTACCCAATTTCATCCAAGTATTGTGACACTGTAGCTGGTACCACAGTGTAACATTCATACACGTATTGTGATACTGTAGGTGGTACCCCAATTTCATCCAAGTATTGTGACACTGTAGGTGGTACCGCAGTGTAACATTCATACACGTATTGTGACACTGTAAGTTGTACCCAATTTCATCCAAGTATTGTGACACTGTAGCTGTTACCACAGTGTAACATTCATACACGTATTGTGATACTGTAGGTGGTACCCCAATTTCATCCAAGTATTGTGACACTGTAGGTGGTACCGCAGTGTAACATTCATACACGTATTGTGACACTGTAAGTTGTACCCAATTTCATCCAAGTATTGTGACACTGTAGCTGGTACCACAGTGTAACATTCATACACGTATTGTGATACTGTAGGTGGTACCCCAATTTCATCCAAGTATTGTAACACTGTAGGTGGTACCACAGTGTAACATTCATACACATATTGTGACACTGTAAGTTGTACCCAATTTCATCCAAGTATTGTAACACTGTAGGAGGTACCACAGTGTAACATTCATACACTTATTGTGACACTGTAAGTTGTACCCAATTTCATCCAACTATTGTAACACTGTAGGTGGTACCGCAGTGTAACATTCATACACGTATTGTGATACTGTAGGTGGTACACCAATTTCATCCAAGTATTGTGACACTGTAGGTGGTACCGCAGTGTAACATTCATACACGTATTGTGACACTGTAAGTTGTACCCAATTTCATCCAAGTATTGTAACACTGTAGGTGGTACCACAGTGTAACATTCATACACGTATTGTGACACTGTAAGTTGTACCCAATTTCATCCAAGTATTGTGACACTGTAGGTGGTACCGCAGTGTAACATTCATACACGTATTGTGATACTGTAGGTGGTACCCCAATTTCATCCAAGTATTGTGACACTGTAGGGGGTACTGCAGTGTAATATTCATACACATATTGTGACACTGTAGGTGGTACCCCAATTTCATCCAAGTATTGTAACACTGTAGGTGGTACCACAGTGTAACATTCATACACGTATTGTGACACTGTAAGTTGTACCCAATTTCATCCAAGTATTGTAACACTGTAGGAGGTACCACAGTGTAACATTCATACACGTATTGTGACACTGTAAGTTGTACCCAATTTCATCCAACTATTGTAACACTGTAGGTGGTACCGCAGTGTAGCATTCATACAAGTATTGTGATACTGTAGGTGGTACCCCAATTTCATCCAAGTATTGTGACACTGTAGGTGGTACCACAGTGTAACATTCATACACGTATTGTGACACTGTAAGTTGTACCCAATTTCATCCAAGTATTGTGACACTGTAGCTGGTACCACAGTGTAACATTCATACACGTATTGTGATACTGTAGGTGGTACCCCAATTTCATCCAAGTATTGTGACACTGTAGGTGGTACCGCAGTGTAACATTCATACACGTATTGTGACACTGTAAGTTGTACCCAATTTCATCCAAGTATTGTGACACTGTAGCTGTTACCACAGTGTAACATTCATACACGTATTGTGATACTGTAGGTGGTACCCCAATTTCATCCAAGTATTGTGACACTGTAGGTGGTACCGCAGTGTAACATTCATACACGTATTGTGACACTGTAAGTTGTACCCAATTTCATCCAAGTATTGTAACACTGTAGGAGGTACCACAGTGTAACATTCATACACTTATTGTGACACTGTAAGTTGTACCCAATTTCATCCAACTATTGTAACACTGTAGGTGGTACCGCAGTGTAACATTCATACACGTATTGTGATACTGTAGGTGGTACACCAATTTCATCCAAGTATTGTGACACTGTAGGTGGTACCGCAGTGTAACATTCATACACGTATTGTGACACTGTAAGTTGTACCCAATTTCATCCAAGTATTGTAACACTGTAGGTGGTACCACAGTGTAACATTCATACACGTATTGTGACACTGTAAGTTGTACCCAATTTCATCCAAGTATTGTGACACTGTAGGTGGTACCGCAGTGTAACATTCATACACGTATTGTGATACTGTAGGTGGTACCCCAATTTCATCCAAGTATTGTGACACTGTAGGGGGTACTGCAGTGTAATATTCATACACATATTGTGACACTGTAGGTGGTACCCCAATTTCATCCAAGTATTGTAACACTGTAGGTGGTACCACAGTGTAACATTCATACACGTATTGTGACACTGTAAGTTGTACCCAATTTCATCCAAGTATTGTAACACTGTAGGAGGTACCACAGTGTAACATTCATACACGTATTGTGACACTGTAAGTTGTACCCAATTTCATCCAACTATTGTAACACTGTAGGTGGTACTGCAGTGTAGCATTCATACAAGTATTGTGATACTGTAGGTGGTACCCCAATTTCATCCAAGTATTGTGACACTGTAGGTGGTACCACAGTGTAACATTCATACACGTATTGTGACACTGTAAGTTGTACCCAATTTCATCCAAGTATTGTGACACTGTAGCTGGTACCACAGTGTAACATTCATACACGTATTGTGATACTGTAGGTGGTACCCCAATTTCATCCAAGTATTGTGACACTGTAGGTGGTACCGCAGTGTAACATTCATACACGTATTGTGACACTGTAAGTTGTACCCAATTTCATCCAAGTATTGTGACACTGTAGCTGTTACCACAGTGTAACATTCATACACGTATTGTGATACTGTAGGTGGTACCCCAATTTCATCCAAGTATTGTGACACTGTAGGTGGTACCGCAGTGTAACATTCATACACGTATTGTGACATTGTAAGTTGTACCCAATTTCATCCAAGTATTGTGACACTGTAGCTGGTACCACAGTGTAACATTCATACACGTATTGTGATACTGTTGGTGGTACCCCAATTTCATCCAAGTATTGTAACACTGTAGGTGGTACCACAGTGTAACATTCATACACGTATTGTGACACTGTAAGTTGTACCCAATTTCATCCAAGTATTGTAACACTGTAGGAGGTACCACAGTGTAACATTCATACACTTATTGTGACACTGTAAGTTGTACCCAATTTCATCCAACTATTGTAACACTGTAGGTGGTACCGCAGTGTAACATTCATACACGTATTGTGATACTGTAGGTGGTACACCAATTTCATCCAAGTATTGTGACACTGTAGGTGGTACCGCAGTGTAACATTCATACACGCATTGTGACACTGTAAGTTGTACCCAATTTCATCCAAGTATTGTAACACTGTAGGTGGTACCACAGTGTAACATTCATACACGTATTGTGACACTGTAAGTTGTACCCAATTTCATCCAAGTATTGTGACACTGTAGGTGGTACCGCAGTGTAACATTCATACACGTATTGTGATACTGTAGGTGGTACCCCAATTTCATCCAAGTATTGTGACACTGTAGGGGGTACTGCAGTGTAATATTCATACACATATTGTGACACTGTAGGTGGTACCCCAATTTCATCCAAGTATTGTAACACTGTAGGTGGTACCACAGTGTAACATTCATACACGTATTGTGACACTGTAAGTTGTACCCAATTTCATCCAAGTATTGTAACACTGTAGGAGGTACCACAGTGTAACATTCATACACGTATTGTGACACTGTAAGTTGTACCCAATTTCATCCAACTATTGTAACACTGTAGGTGGTACCGCAGTGTAGCATTCATACAAGTATTGTGATACTGTAGGTGGTACCCCAATTTCATCCAAGTATTGTGACACTGTAGGTGGTACTGCAGTGTAACATTCATACACGTATTGTGACACTGTAAGTTGTACCCAATTTCATCCAAGTATTGTAACACTGTAGGTGGTACCACAGTGTAACATTCATACACGTATTGTGACACTGTAAGTTGTACCCAATTTCATCCAAGTATTGTGACACTGTAGCTGGTACCACAGTGTAACATTCATACACGTATTGTGATACTGTAGGTGGTACCCCAATTTCATCCAAGTATTGTGACACTGTAGGTGGTACCGCAGTGTAACATTCATACACGTATTGTGACACTGTAAGTTGTACCCAATTTCATCCAAGTATTGTGACACTGTAGGTGGTACCGCAGTGTAACATTCATACACGTATTGTGACACTGTAAGTTGTACCCAATTTCATCCAAGTATTGTAACACTGTAGGTGGTACCACAGTGTAACATTCATACACGTATTGTGACACTGTAAGTTGTACCCAATTTCATCCAAGTATTGTGACACTGTAGCTGGTACCACAGTGTAACATTCATACACGTATTGTGATACTGTAGGTGGTACCCCAATTTCATCCAAGTATTGTGACACTGTAGGTGGTACCGCAGTGTAACATTCATACACGTATTGTGACACTGTAGGTGGTACCCCAATTTCATCCAAGTATTGTGACACTGTAGGTGGTACCACAGTGTAACATTCATACACATATTGTGACACTGTAGGTGGTACCCCAATTTCATCCAAGTATTGTGACACTGTAGGTGGTACCGCAGTGTAACATTCATACACGTATTGTGATACTGTAGGTGGTACCCCAATTTCATCCAAGTATTGTGACACTGTAGCTGGTACCACAGTGTAACATTCATACACGTATTGTGATACTGTAGGTGGTACCCCAATTTCATCCAAGTATTGTGACACTGTAGGTGGTACCACAGTGTAACATTCATACACATATTGTGACACTGTAGGTGGTACCCCAGTTTCATCTAAGTATTGTGACACTGTAGGTGGTACCGCAGTGTAACATTCATACACGTATTGAGATACTGTAGGTGGTACCCCAATTTCATCCAAGTATTATGACACTGTAGGAGATACAGATTAAAAGCAAAACCTATAATGGGAGCTGGCACACATCCCTATTTATATGTCATCCTTGTGGTGAGGGACAGGATTTGCTTCTGTCTGTAACATGTTTTATGATTGTCAGTCACCAGCGCTGGTTTTGCATATTACATTGACCATAAGTAATCTGAATTGGTCCTGGACACCCAATCCAAGGCACCCATGAAAGTGCCCCCAGGGTGCCTAGACACACATTTTGAGAACCTCTGCCCTTGCATTACCTTATGCAGCAGAGCTCCTCACAGTGAGGGGGATTCAGACCTGATCGTTGGGCTGCTAACTTTGCTGTCCTGTGTTCAGATAGTCGCCGCCCCCAGGAGCGTAAATTCGCCGTACAATTGTACGATCGCATGTGTACGCCAAGCTTCAAAAATCCACTGTGTGCAGTGTGTGCGCAGCCCCGGACTTATTCCTCCAGTGCGATCACATCAGGCTGATTGGTATCGGAGCTGACGTCATACACCCTCCCCGAGAACGCTTGCACACGCCTGCGTTTTTCCGGACACTCCCAGTAAAAGGTCAGTTACCACCCACAAATGGCCTCTTCCTGTCAATCACCTTGCGAACGCCCGTGCAATTGGAATTTTCGCACCATCCTGTCGCTGACCGGCGATGCCCGTTGTTGTTGTCCGATGCGCATGCAGTTATGACCTGATCGTCCACTGTGTGAAAACGCACAGCAGCGATCGGGTCTGAATCACGCCCTGTGTCTGTGGAAAGAACTCTGTATCTGTGTATGACGTTCCCATTTACATTGCCTTTCGTAGCAGAGCTCCTCACAGTGGCCCTCATTCCGAGTTGTTCGCTCGCTAGCTGCTTTTAGCAGCATTGCACACGCTAAGCCGCCGCCCTCTGGGAGTGAATATTAGCTTAGCAGAATTGCGAACGAAAGATTCTCAAAATTGCGAATAGAAATTTCTCAGCAGTTTCTGAGTAGCTCGACACTTACTCTTCCAGTGCGATCAGTTCAGTCAGTTTCGTTCCTGGTTTGACGTCACAAACACACCCAGCGTTCGCCCAGACACTCCCCCGTTTCTTCAGACACTCCCGCGTTTTTCCCCAGAAACGCCAGCGTTTTTTCACACACTCCCAGAAAACGGACAGTTTCCGCCCAGAAACACCCACTTCCTGTCAATCACAGTACGATCACCAGAACGATGAAAATTCCTCGTTATGCCGTGAGTAAAATACCTAACTTTTGTGTAAAATAACTAAGCGCATGCGCTCTGCGAACCTATGCGCATTAAGCGACTAATCGCAATATAGCGAAAATCGGCAACGAGCGAACAACTCGAAATGACCACCAGTGACTGGAAGTGGTAAATGGACTGTACATGATATTATCACTGACAAGAAACCTTTATTTACTTCCTAAATGCTGGTATTCTAGAGAAAAGTACCCAACATAAACATCATTGTGAAACCAGCAATATTGATCCTATAAATCTCTCTTACTCCTTTTTCCAAGCATCTTCCAATGTTTGTTCCAGGCCTGGCGCTTCATCTCGCTGCTTCACCATCCGGCCCTTGTCTCTGAGGACCCAGGGAAAAGAGGGAGGGGGCAGGATTGGGGTAGGGGGGTATATAACACTTCCATCCCATATATCTGTTATTAAGCACTTTCATTTCTACAATCTCCAATACCCAGTAAATCTGCTTTTACATTTACCGATCCTCGGAAGAATAAACGCTCTTATTACTTCTGAGATCGTTAAACAAATGAATCGAGTTAACCACATTTGCGCAGGAACTTATCAAAGCAGAATTTGTGAGAGTGCTGGATATTGGATAATACCCATTTAATGTATAGCCGCTCCTTGCATAACTGCGGAGGCCACCAATCACACTCTCCCCTCGCTACGAGAACCATAAATCTGTATTTATTTGTTTTTAAAGGAAACCAGTTACCCAGGGAACATCCTGGGATATGTGCTGCAAGATTACACATTGTTCTACATGAAGCTTCCTAGTATTATAGACACTAAAGTGTCGGCACCAGGACATTACGGAGTGTGAGTGCTGTCTTCTGGGAGATGCGGGGAGTGGAGCACGCACACATAAGTAGTAAATTATCATTTTAGTATCAGGGAATATTACTACGCTGCATAAGAGGAATAGAGATTTAATACTTAAGTCTGCTACTTTGTGTTACGTTATTATCTCCCCTGTGTGTAACGGCAGTTGGACAGGAATACATATGATATCTCCGCAACCCTCGTCGTCCCGGTGGCGTGATTTGCTCGTCACAGGTTATATTCCCACTCAGGTGGTGATGTGGACCCACTACCCAAGTGGGAATACGGGGCTGCTGTATTTTGCATTGGGATCCGGAACGCCAGAATCCTGACAGGCGGTATATTAACCGCATACCGATGGGAAATCGTGCAAGATTTTGCACAAATACACATTATGGGGGTAATTCAGATCTGATCGCAGCAGCAAATTTGTTAGTAGTTGGGCAAAACCATGGGGGTCATTCTGAGTTGTTCGCTCTGTAAATTTCTTCGCATCGCAGCGATTTTCCGCTTAGTGCGCATGCGCAATGTTCGCACTGCGACTGCGCCAAGTAAATTTGCTATGCAGTTAGGAATTTTACTCACGGTTTTTTCTTCGTTCTGGTGATCGTAATGTGATTGACAGGAAGTGGGTGTTTCTGGGCGGAAACAGGCCGCTTTATGGGCGTGTGGGAAAAAACGCTACCGTTTCTGGGAAAAACGCGGGAGTGGCTGGAGAAACGGAGGAGTGTCTGGGCGAACGCTGGGTGTGTTTGTGACGTCAAACCAGGAACGACAAGCACTGAACTGATCGCACTGGCAGAGTAAGTCTCGAGCTACTCAGAAACTGCACAGAGATGTCTTTTCGCAATATTGCGAATCTTTCGTTCGCAATTTTAAGAAGCTAAGATTCACTCCCAGTAGGCGGCGGCTTAGCGTGTGTAAAGCTGCTAAAAGCAGCTTGCGAGCGAACAACTCGGAATGAGGGCCCATGTGCAGTGCAGGTGGGGCAGATGTAACATGTGCAGAGAGAGTTAGATTTGGGTGGGTTATTTTGTTTCTGTGCAGGGTAAATACTGGCTGCTTTATTTTTACACTGCAATTTAGATTTTAGTTTGAACACACCCCACCCCCTATGTAATTTCTAGTATATCAGATTATTTTTAATTACAAATGGTTTTACTGCAAACTGCTTGAACGTATAATGGCATGTAGGGAAAAACGTTCGGACCTGGGGCCTGCAGTGCACATGGTGGGTCATTCCGACCTGTTCGCACGCTGCGGTCCATCGCAGCAATGCAAATGGGATGGTTCTGCGCATGCGCGGCGGCCGCATTGCGCAGGCGGGTCAATGACCGGTGATGAACATCACTGGGCAGCGACGCCGCGTACGAAGAAAGCAGTCGCAGCAGCGACCGCAAGAAGATTGACAGGAGGAAGGCGTTCCGGGGCGTCAACTGACCGTTTTCCGGGAGTGGTTTAGCGAACACAGGCGTGTCCAGGCGTTTGGAGGGCGGATGTCTGACATCGATTCCAGGACCTACATCGCTGGATCCATCGCACAGGGTAAGTAACTGCAGGGATAGTCTTGTTTCACACAAAACTTTTTTAGCATAGCAGGGCTGCACAAGCGACCGCAGCCCTGCTATGCAGAAATACACTCCCCCATAGGCAGCGTCTAGTTGATCGCACCAACAGCAAAAAGTTGCTGCGTACGATCAGCTCGGAATGACCCCCATGGTTTTGCCCAACTGCTAACAAATTTGCTGCTACGATCAAGGGGGTCATTGAGACCTGATAGCACGCTAGCTTTTTTTCTCTGTGCCGCGATCAGGTCAGAACTGCGCATGTGTATGCACCGCAATGCGCACACGGGTCACACAGGTACAAAGCGGATCGTTGCTGTGCGGTGGGTTTTACGAAGAATCCATTCGCACAGCTGATCGCAAGGAGATTGACAGGTAGAAGGCGTTTGTGGGTGGCAACTGACCGTTTTCTGGGAGTGGTAGGGAAAACGCAGGCGTGTCCAAGCGTTTGCAGGGCGGGTGTCTGACGTCAATTCCAGCCCCGGACAGGCTGATGTGATTGCAGCGGCTGAGTAAGTTCTGAGCTACTCAGAAACTGCACAAATATTTTTTGTACCGCTCGGCTGCACATGCGATCGCACACTTGCAAAGTGAAAATACACTCCACTATAGGCGGCGACTATCTGATCGCAGCGCTGCAAAAAATTGCTAGTGAGGTTTGAATTAGGCCCCATGTGCACTGCAGGGGAGGCAGATGTAACATGTGCAGAGAGAGTTAGATTTGGGTGGGGTGTGAACTGAAATCTAAAATGCAGTGTATAAATAAAGCAGCCAGTATTTACCCTGCACAGAAACAAAATAACCCACCCAAATCTAACTCTCTCTCTGCACGTTACATCTGCCCCACCTGCAGTGCACATGGTTTTGCGCATTAGAGAAAAATGCTGCTGCTGCGATCAGGTCTGAATTAGGCCCATTGTTTGGTGATGCATCGGACTCTGACCCCAGTTGGTAAGCCATACCTCCCAACATGACCCTCTCCAGGAGGGACACAATGCTCTGCTCCTGGATTTTTCTCTTAATTTATGATTGCCATCACCTCTGTTGAACGGGTAATGGATAAGAAAGGTGTTTCAGCACAGGTGCCAGCAATAAGCAGTAAGAGGGAAGTCCAGGAGCAGAGCATTGTGTCCTCCTGGAGAGGGTCATGTACATTGTGTACGCCCAATCTGCGCGCTCCCGCTCCTATGACTGCCCCAACAAATTTTGTTCTGGCACATTACAGGAGGCAGCAGGCAGGGCAGTGGGCAGGCACATAGCAGGAGGCAGCGGGCAGGGCAGTGGGCAGGCACATAGCAGGAGGCAGCGGGCAGATAACAGCAGCAGCTGACACATACCAGGAGGCAGCGGGCAGGGCAGTGGGCAGGTACATAGCAGGAGGCAGCGGGCAGATAACAGCAGCAGCTGACACATACCAGGAGGCAACGGGCAGGGCAGTGGGCAGGCACATAGCAGGAGGCAGCGGGCAGATAACAGCAGCAGCTGACACATACCAGGAGGCAGCGGGCAGGGCTGTGGGCAGGCACATAGCAGGAGGCAGCGGGCAGATAACAGCAGCAGCTGACACATACCAGGAGGCAGCTGGCAGGCACATAGCAGGAGGCAGCGGACAGATAACAGCAGCAGCTGACACATACCCGGAGGCAGCGGGCAGGGCAGTGGGCAGGCACATAGCAGGAGGAAGCGGGCAGGGCAGTGGGCAGGCACATAGCAGGAGGCAGCGGGTAGAGCTGTGGGCAGGAACATAGTAGGAGGCAGCGGGCAGGGCAGTGGGCAGGCACATAGCAGGAGGCAGCGGGCAGGGCAGGGCAGTGGGCAGGCATATAGCAGGAGGCAGCGGGCAGGGCAGTGGGCAGGCACATAGCAGGAGGCAGTGGGTATGCACATAGCAGGAGGCAGCGGGCAGGCACATAACAGGAGGCAGCGGGCAGGGCAGTGGGTAGGCACATAGCAGGAGGAAGTGGGCAGGCACATAACAGGAGGCAGTGGGTAGGCACATATCAGGAGGCAGCGGGCAGGCACATAACAGGACGCAGCGGGCAGGGCACTGGGCACTCACATAACAGGAGGCAGCGAGCAGGGCAGTGGGCAGGCACATAGCAGGAGGCAGCGGGCAGGGCAGTGGGCAGGCACATAGCAGGAGGCAGCGGGCAGGGCAGTGGGCAGGCACATAGCAGGAGGCAGCGGGCAGATAACAGCAGCAGCTGACACATAACAGGAGGCAGCCCACAAATCGTGGACAGTCTGGAGAGGAAGTGCGCGACAGCAGGCTGCACACCATTAGGTCCCACCCTCTGAAGTAAAATGACACAGTTCATGCAAATTTGCATAGGTGGGCGAGCTAAACTGAAGCGATTGCCATCAAAGCGCATTTTCAGACTCCACTTCCTCTGCAAGGACTGCAGATCCCTTGTCTTAATCTCCCCATTCTGCACACTTCGGGAGGGGTTCCCACTCTTCCGGAGGTGCGGGGGGCTACCCAAATAATCGTGAATCTCCCGCAGGTTCCGGGAAAGTAAGCAAGTATGCCTACAGTGCAAAAAGGCTCCAGTGGGCGTCTCTATACAAATCCCGGCGACTGTTTAATTACCATATTTTCGTGCATCCTCTGGGTCAAAAATTGCATCCGCGGCAGCATTAGCGCACAACTATGAGTCAGGCCCTACGGTATGTTCATAAGCTACCTCTGCAGCCATGGAAACAAACAGTGCAGTCCATAGCTTGTTTCCATAGTTACAGACAGAAGCAATACAGTGTTTCTGTGTGTTGAGCGGGCAATTTCAGGCAGTCATCCTATTTCAAGTAACTAAAGTAATACTGAAAGATTGTTGCGCCCACAGTTGCAGCTTTAATTAGGCAACCTCATTTTTGTGTTCCGGTATCCAGTTGCAGGTTGGTCATTACCTTGTTAATAAAACATATCTCCTATATTATAAAAAGCTGTGTCCGTTCTCATGCATGTTCACAGCAGACAAAATCCAAAATACGTCAGTATAATGTATATAAAGTACAATTCAGTTTGTAGACTATCAATATGAAATGAACGGTATGTAGACTATACCAGGACTGCCATCAGAAATTGTGGGGCCCGGGACTGACAAATAGGCAGGGCCCCCACCCCTTCTTCGGTTTAACCTTTCTCTTTGGCTGGTCTTTCTGGTCTCTCCTCTGCAATGCAATCTTCGCACACTTGGAGCTCTAGGGCACGGTGTTCTATTGTGACGCCACATATAGGCGGAGCGTTACGCTCCTGCAGGCAGAGCCGGCCCTAGGCATAGGCAAACAAAGCAAATGCCTAAGGCATTTGGTATGCCTAGGCGCACAAACTTCTGCTGATTAAAATGATATGTGGCATGCCTATATTCTGTGTGTGACTGTGGCTGTATCTGCATATGAAATGCTACAGTGTATTCCTCTAAATCACTGTTACATAGCATTTCGTATGCAGACACAGCCACAGTTGTTCAGATTATAGGCATGCTGCATATCATTTTAATCAGCAGAAGCTGCTTGTGCATCCTAGCCACAGAGTAATGCAAATAAGATACATATGCGGCAAAAAAGGCGCCTGTAGTTAGCAGAGCTGCTAGCAGACTCACGCCAGGCATCTCCTGCAGCATGGCGTATTGAGGCAAGATGTATGAGGACACATCTGTATCCAAGCAGAGGCAGAGGTCACAGTGTTAGCTGCCATGTGAGTGCTGTGGGTTGGTTGTGCAGTAGTGTTCGGCATATGTGTAAGGGGCAATATGTGTATAAGGGCATTACTAAAGGTTGGCAAAACGTGTAAGGTGCATTATGTTTATAAGGGCATTAATAATGTGTGTCATATGTGTAAGGGGCATTACTGTGTGGTATTATGTGTATAAATGCATTACTAATGTGTGGCATTAAGTGTATAAGGTGATCTACTGTGTGACGTAACGTATAGAAAGGGCACTACTGTGTGGTCTGAATAAAGAGCAATATGGTGTGGTGTAATGTGAATAAGGAGCAATTTAGTGTGATGTGATGTAATGTGAATATGGGGCACTACTGTGAGGAGTAACGTATATAAGGTAAAGTGGTACTACTGTGTGATGTAACGTGAATAAGGGACACTATCGCATGATAAAATGGGAATAAAGTTGCACTACTGTGTAGGGCAGGGGTGGGCAATTATTACAGCTGAGGGGCCACTTGACATTTCCTGTAAGTATCCGAGGGCCACATACAAAATAGCAGCTCCCCCCACTTGCCAAAAATATAGGGACGTGCTTCATGTGGAAGGGCTGTGGGCAAAAAATAATACAGATTCATATTAAGCTGCACAATAGTCTCCATTATTCAAATTGCGCCACACAGCGCCACTTACACACATTACACCAGATAGAGCCCCTGTTACACAGTATGGAAGGTAGAGCCCCTTTTACACATTACAGCAAGTAGAGCCCCTTTTACACATTAACATTTTATTTAGGATAATTATTGTGCAGCAAGCAAATTATCCAGTGTCTTATGGCCCCTGGGGAAAGGTGTGACACAGTGACAGAACACGGGGAGGGGGGGTGACAGTGACAGAACACGGGGTGTGTGACACGGTGACAGAACACGGTGGGGGTGACATAGTGACAGAACACGGGGAGGGGGGGTGACAGTGACAGAACACGGGGAGGGGGGTGACAGTGACAGAACACGGTGGGGGTGACACGGTGACAGAACACGGGGGGGGTGACACGGTGACAGAACACGGGGGGTGTGACACAGTGACAGAACACGGTGGGTGTGACACGGTGACAGAACACGGTGGGTGTGACACGGTGACAGAACACGGTGGGGGTGACACGGTGACAGAACACGGTGGGGGTGACACGGTAACAGAACACGGGGAGGGGGGTGACAGTGACAGAACACGGGGGGTGTGACACAGTGACAGAACACGGTGGGTGTGACACGGTGACAGAACACGGGGGGTGTGACACGGTGACAGAACACGGTGGGGGTGACACGGTAACAGAACACGGGGAGGGGGTGACAGTGACAGAACACGGGGTGTGTGACACAGTGACAGAACACAGGGGGTGTGACACGGTAACAGAACACGGGGGGTGTGACACGGTGACAGAACACGGTGGGTGTGACACGGTGACAGAACACGGTGGGGGTGACACGGTAACAGAACACGGGGAGGGGGGTGACAGTGACAGAACACGGGGTGTGTGACACAGTGACAGAACACAGGGGGTGTGACACGGTAACAGAACACGGGGGGGGGGGGTGACACGGTGACAGAACACGGGGGGTGTGACACAGTGACAGAACACGGTGGGGGTGACACGGTGACAGAACACGGGGGGGGTGACACGGTGACAGAACACGGGGGTGTGACACAGTGACAGAACACGGTGGGTGTTTGACACGGTGACAGAAGACGGTGGGGGTGACACGGTGGCAGAACACGGGGGGTGTGACACAGTGACAGAACACGGGGGGGTTATACGTGACAGAACACGGGGGGGGGTGACACGGTGACAGAACGCGGGGGGAGTGACACAGTGACAGAACGCGGTGGGTGTGACACGGTGACAGAACACGGTGGGGGTGACACGGTGACAGAACACGGGGGGGTGACAGTAACAGAACACGGGGGGGTGACAGTGACAGAACACGGGGGGGGTGACACAGTGACAGAACACGGGGGGTGACAGTGACAGAACACGGGGGGGTGACACAGTGACAGAACACGGGGTGTGTGACACGGTGACAGAACGCGGGGGGTGTGACACAGTGACAGAACACGGTGGGTGTGACACGGTGACAGAGCACGGTGGGGGTGACACGGTGACAGAACATGGGGGGGTGACAGTGACAGAACACGGGGGGGTGACACAGTGACAGAACACGGGGTGTGTGACACGGTGACAGAACGCGGGGGGTGGTGTGACACATACCCCTTTTCCACTAGCTCAAAAAACACGGGTAAATGCACGGGGGCGCGCATTTACCCGTGTTTTTGGCAAGTGGAAAAGGGTAAACCCGGATCAAGTGACCCGTGAATCCTACCCGGCTATTTACCTGGGTAGGACACGGGAATGATCCGGGTAGGGTGTAGTGTAAACGGGAGCCGTGTCGATGCGACACGGCTCCCGTTTACACTGTATGGATGGGCGGCGCTGGGAGATCATGTGATCTCCCTGCGCCGCCCCTGCCGTGTAGCTAGAAGCGTCACCAACCCGGCATATGCCGGGTTGTGACTGCTAATGGGAAAGGGACCGAGCACGGGTCGCAGCAGGGGGCAGCTCCCGTGTCAGGCTCCCGGCTGCGACCCGTGCTCGTAGGTGTAAAAGGGGTAACAGTGACAGAACACGGTGGGTGTGACACGGTGACAGAACACGGTGGGGGTGACACGGTGACAGAACACGGGGGGTGTGACAGTGACAGAACATGGGGGGGGTGACACGGTGACAGAACACGGGGGGGTTATACGTGACAGAACACGGGGGTGACATGGTGACAGAACACGGGAGGGGTTGGTACAGTGAGAGCTAAAGATCTCTCCCCGCAACCTAACAACAGACTGACACCACTGCCCGCACACACAAATATACGCACACTATCACACACACTTTCTTTCACTCACTCACTTTTCCCATTAACTTACTGATCTGGCTGGCTGTCAGTGGCAGGAAGGATGGATCTGTACTGTAGCAGTCTGGCTCTTGTCCCGTGTAGCTCCGCCCCCTGAGGTCCTGTGTGGCCCCGCCCCCTCATCTGCGCGTAGCTCCGCCCCTTTTCGGCTGAACCCAGCCGTTGTCACTGTGGACGGGAGGAGGCTGCTACAACGCAGCAGCAGGGGAGAGAGGCGCCACCGGCAGCTTGTAGGTACTGCAGCTCAGAGCAATGACAAGCAGCTCAGCCGTTCGGGCCGCTTGTCATTGCTCGCTGGTGGGAAGCAGTGGGCCGGACAGGATGGGCCGTATTTTGCCCACCCCTAGTGTAGGGTAATGTGTGCACTGTTCCTATTTAAAATATAGTGGGTAGGAGCACCAAAATGAGGACTGCTATGGGTGATTGATATTTAATGGTGCTGGGAAAGGGGTGCAGGGTCAGAGGTGTAACTAGCGGGGGTGCTAAGGGGCACCAGCCAAAATCTTGCCTAGGGCATCATATTGGTTTGGGCCGGCTCTGCTTGCAGGATCGATTCACAGAGGGCTGATGCACAGGGAAGGATCAGCCTGCTGTTGTTGCACAGCCTGTTCCTGCTCTGCAGGTAACGGTGATAGGAGCCAGGGATGGGCCCCCTCTCTGTCCGGGCTCGGGCCTCCAGTCCTGGCAGTCCCCCACTGATGGCAGCCCTGGTCTATACTACATAATTGGAAATAAGCAGTCTCTTTTAGCACAAATGGTGCATTTTTTGCACTGCGTATAATCACCAAAAAATTGACTTCCATCACTATTTTGCGCTCACGACTCGTTACACACAGGGAGGTGGAATGGGAGGGAGAGGAGAGTGTACCTGCATTAATCAAGCGCAATAAGAGTGTCTTTGCGCAAATGTGTAGACCACAACAACAACGTATATACACCTGGTGCTAAACACTCACACACAAGGATGATAAACAGCACTGGCTTGATCTGAATTTTTTGTGACGCTTCCGTCTCAGCCGCCTGCGCAAAATGCATCTTTATTGAGTAGCGCATTTAACGCCTGCGACTATTTTCCCAAACGCGTCCAACTCTTCATCAGCCCCACAATGTCCCACAGTTTTTATCACAGAGCTGTGCAGCTTAGGTATTTCTGTGCAAACCCCCCTGATACAGGGCCAGCCGGTGTGTTCATTAAATACACTGAGATCAGCCTCCACATGTCACCCACGCCCTGACCTCCCGTGTCTGCGAAACACTGCTCTATGCTTAGTGTATTTATTATTATAACACTGAATTTACAAAAATCACATTCACTATAACCTGACACAGGATTTCCCTGATTGCTGTAATTACTGCGCTCCAAGTGCCGGCGCTTATATAATACTCAGAAGAAGATGCTTGCTTACTATTAGCACAATTATGCAAATGGAGCAAGCTGCCTGATATACAGTAATGTCTGTAAAAGGCCATGAATAATGAATTGTGCTGCAGGGGACGGTGAGTGGGAAGTGATGTGTGAGTATGGAGCGGGCTGTGACTGCATGATGTATAGCGATGGTGCGAGATATAGGGAGAGGCACTGGGGAACCAAGACAAACATCTACAAAAACACTTTACTGTGCCAGATATAAAACACTCTGGATAGCGTCAGAAGGTGCAATAATGGCCATAATATAAATATTAATATCATTTGGACAGTGATCCAGTGGGTTCAGCTCATTGCCTTTAGGGGGTCAGGTAGGAAATGTTTTCCTTATGAGGATAAATTAGACACTGCCCCACTTTGGGCTTTGCTTTACGGTCCTGTAGAGCAGAAGCCGGTAACGTGCGGTTAGGCATTGTGGAACTACAAGTATCAGCCTGACCACCCAACCTCACCACGCGCTGCATCTTCTTCTCAGTATTATACTAGTGCTGCTATGATGCACATACAAGCCGAGAAGGGACTGCCATAACAGCTGGGGGTCCTGTAGTTCCATAATAGCTGGGGGTCCTGTAGTTCCATAATAGCTGGGGGTCCTGTAGTTCCATAACAGCTGGGGGTCCTGTAGTTCCATAACAGCTGGGGGTCCTGTAGTTCCATAATAGCTGGGGGTCCTGTAGTTCCATAACAGCTGGGGGTCCTGTAGTTCCATAATAGCTGGGGGTCCTGTAGTTCCATAACAGCTGGGGGTCCTGTAGTTCCATAATAGCTGGGGGTCCTGTAGTTAAATAACAGCTGGGGGTCCTGTAGTTCCATAATAGCTGGGGGTCCTGTAGTTCCATAATAGCTGGGGGTCCTGTAGTTCCATAATAGCTGGGGGTCCTGTAGTTCCATAACAGCTGAGGGTCCTGTAGTTCCATAATACCTGGGGGTCCTGTAGTTCCATAACAGCTGGGGGTCCTGTAGTTCCATAATAGCTGGGGGTCCTGTAGTTACACAACAGCTGGGGGTCCTGTAGTTCCATAACAGCTGGGGGTCCTGTAGTTCCATAGTAGCTGGGGGTCCTGTAGTTCCAAAATAGTTGGGGGGGGGGTCCTGTAGTCCCATAATAGCTGGGGGGTCCTGTAGTTTCATAATAGTTGGGGGGTCCTGTAGTTCCATAATAGTTGGGGGGTCCTGTATTTCCATAACAGCTGGGGGTACTGTAGTTCCATAACAGCTGGGGGTCCTGTAGTTCCACAATAGCTGGGGGTCCTGTAGTTCCAAAATAGTTGGGGGGGGGGCCTGTAGTCCCATAATAGCTGGGGGGTCCTGTAGTTCCATAATAGTTGGGGGGTCCTGTAGTTCCATAATAGTTGGGGGGTCCTGTAGTTCCATAATAGCTGGGGGGTCCTGTATTTCCACAATAGCTGGGGGTCCTGTATTTCCATAATAGCTGGGGGTCCTGTAGGTCCATAATAGCTGGGGGTCCTGTAGTTCCATAATAGCTGGGTGGTCCTATAGTTCCATAATAGCTGGGGGTCCTGTAGTTCCATAATAGCTGGGGGGTCCTATAGTTCCAGAATAGCTGGGGGTCCTGTAGTTCCATAATAGCTGGGGGTCCTGTAGTTCCATAATAGCTGGGGGGGAGTCATAGCTGGCCTGATCCTGCTATAAATCATCTGTTTGAATTAATAAAAGGTTAATTGATGGACTAGAGCCCTTATTAACTACATAAACCATGTGACATTTTATGGCTAATCTGTGACTGGTTTCTTGGATAATGTCAAATCCATTAAATTTCCCAAAGTCTTCACCGAAAGCAGCAGTAGGCGAGAGTATTACAGTGCATCTGACCTTACATGAGAGAGGCCGATCAGGGATAATGATTCAGGCAGAACTTCATTCTCCCATGATGATAGATACAGATGTAGCCTCAAACACTGCGGCTTCAGTAGCGCCAAACCGCCCCTCTCGGCTGCAAGCGGTAAAACTACATCGCTGGCTTGTACTGATCAATCTGATGTGTGAATCTGTACATCTGTCTGTGACTGTGAGGTCTATGCATTAAGTCTTGGAGAAAGATAAAAGAGGGTCATTCTGACCTGATCGCATGCTAGGTTTTTTCGCTGCGGTGCGATCAGGTCAAAACTGCGCATGCGTATACACCGCAATGCGCAGGTGCGTCGTTCGGGTACAAAGCGGATCGTTGCTGTGCGATGGGTTTTACGAAGAATCCATTCACACCACCGATCACAAGGTGATTGACTGGAAGAAGGCGTTTGTGGGTGGCAACTGACTGTTTTCTGGGAGTGTTTGGAAAAAACGCAGGGGTGTCCATGCGTTTGCAGGGCGGGTGTCTGACGTCAATTCCGGACCCGAATAGGCTGAAGTGATCGCAGCGGCTGAGTAAGTTCTGAGCTACTCAGAAACTGCACAAAACGTTTTTGTACTGCCCGGCGTTCGCAAACTTGCAAAGCGAAAATACACTCCCCTATAGGCAGCGACTATCTGATTACAGCGCTGCGAAAAGTATCTAGCAAGCCATCGACTCGGAATGACCCCCAAAGTATCAGTCAATCAGCTCTTAACTGCCATGTTACAGGCTGTGTTTGAAAAACGAGAGTTAGGAGCTGATTGGTTGGTACTTGTATGTGTGTAAAAGTAATTCCTGTGTAGTTACAGTTGCAGCCCAGTATCTCTAGTACACACAGTGAGTGGTCTTTCGTTGCATTTCCAATGCAAACCTCACAACTTTTCAATTAAGGGAGTCGGGACCCTCGCACGGCAAAGCAACGCGTGACCGGAAAGAGAGTGGGGCCTCGGATAGGAGGGCGTGGCATGTCTAGTGGGCGTGGCTTTGCACGCCCACTAGACATTTTTGTAATTTCGGTGGCGTACCCAGAGCTCCCCGAGCAGCTGGGCAGCCCCCTGATCACCTCCCAGCACTGAATAGATGGCGTGCGCACGGCATGTATTCAGAGATCACTCGTTGCTTTGCAGAGCAGTGGGTGATCAAAGGCTCCTCAACAGCAAAACCCCACCACCCACCCCCCGTGGGACACTGCAACCAACAGACAGTGTCTGTCGGAATTGGAACAGTCGGGAGGTATGCAAATAAGATGTCAAATTTTGAGAAAAAGACGGTGCACCTTTCAGAGTGGCTCAGTTGTGCTGGGTGTATGATGATAGATAAATAGTAGATATTAGATAGATAGATAGATAGATAGATAGATAGATAGATAGATAGATAGATAGATAGATAGATAGATAGATAGTGATAGAGTCAGTTTTCTACCTTTTAACACAAGCTATTTACTAATACCTTCAAGCCGTAATGGCCGCTAAACCACGTGCACGTGCTACGCACTCCGTACGCTATTTGCGTACAAAGACCTCGCACGTGGTACGCAAGTTACGTACACACGCTGCGCTGAGTGTACGGATTACACACAGCGAGCGTACACACAGATAATAACCTTTTAAACCTTAAACACAGAGTATGATTATACTGTAAGTCTTAGTATTGAGATACTGTAATGATATACCACTGGTTAACCTGGATATTTAAGCAAGCTGTTTGAGTGATTGAGATACCCAGAAACCCTTTGTACTAGCTAGAGAAACACAGACACCTTGCTGAGGTTCCAACACCTTTACTAACGAGATTTAGCTATGTAAAAAGGAAAAATACAGTTAACAGCTTATACACTACAGCACTAACATAAAACACCTAAACAGAATACTAGACATAAATATACAATAACGTCTTAATCCTAAACAATAACAGTGAGAGAGAGAGAGTATGGCAAGTACAGACAGAGAATAAGATGGTCACAGAGAAATTACACACGTGGGAATGAATCGCCTGCGCTATCTGGAAATCCAGCTCTCAGTTAATCAATGATGAAAACCTTGTGGAGAGAAGTGAGAGAGCTGGCCCAGGCTGGCTGCCTTATATACTAGAGATGAGCGGGTTCGGTTTCTTTGAATCCGAACCCGCACGAACTTCACTTTTTTTTTCACGGGTCCGAGCGACTCGGATCTTCCCGCCTTGCTCGGTTAACCCGAGCGCGCCCGAACGTCATCATGACGCTGTCGGATTCTCGCGAGACTCGGATTCTATATAAGGAGCCGCGCGTCGCCGCCATTTTCACACGTGCATTGAGATTGATAGGGAGAGGACGTGGCTGGCGTCCTCTCCATTTAGATTACATTTAGAAGAGAGAGAGAGAGAGAGATTGCTGTGATACTGTAGATTAGAAGAGAGTGCAGAGTGCAGACAGAGTTTAGTGACTGACGACCACAGTGACCAGTGACCACCAGAGACAGTGCAGTTGTTTGTTTTATTTAATATATCCGTTCTCTGCCTGAAAAAAACGATACACAGTCACACAGTGACTCAGTCTGTGTGCACTGCTCAGCCCAGTGTGCTGCACATCAATGTATTGTATATAAAGCTTATAATTGTGGGGGAGACTGGGGAGCACTGCAGGTTGTTATAGCAGGAGCCAGGAGTACATGATAAATAATATTATATTAAAATTAAACAGTGCACACTTTTGCTGCAGGAGTGCCACTGCCAGTGTGACTAGTGGTGACCAGTGCCTGACCACCAGTATATTAGTAGTATTGTATACTATCTCTTTATCAACCAGTCTATATTAGCAGCAGACACAGTACAGTGCGGTAGTTCACGGCTGTGGCTACCTCTGTGTCGGCACTCGGCAGGCAGTCCGTCCATCCATAATTGTATTATATACCACCTAACCGTGGTTTTTTTTTTCTTTCTTTATACCGTCGTCATAGTCATACTAGTTGTTACGAGTATACTACTATCTCTTTATCAACCAGTGTACAGTGCGGTAGTTCACGGCTGTGGCTACCTCTGTGTCGGAACTCGGCAGGCAGTCCGTCCATCCATAATTGTATTATAATATATACCACCTAACCGTGGTTTTTTTTTCGTTCTTTATACCGTCGTCATACTAGTTGTTACGAGTATACTACTATCTCTTTATCAACCAGTGTACAGTGCGGTAGTTCACGGCTGTGGCTACCTCTGTGTCGGAACTCGGCAGGCAGTCCGTCCATCCATAATTGTATTATAATATATACCACCTAACCGTGGTTTTTTTTTCGTTCTTTATACCGTCGTCATACTAGTTGTTACGAGTATACTACTATCTCTTTATCAACCAGTGTACAGTGCGGTAGTTCACGGCTGTGGCTACCTCTGTGTCGGCACTCGGCAGGCAGTCCGTCCAACCATAATTGTATTATATACCACCTAACCGTGGTTTTTTTTTCATTCTTTATACCGTCGTCATACTAGTTGTTACGAGTATACTACTATCTCTTTATCAACCAGTGTACAGTGCGGTAGTTCACGGCTGTGGCTACCTCTGTGTCGGCACTCGGCAGGCAGTCCGTCCAACCATAATTGTATTATATACCACCTAACCGTGGTTTTTTTTTCATTCTTTATACCGTCGTCATACTAGTTGTTACGAGTATACTACTATCTCTTTATCAACCAGTGTACAGTGCGGTAGTTCACGGCTGTGGCTACCTCTGTGTCGGCACTCGGCAGCCCGTCCATAATTGTATATACCAGTGACCTAACCGTGGTTTTTTTTTCTTTCTTTATACATACATACTAGTTACGAGTATACTATCTCTTTATCAACCAGTCTATATATTAGCAGCAGACACAGTACAGTGCGGTAGTTCACGGCTGTGGCTACCTCTGTGTCGGCACTCGGCAGCCCGTCCATAATTGTATATACCACCTAACCGTGGTTTTTTTTTCTTTCTTTATACATACATACTAGTTACGAGTATACTATCTCTTTATCAACCAGTCTATATATTAGCAGCAGACACAGTACAGTGCGGTAGTTCACGGCTGTGGCTACCTCTGTGTCGGCACTCGGCAGCCCGTCCATAATTGTATATACCAGTGACCTAACCGTGGTTTTTTTTTCTTTCTTTATACATACATACTAGTTACGAGTATACTATCTCTTTATCAACCAGTCTATATATTAGCAGCAGACACAGTACAGTGCGGTAGTTCACGGCTGTGGCTACCTCTGTGTCGGCACTCGGCAGCCCGTCCATAATTGTATATACCAGTGACCTAACCGTGGTTTTTTTTTCTTTCTTTATACATACATACTAGTTACGAGTATACTATCTCTTTATCAACCAGTCTATATATTAGCAGCAGACACAGTACAGTGCGGTAGTTCACGGCTGTGGCTACCTCTGTGTCGGCACTCGGCAGCCCGTCCATAATTGTATATACCAGTGACCTAACCGTGGTTTTTTTTTCTTTCTTTATACATACATACTAGTTACGAGTATACTATCTCTTTATCAACCAGTCTATATATTAGCAGCAGACACAGTACAGTGCGGTAGTTCACGGCTGTGGCTACCTCTGTGTCGGCACTCGGCAGCCCGTCCATAATTGTATACTAGTATCCAATCCATCCATCTGCATTGTTTACCTGAGGTGCCTTTTAGTTGTGCCTATTAAAATATGGAGAACAAAAATGTTGAGGTTCCAAAATTAGGGAAAGATCAAGATCCACTTCCACCTCGTGCTGAAGCTGCTGCCACTAGTCATGGCCGAGACGATGAAATGCCAGCAACGTCGTCTGCCAAGGCCGATGCCCAATGGCATAGTACAGAGCATGTCAAAACCAAAACACCAAATATCAGTAAAAAAAGGACTCCAAAACCTAAAATAAAATTGTCGGAGGAGAAGCGTAAACTTGCCAATATGCCATTTACCACACGGAGTGGCAAGGAACGGCTGAGGCCCTGGCCTATGTTCATGGCTAGTGGTTCAGCTTCACATGAGGATGGAAGCACTCAGCCTCTCGCTAGAAAACTGAAAAGACTCAAGCTGGCAAAAGCACCGCAAAGAACTGTGCGTTCTTTGAAATCCCAAATCCACAAGGAGAGTCCAATTGTGTCGGTTGCGATGCCTGACCTTCCCAACACTGGACGTGAAGAGCATGCGCCTTCCACCATTTGCACGCCCCCTGCAAGTGCTGGAAGGAGCACCCGCAGTCCAGTTCCTGATAGTCAGATTGAAGATGTCAGTGTTGAAGTACACCAGGATGAGGAGGATATGGGTGTTGCTGGCGCTGGGGAGGAAATTGACCAGGAGGATTCTGATGGTGAGGTGGTTTGTTTAAGTCAGGCACCCGGGGAGACACCTGTTGTCCATGGGAGGAATATGGCCGTTGACATGCCAGGTGAAAATACCAAAAAAATCAGCTCTTCGGTGTGGAGGTATTTCACCAGAAATGCGGACAACAGGTGTCAAGCCGTGTGTTCCCTTTGTCAAGCTGTAATAAGTAGGGGTAAGGACGTTAACCACCTCGGAACATCCTCCCTTATACGTCACCTGCAGCGCATTCATAATAAGTCAGTGACAAGTTCAAAAACTTTGGGTGACAGCGGAAGCAGTCCACTGACCAGTAAATCCCTTCCTCTTGTAACCAAGCTCACGCAAACCACCCCACCAACTCCCTCAGTGTCAATTTCCTCCTTCCCCAGGAATGCCAATAGTCCTGCAGGCCATGTCACTGGCAAGTCTGACGAGTCCTCTCCTGCCTGGGATTCCTCCGATGCATCCTTGCGTGTAACGCCTACTGCTGCTGGCGCTGCTGTTGTTGCCGCTGGGAGTCGATGGTCATCCCAGAGGGGAAGTCGTAAGCCCACTTGTACTACTTCCAGTAAGCAATTGACTGTTCAACAGTCCTTTGCGAGGAAGATGAAATATCACAGCAGTCATCCTACTGCAAAGCGGATAACTGAGTCCTTGACAACTATGTTGGTGTTAGACGTGCGTCCGGTATCCGCCGTTAGTTCACAGGGAACTAGACAATTTATTGAGGCAGTGTGCCCCCGTTACCAAATACCATCTAGGTTCCACTTCTCTAGGCAGGCGATACCGAGAATGTACACGGACGTCAGAAAAAGACTCACCAGTCTCCTAAAAAATGCAGTTGTACCCAATGTCCACTTAACCACGGACATGTGGACAAGTGGAGCAGGGCAGGGTCAGGACTATATGACTGTGACAGCCCACTGGGTAGATGTATGGACTCCCGCCGCAAGAACAGCAGCGGCGGCACCAGTAGCAGCATCTCGCAAACGCCAACTCTTTCCTAGGCAGGCTACGCTTTGTATCACCGCTTTCCAGAATACGCACACAGCTCAAAACCTCTTACGGCAACTGAGGAAGATCATCGCGGAATGGCTTACCCCAATTGGACTCTCCTGTGGATTTGTGGCATCGGACAACGCCAGCAATATTGTGTGTGCATTAAATATGGGCAAATTCCAGCACGTCCCATGTTTTGCACATACCTTGAATTTGGTGGTGCAGAATTTTTTAAAAAACGACAGGGGCGTGCAAGAGATGCTGTCGGTGGCCAGAAAGATTGCGGGACACTTTCGGCGTACAGGCACCACGTACAGAAGACTGGAGCACCACCAAAAACTACTGAACCTGCCCTGCCATCATCTGAAGCAAGAAGTGGTAACGAGGTGGAATTCAACCCTCTATATGCTTCAGAGGTTGGAGGAGCAGCAAAAGGCCATTCAAGCCTATACAATTGAGCACGATATAGGAGATGGAATGCACCTGTCTCAAGTGCAGTGGAGAATGATTTCAACGTTGTGCAAGGTTCTGATGCCCTTTGAACTTGCCACACGTGAAGTCAGTTCAGACACTGCCAGCCTGAGTCAGGTCATTCCCCTCATCAGGCTTTTGCAGAAGAAGCTGGAGGCATTGAAGAAGGAGCTAAAAGGGAGCGATTCCGCTAGGCATGTGGGACTTGTGGATGCAGCCCTTAATTCGCTTAACAAGGATTCACGGGTGGTCAATCTGTTGAAATCAGAGCACTACATTTTGGCCACCGTGCTCGATCCTAGATTTAAAGCCTACCTTGGATCTCTCTTTCCGGCAGACACAGGTCTGCTGGGGTTGAAAGACCTGCTGGTGACAAAATTGTCAAGTCAAGCGGAACGCGACCTGTCAACATCTCCTCCTTCACATTCTCCCGCAACTGGGGGTGCGAGGAAAAGGCTCAGAATTCCGAGCCCACCCGCTGGCGGTGATGCAGGGCAGTCTGGAGCGACTGCTGATGCTGACATCTGGTCCGGACTGAAGGACCTGACAACGATTACGGACATGTCGTCTACTGTCACTGCATATGATTCTCTCAACATTGATAGAATGGTGGAGGATTATATGAGTGACCGCATCCAAGTAGGCACGTCACACAGTCCGTACTTATACTGGCAGGAAAAAGAGGCAATTTGGAGGCCCTTGCACAAACTGGCTTTATTCTACCTAAGTTGCCCTCCCACAAGTGTGTACTCCGAAAGAGTGTTTAGTGCCGCCGCTCACCTTGTCAGCAATCGGCGTACGAGGTTACATCCAGAAAATGTGGAGAAGATGATGTTCATTAAAATGAATTATAATCAATTCCTCCGCGGAGACATTGACCAGCAGCAATTGCCTCCACAAAGTACACAGGGAGCTGAGATGGTGGATTCCAGTGGGGACGAATTGATAATCTGTGAGGAGGGGGATGTACACGGTGATATATCGGAGGGTGAAGATGAGGTGGACATCTTGCCTCTGTAGAGCCAGTTTGTGCAAGGAGAGATTAATTGCTTCTTTTTTGGGGGGGGTCCAAACCAACCCGTCATATCAGTCACAGTCGTTTGGCAGACCCTGTCACTGAAATGATGGGTTGGTTAAAGTGTGCATGTCCTGTTTTGTTTATACAACATAAGGGTGGGTGGGAGGGCCCAAGGATAATTCCATCTTGCACCTCTTTTTTCTTTTCTTTTTCTTTGCATCATGTGCTGATTGGGGAGGGTTTTTTGGAAGGGACATCCTGCGTGACACTGCAGTGCCACTCCTAAATGGGCCCGGTGTTTGTGTCGGCCACTAGGGTCGCTAATCTTACTCACACAGTCAGCTACCTCATTGCGCCTCTTTTTTTCTTTGCGTCATGTGCTGTTTGGGGAGGGTTTTTTGGAAGGGACATCCTGCGTGACACTGCAGTGCCACTCCTAGATGGGCCCGGTGTTTGTGTCGGCCACTAGGGTCGCTAATCTTACTCACACAGCTACCTCATTGCGCCTCTTTTTTTCTTTGCGTCATGTGCTGTTTGGGGAGGGTTTTTTGGAAGGGACATCCTGCGTGACACTGCAGTGCCACTCCTAGATGGGCCCGGTGTTTGTGTCGGCCACTAGGGTCGCTAATCTTACTCACACAGCTACCTCATTGCGCCTCTTTTTTTCTTTGCGTCATGTGCTGTTTGGGGAGGGTTTTTTGGAAGGGACATCCTGCGTGACACTGCAGTGCCACTCCTAGATGGGCCCGGTGTTTGTGTCGGCCACTAGGGTCGCTAATCTTACTCACACAGTCAGCTACCTCATTGCGCCTCTTTTTTTCTTTGCGTCATGTGCTGTTTGGGGAGGGTTTTTTGGAAGGGCCATCCTGCGTGACACTGCAGTGCCACTCCTAGATGGGCCCGGTGTTTGTGTCGGCCACTAGCGTCGCTAATCTTACTCACACAGTCAGCTACCTCATTGCGCCTCTTTTTTTCTTTGCGTCATGTGCTGTTTGGGGAGGGTTTTTTGGAAGGGCCATCCTGCGTGACATTGCAGTGCCACTCCTAGATGGGCCCGGTGTTTGTGTCGGCCACTAGGGTCGCTAATCTTACTCACACAGCTACCTCATTGCGCCTCTTTTTTTCTTTGCGTCATGTGCTGTTTGGGGAGGGTTTTTTGGAAGGGACATCCTGCGTGACACTGCAGTGCCACTCCTAGATGGGCCCGGTGTTTGTGTCGGCCACTAGGGTCGCTTATCTTACTCACACAGCGACCTCGGTGCAAATTTTAGGACTAAAAATAATATTGTGAGGTGTGAGGTATTCAGAATAGACTGAAAATGAGTGTAAATTATGGTTTTTGAGGTTAATAATACTTTGGGATCAAAATGACCCCCAAATTCTATGATTTAAGCTGTTTTTTAGTGTTTTTGGAAAAAAACACCCGAATCCAAAACACACCCGAATCCGACAAAAATAATTCGGTGAGGTTTTGCCAAAACGCGTTCGAACCCAAAACACGGCCGCGGAACCGAACCCAAAACCAAAACACAAAACCCGAAAAATTTCAGGCGCTCATCTCTATTATATACACAACATACAGTACACTACAAAGGGCCCTACAATCTTATTGTTCATTGGACACAGGAATGCCTCTCTGCACTGTAACAAAAGGTCATAGGTTTGTTTGAACAGGTGGGCTGTGACTATTTCAAACTGCTCAGATGGGAGGAATCCTCAGGACTCACACCACATGTGTAATAAAACAGCAAATACTTTTAAAGTCCATAAACTACTTTTACATATAACTATACGCTGGAGCGACCGATCTCTTCCTAACCAACACCGGAATGTTTCTAATAAAATACTCTTCGGTTAGGTACTAAACACCACCGCTCAGACCCTGTCTGACCCTTCGTATCATGCAAAGAGGAATTCCCTTGTCCATGAACCAGTTACACTAAACATACTTACAGATATTATAAAAGGGAATATTACCTACAAAACACATTATATTGGTTAAATATGTAGCGATCGAGTCGCTCGCTAGTCGCACACAAACACCGCCGTAAATACACATCCTGGAGCGCAGGCGACGCCGGAGCGTCCCCTACGCAACCTGAGGGGATGCGTACGCACGGGGGAGTCGGTGCACGAGCAGCGGGCACGTGCATTGGGGTTAGTACAAGGCAATGGTGAATCATGATATTTTTGGACTCTGACAGTCCACCCTTTGGCAGTCACCAATAACTGCCACTTCCTAAACAAAACAGAAAAATATATGTCATCATGTAAATACCTTTTTATGATTGGGTAAGGGAGGAGAGGAGAAGGTGAGAAAGATATGACCTAGTGAGATAGTAAAGCATGTGTGTATGAATCCATGTCTGAGGGGTCATGTATCATCGTGCCGTACGTGTTTTAAATCAAGCTTCGAGGTATTGCGAAGTATACATTGAATCCTTCTTATCCCGTATTAAGGGTCTGTGGATGGGCTGTAAAACTCTACCGAGCTCTTTTCGGCTTTTGGTTACAACAAATGGGGTGCACATTAGTTGATGATACATGAAGGGGGAGAGTATGTGGATGCTAATATGTGAGAATCACCTGTCGACTATGTGAGATACTACCTGGAGGTTGTAGAGATGAAGATAAGAAACAATCGTTATAAATGCAGTCATAAAACTATGTGAGTTTTAATAGACAGTCGCCGATTGGGGTCTTGTTGATGTCTTGTCTTGATGTACATGTTGTCTGATGTCTCCCGGTGCTTTTGCTGTAAGTGGCGAACAAAAGCTGTTCCAGTGTCCATAAAATTACAGTCTCTAAAGTATTGGGTTTTCCGTAGGTAGTTAAAGTCACTAAAAGTATTGGGTGTCTGTGACACAGTTCATCAATGGTCTGTATAAAAGAGGTTGTCAAATTCTTCTTCCAAGCGGATGTCTTTGTACCTTGGAGGAAAACAAAGGAGAAACGGGTGAAAGAAACGGACCGTGGAATCACATTTTCATCACAACATTGTCTCTATCGTTGGGTCATAAATTAAATTAGTTGTTGTTATTACAGTGTCCTCGCTCCTCAGACTCATCACTCTGGTACTACCTTTAACTTTGTTAAAGTCCGAACGCATCTAACTATCAGACCAACCAATATGACGACTCCCAGAATACACAAGAGAAATTTCCCTACATCCATGATAATACCTTGGGCCCATTCTCCTAAACCAGAGAACCAATTTCGTGGGTTCAACCATGACACCCAACCGGTCAGCTCATTACCCACAGCAGCGAGAGTGAGATTGTGTCTCCTTCGAAACTCCCACTTCAATTGCAAAATGTCATCCATCTTTTGGTCTATGACCTCGGCCGGGTCCTCAGTGCTGTTTGTAATATACGTGCAGCACTTTACACCATACTGAGTTGCTAGGGTAACACAATACCCGCCTGTCACTGCTGTGAGGTAATTGAGAATCATCCTATGCTGAACCAGCTCTGTTTTGTAGGCTTGTAACTCTCTCCCAGTGTACCTGAACGTGTCGTCATACATTTCGGTGATATTGTCTAACAAGTTTGCTAGCGCAGATATATACCTATAATTTATCACTCCTCTGGCGGTACGAGTGATATCCAACGCGAGGAGGAATTGAATCCCGGTGGATTCATGGATCAGATCAGAGGCCGGATGCTCTGTTTTCTCTGTCAGGTGCCTTTTAACGACGTGCTCGTAATCAGTGTGAGTATAAGGAGCTTGGGCACCGCGGTGAATGTCTTTCATTTTGTTATGGGATACAGTCATTACTTCAGGCAGTACTTTTCTAATGTAACACAATCCCTCTGAGTTTGGGGCAAGCCACTTATACGCCTTCCTCCCGCATATGAAATATGCATAATCGGGGAGAACATATGGGACGGAGTATGACATAACCATGTTACAAACTTTCCATGTGAAATCTCCTAACCCTAATTCTCCCATCTGTCTAGCACACGTATCCGGTTGTACGATAAGTGCACAGTATCCTGGTGATACTTCTCCAACTCGCATGGTTCTACTTCCTAGAGTGTATCTATACCGGAAAAATCTTCCACTGTCGGCTATGTGGCGTATAAGCTCTGAATCTATGGGCATTCTATCGGCTCTATGTGAAAATGTCATGGTTTGATTACTCCATGACACTTCCCAATTTCCCGGCTTTCGGGGATTGGAAATGTTAAAGCATACTAAGGACCTATCCACATGATATTGGTGGAGCTTCAAACTAGGAGGACTAGAGATATTAAACCTCTTGTCCACCGGCCTCCCACCGCTTAACTCAAGTACCTCTCCTACAGTTAAAGGGAATGGTACTAGTCCTGATTTGCTATGACCTTGAGGTACTTGAGAGCATACCCAACAGTCTGTCTGGTTTAACACTTTGCCCACTAAGGAGTGATAGTCACTCAATGGATGCCGGTCCATGTGGATATTAAAACTGGACTGACATTTCTTGATGCACCCATCCTCAACTATATTGTCACAATGCCTACAGATGCAGTTCTCTTCAGCTAACAATCCTTCACAATTCCTTCTATTGTCAATGCTACCAGATCGTTTTCTGATACTCGCCTTTACTCGGTGATTGTGTTGCTCTTGGAAATCTACGCCTCCATCCTGGTCATCAGAACCCATTCCAGATCCTTTCTCGACCTCCATGGTACTCTCACCGAAACAGACTGCTCTGGTCAACAACAGGGTCAACAGGAAAATCCGGATCACAGTCTCTTGGGGCGGGTCCATCTTACAGGAGGAGAAAGAGAAATTTGTAATGGGGGTACAGAAAATAATTGAGGGGAAAGAAAAATGTTACGATGTCTTCTAGTCTTGTTGTTCTTCTTGCTCTGTCGTCATCTCAAAGGTACTGTCTCTCAGTCTTCCAAACGAACATTCCGGTGATACAATATTCCTTCCAAATCTGCTATCTTTCCGTAAGGAGCAAAAATCTTGCATTACCATTTGTCTAACTGATGTGTGACATACCATCTGTAAAGCATGAGAACATGAGAGAGAAGAACAAAAAAAAAAAACACAAACGAGAGAGAGAGAACAATTCATATATATGTTACAGAAAAAAAAAAAAAAAACATTGTCAGATCTTCCGTTCACCATCAGGCTGTCACACCAACACGTCCATTGGTATCTTTGCGCAATCTCCCCCACCAGTATTTCCACACTGTACCCTTTTGTGCCTGGCCAGGACACACCGATGTCGGTAGGTCACACTGGGGTTAGGTAGACTTCTGCAAAGACCAAGTAGCTATGTGATGTTTGAGTTCTGCCGATGAACGTCAGAGATGGGGGAAAAGAAACATTTACAGATAAATTACAAAGTTTACCCGGCCATTCCTGTGTCTACAAGGAACTGACCTCCCAATATCATTAACTGTAACCTCAGGTTTACTACCAGACCTAATGATCAACTTTCCTGACTGCATATTACAGGTGCGGCCCAAACTTCTTCCTAGGTGATTCCTGATTACAATTTCGTGTATCATGACTTTGCTCATGTTTTTGTCTAGGGGGTTGATATACCTTCTGTGGATCTTTAAACCTACAACTTCGTGCAAAATGACCTTCCCTCTGGCAATTATAACATCTTATCACCTTTGACTTACCCACAGGGATCTGAGGCTTCTTACCTCCCTGTGCTTCCCTGTTTCTTTGGATATCATGGTCATGTCGTTGTCTAGGGGGTTGATATGACTTTTGTATATTTCTTGATCTACATTCCCGTGCAAAATGTCCCTCTTTGTGACAATGATAACAAACTATCACATTTGAATTTCTCACAGGGGTTTGGGGCTTAAGCTGGTGTGGCTTCATTGTCAGGGCTTGTCTACTGATTGTCATTTGCTTACTGCCCTGTGACTCCAGGTGTCTTTTGATGTTCCATTCATGGTTAATAGCAGACTCTCTCAAAACCGCCACCGAGATACCTCTCCAATTAGGTAGAGAGGTCTGTACCCTTGTTCTCAACACTTCCTTTAAACCATCCATTAATACCTTAACCGCTATATCTCTATGCTGTGCATTTTTCTCAATGTCCGTGATCCCAGTGTCTCTAGCCATTACTTGCAGTGCTCGATTGAAATAATTAGAAGTACTTTCCCCCTCTCCTTGTCTTATGGAGAAGATTTTGTTCCACTCGACAACAGATGGGAAATATACTCCTAACTGTCGGTTGATCTGCTTAATATTTTCCTGATTGTATTCCTCCGTACGAGGTACTTCTGTGTCTAATTTACAATCAGTAATAAATTTCGCAGGGTCAACACTGGAGGGCAAACATGCCCTCAGCACTGTCCGCCAACCTTTGTTGGTGGGTTCGGCGGAGTTTCCTAGTTCTTTAATAAACCTCTGACATGCAACTAGATCTTTCCTAGGATCAGGGAATTCAGACATAATTGCTCTTAATTCTGTCCGGGACCAGGGACGGCGCATTGCACTGTCCCTGGCGGGAATGATTCCCCGAGCGTCAGTCTTCCCATTGGGGACTGTGATCACCCTGACAGGATTAAATTCAACCACATCATCTTGTGTTGGTTCTACAATATGAGATACATTTGTTTGTGCGTGATATATAACACCGTACGTACCTGTGGACACGACCTCACCTGACCCTCCGTTAGGGGGTTTGACTACTGCCTTTACCGATTGGGTCGCGTCCACCTGGATGTCTTGTATGATGGCTGCTGGAAAAGGTGCCGACATCGTGCTGGGCTCACTTTCTTGCTTGTAATCCTGAGGGAAGTTTAACATGGGGTGCAACTTGCACGGGTTAGAATTTGTACATTTATCAGTTTTCCTTCTATCATTATTACATTTGTTACAATTATTCTTATCATTAATAATACAGTTGCTAAGTGCACAATTATCATATACCAGTGTGTCATTCTCTGCAGCCATTTGTTCTCTATTTGCCATGTTTTTCTTACCAAAGTGAGAGTCAGCGGTGTAAGCTAATCCTCCTTGTATCTCACCTTCCTGTTGCCATATCTGTAAACAATCATAATGTCTAATCCGTTGCTTCCCGGATTTTATGAGACAGATCCTTCTCCTTAAATCATGCAATACCTCTGAGTCAAAACTTCCTATCCCAGAAAATGGTGCTTTATCCCCCACAGTCATTCGTGTCCATTCATCACAAAAGGTCTCAGTGTGGGGACCATACTTCCCCCACATTATTAACCGAGCAGACCCTCGGGGTCTGCAAGCCTCTTCAGTCTGAACCCTGACTGCTAAACGTCCCTGTGTTGTGCACTTGGCTTCCATTGTGGACCTTTTTAACACAGAAAAACTTCCTAAAATGCACCAAACACAGAAGTCTACGGTGGGAGTTTTCCAAGCTCTTCCACCAGCTTCTTCTGCTCCGAATACAACGAATCCGCCCCTTTTAGCAGACCCACGTAATCGTTGCAGGCCCTACCAGCGAAAATTCCTTACCTTTATATTTTACACAAATCACGCTTGCATGTGCTCCCTACAACACGCATGAGGGCAATTTAAATATACGACCTCATATCATGTTGCGTTATTGGTCACACATACAACCGTGCGGTCCAATCGTACCACTTATAGACACTTGTTGCCTATAAATGGTAGGATCATTGGAGTCTCCCTACTGTGCTCCAGAACAGCCGGAGTGTAATACCACAAAATTATCACACTTCGTCGCACGTGTTCACCAAGACCGTGCTCATCATGTATTCACCTAGACCGTGATTCACCAAGACTTCACCAAGACTTACTCCACCAAGACTTCACCAAGATTTCACCAAGATTTCACCAAGAGGAGTTCAATACACTCATACCGTTTTCAACCCACTATCATTCTATAGTTTTCTGATCAGAAAAATCATTTCCCGTAATCTGATAGCTCTCCCAAGAGGTATTACAGTAAAGTTAGGTATTTAAACTAAATTTTGGAAACTGAAATCAATTTGTGCTATTATCGCGTTGCTTCCGTATCGTCTACTAAAACAATGCTATCGTGTGATTTGTATCTAGTGGGCGTATCTGCACACTGCGTTGCGTAAACACGCCACGTGTGTAGGCCTTTGTGTTTGCGTACGTAATCTCGCACGTTGCCCGAGACACGCATGCAAAAAGCCAGATATGCTCACAGTAATGCAAATAACACGTTTCTATAAATGCAAATGATATTTAGCTATAATCATTTACCGAACACCACACAGATTTCATTGTATCAACTTATATTAGACCAGGCTGTGTGCGTGTTTTAAAATTACTCCCTTAAATATTAATTTTTACTTTTAACTACAAATAGCAACAAATCTTTCTCAGCACGTTATCAATGCAAATGGCAAACAGGAAGGTAGATAGGTGAAAATACACAGATGAAAATGCAATTCTAAATTAATCTAATAACATACATTAATGTAAACACACACATATAATATTACATATATGTACTAATCACTATTACATCTATGAGACCTTATTCAGTGCTTCTAATTTGCATATGAATGTGCTTTTAACTATCTGTGAAGGCGATTTCTTTCACTGCTGGGAGAAAAAAAAAACAGTTGAGAAGTATCACCAGTTACACAGGTTAATTTGCATCTCAATGGCCCATCTCACAAGTAGCAGAGTTAAACAGACTCTTGAAGGGAGACAGAGAAAAAAAAAAGAAAACCAACAACTTTGTTTTATTTGTGTATTTCCTAAATCAAATATTCATTTTACTATTAACTTACATTAAACTCTATCTAAACTATTTATAATTAATTATGATATGGATTAAATAAATGCATTGGAAACTCATAAATGGTGATTTCTTTTTGACAATGGATGGCTGATTATTCCCAAAATGGCCGCTGCTCCTCCCCCTTCCACATCCATGAGGGTTACACAAAATGGAGGACAGACCATGCGGCTTCTTTTGTCACAGAGAAAAAAAATCACCATGCAAGCCCCTGATGTTATTTTTTTAAGCCTGGGTTAAAAATAAAACTATCAAGCTATGCAGAGCGATTAAAAATACTTTTAAACCTATTTAAACAGACAAGCAATCCAATCTGCGTGTGCAGTTGGCACCACAATAGAAATTAAAACCAGATTTAAAAAGACAATAGCTTAATGTTCTTACCTTCTTCGGATTCCACCAACATCCCTACAAACCAAGAGAATCAGACGCAGACGCTCATCTGATCAGCACTACAAGATACCACCTTCCGCCCTTTGCTGATCGATAAAGTCTGCGCGTTTTCGCCTGACTGCGGATATGAGGTGGACCGGACTTGCCCCCAATTGATAGAGTCAGTTTTCTACCTTTTAACACAAGCTATTTACTAATACCTTCAAGCCGTAATGGCCGCTAAACCACATGCACGTGCTACGCACTCCGTACGCTATTTGCGTACAAAGACCTCGCACGTGGTACGCAAGTTACGTACACACGCTGCGCTGAGTGTACGGAATACACACAGCGAGCGTACACACAGATAATAACCTTTTAAACCTTAAACACAGAGTATGATTATACTGTAAGTCTTAGTATTGAGATACTGTAATGATATACCACTGGTTAACCTGGATATTTAAGCAAGCTGTTTGAGTGATTGAGATACTCAGAAACCCTTTGTACTAGCTAGAGAAACACAGACACCTTGCTGAGGTTCCAACACCTTTACTAACTGTTAGGCGCCGGGGTCCGCTCGGCCGTGCGGCCCGGCGCCTAGCAACCAGGGACGCCGTGCGCGTTCAGCCGCCGGCTCCCTGGCAACGCTAAGACGCCGGGCGCACGGAGCCGCTCTGACCTTAGCAACGGGGACGCCACGTTCAGCCGCGTTCCCCGTTGCTGGGTCTATTCTCATTACCCTGATTATGTGCTGGCCGTGCAGCATGCAAGCTGCACGGCATTTCTATTTGATTGTCCTGTCTGGATCCTGATTGGAGGGTGCCTGAATAAAGGCACCCTCAGGACTTCTTACAGACGCCGGTGATAGCTTCCTGTTTGCCTGTGTCTGCTGCAGAGAGTTCCCAGTCCCGGTCTTTTCGGTTGTTCCTGTCCTCAGAGATCCTGTACTCGGAAGTTACCATCTGTTCCTGGAGTCTGACCGAGCACCTTTAACATCTGGTGGTGTTCGTGAGTCGCGGCGCAGCCGTGTGTTGCGGCTTGTCCGCTTCTGTTTATTATTTTGTTTAATTGTGTTCTGGAGCCTTGCGGAGGATTCCGCTTCCACAGATCCACTCTGGTGTCCGGCGGTGCCGGATAGGAGTGTCGGATCAGTGGATCCTTGGTTGTCCTTTTTCCTGGCGGCTAGTCCGCACATTCCTTTTGATTTAGTTAGTTAGCTTGTAACCCCTGGCCTGGTTGCTTAGTCAGAGGGCCCCTTGTTATCACCCTGTCTCGGACTTTCCCTTGTCTCCCATTAAGACCTGCGGGGGCATCGGGGTTGGGCAGACATAATCCACCCTTCGAACGCGGCTGCCATGGGCTCAAGCAACCATAGTCTCGCAGGGGATTTCTGATAACACGGGCGAGACAACGGAGTTAGGGCGCCAGGGGTTACTAGGCTATCCAGCTCCCACAACCAGCTTATTTTCCTGTACTCAGATCCCTGCCATAAGATCTCCTCCGGTCTGGAGTACAGGAATCATAACATTATCACCGGCCTACAAATGAAAAGATTTAACTTACAGTAAATTTTTTCACTTTTTAGTTGGGAGATTTTTGTCGGCCTTATGAATCCCACCGGTGTTGGGCCAAACCCTGGCCAGCTTCTTGTTAGTCAGATTCAGGAATTTACTCAGATGGTTCAGGATCTGTCCCTCCGGGTGAGGTCACAGGAAGATCTGTTACGGACTTCCCCGAGGGTCATCCCTGAACCAAAAATGCATCTGCCTGACCGTTTTTCTGGGGATAGAAAACAGTTTTTTAATTTTAAAGAATCTTGCAAACTGTATTTTCGTTTAAGACCAGTTACCTCAGGTACAGAGGCTCAGCGGGTTGGGATTATTATTTCTCTACTTCAGGGGGATCCTCAGACCTGGGCTTTTGGTTTAAAGACAGACGATCCGGCCTTATCGTCTGTCGTCTGTAGACGCCTTTTTAAAATCTTTAGGGCTATTGTATGACGACCCTGATAGAGAGGCGTCCGCAGAAAGTCAGTTGCGTGCTCTTAGACAGGGTAGGAATCCCGCAGAGAATTATTGTACGGAGTTTCGCCGTTGGTCGAACGACTGTGGCTGGAATGACCCAGCCCTGCGCAGTCAGTTTCGCCTCGGCTTATCGGAATCTATAAAAGACAGTCTCCTCCAGTATCCCGCTCCTGAGACCCTCGATAACCTCATGGAGCTATCTAGGGCTGAAAAAGGGGCATCTGCCGGGTCCTCTCCCTGGGTTCCTTCCATTCCTGTAGACATAGAGGAGCCTATGCAGATTGGTCTCTCCAAATTGTCTCCGGAAGAAAGAACCAGGAGGCAAAATTATGGTCTGTGTTTATACTGCGGAGGTAAGGGACATTTTGCCCGTAGTTGTCCAAACAAGTTGGGAAACTTCCTGACCAAGTGAATTGTGAGGGGGTTCACTTTGGTCTGCAGCTCATCTCCTCAAATAATTCACTGTTGGTTCCTGCTAAAGTTTCCTATGGCAGCCTCTGTTCCTCGGTCTCTGCTTTTGTGGACAGTGGAGCTGCAGGAAACTTTATGGATTTAACATGGGCCAAGGCCTTAGGTATTCCTCAGCTAACCTTAGGTAGGTGTATCACCATGCATGGTTTAGATGGGAGTCCTTTATCCAATGGGGTTATTTCTCTATGTACACCTCCTGTTTTGCTCTCGGTGGGAGCTCTGCATTCTGAAAAAATTGAGTTTTTCCTTACCCATTGTCCAGCAGTTCCTGTGGTTCTGGGTCATCCTTGGCTGGCCTTTCATAATCCCGTCATTGATTGGCAGTCTGGGGAGATCCTACAATGGGGTACCATCTGTGATAAAGAATGTATTACGCTTCCTATCCGAGTAGCTGCCGCCAGTTCCGCACATATTCCTGGGGAATACCAGGATTTTGTTGATGTGTTTTCCAAGGGCAATGCGGATATTTTGCCTCCCCATAGGCCTTATGATTGTGCCATTGAGTTAATTCCTGGTGCCACGTTGCCTAAAGGAAGGTTATATGCATTGTCTGGTCCTGAAACTGTGGCCATGAATGAGTATGTGAAAGAAAGCCTTGGGAAAGGGTTTATCAGGCCATCTAAATCCCCTTTAAGTGCAGGTTTCTTCTTCGTAGAGAAGAAGGATGGTTCACTCAGACCCTGCATTGACTTTAGAGCTTTGAATAAAATCTCAGTAAAGAATACTTACCCTCTGCCGCTGATCTCTGTCCTCTTTGATCAGCTACGTTCGGCTGTTATTTTTTCTAAGATTGATCTTAGAGGAGCATATAACCTCATCAGAATCAGGTCAGGGGATGAGTGGAAAACGGCATTTAGTACTCAGTCGGGCCACTATGAGTATCTGGTCATGCCATTCGGCCTATCTAACGCTCCGGCAGTTTTCCAGGATCTCATTAATGATGTGCTCCGTGAGTTTCTGGGAAGATTCGTCGTGGTCTATTTAGACGATATTTTGATATATTCTGACTCCGTGGAACAACATGTTACCCAGGTGCGTCAGGTGCTAAAGAGATTACGTGAAAATCACTTATATGCCAAGCTGGAGAAGTGTGAATTTCATGTCACGGAAGTATCCTTTTTAGGGTACATTATTTCCCCTCGGGGATTCCGAATGGAACCAAAAAAGCTCCAAGCCATCCTTAGTTGGGCGCAACCCACCAATTTAAAAGCAATTCAGCGCTTTTTAGGGTTTGCAAACTACTATAGAAGATTTATTCACTCTTTCTCTGACCTAGTTGCTCCCATTGTGGCACTTACTAAGAAGGGAGCAGATCCTACCAATTGGTCATGTGAAGCGGAGTTATCTTTTCAGGCCTTAAAACAAGCCTTTGTCTCAGCCCCTGTCCTTAGACATCCCAACCCAGAATTACCTTTCATTATTGAGGTGGATGCCTCGGAGGTTGGAGTAGGGGCTATCCTTTCTCAGAAGGATCCAGATTCCCTTGAGTTACATCCTTGTGCCTTTATGTCCAGGAAATTCTCATCTGCAGAATCCAACTACGATGTTGGTAACCGGGAATTGCTGGCTATTAAATGGGCTTTCGAGGAGTGGAGACATTGGCTTGAAGGAGCTACCCACACCATTTCAGTTTTGACTGATCACAAAAATCTTCAATACATTGAATCGGCTAAACGACTGAATGCCTGACAGGCTCGTTGGGCTTTATTTTTTACTCGTTTCAAATTCATTATCACCTTCAGACCAGGTTCCAAGAATACCAAGGCAGATGCCCTGTCACGCAGTTTCCTTCCGGTTCAAGACAACAGTCCTGTTACTCCCATACTTCCGCCTTCAGTCATTCAGGCAGGTCTCACACAGGATGTATTTTCCCAATTAAAGCTGCTTCAACATCAAGCTCCGGGAAATACTCCTGCTAGTCGTCTTTTTGTTCCTGAGTTTTTGAGAGCAACTGTTTTGGCGGAATTTCATGATAGCAAAGTTGCAGGGCATCCGGGAATCGCTAAGACTTTGGAATTAGTATCCCGCTCAGTATGGTGGCCTGGTCTTTCCAAAGACATTAAAGAGTTTGTTTTTTCGTGTCAGGTCTGTGCACAGCATAAAGTTCCCCGTTCTTTGCCTATTGGTCAACTTATGCCCTTGAAAGTTCCTCTTAGGCCATGGTCGCATATCTCCATGGATTTTGTGGTGGATCTCCCTCTGTCAGCCGGATGCCGAGTCATATGGGTGGTAGTGGACCGTTTTAGCAAGATGGCCCATTTTATTGCTCTTCCCCGATTGCCATCTGCCCAGGGATTGGCAGTCTTGTTCCTCCGTCATGTTTTCAGACTCCATGGGTTACCCACTGATATTGTTTCTGACAGGGGTCCACAATTCATTGCGCAATTTTGGAAGTCTTTTTGTGCTTCATTAAAGATGAAATTATCATTAACCTCCGGCTATCATCCACAATCCAATGGACAGACTGAGCGAGTTAACCAATCTCTAAAACAATATTTGCGTTTGTACTCGGCCAAACTCCAAAATGACTGGTCTGAGTTTCTTCCATTGGCGGAGTTTGCTTATAATAATGCCTGTCATTCCTCCACCAATGTGTCTCCATTTTTTGCAGTTTTTGGTTTCCACCCCAGAGCTAATTCATTTTTTCAACATTCCTCTGTCTCCTCTCTGGCCCTGACCTCTCATCTTAAACTTATTTGGAAAAAAGTGCACCTGGCTCTCAGAAAAGCAGCTTTCCGGGAAAAAAAAATTTCTGACAGGCTCCGGCGGCCGTGCACTTTTAAAGTAGGAGACAGGGTGTGGTTGTCGACTCACAACATCAAACTTCGACAAACCTCAGCCAGATTGGGTCCTAGATATATTGGACCATTTCTCATTATCAAAAAAGTCAATCCAGTTGCTTTCCGGTTACGTTTACCAAAAACTTTACGGATCGGAAATACCTTCCATTGCTCATTGCTTAAGCCATATGTTTCGTCCAGCAGATTTCCTCGTAAAAAATCTCAGGGGAGATCACCAGTTAATGTACAGGGTCAGCAAGAGTTCTTGGTTGAGAAGGTTCTCGATTCCAAGTTGTCCCGGGGTCGGCTTTATTTTTTGGTGCATTGGAGAGGTTATGGGCCAGAGGAAAGGTCGTGGGTCCTGGATGAAGACCTTCATGCCCCAAAGCTCAAAAGGGCATTTTTTCGTGAATTTCCTCGGAAACCTGGCTTTAGGGGTTCCTTGACCCCTCCTCAGGGGGGGGTACTGTTAGGCGCCGGGGTCCGCTCGGCCGTGCGGCCCGGCGCCTAGCAACCAGGGACGCCGTGCGCGTTCAGCCGCCGGCTCCCTGGCAACGCTAAGACGCCGGGCGCACGGAGCCGCTCTGACCTTAGCAACGGGGACGCCACGTTCAGCCGCGTTCCCCGTTGCTGGGTCTATTCTCATTACCCTGATTATGTGCTGGCCGTGCAGCATGCAAGCTGCACGGCATTTCTATTTGATTGTCCTGTCTGGATCCTGATTGGAGGGTGCCTGAATAAAGGCACCCTCAGGACTTCTTACAGACGCCGGTGATAGCTTCCTGTTTGCCTGTGTCTGCTGCAGAGAGTTCCCAGTCCCGGTCTTTTCGGTTGTTCCTGTCCTCAGAGATCCTGTACTCGGAAGTTACCATCTGTTCCTGGAGTCTGACCGAGCACCTTTAACATCTGGTGGTGTTCGTGAGTCGCGGCGCAGCCGTGTGTTGCGGCTTGTCCGCTTCTGTTTATTATTTTGTTTAATTGTGTTCTGGAGCCTTGCGGAGGATTCCGCTTCCACAGATCCACTCTGGTGTCCGGCGGTGCCGGATAGGAGTGTCGGATCAGTGGATCCTTGGTTGTCCTTTTTCCTGGCGGCTAGTCCGCACATACCTTTTGATTTAGTTAGTTAGCTTGTAACCCCTGGCCTGGTTGCTTAGTCAGAGGGCCCCTTGTTATCACCCTGTCTCGGACTTCCCCTTGTCTCCCATTAAGACCTGCGGGGGCATCGGGGTTGGGCAGACATAATCCGCCCTTCGAACGCGGCTGCCATGGGCTCAAGCAACCATAGTCTCGCAGGGGATTTCTGATAACACGGGCGAGACAACGGAGTTAGGGCGCCAGGGGTTACTAGGCTATCCAGCTCCCACAACCAGCTTATTTTCCTGTACTCAGATCCCTGCCATAAGATCTCCTCCGGTCTGGAGTACAGGAATCATAACACTAACGAGATTTAGCTATGTAAAAAGGAAAAATACAGTTAACAGCTTATACACTACAGCACTAACATAAAACACCTAAACAGAATACTAGACATAAATATACAATAGCGTCTTAATCCTAAACAATAACAGTGAGAGAGAGAGAGTATGGCAAATACAGACAGAGAATAAGATGGTCACAGAGAAACTTACACACGTGGGAATGAATCGCCTGCGCTATCTGGAAATCCAGCTCTCAGTTAATCAATGATGAAAACCTTGTGGAGAGAAGTGAGAGAGCTGGCCCAGGCTGGCTGCCTTATATACACAACATACAGTACACTACAAAGGGCCCTACAATCTTATTGTTCATTGGACACAGGAATGCCTCTCTGCACTGTAACAAAAGGTCATAGGTTTGTTTGAACAGGTGGGCTGTGACTATTTCAAACTGCTCAAGTGGGAGGAATACACAGGACTCACACCACATGTGTAATAAAACAGCAAATACTTTTAAAGTCCATAAACTACTTTTACATATAACTATACGCTGGAGCGACCGATCTCTTCCTAACCAACACTGGAATGTTTCTAATAAAATACTCTTCGGTTAGGTACTAAACACCACCGCTCAGACCCTGTCTGACCCTTCGTATCATGCAAAGAGGAATTCCCTTGTCCATGAACCAGTTACACTAAACATACTTACAGATATTATAAAAGGGAATATTACCTACAAAACACATTATATTGGTTAAATATGTAGCGATCGAGTTGCTCGCTAGTCGCACACAAACACCGCCGTAAATACACATCCCGGAGTGCAGGCGACGCCGGAGCGTCCCCTACGCAACCTGAGGGGATGCGTACGCACGGGGGAGTCGGTGCACGAGCAGCGGGCACGTGCATTGGGGTTAGTACAAGGCAATGGTGAATCATGATATTTTTCGACTCTGACAATAGATAGATAGACAGACAGACAGACAGGCAGATACCATTGGCCAGGAATAGTCTGGTTAAGTTACCCAATACCCATAAGTACATATTCTAATACTTTGAATGGGAGTACAGCATTTGCTCTCACTATGGTGGTCATTCCAAGATGATCGCTCGCTAGCAGTTTTTAGCAGCCTTGCAAACGCTATGCCGCCGCCCATTTGGAGTGTATTTTAGCTTAGCAGAAGTGCGAACGAAAGGATCGCAGAGTAGCTACAATTTTTTTTGTGTAGTTTTAGAGTAGCTCAATACCTACTCAGCGCTTGCGATAACTTCTGAATGTTCAGTTCCTGTTGTGACGTCACAAACCCTCCCAGCGTTTGCCCAGCCACGCCTGCGTTTTTTCTGCCACACCTGCGTTTTTCCGAACACTCCCTGAAAACGGTCAGTTGACACCCAGAAACGCCCACTTCATGTCAATAACTCCGCGGCCAGCAGTGCGAGTGAAAAGCTTCGCTAGACCCTGTGTGAAACGACATCGTTCGTTGTAATAGTACGATGCGTGTGCGCATTGCGCCGCATACGCAGGCGCAGAAGTGCCCTTTTTTTGCTTCATCGCTGCCCAGCGAACGAATGCAGCTAGCGATCAACTCGGAATGACCACCTATGTAATACAGAATTGGAAATCACTGAACATATATATCCTTTAGCTTTTTCCTCTTTACATTTTCCGTGTGTGAGTCAGAAACTCCGCATTCCCAGGTTGTTACTGCTGTATAAGTCTGTGGAGGAATTATCCACTTCTCTCCGTCTTACTGATTGCAGCGGCGCGGTCTCTGCCTCAGAAGGTGCGCTGCAGCGAGCTGTACAATAGGAACTCATTGCACGTCAGCTATTACCTTAATCCGAAGATTAGAGAGTATAATGGAGCCGACAAAGTTTGAATGGGTTCTTAATCGACTCGTGGGAATACAGAAATGATTTGATTCATTTATAATTCATTGGGAATACTAAAGAATTCTGATAATATTTGCTAAGGAACCATTAATTCATAATTACAGAAAGCCGGTGCTGACTGTCAGCGGGAATCCCTGTCCCGTCACCCGTCTTCTTCAGGTTGTCCATAAATCATCTTAGGTTCTTGGAGAATTGGTGGGAGCTCTTGAATGTACTGTATTTGTAGCTGTATTTGGTGGGCATTAGTGCTATAGTAGAGGGGTGAGACCATAGCATGGAACCACATGCTTGACCTACATGTGTAGGCGGCCGTGTTCCAACCAGGGTGATATCCACGTGGAACTCATTCACTGCCCACGTGGAGCTCCTCTTCTGACAAGGGAAAAGTGACTGTAAGCTCTACACTCAATATCTAACTTGGGAAGAAGAGCCCGCCTGGGGAATGCAGTTGGCCCATACTCAAGAGTGGTGGCCAGTTACAACAGAGGGGATGTGGCCAGCCACCACAGAAGCTTGGACAACCATGAGAGACCATGTAACTGACCATCTGACATTATATCATTTAAGTGCACTGGAACCTGACATTAGATAAAGGGATGGGGCAGTGGGCAGTCGGGCAGTGGGCAGTCTACCAGGAATTTTTCCAGCAGGCCAGTCCATCTCCATCCACAACGGGACAAGTGATGAGCGGGTTCGGTTCCTCGGAATCCGAACCCGCCCGAACTTCAGCTTTTTATACACGGATCCGAGCGACTCGGATCTTCCCGCCTTGCTCGGTTAACCCGAGCGCGCCCGAACGTCATCATGACGCTGTCGGATTCTCGCGAGGCTCGGATTCTATCGCGAGACTCGGATTCTATATAAGGAGCAGCGCGTCGCCGCCATTTTACACGTGCATTGAGATTGATAGTGAGAGGACGTGGCTGGCGTCCTCTCCGTTTAGAGAAGAAATAGATAGGAGAGTGAGAGTGAGACAGTGACACTTCATTTACTGGAGCTTAGGAGGAGTACTCAGACAGAGAGTGCAGAATTTTGCTGATAGTATTAGTTAGTTATACTAGTGACAGAGTGAGACAGTGACACTTCATTTACTGGAGCTTAGGAGGAGTACTCAGACAGAGAGTGCAGAATTTTGCTGATAGTATTAGTTAGTTATACTAGTGACTGACCAGTGACCACCAGTGCAGTTTTATATTATTTAATATAATCCGTTCTCTGCCTGAAAAAACGATACACAGTGACTCAGTCACATACCATATCTGTGCTCAGCCCAGTGTGCTGCTGCATCATCTATGTATAATATCTGACTGTGCTCACACAGCTTAATTGTGGGGGAGACTGGGGAGCAGTTAGGTTATAGCAGGAGCCAGGAGTACATATTAAAATTAAACAGTGCACACTTTTTTTCTGCAGGAGTGCCACTGCCAGTGTGACTGACCAGTGACCTGACCACCAGTATATAGTATACTATATTGTATTGTGAATGTCTGCCTGTAAAAGTTAAACACACGTCGTGTGACTTGTGTGGTGTTTTTTTATTCTATAAAATAAAAAACTCATTCTGCTGACAGACAGTGTCCAGCAGGTCCGTCATTATATAATATATACCTGTCCGGCTGCAGTAGTGATATATATATATTTTTTATATCATTATTTATCATCCAGTCGCAGCAGACACAGTACGGTAGTTCACGGCTGTAGCTACCTCTGTGTCGGCACTCGGCAGTCCATCCATAATTGTATACCACCTACCCGTGGTTTTTTTTTTCTTTCTTCTTTATACATACTACATCTCATTATCATCCAGTCTATATTAGCAGCAGACACAGTACAGTACGGTAGTCCACGGCTGTAGCTACCTCTGTGTCGGCACTCGGCAGTCCGTCCATAATTGTATACAACCTACCCGTGGTTTTTTTTTTCTTTCTTCTTTATACATACTACATCTCATTATCAACCAGTCTATATTAGCAGCAGACACAGTACGGTAGTCCACGGCTGTAGCTACCTCTGTGTCGGCACTCGGCAGTCCATCCATAATTGTATACCACCTACCCGTGGTTTTTTTTTCTTTCTTCTTTATACATACTACATCTCATTATCATCCAGTCTATATTAGCAGCAGACACAGTACAGTACGGTAGTCCACGGCTGTAGCTACCTCTGTGTCGGCACTCGGCAGTCCATCCATAATTGTATACCACCTACCCGTGTTTTTTTTTTCTTTCTTCTTTATACATACATACTACATCTCTTTATCAACCAGTCTATATTAGCAGCAGACACAGTACGGTAGTCCACGGCTGTAGCTACCTCTGTGTCGGCACTCGGCAGTCCGTCCATAATTGTATACCACCTACCCGTGTTTTTTTTTTCTTTCTTCTTTATACATACATACTACATCTCATTATCATCCAGTCTATATTAGCAGCAGACACAGTACAGTACAATAGTCCACGGCTGTAGCTACCTCTGTGTCGGCACTCGGCAGTCCATCCATAATTGTATACTAGTATCCATCCATCTCCATTGTTTACCTGAGGTGCCTTTTAGTTGTGCCTATTAAAATATGGAGAACAAAAATGTTGAGGTTCCAAAATTAGGGAAAGATCAAGATCCACTTCCACCTCGTGCTGAAGCTGCTGCCACTAGTCATGGCCGAGACGATGAAATGCCAGCAACGTCGTCTGCCAAGGCCGATGCCCAATGTCATAGTACAGAGCATGTCAAATCCAAAACACCAAATATCAGTAAAAAAAGGACTCCAAAACCTAAAATAAAATTGTCGGAGGAGAAGCGTAAACTTGCCAATATGCCATTTACCACACGGAGTGGCAAGGAACGGCTGAGGCCCTGGCCTATGTTCATGGCTAGTGGTTCAGCTTCACATGAGGATGGAGGCACTCAGCCTCTCGCTAGAAAAATGAAAAGACTCAAGCTGGCAAAAGCAGTAGCACCGCAAAGAACTGTGCGTTCTTCGAAATCCCAAATCCACAAGGAGAGTCCAATTGTGTCGGTTGCGATGCCTGACCTTCCCAACACTGGACGTGAAGAGCATGCGCCTTCCACCATTTGCACGCTCCCTGCAAGTGCTGGAAGGAGCACCCGCAGTCCAGTTCCTGATAGTCAGATTGAAGATGTCAGTGTTGAAGTACACCAGGATGAGGAGGATATGGGTGTTGCTGGCGCTGGGGAGGAAATTGACCAGGAGGATTCTGATGGTGAGGTGGTTTGTTTAAGTCAGGCACCCGGGGAGACACCTGTTGTCCGTGGGAGGAATATGGCCGTTGACATGCCTGGTGAAAATACCAAAAAAATCAGCTCTTCGGTGTGGAAGTATTTCACCAGAAATGCGGACAACATTTGTCAAGCCGTGTGTTCCCTTTGTCAAGCTGTAATAAGTAGGGGTAAGGACGTTAACCACCTCGGAACATCCTCCCTTATACGTCACCTGCAGCGCATTCATAATAAGTCAGTGACAAGTTCAAAAACTTTGGCCGACAGCGGAAGCAGTCCACTGACCAGTAAATCCCTTCCTCTTGTAACCAAGCTCACGCAAACCACCCCACCAACTCCCTCAGTGTCAATTTCCTCCTTCCCCAGGAATGCCAATAGTCCTGCAGGCCATGTCACTGGCAATTCTGATGATTCCTCTCCTGCCTGGGATTCCTCCAATGCATCCTTGCGTGTAACGCCTACTGCTGCTGGCGCTGCTGTTGTTGCTGCTGGGAGTCGATGGTCATCCCAGAGGGGAAGTCGTAAGCCCACTTGTACTACTTCCAGTAAGCAATTGACTGTTCAACAGTCCTTTGCGAGGAAGATGAAATATCACAGCAGTCATCCTGCTGCAAAGCGGATAACTGAGGCCTTGACAACTATGTTGGTGTTAGACGTGCGTCCGGTATCCGCCGTTAGTTCACAGGGAACTAGACAATTTATTGAGGCAGTGTGCCCCCGTTACCAAATACCATCTAGGTTCCACTTCTCTAGGCAGGCGATACCGAGAATGTACACGGACGTCAGAAAAAGACTCACCAGTGTCCTAAAAAATGCAGTTGTACCCAATGTCCACTTAACCACGGACATGTGGACAAGTGGAGCAGGGCAGGGTCAGGACTATATGACTGTGACAGCCCACTGGGTAGATGTATGGACTCCCGCCGCAAGAACAGCAGCGGCGGCACCAGTAGCAGCATCTCGCAAACGCGAACTCTTTCCTAGGCAGGCTACGCTTTGTATCACCGCTTTCCAGAATACGCACACAGCTGAAAACCTCTTACGGCAACTGAGGAAGATCATCGCGGAATGGCTTACCTCAATTGGACTCTCCTGTGGATTTGTGGCATCGGACAACGCCAGCAATATTGTGTGTGCATTAAATATGGGCAAATTCCAGCACGTCCCATGTTTTGCACATACCTTGAATTTGGTGGTGCAGAATTTTTTAAAAAACGACAGGGGCGTGCAAGAGATGCTGTCGGTGGCCAGAAGAATTGCGGGACACTTTCGGCGTACAGGCACCACGTACAGAAGACTGGAGCACCACCAAAAACTACTGAACCTGCCCTGCCATCATCTGAAGCAAGAAGTGGTAACGAGGTGGAATTCAACCCTCTATATGCTTCAGAGGTTGGAGGAGCAGCAAAAGGCCATTCAAGCCTATACAATTGAGCACGATATAGGAGGTGGAATGCACCTGTCTCAAGCGCAGTGGAGAATGATTTCAACATTGTGCAAGGTTCTGATGCCCTTTGAACTTGCCACACGTGAAGTCAGTTCAGACACTGCCAGCCTGAGTCAGGTCATTCCCCTCATCAGGCTTTTGCAGAAGAAGCTGGAGACATTGAAGGAGGAGCTAACACGGAGCGATTCCGCTAGGCATGTGGGACTTGTGGATGGAGCCCTTAATTCGCTTAACAAGGATTCACGGGTGGTCAATCTGTTGAAATCAGAGCACTACATTTTGGCCACCATGCTCGATCCTAGATTTAAAGCCTACCTTGGATCTCTCTTTCCGGCAGACACAAGTCTGCTGGGGTTGAAAGACCTGCTGGTGAGAAAATTGTCAAGTCAAGCGGAACGCGACCTGTCAACATCTCCTCCTTCACATTCTCCCGCAACTGGGGGTGCGAGGAAAAGGCTCAGAATTCCGAGCCCACCCGCTGGCGGTGATGCAGGGCAGTCTGGAGCGACTGCTGATGCTGACATCTGGTCCGGACTGAAGGACCTGACAACGATTACGGACATGTCGTCTACTGTCACTGCATATGATTCTCTCAACATTGAAAGAATGGTGGAGGATTATATGAGTGACCGCATCCAAGTAGGCACGTCACACAGTCCGTACTTATACTGGCAGGAAAAAGAGGCAATTTGGAGGCCCTTGCACAAACTGGCTTTATTCTACCTAAGTTGCCCTCCCACAAGTGTGTACTCCGAAAGAGTGTTTAGTGCCGCCGCTCACCTTGTCAGCAATCGGCGTACGAGGTTACATCCAGAAAATGTGGAGAAGATGATGTTCATTAAAATGAATTATAATCAATTCCTCCGCGGAGACATTGACCAGCAGCAATTGCCTCCACAAAGTACACAGGGAGCTGAGATGGTGGATTCCAGTGGGGACGAATTGATAATCTGTGAGGAGGGGGATGTACACGGTGATATATCGGAGGATGATGATGAGGTGGACATCTTGCCTCTGTAGAGCCAGTTTGTGCAAGGAGAGATTAATTGCTTCTTTTTTGGGGGGGGTCCAAACCAACCCGTCATATCAGTCACAGTCGTGTGGCAGACCCTGTCACTGAAATGATGGGTTGGTTAAAGTGTGCATGTCCTGTTTATACAACATAAGGGTGGGTGGGAGGGCCCAAGGACAATTCCATCTTGCACCTCTTTTTTCTTTTATTTTTCTTTGCGTCATGTGCTGTTTGGGGAGGGTTTTTTGGAAGGGCCATCCTGCGTGACACTGCAGTGCCACTCCTAGATGGGCCCGGTGTTTGTGTCGGCCACTAGGGTCGCTTATCTTACTCACACTGTCAGCTACCTCATTGCGCCTCTTTTTTTCTTTGCGTCATGTGCTGTTTGGGGAGGGTTTTTTGGAAGGGCCATCCTGCGTGACACTGCAGTGCCACTCCTAGATGGGCCCGGTGTTTGTGTCAGCCACTAGGGTCGCTTATCTTACTCACACAGTCAGCTACCTCATTGCGCCTCTTTTTTTCTTTGCGTCATGTGCTGTTTGGGGAGGGTTTTTTGGAAGGGCCATCCTGCGTGACACTGCAGTGCCACTCCTAGATGGGCCCGGTGTTTGTGTCGGCCACTAGGGTCGCTTATCTTACTCACACAGTCAGCTACCTCATTGCGCCTCTTTTTTTCTTTGCGTCATGTGCTGTTTGGGGAGGGTTTTTTGGAAGGGACATCCTGCGTGACACTGCAGTGCCACTCCTAGATGGGCCCGGTGTTTGTGTCGGCCACTAGGGTCGCTTATCTTACTCACACAGCGACCTCGGTGCAAATTTTAGGACTAAAAATAATATTGTGAGGTGTGAGGTATTCAGAATAGACTGAAAATGAGTGTAAATTATGGTTTTTGAGGTTAATAATACTTTGGGATCAAAATGACCCCCAAATTCTATGATTTAAGCTGTTTTTTAGGGTTTTTTGAAAAAAACACCCGAATCCAAAACACACCCGAATCCGACAAAAAAAATTCGGTGAGGTTTTGCCAAAACGCGGTCGAACCCAAAACACGGCCGCGGAACCGAACCCAAAACCAAAACACAAAACCCGAAAAATTTCCGGCGCTCATCTCTAAACGGGACAGGAACTGATGTGCTACAATATGAAAAGTAAATGGTTATCTAATTGTACAGCGCCGCAGAAAATGTTGGTGCTATGTTGAGGCAAATAATATTGAAACATTTCTGTAAGTTATCAAATGTAAAAGAAATGGCTGCCTTGCGTCCTAGTTGAGGGGGACAAGCACGGAACTGTGGAGGGGTGAATTCCTAATGCAAAATGTTGAATAGAATCTGAGCTATCATAAAAGGAATTATTATGGGTGCGATATCACACTTTTCGCAAAAGCTAAAGTAAATGTAAATTTTGGAATGTGGTGAAAATCAAGTAGCCAAGTGGTAATAACTGGTCTCAGCTTCTTATTGTGTTTTTGTTTTTGTTTTTTTTTAGTTTTGGACAATATTTCTTAACTGTTGGAATTACAAATTATTATTAATTATTATTATTATTATTATTATTATTATTATTGGTACTAGTCATATTAATATTTTTATTATATTTTATTTAAATGATGCCAAGGGGTCTGCAGCACCATTCAGAGGTTACAATACTATTAGACAGGAGTATATAGGATAACACAGCGTAACCAGGGCCGTCTTTTCATATGGGCTCAATGGGCTCTTGCCCAAGGGCCCCAGGAGTATAAGGGCCCTAGGCTAATAGCTGAGGATCCCCTCTTTCCAGGGGGTACCAGATTTTTGAAAATCGGACATGGGGAACCAGAGATATCCGACTTGAAAGCAGTGGTCCCTATCCGAGCCTGTTAATTGCTCTTTCCAGCCAGATATCTCGGGTTCTGAGGGTGTAATCCTAAAGCTGGGACTTTCCCCTTTTGGTGGATACTGGCAGATTGTCTCTACTATGCCCAGAACCAGAGATATCAGCCTTCAAGCAGCTGGTCCCTACTCCAGATCCACACGCCTGGTATGTAGTTTTATATTTTCATCGGTGGATTGCTCCTGAACTCTGATCCCCAAGTCCCCAGAACCTTCTGAAAGGTCGGACTCTCTAGTTTTTTTTATCCCATTCAAAGCTAAGAAATACATTTTCAGGAACTTGAGATATCTGCAGTCAAGCAAGCTGCCCTCCCACCGGAAATTGAGAAATATTAAGCCCACTCCACTATCCACCCCTCCCCTACGTATTAAACACCACCTACCACCCTGGAAGTCATGTACTAGGGCTTCTTCATTCAGCCCAATGCCCCCTTCTACAGTTTAGCCCCATCTGTCCAGCCAAATGTGAGGCGCCCCCTGGCCCTCACTCCCCCCTTGAAAGAGAAATGTAATCGGCCCAGCTCCCTCGCCTTCTGCCGTGTGTGCAGTTTTCTCTCAGAAAGGCTATTGATTTCTGCCTTGAGAGGAACAAGTTATAAGCACCTTTAATTCACTCGTGTGTTTCCACACACTGACTCCCGAGGCTGGGTCATTGATTTTGCCTTCTGGAGTGTATTTGTATCTATTCGGCTGTAATATCACCCTATCAGCCCGTAATGGGAAAACAGATGGGCTTGTGTGCTTAACACGGGTGCAGTCACGTCGCAAAATGCAATTGGTCAAGTTTATTGTGGCATTACGCTCCGGCTCTGCGGATATTAGTGATAGTTTATAGTCCATGGTAGAATAATCTGACTGAAACGTCTGATTATCCTCTAGTGGCCTCTTGTGCTTTGTGGGTGCTCATTTTGGCGTTCCATTAGAATGGAAATGCTTTGGTGTAGAATAAAGGTGATGGCTTGGAATGTCATTATATTATTGTCTTTGATCTTGACCTGGAATTGACCATACAGATAGAGATGTTTTGTAGGCAGGCCTTGCTGGATCTAAGAACTAGAGATGTTCGGCTGGCACTTTTCGTGTTTTGTGTTTTGGTTCTAATTCCACTTTCGTGTTTTGGTTTTGGCTTGGTGTTGCCAAAACCACCCTTTCGTGTTTTGGTTTTAGTTTTAGAACTGAATTATTTAAAAAAAAACAAACATAAAAATGGCTAAAATCACAGATTTTGGGGGTAATTTTGATCCTACGGTATTATTAACCTCAATAGCATTCATTTCCACTCATTTCCAGTCTATTATGAACACCTCACACCTCACAATATTGTTTTTAGGCCAAAAGGTTGCACTGAGGTTGCTGGATGACTAAGCTAAGCGACACAAGTGGACAACACAAACACCTGGCCCATCTAGGAGTGGCACTGCAGTGGCAGACAGGAGGGCACGTTTCAAAAACTAGTCCCCAAACAGCACCTCATGCAAAGATGTAGAAGAGGTGCAATGAGGTAGCTGTATGACTAAGCCAAGCGACACAAACAATTGGCCCATCTAGGAGTTGCACCTCAATGGCAGACAGGAGGGCAGATATAATAGAAAGGCCCCAAACAGCACCTCATGCAAAGATGTAGAAGAGGTGCAATGAGGTAGCTGTCTGACTAAGCCAAGCAATACAAACAATTCGCACTGGAATTATACAGCAATATCATTGGAATTATCTGGCAATATCACTGGAATTATATGGCAGTACCACTGGACATATACGGCAGTATCACTGGAATTATATGGTAGTACCACTGGACATATACGGAAGTGTCAGACAGGATTGCACTTTAAAAAATTGTCCCCAAACAGCATATGATGCAAAGAAGAAAAAGAGGTGCAAGACGGAATTGTCCTTGGGCCCTCCCACCCATCCTTATGTTGTATAAACAGGACATGCACACTTTAACAAACCAATCATTTCAGCGACAGGGTCTGCCACACAACTGTGGCTGAAATGACTGGTTTGTTTGGGCCACCACCAAAAAAGAAGCAATCTCTCCTTGCACAAACTGGCTCAACAAAGGCAAGATGTCCACCTCATCATCCTCCTCCGATTCCTCACCCCTTTCACAGTGTACATCCCTCGCCTCACAGAGTATTAATTCGTCCCCACTGGAATCCACCATCACAGGTCCCTGTGTACTTTCCGGAGACAATTGCAGGTCAACATCTTCCTGGAGAAATGTATCATTCATTTTGATGAACATCATCTCCACATTTTGTGGAAGTAACCTCCTACGCCGATTGCTGACAAGCTGCACTAAACACAGTGGCGCACACAGGGGGGGTTTCCGAGTACCTGGAAACCCCCCCTGATAACCCCCAAAAATGTTTTGAGACGGAGACACAGCTGTCTCCGTCTCAACAAAAGCAAAAGCCGCGACCGCAATCGCGATCGCGGACGGAGCTGCAGCAAGAGCAGAGAGCTATGCAGCTCTCTGCTTAGAGAATGTCCCGGGTGCCGGGGGAGCTGCTGGCTGCGCATGCTCAGCCACAGCAGCTCCCTCCCCCTCACTCTGCCTCACGCTGCCGTGGCCGCCCCTCTGTAAGTAAGTTTGAAATCATTGTTTTTAAGTGTGTTTTTGTATGATATGAATGCATGTATGTATGTATGTATGTATGTGGGTTTGTGTGTGTGCTTGTATGTACAGTATGTATGTATGTATGTATGTATGTATGTATGTGTGTTTACATGTGTGAGTGTATGTATGTGTGTTTACATGTGTGAGTTTGTGAATATATATATATATATATATATATATATGTGAGATATATATATATATATATATAAAACCGGTAATCCTCCTTAGGTCCTGTGATAAGACCTCTATTGAAGAAAAATAGGCGGCACTCCAGGGACTTAAATAAAGTCAAACTGTATTCAAAAAATAAATTTCATGGTGCAAAAAACAACGTTTCAAGGCTCTTTGGCCTTTTCATCTGGTTATGCATTATAGTTGAGATCAGTAAACAAAATACCTCTGTTTTTTTTCACCTCACCTATAATGCACAACCTGATGGAAAGGCTGTAGAGCCTTGAAACGTTGATTTTTGATCCATGAAATTATTTTTTCTTAATACAGTTTGACTTTATTTAAGTCCTTGGAGTGCCACCTATTTTTCTTCCAATAGAGGTCCTATCACAGGACCCAAGGAGGATTACCAGATATATTCATTTCAGGAGGCCACCCTGGCATCTTTGCTTTTTATCATCCAGAGTGCCAGACGACCACACAAATATATATATCTGCAAATGATGAATGGCACGTCAGAATCAGATAAAATGTACGGAAGCAGGATGGCACTCATAGAGACTAGTAAACCATAGAAAATCAGCACAGAACGCTGTAGCTGTACGTCAACGTTTCAGAGTTAGACTCTTTTAAAGGAGTCTAATACCCCTTTCACATCGCACAAATAACCCGGTACCGACACGGCATATTGCCGTGTCGAACCGGGTCAGTGTGCGATGTGAAAGCACACTGGGCGATTTAGCGGGTCGCCTGACCCGGTAAATCAACCCGGTAAAAAAGAAGGGTTTTACCCGGGTTGATTACCGGGTCAGGTGCGGTGTGAATGGGAGCCGTGTCGATGCGACACGGTTCCCATTCACAAGATAGGGAGAGGCGGCGCTGGAGATGAGCTCATCTCCCGACGCCGCCTCCACCCCCGCCCCTGCTGCTGCTGCGGCCTCCGTTGTCATGGCAACCGACCCGGTATATTGCCGGGTCGGAAAGCCTGCAACGGAGCGCAAATGCCGGATCCCACCCGGTAAGTACACGTTTGTCTTACCGGGTAGGACCCGGCATTTGCGGTGTGAATGCAGCATAACTGTGAAACGTTGACAAACAGCTTCAGCGTCCTGTGCTGATTTTCTATGGTTTACCAGTCTCAATGAGTGCCGTCCTGCCTCCGTACATATGTATGTATGTTTGTGTGTGTGTATATATCTATATATATATTTATTACACATACCTGCGCATATACATACACACCCACCCACCCACGGAAACCCCCCTCGCTAAATCCTGCGTTTGCCACTGAAACACTCTTTCGGAGTACACACTGGAGGGAGGGCAACTTAGGTAAAATAAAGCTAGTTTGGGCAAGGGCAGTTTGTGCAGGGGGCATGCAAATGGTGGAAGGAGCCACCTCTTCCCGTCCAGTGTTGGGAAGTTCAGGCATCGCAACCGCTGACACACTTGGACTCTCCTTGGGGATTTGTGATACCATCTCAGAATGCACAGTTCTTTTCTGTGCTTTTTCCAGCTTAACTGTTTTAAATTTTCTAGCGGGAGGATGAGGGCTTCCATCGTCATGTGAAGCTGAACCACTAGTCATGAACATAGGCCAGGGCCTCAGCCGTTCCTTGCCACTCCGTGTCGTAAATGGCATATTTGAAAGTTTACATTTCTCCTCAGATTATTTACATTTCTTTTTTGGGACTTTTTACTGAACTTTGGCTTTTTGGATTTTACATGCCCTCTACTATCACATTGAGCATCGGCCGTGGCAGATGACGTTGATGGCATTTCATCGTATATGATATGGATCTAGGAAACATCGCGCTGTTAAAAATAAAAATAATATAATAAAGTAAGGGTAAAATTCAAAAATGAAAAGGCTGTGAAGTTGTCAGAAATGAGGTTGGTCCCTATGAGGAAGTCCCAAGGCATTGTGGGACAAAACGCGTTGACGCTATTGGACATCCAGCAGTGCATTGATCCACCGGGATAAACCGAATTGGCTCTTGAAAGTATTCATAGGGATTCTACAGCCGCGCTATTACAGCAAGTACCTCCCTATTGCCATTCCACCTGCTTGCTAAATTGTCTGCCGATTACAATCACGCTGCAGTACATTGATAGCAGGCTAGCTGGGGGCTGCATCCACGAACACTCGGAGCCCATCACCCGGGGCGGTGACGGCCTCACCACCGGGAGGAGGAAGACGGCACTTAACCTCAGCAGTAATAAATCTGTCAGTCCTTTGGCTCCCGTGTATTTACGGACACCCGTTACAGCACACCCGGGGTGGTGACAGCTTCACCACCGGGAAAGGAAGGACGAATCTAGTCACAACTGTGACAGCCACAGGTGGTAACTATTAAACTTGAAATTTACCCTGAACTAATCACTACAGCCGGGACGCCGGCACTTAAAGCCTTCTGTTAAACCCGTGTGGATCTTGTAAAGGATCATAATCTGACACACATTGTCTTTATAAGGACACGTTGTATCTACTTAAATACAATATAGCAGGTTCATTTGAGCTGTTACTACGTTTACATATTTATAGTTCCTGGAATGCTTCTTAAGTAATAAATGACTGATGCTTGCATAGAAATTTTTTTTATATATATGATTTATTTTGATGGTGGAGTATTTGGCTTAAAATAAAAAGTATTTTATTGTTTATAAACAGTCTCCCAACCTCATTTCTGACAACTTCACAGCCTTTTCATTTTTGAATTTTACCCTTACTTTATTATATTATTTTTATTTTTAACAGCGCGATGTTTCCTAGATCCATATCATTTTGTTTATGCTAGAGACCCTAACCAAGTCTCAAAACATACGCTGCTGTTTATTTATATAAAATATATTTATACCAACAATTTATTTTTCATATAAATTTATAGAAGGGTATTGAATAGCGCCGGGAGAGTGGGATTGGCATACCACTGGAGATTCTTTTCTCCTCTATATCTTTGCATTTCATCGTATATGTCATGGCTAGTGGCAGCAGCTTCAGCACTAGGAGGAAATGGTTCTTGATATTTCCCTATTTTATCCTCCAAATTTTTGTTCTCCATTATTTTTCTGGCGATATATAACACAATATGCGGCACAGGAGCACTGGACATATGGCAGCAGAGGATACCACTGTGACTGGTCACTGGAATGACTGATGCACAGGACACTACCACTGGTCTGATGCAGCACAATACACCACCACTGAACTGATGCAGCACAACAGAGCACCCTATACAGCAGCACTGGACATATGGCAGCAGAGGACACAACCACTGTGACTGGACTGATGCAGCACAAGACACGGACACTGAGGACACAGATAGAATGGAGACACGTCCTCTCTCTACACTCTTCAATGCCGGAGTGAAAATGGCGGGGACGCGCGGCTCCTTATATGGAATCCAAATCCTGCGAGAATCCGACAGCGGGATGATGACGTGTTGCCTCGTTCTGGTTTCCGAGTCAGGCGGGAAAACCCGAGCCTGACTCGGATCCAGACTCGGGTAGGGAGGTTCGGTAGGGTTCGGATCTCAGGGATCCGAACCCGCTCATCTCTACTAAGAACCATATCCAGAGAGTGGCATCAGACTTAATCTAATGTCCTTCTGATTGGCTGGTAGTGATGGGCACTCACCAATGAGAGAGTTGGATTAGGATACCCGCTAGACTCGGTGCCTGGTGCTTTGACTGACACCACCGCTGTTGTCTGCATTATAAAGCCATCAGAGATACGGGGTCTGTATGTGTTCCACCAAAAATCTTTAGAGGGCATTATAAAGCCACCATAAGTTAGGTGTCTGTGCTGTGCACCCTAACTGAGATACAGGGGTGACCAGGTATTTGAGCTGTTCATAAGTTCTTTATTTATGGACTCCATTAAGCATTGTCTAAGGCTTCTGCAGAATATTTTTGCTGTATTTAATTAATGGACCACTCCAGCTGTGCCTCTGTCAGACAGTTGCATGGGAAGGAGTGTCATCCTTCTCAAAGTATAAAGTCAGCCTTGCAAAGACATCATTATACAAGGGTATATAATCAGCTACAGGAGACGGAGTGCCAATCACAGCAGGAACACGACTCAAGTGTATAGGTGCAAACTGTAGACAGAAATATCATAAAAGTCTCTATTTAAGTCAGCACTGACCTCGTAGATCGGACTTGTCATGTCCCCTTTCGGCTGTGATTTATGCCGGTAAGGCGTCAGAACATTATCTATAACAGTTATTCTCCCCTATCACTTTGTATTTCTTACATTCTGAAATCAAAATGTATTTAGGAATTATTTACACTGGTCAACACAAAATACTCTGTAATGTAAAAATTAAAAAAAAGTCTTCATTACAAATTGCAATAATTGATTACATACATATTTACCTATTTTGCTAAGATACATTCAAATAAGAACCTGGTTCAGTCAGATGATAATTCAGGGATCAGATCATTAATTAAGTGTAGTCCACTTATGTGCAATTAAAATCTTTCAACTCATTTAACACTCAATACATTTTAGTGAGAGGCTCCACAGATCATTAGGGTGGTCATTCCGAGTTGTTCGCTTGTTGCCGTTTTTCGCAGCGCAGCGCACAGGTGGAAAATGCGCATGCGCATGGTACGCAGCGCGCATGCGCAAAGTATTTTAACATCAAATGAAGCAATTTTACACAGGTCCGAGCGACGCTTTTCAGTCGCTGTGCTGATCGGTGAGTGATTGACAGGAAAGGGGCGTTTCTGGGAGGTAACTGGCCGTTTTCAGGGAGTGTGCTAAAAAACGCAGGCGTGCCAGGTAAAAACGCAGGAGTGGCTGGAGAAACGGGGGAGTGGCTGGCCGAACGCAGGGCGTGTTTGTGACGTCAAAGTAGGAACTGAACGGACTGAGGTGATCGCAATCTGTGAGTAGGTCTGGAGCTACTCAGAAACTGCAGCAAATTATTTAGTAGCAATTCTGCTAATCTTTCGTTCGCTATTCTGCTAAGCTAAGATACACTCCCAGAGGGCGGCGGCCTAGCGTGTGCAATGCTGCTAAAAGCAGCTAGCGAGCTAACAACTCGGAATGAGGGCCTATGGGAGTGAATCTTAGCTTATCAAAATTGCGAACGAAAGATTAGCAGAATTGCGAATAGACACTTCTTTGCAGTTTCTGAGTAGCTCCACACTTACTCGGCAACTGCGATCAGTTCAGTGCTTGTCGTTCCTGGTTTGACGTCACAAACACTCCCAGCGTTCGCCCAGACACTCCCCCGTTTCTTCAGACACTCCCGCGTTTTTCCCAGAAACGGTAGCGTTTTTTCACACACTCCCATAAAACGGCCAGTTTCCGCCCAGAAACACCCACTTCCTGTCAATCACATTACGATCACCAGAACGAAGAAAATACCTCGTAATGCCGTGAGTAAAATACCTAACTGCATAGCAAATTTACTTGGCGCATGACCACCTATGTTTCTAAGCAAGGGTTTCATCATGAAGATCAAAGAACATTTCCAAACAACTCTGAGATAAGGCTATTACGTATAAACCAGGCAAAAGGAAATAAGAAATGTTTATTATCTCATAAAGCAAAATTAAACTTGCCAAAAAAAAAGTGAAAGAATATGGGACAACTGAGGAATTGTATAGAAGGGGGACTCAAAGACTAAGCAGTTTAACAAGAAGGGCACTTGGAGATGCAATCTAAATCTGTAGGACAACAAGTTATTATAAACATTTATTGTAGTATGTAAATATAAAGGGTTGCCACTCACAAACCCATTGATATACAGACAAAAACAAATAAGTGGGAAAGTGGTTCTTTTTAGTCAAGAAATTACATCATAAATAATAAAATTAGTGATGAGCGGGTTCGGTTCCTCGGAATCCGAACCCCCCCGAACTTCACCCATTTTACATGGGTCCGAGTCAGACTCGGATCCTCCCGCCTTGCTTGGTTAACCCGAGCGCGCCCGAACGTCATCATCCCGCTGTCGGATTCTCACGAGATTCGTATTCTATATAAGGAGCCGCGCGTCGCCGCCATTTTCACTCGTGCATTGGAGATGATAGGGAGAGGACGTGCAGCGTTCTCTCAGTTGTGTTCAGTGTGCTGCAAATATCTGTGCTCAGTGTGCTGCAAATATCTGTGCTCAGTGTGCTGCAAATATCTGTGCTCAGTGTGCTTGCAAATATCTGTGCTCAGTGTGCTTTCAAATATCTGTGCTCAGTGTGCTGAAAATATCTGCGTTCTCTGCCTGAAAAACGCTCCATATCTGTGCTCAGTGTGCTGCATATATCTGTGCTCGCACTGCTTTATTGTGGGGACTGGGGACCACCAGTATTATATAGGAGGAGTACAGTGCAGAGTTTTGCTGACCAGTAACCACCAGTATTATATGTTCTCTGCCTGAAAAACGCTCCATATCTGTGCTCAGTGTGCTGCATATATCTGTGCTCACACTGCTTTATTGTGGGGACTGGGGACCACCAGTATTATATAGGAGGAGTACAGTGCAGAGTTTTGCTGACCAGTGACCAGTGACCACCAGTATACGTTCTCTGCCTGAAAAACACTCCATATCTGTGCTGCATTGTAGTATATAGTAGGAGTACAGTGCATAATTTTGCTGACCACCAGTATATAATATATAGCAGTACCAGAGGCGGAACTACCGCCAGTGCAACCAGTTCGTTGCACTGGGGCCCACCACTGTCCAGGGGCCCAAAGCATGTAATGAGTCAAACTGACTCATTACATGCCGCTGTGTGCTGCGGGCAACCGCTGCCCGCAGGACACAGCCGCCCGGACAGAGAGGAGAGGAGCAGCGGTATGGGGGAGAAGGAGGAGGAGGGGGGAGAAGGAGGAGGAGGGAGCCGCAGCAGCGCTTTACTACTGGTTGAGGCGCTGCTGCTGCTGCTGGCCCTCTGCTTCACCACAGGCTGTCTTCCGAGAACAGCCTATAGTGAAGCAGAGGGCCAGCAGCAGCAGCGCCTCCACCAATAACACAGCGCTGCTGCGGCTCCCTCCTCCACCTCCCTCCTCCTCCTTCTCTCCTGCCTGGGAATCGTGACCAGAAGCTGCACCGAGGAGCCTGAGCCAGCGGAGAGGGTAAGTATAATTTCTTTCTTTTCTTTTATTTTCTTTTCTTTCTTTTCTTTCTTTCTACAAAAAGGGGGACTGTCTGCCGCAATGTGTAAAAAGGGGGAATCTGCCTGATGCAATGTGTAAAAAAGGGAAATCTGCTTGCCGCAATGTGTAAAAAGGGGGAATCTGCCTGCCGTAATGTGTAAAAAGGGGGAATCTGCCTGACGCAATGTGTAAAAAGGGGAAATCTGCTTGCCGCAATGTGTAAAAAGGAGGAATCTGCCTGCCGCAATGTGTAAAAAGGGGGAATCTGCCTGACGCAATGTGTAAAAAGGGGAAATCTGCTTGCCGCAATGTGTAAAAAGGGGGAATCTGCCTGCCGTAATGTGTAAAAAGGGGGATGCTGTCTGCCGTAATGTGTAAAAAGGGGGAATCTGCCTGCCGTAATGTGTAAAAAGGGGGATGCTGTCTGCCGTAATGTGTAACAAGGGCACGCTGTCTGCCATAATGTGTAACAAGGGCACGCTGTCTGCCGTAATGTGTAACAAGGGCACGCTGTCTGCCGTAATGTGTAACAAGGGCACGCTGTCTGCCGTAATGTGTAAAAAGGGGACGCTGTCTGCCGTTATGTGTAAAAAGGGCACGCTGTCTGCCGTTATGTGTAAAAAGTGTATGCTGTCTGCCGCTATGTTTAACAAGGGCACGCTGTCTGCCGTTATGTGTAAAAAGTGTACGCTGTCTGCCGCTATGTGTAACAAGGGCACGCTGTCTGCCATTATGTGTAAAAAGGGTACGCTGTCTCACGCTATGTTTAACAAGGGCACGCTGTCTGCCGTTATTTGTAAAAAGTGTACGCAGTCTGCCGCTATGTGTAACAAGGGCACGCTGTCTGCTGTTATGTGTAAAAAGTGCACGCTGTCTGCCGCTATGTGTAAAAAGGGCACGCTGTCTGCCGTTATGTGTAAAAAGGGGGACGCTGTCTGCCGTAATGTGTAAAAAGGGGACGCTGTCTGCTGTAATGTGTAAAAAGAGGAATCTGTCCACCGTAAGGTGTAAAAGAGTCTCTACCTGGTGTAGTGGTGCTACTGTGCGGCGTAATTTGAATAATGGAGACTTCTGTGCACCGTTTTATGAATTGGTATTATTTTGTGGCCACACCCCTTCCCCACGAAGCCACGCCACTATGTATTTTTGCGCGCGCCTACGGCGCGCACTGCCCCTGTTTTGCATGCAGGGGTGGGGCTCCGATGCCATTTCTTGCACACAGTGCTAAAATGTCTAGTTACGGCACTGTTGCTAGGTATCCATTTCTCTGGCCCTGAGCAGGTCCCCCTCACCAGATCCTCTCCAGGGGTGAGGGGGTGGACTTGGATGGGATGGGGGGCCCAAAGCATTTTGTCGCACCTGGGCCCACCGTTCGCTAGTTCCGCCACTGAGCAGTACGGTACAGTAGGCCACTGCTCTACCTCTGTGTCGTCAAGTATGCTACAAAAGTTCAGTAAAATGACCCAAAAATCAAAATTAAAAGCGTCTGATGAGAAGCGTAAAGTTGCCAATATGCCATTTACGACACAGAGTAGCAAGGAACGGCTGAGGCCCTCGTCTATGTTCATGGCTAGTGGTTCAGATTCACATGAGGATGGAAGCACTCACCCTCTCGCTAGAAAACTGCAGTGCCACTCCTAGATGGGCCAGGTGTTTGTGTCGGCCACTTGGGTCACTTAGCTTAGCCATCCAGCGACCTTGGTGCACCTCTTTTTTTCTTTGCATCATGTGCTGTTTGGGGACTATTTTTTAAATCTGCCATCCTGTCTGACACTGCAGTGCCACTCCTAGATGGGCCAGGTGTTTGTGCCGCACACTTGTGTCGCTTAGCTTAGTCATCCAGCGACCTCGGTGCAAATTTTGGGACTAAAAATAATATTGTGAGGTGTGAGGTGTTCGTAATAGACTTGAAATGAGTGGAAATTATGGTTATTGAGGTTAATAATACCATGGGATCAAAATGACCCCCAAATTCTATGATTTAAGCTGTTTTTGAGGGGGTTTTCTAAAAAAAACACCCGAATCCGCCAAAAATTTTTCAGGGAGGTTTTGCCAAAACGCGTCCAAATCCAAAACACGGCCGCGGAACCGAATCCAAAACCGAAACACAAAACCTGAAAAATGTCCGGTGCACATCACTAATTAAAATATAACTTTTACTGGTGTCCTTATACTGCAGGGTGATTAATAAAAAAACTCCCATATTTTAAAGGTTTACCAAAAAAAGGTAAATGCTATTCAAAACGTTAGCGGCATCTGGTCAGGAACCCGATGGAAGAGATCCCAGCAGTCGAAATCCCGACGCCGAAATCCCGACACTGCTCGGAACGCTGGCATCCCGAATAAGAACACAATTCCAGCCCGTCAGTCAGGATCCTAAACGTGTGACTACCGGGCCGCCAGAGATGTAAGCCAGGAGGGGGGGAGGGCATACTTGCCTACCATCCCGGAATGGCTGTGAGGCTCCCGAAAATCGGGTGGCCCTCCTGGCCCCCTGGAAAGGTGGGCAAGCCTCCCGCTTTCCGTGCTGCCCCTCCACGACCCTCCTCGGTCGCCCGCAGCAGGGAACAAGTGGGCGGTCCGAGGGGGTCCGATGACGCGATTCACGCTGAACCATGATGACGCGATCCTGATACCACAACCCCCGGACGGTCCACTACCTGTTGGCCACGCCCCGACCGCCCATCCTGCCGCCAGCCACGCCCCCATGCACCTACAACGTGCCTCCTCCCGGAGGAGGGGGCAGCAAAGTAGGTAAGTATGGGGGAGGGTTAGGTTGCGGGAAGGGTGGGTTAGGTTTAGGTTGCGGGGAGGGGGGCGGGTTAGGTTGCGGGAAGGCTGGGTTAGGTTTAGGATGCGGGGAGGAGGGTTAGGTTTAGGCACCCACGGGAGGGTTAGGGTTAGGCTGTAGGGGTTGGGGGGTGGGCTAGGATACTTACTCTACCCCTGTTGGAATTCTATCCATTGGGCTGCCGTGTCGGTATTTCAGCCCCAACCCATGTTAGTACATAATGTAAAATTGCATGGTATACAGTTTATTTTCAATTGTTTTGAATATGAGCTCATCATTACTTGGCATATAGCGGCCTTCAGTTCATTAATGGTTCTTGGTGGATGTGTGTGGACCTCGGCTGTCAGGTGGCCCTGTTGGCGGTATAGAGACCTCTCATGAAGCTGATGAGGATTGTTTTCTGCCCAGTAAAAAAATAATCTGCTTGTTACCGTAACCAGACAAATGAAAGCGACCTTCGTCAGGAATCTGCAGCAGTGCTCCAGGAATGAGCCGCCGAGTGACGCACAACTACAGGAATCCACTACAAATGTGTATCACCGATAAAGGCCGCCACCTGGGTGAGATCATATTCAAAACCAATTGAAAATAACCTATATTCCATGTAATTTTACATTATGTACTAACATTTTGAATAGTATTAACCATGTCTTTTTTGTTAACCTTTAAAATCTGTGAGGTTTTTTTTTTTGCTTCACCCTGTATAAAAAGTATTACTATTTCTTGTACTATGAAATGACACCAATAAAAGTTACGTTTTATAATTTCTACTATAAGATCATTAGTGCACTCAGAGCGACTAGAGAGCCACTTTCACACCTTTCTGTGCAGAAGTTTTATATCAAACGGCACAGACAGCAGCTTAATGACCCGCTTTCCCACTTTCCTGTGCAGAGGTTCTATATCAGAAGGATTAGACAGGAGCTTAATGAAATTCTGGTCTGAGCTCTGGTTAACTGTTTAAAAAGACAGCAAGGTTCAGACAATAACACATTCAGGTATTAGTAGAGTGTACAGTATACTGTAATCAGCAGGCACAGAAAAGGCCAAGAATCACAGCCAAAGCTGGTCCAAAGTAGAGATGTGCACCGGAAATTTTTCGGGTTTTGTGTTTTGGTTTTGGATTCGGTTCCACGGCCGTGTTTTGGATTCGGACGCGTTTTGGCAAAACCTCCCTGAAATTTTTTTGTCGGATTCGGGTGTGTTTTGGATTCGGGTGTTTTTTTAAAAAAAAAAAACCCCTCAAAAACAGCTTAAATCATAGAATTTGGGGGTCATTTTGATCCCATAGTATTATTAAACTCAATAACCATAATTTCCACTCATTTCCAGTCTATTCTGAACACCTCACACCTCACAATATTATTTTTAGTCCTAAAATTTGCACCGAGGTCGCTGGATGACTAAGCTAAGCGACCCAAGTGGGCGGCACAAACACCTGGCCCATCTAGGAGTGGCACTGCAGAGTCAGACAGGATGGCACTTAAAAAAATTAGCCCCAAACATCACATGATGCAGAGATAAATAAAAATAAAAAAAAGAGGTGCAAGATGGAATTGTCCTTGGGCCCTCCCACCCACCTTTATGTTGTATAAACAGGACATGCACACTTTAACAAACCCATCATTTCAGCGACAGGGTCTACCACACGACTGTGGCTGAAATGACTGGTTGGTTTGGGCCCCCACCAAAAAGAAGCAATCAATCTCTCCTTGCACAAACTGGCTCTACAGAGGCAAGATGTCCACCTCCTCATTGTCCGATTCATCACCCCTTTCACTGTGTACATCCTCCTCACAGAGTATTAATTCGTCCCCACTGGAATCCACCATCTCAGGTCCCTGTGTACTTTCTGGAGGCAATTGCTGGTGAATGTCTCCACGGAGGTATTGATTATAATTTATTTTGATGAACATCATCTTCTCCACATTTTCTGGAAGTAACCTCGTACGCCGATTGCTGACAAGGTGACCGGCTGCACTAAACACTCTTTCGGAGTACACACTGGAGGGGGGGCAACTTAGGTAAAATAAAGCCGGTTTGTGCAAGGGCCTCCAAATTGCCTCTTTTTCCTGCCAGTATACGTACGGACTGTCTGACGTGCCTACTTGGATGCGGTCACTCATATAATCCTCCACTATTCTTTCAATGGTGACAGAATCATATGCAGTGACAGTAGACGACATGTCAGTAATCGTTGGCAGGTCCTTCAGTCCGGACCAGATGTCAGCACTCGCTCCAGACTGCCCTGCATCACCGCCAGCGAGTGGACTCGAAATTCTTAGCCTTTTCCTCGCAGCCCCAGTTGCGGGAGAATGTGAAGGAGGAGCTGTTGACGGGTCACGTTCCGCTTGACTTGACATGTGTCTCACCAGCAGGTCTTTGCACCTCTTCACACTTGTGTCTGCCGGAAAGAGAGATACAACGTAGGCTTTAAACCTAGGATCGAGCACGGTGGCCAAAATGTAGTGCTCTGATTTCAACAGATTGACCACCCGTGAATCCTGGTTAAGCGAATTAAGGGCTCCATCCACAAGTCCCACATGCCTAGCGGAATCGCTCCGTTTTAGCTCCTCCTTCAATCTCTCCAGCTGCTTCTGCAAAAGCCTGATGAGGGGAATGACCTGACTCAGGCTGGCAGTGTCTGAACTGACTTCACGTGTGGCTAGTTCAAAGGGTTGCAGAACCTTGCACAACGTTGAAATCATTCTCCACTGGGCTTGAGTCAGGTGCATTCCCCCTCCTTTGCCTATATCGTAGGCAGCTGTATAGGCTTGAATGGCCTTTTGCTGCTCCTCCATCCTCTGAAGCATATAGAGGGTTGAATTCCACCTCGTTACCACCTCTTGCTTCAGATGATGGCGGGGCAGGTTCAGGAGTGTTTGCTGGTGCTTCAGTCTTTGGCACGCGGTGGCTGAATGCCGAAAGTGGCCCGCAATTCTTCGGGCCACCGACAGCATCTCTTGCACGCCCCTGGCGTTTTTTAAAAAATTCTGCACCACCAAATTCAATGTATGTGCAAAACATAGGACGTGCTGGAATTTGCCCACATGTAATGCACGCACAATGTTGGTGGCGTTGTCCGATGTCACAAATCCCTAGGAGAGTCCAATTGGGGTAAGCCATTCTGCGATGATGTTCCTCAGTTTCCGTAAGAGGTTGTCAGCTGTGTGCCTCTTATGGAAAGCAGTGATACAAAGCGTAGCCTGCCTAGGAACGAGTTGGCGTTTGCGAGATGCTGCTACTGGTGCCGCCGCTGCTGTTCTTGCTGCGGGAGGCAATACATCTACCCAGTTGGCTGTCACAGTCATGTAGTCCTGAGTCTGCCCTGCTCCACTTGTCCACATGTCCGTGGTTAAGTGGACATTGGGTACAACTGCATTTTCTAGGACACTGGTGACTCTTTTTCTGACATCTGTGTACATTCTCGGTATCGCCTGCCTAGAGAAGTGGAACCTAGATGGTATTTGGTACTGGGGACACAGTACCTCAAGCAATTCTCTAATTCCCTGTGAATTAACAGTGGATACCGGACACACGTTTAACACCAACGCAGCTGCCAAGACCTGAGTAATCCGCTTTTATCTGCTGTGATATTTCATCTTCCTCGCAAAGGACTGTTGGACAGTCAATTGCTTGGTGGAAGTAGTAAAAGTGGTCTTACGAGTACGACTTCCCCTCTGGGATGACCATCGACTCCCAGCAGCAACAACAGCAGCGCCAGCAGCAGTAGTCGTTACACTCAAGGATCCATCGGAGGAATCCCAGGCAGGAGAGGACTCGTCAGAATTGCCAGTGACATGGCCTGCAGGACTATTGGCATTCCTGGGGAAGGAGGAAATTGACACTGAGGGAGTTGGTGGGGTGGTTTGCGTGAGCTTGGTTACAAGAGGAAGGGATTTACTGGTCAGTGGACTGCTTCCGCTGTCGCCCAAAGTTTTTGAACTTGTCACTGACTTATTATGAATGCGCTGCAGGTGACGTATAAGGGAGGATGTTCCGAGGTGGTTAACGTCCTTACCCCTACTTATTACAGCTTGACAAAGGCAACACACGGCTTGACACCTGTTGTCTGCATTTCTGTTAAAATAATTCCACACCGAAGAGGTGATTTTTTTTGTAATTTAACCAGGCATATCAATGGCCATATTCATCCCACGGACAACAGGTGTCTCTGACTTAAACAAACCACCTCACCATCAGAATCCTCCTTGTCAATTTCCTCCCCAGCGCCAGCAACACCCATATCCTCATCCTGGTGTACTTCAACAGTGACATCTTCAATTTGACTATCAGGAACTGGACTGTGGGTGCTCCTTCCAGCACTTGCAGGGGGCGTGCAAATGGTGGAAGGCGCCACCTCTTCCCTTCCTGTGTTGGGAAGGTCAGGCATCGCAGCCGACACAATTGGACTCTCCTTGGAGATTTGTGATTTAGAAGAACGCACAGTTCTTTGCTGTGCTTTTGCCATCTTAACTCTTTTCAGTTTTCTAGCGGGAGGATGAGTGCTTCCATCCTCATGTGAAGCTGAACCACTAGCCATGAACATAGGCCAGGGCCTCAGCCGTTCCTTGCCACTCCGTGTCGTAAATGGCATATTGGCAAGTTTACGCTTCTCCTCAGACGCTTTTAATTTAGATTTTTGGGTCATTTTACTGAACTTTAGTTTTTTGGATTTTACATGCTCTCTACTATGACATTGGGCATCGGCCTTGGCAGATGACGTTGCTGGCATTTCATCGTCTCGGCCATGACTAGTGGCAGCAGCTTTAGCACGAGGTGGAAGTGGATCTTGATCTTTCCCTATTTTACCCTCCACATTTTTGTTCTCCATTTTTTAATGTGTGGAATTATATGCCAGTAATATATCTAAATAATATAGTAATATCTCCTATATATTTGCCTTAATCTGTGACTCTGTGCTCGTAACGCTGGGCGGAGTCACAGAGCTGGGCGGAGTCAACTGCATCTGCTGCAGGGAGCTACCCCATACCCAGTGCCAGCAGCAGTCAGGTGCAAGACCCTACCTTACAGTATAGGAGGTGAGGATGGCCACTAGCTGCCAGCTGCTGGAAAAGCCTCTCCCCCCCCCCCCCCCCCCCCAATCACCTGTGACAGCGGGCTGTGTGCTGTGCAGGACCCGAAAAGGGGCGGGGCTACGGCGTCACGAGGGGCGGAGCTACATGGAATAGAGGGGCGGAGCTACACGGGACCAGACAGCTGAACAGTGGTGGAATCAGCATTGCAGTGACGGCCAGCCAGACTTGGTAAGTAGAGGATGAGAGAGAAATGTGTGCGTGCGTGTGTGTGTGTGTGTGTGTGTGTGTGTGTGTGTGTGTGTGTGTATAGGAGGTCATTCCGAGTTGTTCGCTCGCAAGGCGATTTTAGCAGATTTGCTCACGCTAAGCCGCCGCCTACTGGGAGTGAATCTTAGCATCTTAAAATTGCAAACGATGTATTCGCAATATTGCGATTACACACCTCGTAGCAGTTTCTGAGTAGCTTCAGACTTACTCGGCATCTGCGATCAGTTCAGTGCTTGTCGTTCCTGGTTTGACGTCACAAACACTCCCAGCGTTCGCCCAGACACTCCTCCGTTTCTCCGGCCACTCCTGCGTTTTTTCCGGAAACGGTAGCGTTTTTCCCCACACGCCCATAAAACGGCCTGTTTCCGCCCAGTAACACCCATTTCCTGTCAATCACATTACGATCGCCAGACCGATGAAAAAGCCGTGAGTAAAATTCCTAAGTGCATAGCAAATTTACTTGGCGCAGTCGCAGTGCGAACATTGCGCATGCGCATTAAGCGGAAAATCGCTGCGATGCGAAGATTTTTACCGAGCGAACAACTCGGAATGAGGGCCATAGTGTGTGTGTGTGTGTGTATATATGGTGGGGTGTGTGTGTTTGTATATATGTGTGAATTGTGTGTGTGTGAGGTATGTCTGTGTGTGCGCACTTTATGGACGCCACTGCTGGGGGGGCCATTACATGCAAGGACGCTACTAATATAGGGGGGGCATTACGTATAAGGACGCTACTACTATGGGGGGGCATTACGTATAAGGACGCTACTACTATAGGGGGGGCATTACGTATAAGGACGCTACTACTATGGGGGGGCATTACGTATAAGGATGCTACTACTATAGGGGGGGCATTACGTATAAGGACGCTACTACTATAGGGGGGCATTACGTATAAGGACGCTACTACTATAGGGGGGGCATTACGTATAAGGACGCTACTACTATGGGGGGGCATTACGTATAAGGACGCTACTACTATGGGGGGGCATTACGTATAAGGACGCTACTACTATAGGGGGGGCATTACGTATAAGGACGCTAATACTATGGGGGGCATTACGTATAAGGACGCTACTACTATAGGGGGGGGCATTACGTATAAGGACGCTACTACTATGGGGGGGCATTACGTATAAGAACGCTACTACTATAGGGGGACATTACGTATAAGGAGGCTACTAATACTGGGGGGCATTACATATAAAGACTAGAGATGAGCGGGTTCGGTTTTACTCGGTTTTACTCGGTTCTCAAAACGGCATCTAATTGGCTCACGGATGTCACGTGTTTTGGATAGCCAATAAGATTCGGTTTTGAGAACCGAGTAAAACCGAGTAAAACCGAATCCGCTCATCTCTAATAAAGACTAGAGATGAGCGGGTTCGGTTCCTCGGAATCCGAACCCGCCCGAACTTCAGTTTTTTTTACACGGGGCCGAGCGACTCGGATCTTCCCGCCTTGCTCGGTTAATCCGAGCGCGCCCGAACGTCATCATCCCGCTGTCGGATTCTCGCGAGGCTCGGATTCTATCGCGAGACTCGGATTCTATATAAGGAGCCGCGCGTCGCCGCCATTTTCACACGTGCATTGAGATTGATAGGGAGAGGACGTGGCTGGCGTCCTCTCCGTTTAGAGTGACTAGAGTACTAGAGAGAGACACAAATTTTGGGGAGCATATAGGAGGAGTACTACTTGCTGCTGATAGTGTGACCAGTGACCAGTGCCACCAGTTTAATTAATCCGTTCTCTGCCTGAAAAAAAAACGATACACAGTGTGACACAGTCACACATACCATATCTGTGCTCAGCCCAGTGTGCTGCATCATATACTGTATATCATTATCTGACTGCACTTAAGTACAGTGCACACTTTTGCTGCCAGAGTGCCACTGCCAGTGTGACTGACCAGTGACCACTGACCACCAGTATTGTGATTGTCTGCTGACCACCAGTATATTGTGATTGTCTGCCTGAAAAAGTTAAACACTCGTCGTGTGGTGTTTTTATAAACGCATTCTGCAGACAGTGTCCAGCAGGTCCGTCATTACATAATATATACCTGTCCGGCTGCAGTACTAGTGTGATATATATATATATTTTAATTTTATCTCATTATCATCCAGTCTATATTAGCAGCAGACACAGGCCCTCATTCCGAGTTGATCGGTCGCAAGGCGAATTTAGCAGAGTTACACACGCTAAGCCGCCGCCTACTGGGAGTGTATCTTAGCATCTTAAAATTGCGACCGATGTATTCGCAATATTGCGATCACAAACTACTTAGCAGTTTTAGAGTAGCTCCACACTTACTCTGCCTGTGCGATCAGTTCAGTGCTTGTCGTTCCTGGTTTGACGTCACAAACACACCCAGCGTTCGCCCAACCACTCCCCCGTTTCTCCGGCCACTCCTGCGTTTTTTCCGGAAACGGTAGCGTTTTCAGCCACACGCCCATAAAACGCCGTGTTTCCGCCCAGTAACACCCATTTCCTGTCAATCACATTACGATCGCCGGAGCGATGAAAAAGCCGTGAGTAAAAATACTTTCTTCATAGCAAAGATACTTGGCGCAGTCGCAGTGCGAATATTGCGCATGCGCACTAAGCGAAATTTCACGGCGATGCGATGAAAAATACCGAGCGAACGACTCGGAATGAGGGCCACAGTACGGTAGTCCACGGCTGTAGCTACCTCTGTGTCGGCAGTCGCTCGTCCATCCATAATTGTATACCACCTACCCGTGGTTTTTTTTTTTTTTCTATCTTCTTGATACTAGTAGCTTACTTTAGGAGTCTGCAGTGCTGACAGACAGTGTCCAGCAGGTCCGTCATTACATAATATATACCTTTCCGGCTGCAGTACTAGTGTGATATATATATATATTTTAATTTTATCTCATTATCATCCAGTCTATATTAGCAGCAGACACAGTACGGTAGTCCACGGCTGTAGCTACCTCTGTGTCGGCAGTCGCTCGTCCATCCATAATTGTATACCACCTACCCGTGTTTTTTTTTCTTTTCTATTTTCTTGATACTAGTAGCTTACTTTAGGAGTCTGCAGTGCTGAGTCTGACAGACAGTGTCCAGCAGGTCCGTCATTACATAATATATACCTGTCCGGCTGCAGTACTAGTGTGATATATATATATATATATTTTAATTTTATCTCATTATCATCCAGTCTATATTAGCAGCAGACACAGTACGGTAGTCCACGGCTGTAGCTACCTCTGTGTCGGCAGTCGCTCGTCCATCCATAATTGTATACCACCTACCCGTGGTTTTTTTTTTTTCTATCTTCTTGATACTAGTAGCTTACTTTAGGAGTCTGCAGTGCTGAGTCTGACAGACAGTGTCCAGCAGGTCCGTCATTACATAATATATATACCTGTCCGGCTGCAGTACTAGTGTGATATATATATATATATTTTAATTTTATCTCATTATCATCCAGTCTATATTAGCAGCAGACACAGTACGGTAGTCCACGGCTGTAGCTACCTCTGTGTCGGCAGTCGCTCGTCCATCCATAATTGTATACCACCTACCCGTGGTTTTTTTTTTTCTATCTTCTTGATACTAGTAGCTTACTTTAGGAGTCTGCAGTGCTGAGTCTGACAGACAGTGTCCCGCAGGTCCGTCATTACATAATATATATACCTGTCCGGCTGCAGTACTAGTGTGATATATATATATATATTTTAATTTTATCTCATTATCATCCAGTCTATATTAGCAGCAGACACAGTACGGTAGTCCACGGCTGTAGCTACCTCTGTGTCGGCAGTCGCTCGTCCATCCATAATTGTATACCACCTACCCGTGGTTTTTTTTTTTTCTATCTTCTTGATACTAGTAGCTTACTTTAGGAGTCTGCAGTGCTGACAGACAGTGTCCAGCAGGTCCGTCATTACATAATATATATCTGTCCGGCTGCAGTACTAGTGTGATATATATATATATTTTAATTTTATCTCATTATCATCCAGTCTATATTAGCAGCAGACACAGTACGGTAGTCCACGGCTGTAGCTACCTCTGTGTCGGCAGTCGCTCGTCCATCCATAGGTATACTAGTATCCATCCATCTCCATTGTTTACCTGAGGTGCCTTTTAGTTGTGCCTATTAAAATATGGAGAACAAAAATGTTGAGGTTCCAAAATTAGGGAAAGATCAAGATCGACTTCCACCTCGTGCTGAAGCTGCTGCCACTAGTCATGGCCGAGACGATGAAATGCCAGCAACGTCGTCTGCCAAGGCCGATGCCCAATGTCATAGTACAGAGCATGTAAAATCCAAAACACCAAATATCAGTAAAAAAAGGACTCAAAAATCTAAAATAAAATTGTCGGAGGAGAAGCGTAAACTTGCCAATATGCCATTTACCACACGGAGTGGCAAGGAACGGCTGAGGCCCTGGCCTATGTTCATGGCTAGTGGTTCAGCTTCACATGAGGATGGAAGCACTCAGCCTCTCGCTAGAAAAATGAAAAGACTCAAGCTGGCAAAAGCACCGCAAAGAACTGTGCGTTCTTCGAAATCCCTAATCCACAAGGAGAGTCCAATTGTGTCGGTTGCGATGCCTGACCTTCCCAACACTGGACGTGAAGAGCATGCGCCTTCCACCATTTGCACGCCCCCTGCAAGTGCTGGAAGGAGCACCCGCAGTCCAGTTCCTGATAGTCAGATTGAAGATGTCAGTGTTGAAGTACACCAGGATGAGGAGGATATGGGTGTTGCTGGCGCTGGGGAGGAAATTGACAAGGAGGATTCTGATGGTGAGGTGGTTTGTTTAAGTCAGGCACCCGGGGAGACACCTGTTGTCCGTGGGAGGAATATGGCCATTGACATGCCTGGTGAAAATACCAAAAAAATCAGCTCTTCGGTGTGGAAGTATTTCAACAGAAATGCGGACAACATTTGTCAAGCCGTGTGTTGCCTTTGTCAAGCTGTAATAAGTAGGGGTAAGGACGTTAACCACCTCGGAACATCCTCCCTTATACGTCACCTGCAGCGCATTCATAATAAGTCAGTGACAAGTTCAAAAACTTTGGGCGACAGCGGAAGCAGTCCACTGACCAGTAAATCCCTTCCTCTTGTAACCAAGCTCACGCAAACCACCCCACCAACTCCCTCAGTGTCAATTTCCTCCTTCCCCAGGAATGCCAATAGTCCTGCAGGCCATGTCACTGGCAATTCTGACGAGTCCTCTCCTGCCTGGGATTCCTCCGATGCATCCTTGCGTGTAACGCCTACTGCTGCTGGCGCTGCTGTTGTTGCTGCTGGGAGTCGATGGTCATCCCAGAGGGGAAGTCGTAAGCCCACTTTTACTACTTCCACCAACCAATTGACTGTCCAACAGTCCTTTGCGAGAAAGATGAAATATCACAGCAGTCATCCTGTTGCAAAGCGGATAACTGAGGCCTTGACAACTATGTTGGTGTTAGACGTGCGTCCGGTATCCGCCGTTAGTTCACAGGGAACTAGACAATTTCTTGAGGTAGTGTGCCCCCGTTACCAAATACCATCTAGGTTCCACTTCTCTAGGCAGGCGATACCGAGAATGTACACGGACGTCAGAAAAAGACTCACCAGTGTCCTAAAAAATGCAGTTGTACCCAATGTCCACTTAACCACGGACATGTGGACAAGTGGAGCAGGGCAGGGTCAGGACTATATGACTGTGACAGCCCACTGGTTAGATGTATGGACTCCCGCCGCAAGAACAGCAGCGGCGGCACCAGTTGCAGCATCTCGCAAACGCCAACTCTTTCCTAGGCAGGCTACGCTTTGTATCACCGGTTTCCAGAATACGCACACAGCTGAAAACCTCTTACGGCAACTGAGGAAGATCATCGCGGAATGGCTTACCCCAATTGGACTCTCCTGTGGATTTGTGGCATCGGACAACACCAGCAATATTGTGTGTGCATTAAATATGGGCAAATTCCAGCCCGTCCCATGTTTTGCACATACCTTGAATTTGGTGGTGCAGAATTTTTAAAAAAACGACAGGGGCGTGCAAGAGATGCTGTCGGTGGCCAGAAGAATTGCGGGACACTTTCGGCGTACAGGCACCACGTACAGAAGACTGGAGCAACACCAAAAACGCCTGAACCTGCCCTGCCATCATCTGAAGCAAGAGGTGGTAACGAGGTGGAATTCAACCCTCTATATGCTTCAGAGGTTGGAGGAGCAGCAAAAGGCCATTCAAGCCTATACAATTGAGCACGATATAGGAGGTGGAATGCACCTGTCTCAAGCGCAGTGGAGAATGATTTCAACGTTGTGCAAGGTTCTGATGCCCTTTGAACTTGCCACACGTGAAGTCAGTTCAGACACTGCCAGCCTGAGTCAGGTCATTCCCCTCATCAGGCTTTTGCAGAAGAAGCTGGAGACATTGAAGGAGGAGCTAACACGGAGCGATTCCGCTAGGCATGTGGGACTTGTGGATGGAGCCCTTAATTCGCTTAACAAGGATTCACGGGTGGTCAATCTGTTGAAATCAGATCACTACATTTTGGCCACCGTGCTCGATCCTAGATTTAAAACCTACCTTGGATCTCTCTTTCCGGCAGACACAAGTCTGCTGGGGTTCAAAGACCTGCTGGTGAGAAAATTGTCATGTCAAGCGGAACGCGACCTGTCAACATCTCCTCCTTCACATTCTCCCGCAACTGGGGGTGCGAGGAAAAGGCTCAGAATTCCGAGCCCACCCGCTGGCGGTGATGCAGGGCAGTCTGGAGCGACTGCTGATGCTGACATCTGGTCCGGACTGAAGGACCTGACAACGATTACGGACATGTCGTCTACTGTCACTGCATATGATTCTCTCCCCATTGAAAGAATGGTGGAGGATTATATGAGTGACCGCATCCAAGTAGGCACGTCAGACAGTCCGTACTTATACTGGCAGGAAAAAGAGGAAATTTGGAGGCCCTTGCACAAACTGGCTTTATTCTACCTAAGTTGCCCTCCCACAAGTGTGTACTCCGAAAGAGTGTTTAGTGGCGCCGCTCACCTTGTCAGCAATCGGCGTACGAGGTTACTTCCAGAAAATGTGGAGAAGATGATGTTCATTAAAATGAATTATAATCAATTCCTCCGTGGAGACATTGACCAGCAGCAATTGCCTCCACA